>NC_056446.1:17168377-17845877 GCF_018296145.1 Oncorhynchus tshawytscha | reverse complement strand
GAAAAGGGATTGGTGTCTGTAACCACTTAGCAAACTCAATGGCTGAATCTTCAACTATTTTGTATGGTCTGTCCATTTTCCACCATCATGGAAATTGATGTGTTACTCTACCAGAGTTCTCTCTTCTTTCGTATTTTGCGATGACTTGAAACATGGTATGTACAATGTAAAACACATTTGTGTTTGAAATTTTTCATCATATAATGGACCTACCTCACTGCCACCAATGCAATGTGATATTACGCCCACCTCCTGATTACCGTGGATTTGCTATGCTTGGGTAATTGGAATGGGATCCTCCAAGGCTCCTGCTGTGTGTCTGGGTGATAAATATCCACAGCATGTAATAATATCACAACAATATTAAAAGAATGTCATGTTGACTGTGCCAGGTAAAATTCTGTGAATAATTGTAATGTTATGATACCGTATGCTTTTCAGACCTGGGTTCTGTGTATGTGATTGTGTTATTTAAATACTTATTTTCTGTGTAATGGAGTATTTTCAAATAATGTGGCCCGAATCAACTATTTCTATTAGAAGTATTTTTTTTTTTCTATTAATAACCTATTAAGTTTTTTCAAATAATATTTTCATATGCCTGGGTTAAATACATGGGTGTGTATTTGAGTATTTTCAAATACATTCCAATTTTCAGTTACTTGTCTTTTCAAATAAAAAATATTGAAATATTTACTTCCAAATGCCTTTGAAAGTAAATTAAATACCACAAATAGTATTTAAACCCAGGTCTGATGCTTTTTTCTTAATATTTATAATGCATAAGTAATTACTTTGCATGTGTTGCTATTACATTACTGCACATAATATAAATGTGATCCCATTAATAAATTCTACTCACAAGATGTTTGTCTGTATGCATATTTGACATGCTTCTTAACTTATTCCAACATTCATTAGTCTTATTTATTCAGGACCATGCCAATGATAAGGTGAGCAACCTGTCTTTATTCATTTCAGAAAGCACATGCAGTCAGACTTGACACAGTAGAGATCATGTATCTGTTATAAATCATTATTTGTTGTTGTTGAAAAGCTGGCTTTATCTCGAGGCCTGATTTGGTTTTTCAGTGGTTTGTCTTTTCATTTCCTCCTGATTATGGAATTCCGAATAGCGTGGCTCACAGCGCAAACACGGTGGGCTTATGGCCATAGGAGGTGGGTATTCAATGAAAATGGACGCATAGTATAAAGGAGGTTTACTGATGAATTGTGTTAATTGTGCTGTAAATTGTTTATCCATCAACAAGTTGTACAACTTGACAAGGATATTTAAACAGTATAAATCTGTGGCATAAAGTGAGAAACATAACTGACAGTTTTCCTTAGCTTTTACTCTATTACATGGTTTATGAACCACCACACTATTGTGCATCTATCACATGAAATATGACTTTGCTGGAAATACACTGGATATTACTTAATTGTTCACAGGAGAAATATGTACAATATTCAGTATACTGTAGAATCATTATTGTGCGGCGATTAGGTGTTTGATGTAACACATTGATGTATTGATGCAAGATGTGCATCATTTTGTGTTCTTACTTTCAACATTTGATAAAACAGTACATTTTTTGCCACAGGCAGCAGAAAAGACAACCGTACAGCAAGCAGCAACGTAGACATCTCGATGGCAGCCTCATTAAGGTATCTGCATATGTTCTATCCAATCGAATCAACTGTAAACACTTTCAACGATATTGGGCAGTAGTGACACCAGTCACTGAAACATGACCTGGAAGGTGGCTGGCTCTGTGTGATGAACAGTGGTTACTACTAATACCTTTGTCCTGGAGAGAAGCTGGAGAGCTGGAGGGCCCAGGAGACTGCGGGGGGTCTCATAATAATTGCCGGAACATCGCAACAGCACAGTCGCTCTCATTACCTTTCTATTTTTATGTCCATTCAGAAATTAAGTATTGGTGCACCTGCTCGATTGCCTCTTGTAGTGCACAAATGTCTCACACCAAGTCTATGTGCACTCAAACTTCAGATGGGCACCTGTGTAAACATGTAATTGGATGATGATCAGAAAAACTTTCTGCATAAGTGTCTAAAATGGGTCTGAAATGGGTTGACATCTCTGGAAGAACCAAAGTCTGACTTGGTATGCCGCCACAGGTGAACATCAACTTTGCTACCAGCTACATGGTCAGACAACATGGTCTGGAATTACTCCTGACACATGAAAAACATTAGAAATAAGTAAACCAGGCAACCATGATAACAGCATACTTTTTGCCAACTAACCTGATAGTTAAGAAAGTTAGAACAGGTCCAATTCAAGCTAGATATATTAACTACACTCTTTGAAGAAAGGGTTCCAAAATGGTTCTTCGGCTGTCCTCATAGGAAAACCCTTTTTGGTTTCAGGTAGACCCCTTTTGGGTTCCATATAGAACCCTCTGTAGAAAGGGCTCTTCATGGAACCCAAAAGGGTTATACAAGGAACCAATAAGGGTTCTTCAAAGAATTCTCCTATGGGGAGAGCCGAAGAACTGTGTTAAGTTCTAGATAATACATTCTTTGAGTTTTGTGTATCAGGAACACTGCCGGTACCGTGTTAACCCTTCACGTGGACTAGTGGTGTGTGTGTTTGTATGTGTAAACCCTGCCTTACGAAGATCAATGGTGCTAAAACCCTGTGTGTGACGTGACAATAATACACATTTACAATAGGCCTATATGTATCTAACAATACTGTGTGTATTTTTTGGTATAGGCCTATTGTAAATGTGTATTATTGTCGCTTCGCCATCTTTATTGCAAAAAGAAATCCAAATACACAACCTTAAGTTACATATCAATTTGATACGGGTAATGAACATTGTTTAGCACCGCAATTGATGAACGTGCTAAAAACATCCCCGACACAAACCGGCAACTGTAATATGGTCCCCTTGGGTCCATCACGCAATGTCCTAAGGATTAGTCAAATAAAAGTCCTGAGAATGTCCTCAGTGACATCCTGGGACTGTACAGGGAACTAAACAAAGGTCCCACAGAATGTCCATGCGATGTTCTCAGAATGTCAGTAGGGTAATGTTGCACTGAAACCCTTAAGGGAACGAATGGGAATGTCCTCGGGACTTCCCGTTTGCAGGGTGGTGACAGGGTGACGAGACTCGGCATGCCATCCATCTGAGAGCCTGTTGAAGCCATCCTTAGAGGACCCTCCTGTCCTCGTTCACTGATGCTCTCCCATGGTTGGATCACTGGTGGATATAAAGGATTTTCCAAAAACTATCTGTAATCCGTTATGTTACCAGGAAAATATTGTTATCATATTACAGATACAAAAAACTAGATTACTTCTTGGATTACTTTTAAATTCAGTAAGGTTGTCATCACAGGCCCAGAGGCTTGCCAGAGGTGCTGTTCTAGAATGTCCAACACAGGTGGTAGTGTGAGGAGATGAAGTCGGTGTGCTTCCTAACTCCCTCTATCTGCATCTAACCAACCTGTTCCTGTCTTGTCAGTCAGTTAACACTTAATAGCACTCTTATTAGAGATGACTGGGAGCCACTCCCGAAGGGGCTTATCCCACATAGATAGGCAGGCAGTGTAATCCAATTACTTTCATCTCAGGGATTCAAACTTGTGACCTTTAAGTTACTGACCCAAAACTCTTAACGCTAGGCTAAAAGCATTACAGCGTGATTGAAATTTAAAGGCAATGTTCACATGTTAAGGGAGACTGCGTTCATGGTAAATGCTGCGTATGTTGGCTCAATCGGAAATGACCTTTTTAGTGCTTTTTAGCGATACTGACTGGATAGAGCCCTAAACCATGTTCCTTTTTTCAATGCTGAATTGAATGTCATTGAGAAAACCCGAAAGGTGTCATGTTTTTTTTGCAAACATCCTTTCAGAATTTAATCCAATTGTCCTTCGAAAGGCCAACATGGAATTTATAGATGATACCAACAAATTGGATGGTTTGTACACTAAACATAAACGCAACAATTGCTGAGTTACAGTTCATATAAGATATCAGTCAAAATAATTGATTAATTATGCCATAATCTATGAATTTTACATGACGGCAGGGGAGCAGCCACGGATGGGCCTGGGAGGGCATTGCCCACCCATTTGGTTGCCAGGCCCCCGGTTCCACAGAGAATGTTCTCTTGGTTCATCATGCAGAATTAGTTTTTCCCCACAAAAGGGCTTTATTACAATCAGAAATACTTCTCCGTATCATCAGCTGTCCTGGTAGCTGGTCTCAGATGATCACGCAGGTGAAGAAGCCAGATGGGGAGGTCCTGGGCTGGCATGGTTACACGTGGTCTCAGATTGTGAGAATGGTTGGACATACTGCCAAATTCTCTACAATGACGTTGGAGGCAGTAGAGAAATTAACATTCAATTCTCTGGCATTAGCTCTGGTGGACATTTGTGCAGTCAGCATGCCAATTGCACGCTCCCTAAACTTGAGATGTCTGTGGCATTGGGTTGTGTGGCATTGTGTTGTGACAAAACTGCACATTTTAGATTGGCCTTTTATTGTCCCCAGCACAAGGTGCACCTGTGTAATGATAATGCCACTTAATCAGCTTCTTGACATGCCACACCTGTCAGGTGGATGGATTATATTGGCAAAAAGAGAAGAGAAAGGCTCAAACAGGGATGCAAGAAAATTTGTGCACAACTTGAGAGAAATTAGCTTTAAGCGTATGTAACATTACTGGGATCTTTTATTTCAACTCATGAAACATGTTTTTTTGAATTCATTTTTGTTCAGTGTATTTGATATTTGTACTAATCAGAGGGCAAGATATAAGGTAAGCGAATTAAGACTTGTATTTTGTGTTGTATAATCACATAGAGTAATCCCACAGAGCACATGGCTTACATTATCTGTATAGTTTAATGTTGTTGTTGTTTTTGAGGATATGACTGTATTCTAATAGTAATTTGAGGCAAAGAAAAATTTCAAATGCCTTTGGTTACCTGAAAGTTTTTGACGGGTAGATGCCACTAAATTTGGACTTTTGTTCAATAAATACTTACGATGTGACTTTATTCATGCTTTATATTTCAGTTTCATCTTAGCTGAACATGATAGGTATATACTGTACATCAAATGTGGGCGCACTGTACCTCTGACTACATCGAGTCACTGTCAGTTGATACTTGTAAAAAATATATTCTTAAACCCTTATGTATAGACCTACTTGTGTTTGTCCTGTATAAAGACTTCTCCAAATACTTCTCTCACAACCATTGCTCTCAGCAGAAAATGTGCCAAATCAGTAACATATTGTGCCAAGTACTTAGTTATTTACACCTGCAATTTTGATTGGTCGACACCATCTTTAGATTGTGAGATTTGATTGGACAATAAGTATTTGGAGGCTGGTGGGAGGAGCTATAGGAGGACAGACTCATTGTAAAGGCTGGAATGGCATAAAAGGAATGAAGTCAAACATGTTTACCGTTAAATTTATTCCATTAATGAGCCTGCCCTCCTATATCTTCTCCCACCAGCCTCCACTGTTGGATACATACAGTAGACCTATGTAATCTGTGATTCAATTGGCAAATTAGAGCGGAGTTGCGATCTTAGCACAACAGAAACAAGGAAACAGTCCAGGTGTATTTGACTAAACTTATAAGAGTATGAATTTCAGCTAAAAAGGAACGACTTTACACAGTACAAACATGTAAATTCTTCAATCCTTACCGTGCACATTTTTACAAGTTTCAATTTACAGTTGATGTAGTCAGAGGTACAGTCTGCCCATACTCATCGTAACTCAACTCCATTGATCTAGTAAAATCTCAGAAACAATCCAAATGCACCCTCTGTGTTCATGCCACTTCCTCATTCAAAGGAAATTACACAACATACTACTACATACCTCAGAACCTTTTTTTTTCCCTTCTTTCTAACAAAGTAAATATGTTGTCACCAGTGGAAAGTGCTCCACTCTGGGTCTTTAGGGTTCACTCCGTATTCAAATTTCAGTTTCTTTATTCCAGTAAACCTCATTCTCCACTGCATGCTCAGTCTATCTAAAAGCCACAGCCTCCTCATTCATCTGCCGGGGTCAATTGAAAGACAAAGTGAGCAAACCCAGGGCGCGGTTAAGTAGCGGCCTCTGATTGATTTCACCTGTCTGCCGTTTAGTCTCTAATTACAACTGCAGACAGGTGTGGCTGTTCTGCTGCAGTCTGGAAGTTTGACCCTGAGCTGTCCATGGTGCTGCCTCTGGAGAATACTTCCGTTGCTGTCCGTGGTCCTGGCAGCCAGAAAACACAGAAATCTTGCAGGCATCGTTCATCCACCACACAACTCCTGAAACCTCTACAAAATATATATATAAATATATACAGTTGAAGTCAGAAGTTTACATACACCTTAGCCAAATACATTTAAACTCAGTTTTTCACAATTCCTGACTTTTAATCCTAGTAAAAATTCCCTGTCTTAGGTCAGTTAGTATCACCACTTTTTTTCTGAGGTCTTCGCTGATTTCTTTTGATTTTCCCATGATGTCAAGCAAAGAGGCAGTGAGTTTGAAGGTAGACCTTGAAATACATCCACAGGTACACCTCCAATTGACTCAAATGATGTCAATTAGCCTATCAGAAGCTTCTAAAGTCATGACATAATTTTCTGGAATTTTCCAAGCTGTTTATTAAAAGCACAGTCAACTTATGTAAACTTCTGACCCACTGGAATTGTGATACATTGAATTATAAGTTAAATAATCTGTCTGTAAACAATTATTGGAAAAATGACTTGTGTCATGCGCAAAGTAGATTTGCCAAAACTATAGTTTGTTAACAAGAAATTTGTGGAGTGGTTGAAAAACAGGTTTTAATGACTCCAACCTAAGTGTATGTAAACTTCCAACTTCAACTATATATATACATGTTTTCCACCATAATTTGCAAATAAATTCATTAAAAATCCTATAATGTGATTTTCTGGATTTTTTTTCTCATTTTGTCTGTCATAGTTGAAGTGTACCTATGATGAAAATTACAGGGCTCTCTCATCTTTTTAAGTGGGAGAACTTGCACAATTGGTGGCTGACTAAATACATTTTTGCCCCACTGTATATACACACAGTACCAGTCAAAAGTTTGGACACCCTTACTCATTCAAGGGTTTTTCTTTATTCTTACCATTTGTATGTAGAATAATAGTGAAGACATCAAAACTATGAAATAACACATATGGAATCAAGTAGTAATCAAAAACTGATAAACAAATCAAAATAAAGTTATATTTAAGATTCTTCAAAGTAGCCATCCTTTTTCTTGATGACAGCTTTGCACATTCTTGGCATTCTCTCAACCAGCTTCATGAGGTAGTCACCTGGAATGCATTTCAACTATCAGGTGTGCCTTGTTAAAAGTTCATTTGTGGAATTTCTTCCTTTCTTAATGCGTTTGAGCCGATCAGTTGTGTTGTGACAAGGTAGGGGTGGTATACAGAAGATAGCCCTATTTAGTAAAACACTGATCCAAGAGCAGTCCTGCCTTTCGATCAGTATCGACTCTTTTTTTAATCGACACAAACTATAATAATGCACTTATTGAAAGGTATCCCTACATGGTGTTTTGGCGGTTTATAAAAACGATGCACCCTTAAAACCCTAGTAAGCTTAAGTTCCATCACTATTGGGAAACCGGGCCCTGGCTATTACTTCATAGACATGGCTATTTTCATGTATGCAAAACATATGGATTCTCCCTTTAGAGAGGGGATGGGGGTAAATAACAACAGCTGATTTACATTAAGCACAAAGTACTGAATAAGTGGGCTGCATTTGGAAAGAAATCCAAACAAAAATCTGGGGGAGTCTTGTTGATGGCGACTACCCACTAAGGGGACCTATGGACCGGCAGTCATTTTTTGGTTTGGTCTGGACTGGCCGTGATTTCAACGATCATGGACGGGACTCCCTAAAACCATGCCACTTCGATACAAGTTATTTTTCGTAGCAAGTTAGGAGAACATTTTTGCTAACACTAACCCTTTTCCTAATCTTAACCTAATTCTCTTACCCTGTTACATAAGTTCTCCTAACCTGCTACGAAAAAGTTGTAGCTTTATCAAATTGGTTTCACGATCGTCATAAAGAGGAGACCAAAGCGCAGCGTGGTGTGAATACATACTTTTAATAAATTATGAAAAAGTACACTAAACAAAATAACAAAACGAATGTGACCGCTATCAACACTGAGTGAAACCATGCAACATCACTTAGACAATAACCCACAAAATACCCAACGCAAAATACCCAATTGCTGCCTAAATATGGTTCCCAATCACAGACAACGATAAACACCTGCCTCTAATTGAGAACCAATCTAGGCAACCATAGACCTACATAAACACCTAGATGGTAAACAACCCCATAAACCTACAAAAGCCGTAGACAGTACAAAAACCCTAGATGAGACAAAACACACAATACCACCCTCGTCACACCTTGACCTAACCAAAATATATAAAGAAAACAGAATACTCAGGTCAGGGCGTGACAATTGGCGTGGTTTTAGGGAATCTTGTCTACAGACTTGGATTTTTGGTCCAATTCGGACTGGCCTTGATTTTGCCCAAACATAGATGTTTATAATTGGTTTAGATTTGTTTGGGTTTGGAGTGGACCAAATCTGAGCTAATCATAGGCATTTATGTTTCACAAGTTTGGACAGCACAGTTCAGTAGTGGTTCTCAAACCTCTCCATGACGACCCCAGGCCATTCCATGTAATTGATCTATTCCAGAGCATACACACTTGATTCAACTTGTCAATTAATTCTCAAACTCAACGCCCGGAAAATACCTAGTTTCAATGTCCGGAAAATACATATTTTCACCTTTCATTCAGAACCTAAAATGAACCTAACTTCAACGTCTGGATAAAATACGTATTTTAAATGTAATTTTGCTTACTGGGTTCAGATTTTTGGGAACACTGAAAAGGAACCAGTTGATCAGTCAGCGCAAATTTGGATTAAACTGTCATGAAGAAAATTGCATTGACAGAGGAGGGAGTGTACTGAATTAAGGATTCACAAGGTTCGTGATTTTTTCGGAATGCTCAAACAGTGACATATCTTGTGTGTTGATCTAGTTAATTAGCTAGCTAGCTAGCACGTGTACAATCTCTGCAATGCACAGCCGATGCGTTACTTGCATGTGCATTGGCCGGGTTTAGATTAAACATACAATAGCTAACTGTTTCCTCGCACGACAATTGATTTTTAATCAGCTACAGTTTGTGTTGTGAGAGGCTGGTCTTTACTGAGGAAATGTAGGCTAGCTAACAGCTGTTTGTGCTGAAACCAGCTAGCCAGTTTGACTGTAGACAGCCGGTTTGACCCCGTTCAGAAAAATGGATTGCTCCTACAGACAGTGAGTCACGTGGCCTCGGCTTGAAATATAAAGCAGGCAGACAGGCATTGAGGCATTCAGTTACAGTTCAATTGAACATTAGAATAAGCAAAACGAGTGACCTTTGAGCGTGGTATGATCGTCGGTGCCAGGTTCGCCGAATCCAGTATCCCTCCTGGGATTTTCACGCACGACAGTGTCTAGGGTTTACTGAGAATGGCGTTACAAACAAAAACATCCAGTCAGCAGTAGTCCTGTGGGTGAAAACAGCTCGTTGGTGAAAGAGGGTTGATGGAGAACAGCAAGAATCGTGCAAGCTAACAGGTGGGCCACAAACAGACAAATAACGGCACAGTACAACATTGGTGTGCAGAACGATATCTCGGAACTCACAAGTTGTCAATCCTTGTCACTGATGGGCTATTGCAGCAGATGACAACACTGGCATGCGATCACCAACACTGGATAATTGAGGTGTGGAAAAACATTGCCTGGTCGAAGGAATCCTGGTTCCTGTGGATAGTTGTTGGCTATCTATATGTGTTTAATAGCAGCCAAGGACGTTCACTATCTTATTTGCTTGTGCTCTAATTGTGTTAGACAGATGACTTCAGCCATGTGAAAACTATTCCATAGCCCAATATATCAAGGTAGCTAGCTTCCTTTGCAGCTTGCTTCTCATCCAACTGGTGTTAGCTAGCTAGCTACAGTTGCTAGCCTGCTACTAGCTAGCTGCTGCTTTTGTGAAGCAACTGAGTTGTTGGCCCCAGTTTTAGAACTCTGAGATTCGGCTGAAAAAATGTTAGCATTTTCCAAAACACTACAAAATGTAGCACGTCGTTGGTTCTTAATTGAAAGAAATTAGCAGGTGAGAAGAAATTTTAGCAATAAATTATGATTTTAATCATATTTGTTGCACCTATACATTTTGTCAATTCAGTTTTGTCAATTTAATTTGAAGTCCAAGGGTCACTTTATGGACGCTATTGTCTCATTTTAATCCGGTATGTGGTTCTCTGTAACAACAGGAGAGCTCACGACGAGTTACGGGGAGTGTGCTGTGTTCCTCCAATCAATTTTATATTCAAATTTTCATTGACTTTGGTTTTCATGGCGTCACTATAAACCCGGGTTCAATCCTGGGCTGCGTCGCAGTCGGTCGCGACCGGGAGACGATGTGGCGGTGCATAATTGGCCCAGCGTTGTCCGGGTTAGGCCAGCTGGGATGTCCTTGTCCCATCGCCCTCTAGCGACTCTTTGTGGCAGGCCAGCCGCATGTGCACTGACTTCGGTTGCCAGCTGTACAGTTGTAAAAAATAAAACACATTGGTGTCATATTGGCTTGGACATGATGGTAGGGAGATTTGAATTGAACAGTGAATTTAACATTGAGCTTCAACCAATGCCATACTATATTGGGGGCTGTACTTTGAAGTGCAAAGTGTAGGAACAGGCCTTCAAGGCAAATCATTTGTTGATACAGACAGATGGATTAGCAGGAATATTGGAATGCTGTGAACCAGATGTTGTGAGTTCAAATCCCAGGTGAGGACATGTTAAATAATAATTACTGTATGAATAAACATACACAATGCAATCATGTATGTCAAAGTGTCTCAAATATGTAATTTGAAAATACTGTATGTAAAAAGCACTGTGTGGGGGTGTTCCTAGCATTGCCAAAAGACAAACAACTGGATCAGCTGATATAACATATCTGTTCTCCTTGGTGACCTGATAGAGAGGACATCCATCCATCAGGGTTGGTCTATGATGATCACCAATCAGGACCTTGATGGGATTGGCAACAGTAAGAAGGGGTGATGTGTAATATAACTAGGGTGCCATTGCCCTGGGTAAAACATTTTTGGAGGGGAAATAATTTATTTTCGATCATCAGGTGACATCCCCAGGACCAACTGGGAACTAGACAAAACCTCCAGGGGACCATGACACAACGTCCCAAGAACGCCCTAAAAATGACATTGGGGACGTCCCCAGGACCATCCAGGAACTAGACAAAACCTCCAGGGACCGTGACAACGTTTTGATGACTTAAGGCGACCATTTTCAGAACATTTCAGGGACGTCCCACGACTCATTATTGTTTGCAGGGGCAGCGCCTATAGGGAATGTATTTCCAGCTGTGTACAGTGATTGCAGTTGTATTCAACAACACCTAAATTACATGTTGTGTGAACTTAATTATTATGGATAGAGAAGACAGCCATTATCATCACTGAATAGAGATTACAGACTTGTGACAGTTCCGCTATTATTGCTGGAAATAATTCTTAGTGGATAAGTAGGGGAGATGTCAGAGTCAGTCACACTTACATAAAAAGCTTTATAATTCAAAGCAAAGATTGAGTAGCTCATTGTTATAAAGTACTTACTTTGTATTACATTGCATAACCATGTCTATTCTATTTTGTCCAGAGAAACAGTTTTTGGTGTATGAGATTTCACTTCTCTTTCCTCCTTCTTTACCTATACAGAACATAAGTAACCTGTGACATGGCAGTACTTATTATTCAAGTCATGTTTATTCAAGTCATATTCAATTAATATAAAATAACTGAAGGATGGTGAACAAAAGTTCAATATTAGCGGCCCCAATGGAACACAATGGCCACTACTGTTGCCCTATTAACATTGCAGAGAACAGTATTCCAATGCTTCAAAGAGACAGAGAATAATCGTAACCTGATTTAAACTTTAAAGTTCATTCTGCTGAATTTTTCTCAATTTATGAATGAAATCCATTATTTGTGAATTTTATTTTCAATGGCAGATATTTTCAAACGCAATATTATTTAATGAAAAATAATGCTGAAGGGTGACACAGTCGTCTATTACATCTAATTTCCTCTGACAATGGTAACTGTAGTTGAAAACATTCATCACTTCATTTGATATTAATTTGATTAAATTATCATTTTTCTTGTTTTGTAGGACACCAGCATAAAAAAAGCATGGCTGATGAAGGGCTGAATTGTACAGAGCATAGAATCAGAAAAGGGGGACAATGAACCTTAGTGTGTAACTCTCAGTATTAGCTCATCTCATCAGAATAAGAAAATATAGACAAAACATGAAGTGCCAAGTTGATGTCAAAGTTGTCACAGTGAATGTATTTACCCAGCAGAGACATTACTTGTGAAAGTACCGAGCTGAGGCGCCTGCAATTATTTATGGTTTAGTAAATCCACCTACCCTGAGGCAGAGAATTGGTTAAAGAAGAAAAAGGTGTGTCTGTATATGTGTGTGAGCATGGAGACACACACAGCACATGTCAACGAGTGCCCGCCCACACACACACACACGCACACACTGGATATATGAAGTCAGCATCAACATTATTGGGAAAAACGTGTTATCTTGACAGTGTAGTGTAGTGTTTTTTAAGGTCACTCCTGTTACTTTGTGATCCAATAAGTGCTATGCTTTGGTCCTGCTTATAGGTATCAGACTGTGAACTGATTGTTGTTGATAGCATTAGCCTGTGGCTAACCAGTCTCAAAATGTCACTTAGAGAAATCTGAGATTACGACATCACTTCCATGTCCCTGCAGGGATTTAACGAGGAAAGACCCAACACTCTAACAAAGCTTTACCACTGAGTGCCATCTTTTCACATCCTCACTAACTTTACTATCTTTATCTTATCTCAACAAGTGCCCTTCTGTTAAGACATATTTAAAGTGACAAAGGCTAAAAAAAAGAAAAAAATTAAACCAATTCTGATTCACTACCGGTACACTGTGATGCTTGGTCACAGAGAAGGAGGGAGGGAGCAAAAGAGAGTCGAGAGAGATAGGGCAGAGACGGAAGCTAGGGTGAAGAGAGTTAGGGAGATGCTAGGCAGTTTAGTCAGATTGTAAGTAACAAAACCAATGCTGGAATAATTACTTAAAAGGAATATGTTAGTTGATAGCTAGTAAAATATCAATTCTACACTCTTAGAAAAGGGTTCCAAATGGGTTCTGGGGATGTCCCCATAGGAGAACCCTTTTCGGGTTTTGGTTAGAACTCTTTAGGGTTCCATGTAGAACCCTCTGTGGAAAGGGTATTACATGGAACCCAAAAGGGTTCTATTTGGAACCAAAAGTTTTTTTTCAAAGGGTTCTCCTATGGGGACAGCCAAATAACAATTTTCGGTTCTAAATAACACCTTTTTTTCTAAGAGTGTAGAATTCACATTTGTTTAATTTGACAAGAAAAACTACCAGATGAGATGGGCTCCCAATTGGCGCAGCAGTTTAAGGCACTGCGTCTCAGTGCTTGAGGTGTCCCTACAGACACCCTGGTTCGAATCCCATCTGTATCACATCCGGCTGTGATTGGGGTGCACAATTGGCCCGTGTTTTTTCCGGTGTAGGCCGTCATTGAGGGAGGGAGGGTTCATTTGAATTTAAACAACGTTTTAATTGCATTACACTGTTACTGTATGGGTTTGGATGAACGTCCAAATCAAATCAAATTTTATTTGTCACATACACATGGTTAGCAGATGTTAATGCGAGTGTAGCGAAATGCTTGTGCTTCTAGTTCCAACAATGCAGTAATAACCAACAAGTAATCTAACTAACAATTCCAAAACTACTGTCTTATACACAGTGTAAGGGGATAAAGAATATGTACATAAGGATATATGAATGAGTGATGGTACAGAGCAGCATAGGCAAGATACAGTAGCTGATATCGAGTACAGTATATACATATGAGATGAGTATGTAAACAAAGTGGCATAGTTTAAGTGGCTAGTGATACGTGTATTACATAAGGATGCAGTCGATGATATAGAGTACAGTATATACGTATGCATATGAGATGAATAATGTAGGGTAAGTAACATTATATAAGGTAACATTGTTTAAAGTGGCTAGTGATATATTTACATCATTTCCCATCAATTCCCATTATTAAAGTGGCTGGAGTTTAGTCAGTGTCAGTGTGTTGGCAGCAGCTACTCAATGTTAGTGGTGGCTGTTTAACAGTCTGATGGCCTTGAGATAGAAGCTGTTTTTCAGTCTCTCGGTCCCAGCTTTGATGCACCTGTACTGACCTCGCCTTCTGGATGACAGCGGGGTGAACAGGCAGTGGCTCGGGTGGTTGATGTCTTTGATGATCTTTATGGCCTTCCTGTAACATCGGGTGGTGTAGGTGTCCTGGAGGGCAGGTAGTTTGCCCCCGGTGATGCGTTGTGCAGACCTCACTACCCTCTGGAGAGCCTTACGGTTGCTGTCCAACACTTTGTCCAACAAAAGAGACGAGTGCACATCATGTTCTCTTATACTTCAGTGGTATAGCTAAAGATATCAGCAGCTCCTTCAGTCAAGACAGCTGTGGGAAATAAGTGACTCATTGTTATGCATCAAAGTGTATAGTAACAGACTGAGGGGCCTTGGTTATGGAAGATGGCCCCGGCTCATCTCCTCACACCTGAATCAAGCTGAAGTCACAAGTGCTCAGAACAGTCCCTATCTGAGTACTGTAACTCAAAATGGTGTCCACCTCTGCATCACAACGGGATTAGATTAGCATCCGTTGCTAGGACCTTTGATAGTAACAAAATTGATAGTGTTCATTGCTATGCTGGTTGCTATGATTGAAAGAGGCGCGTGCTGTCAACAGACAGAGGAAAATGGGATAAATTCAATTGAAATGGTCGCGAGCGCAGGTTTGTTTATCTAGCTAGCTGGGATGAAAGAATGTCCATTTGGCTGTAAAGTTCTCAAAAATTCTACGCATTAGCTCATTGCACCATTGAAATAGCAACAGACGATAAGAGCTAATCGAGAGGGGGACACTATTGGGCAAGCGGACAGTATTTGGCATAACAGGCCACAGTATAGGGCATGTGTGATGTGAGGTCTGTGGCGACTAGAGGTTTGTGGTCCAGGATTTAAAGGCTTGCGAACTTGTTTTCAAGCCTGTGTATTGATCCCTGTCTGGGTGACACAACCTGCTGTGTGCACCAGACCCTGGCAATCCTCTTATCAAGAGTAAGCCCTTCTCTTTGTTCACTGGCACCTGGGGAGGGATGCCTCCAGAGTCTACATTATGTCAAACTCCAAATGGAGTGAGGCTTTATCTTTCAACTTTTCAGCTCCCGGTTCCAGACCACTGTGATCTTTGACTTCAAAACAATTCCTCTGCCCATTGCCCTGGGATAACCACACCACTTTTTGAGTTTGATTACTCACTCAATCACTCTTCATTCCACTAGCGCCTCATTAACACACTATGTTATGATAGCCTGCTAGATCATTTGAATCGCAGTTTATAGTCATTAAAAAAGTACACTAGAACGGGGTTCCCATGACATTCTGCATCCTTTAGAGGTGTAATATTCCTTAGTTTTGTGACAACAATCTCCGACAGCGCATTTGCAAGTGCACAGACACCATACTTCCGGCGCCGACAGAGATGGCCGCCTCGCTTCGCGTTCCTAGGAAACTATGCAGTTTTTTGTTTTTTTCCGTGTTATTTCTTACACTAGTACCCCAGGTCATCTTAGGTTTCATTACATACAGCCGAGAAGAACTACTGAATATAAGATCAGCGTCAACTCACCATCAGTACGACCAAGAATATGTTTTTCGCGATGCGGATCCTGTGTTCTGCCTTACAACCAGTGTAACGGAGTGGATTACATGCAGCGACCCAAAAACGACTCAGAAAAAGAGGGAAACGAAGCGGTCTTCTGGTCAGACTCCGGAGACGGGCACATCGTGCACCACTCCCTAGCATTCTTCTCGCCAATGTCCAGTCTCTTGACAACAAGGTTGATGAAATCCGAGCAAGGGTAGCATTCCAGAGGGACATCAGAGACTGCAACGTTCTCTGCTTCACGGAAACATGGCTAACCGGAGAGACGCTATCCGAAGCGGTGCAGCCAGCGGGTTTCTCCACGCATCGCGCGGACAGAAACGAACATCTTTCTGGTAAGAAGAGGGGCGGGGGCGTATGCCTTATGACTAACGTGACATGGTGTGATGACAGAAACATACAGGAACTCAAATCCTTCTGTTCACCTGATTTAGAATTCCTCACAATCAAATGTAGACCGCATTATCTACCAAGAGAAAGCAGACACATCCCCCCCCCCAAGCAGACACATCGATGGCTCTGAACGAATTTTATTTAACTCTCTGCAAACTGGAAACGATTTATCCGGAGGCTGCATTCATTGTAGCTGGGGATTTTAACAAGGCTAATCTGAAAACAAGACTCCCTAAATTTTATCAGCATATCGATTGCGCAACCAGGGGTGGAAAGACCCTGGATCACTGCTATTCTAACTTCCGCGACGCATATAAGGCCCTGCCCCGCCCCCCTTTCGGAAAAGCTGACCACGACTCCATTTTGTTGATCCCTGCCTACAGACAGAAACTAAAACAAGAAGCTCCCACGCTGAGGTCTGTCCAACGCTGGTCCGACCAAGCTGACTCAACACTCCAAGACTGCTTCCATCACGTGGACTGGGAGATGTTTCGTATTGCGTCAGACAACAACATTGACGAATACGCTGATTCGGTGTGCGAGTTCATTAGAACGTGCGTTGAAGATGTCGTTCCCATAGCAACGATTAAAACATTCCCTAACCAGAAACCTTGGATTGCTGGCAGCATTCGTGTGAAACTGAAGGCACGAACCACTGCTTTTAATCAGGGCAAGGTGTCTGGTAACATGACTGAATACAAACAGTGCAGCTATTCCCTCCGCAAGGCTATCAAACAAGCTAAGCGCCAGTACAGAGACAAAGTAGAATCTCAATTCAACGGCTCAGACACAAGAGGCATGTGGCAGGGTCTACAGTCAATCACGGACTACAGGAAGAAACCCAGCCCAGTCACGGACCAGGATGTCTTGCTCCCAGGCAGACTAAATAACTTTTTGCCCGCTTTGAGGACAATACAGTGCCACTGACACGGCCTGCAACGAAAACATGCGGTCTCTCCTTCACTGCAGCCGAAGTGAGTAAGACATTTAAACGTGTTAACCCTCGCAAGGCTGCAGGCCCAGACGGCATCCCCAGCCGCGCCCTCAGAGCATGCGCAGACCAGCTGGCCGGTGTGTTTACGGACATATTCAATCAATCCCTATACCAGTCTGCTGTTCCCACATGCTTCAAGAGGGCCACCATTGTTCCTGATCCCAAGAAAGCTAAGGTAACTGAGCTAAACGACTACCGCCCCGTAGCACTCACATCCGTCATCATGAAGTGCTTTGAGAGACTAGTCAAGGACCATATCACCTCCACCCTACCTGACACCCTTGACCCACTCCAATTTGCTTCCTGCCCAAATAGGTCCACAGACGATGCAATCTCAACCACACTGCACACTGCCCTAACCCATCTGGACAAGAGGAATACCTATGTGAGAATGCTGTTCATCAACTACAGCTCGGCATTCAACACCATAGTACCCTCCAAGCTCGTCATCAAGCTCGAGACCCTGGGTCTCGACCCCGCCCTGTGCAACTGGGTTCTGGACTTCCTGACGGGCCGCCCCCAGGTGGTGAGGGTAGGCAACAACATCTCCTCCCCGCTGATCCTCAACACTGGGGCCCCACAAGGGTGCGTTCTGAGCCCTCTCCTGTACTCCCTGTTCACCCACGACTGCGTGGCCATGCACGCCTCCAACTCAATCATCAAGTTTGCGGACGACACAACAGTGGTAGGCTTGATTACCAACAACGACGAGACGGCCTACAGGGAGGAGGTGAGGGCCCTCGGAGTGTGGTGTCAGGAAAATAACCTCACACTCAACGTCAACAAAACTAAGGAGATGATTGTGGACTTCAGGAAACAGCAGAGGGAACACCCCCATCCACATTGATGGAACAGTAGTGGAGAGGGTAGCAAGTTTTAAGTTCCTCAGCATACACATCACAGACAAACTGAATTGGTCCACTCACACAGACAGCATCGTGAGGAAGGCGCAGCAGCGCCTCTTCAACCTCAGGAGGCTGAAGAAATTCGGCTTGTCACCAAAAGCACTCACAAACTTCTACAGATGCACAATCGAGAGCATCCTGGCGGGCTGTATCACCGCCTGGTATGGCAACTGCACCGCCCTCAACCGTAAGGCTCTCCAGAGGGTAGTGAGGTCTGCACAACGCATCACCGGGGGCAAACTACCTGCCCTCCAGGACACCTACACCAACCGATGTCACAGGAAGGCCATAAAGATCATCAAGGACATCAACCACCCGAGCCACTGCCTGTTCACCCCGCTGTCATCCAGAAGGCGAGGTCAGTACAGGTGCATCAAAGCTGGGACCGAGAGACTGAAAAACAGCTTCTATCTCAAGGCCATCAGACTGTTAAACAGCCACCACTAACATTGAGTGGCTACTGCCAACACACTGTCAATGACACTGACTCTAATCCAGCCACTTTAATAATGGGAATTGATGGGAAATGATGTAAATATATCACTAGCCACTTTAAACAATGCTACCTTATATAATGTTACTTACCCTACATTATTCATCTCATATGCATACATAGATACTGTACTCTATATCATCGACTGCATCCTTATGTAATACATGTATCACTAGCCACTTTAACTATGCCACTTGGTTTACATACTCATCTCATATGTATATACTGTACTCGATATCATCTACTGTATCTTGCCTATGCTGCTCTGTACCATCACTCATTCATATATCCTTATGTACATATTCTTTATCCCCTTACACTGTGTATAAGACAGTAGTTTTTTGGAATTGTTAGTTAGATTACTTGTTCGTTATTACTGCATTGTCGGAACTAGAAGCACAAGCATTTCGCTACACTCGCATTAACATCTGCTAACCATGTGTATGTGACAAATAAAATTTGATTTGATTTGATTTGATTCATATTAGGTTTGAGCAGTAACCACAACGATTAAATGCTCCATTCAGGGTCACTACAGCTCACAAAGTCATGACTCACTGTGACTTTCTTCATCTTCCATTCAGAAGCGTAACTAATCACAGAATCTTGTGTCCCAGTCAGGGGCGTCGCAGAGGGACTGATGCCCCTGCAGCGAGGTGTGCCCTGTATTTGCTTACCTATTTAACCGTATCACATCAGGAGATTATGCTGGCATCGTAATAAAGGCTATAAATATTCCATGACGAAGACGGGGAGTTGGGGACGTCATTGAGAGGGAGGGGGATGTTGGAGTTCATATTGGTTCTTGCTCCTATGTATTCTGATTTAAGTTCCATTACAATACAAACATGTGACAAATGCCTAATCCCCCGCATCACAGACCCATAATATCGTTATAGTATAGCCTCTGTGTACACTGTATGGCTTTGCTACATCCAAAGGGGCATTGAATGGGATAGCGGGTAGGTTATCCATAAACTGTCTTTAATAATTTCCTGTTGCTTAATTAGTATAAAAGAGAATGTTGAAGCAGTGGCTTATAAGGCCATCATAGCTGTTATTGTATTGGTCAAATTTCCATTTCAATGATTTGAAATAGAATAATTCTGAGATTTTATCCATCTTTGTGATTCTTCTTTACTGAAAGGAAGCGCTGCATGCAGTGTCCACTGCCTTGAGAGACATGTGTACCGTGTGTGGCTATCTCGTTTAACCAGAAAGCCTCAGCTCAGTGAGAAAACAGGCCCCTTTCTTTGTTAACGTTTATTGATTAGCAATGGAAGGAAAGGCTGGGAGTCCTTAATTGGAGTCCACCGCATTTTGAATGGCAAAGGTAATGGAATTGATTGATGGCTATTGATTTTGGTTCCTGATGGCTCCACATTTGGGTAATTGTCAAGATCTGATCTGGTCTGTCAATGTTTAGACATCCCAGCAAAAATGGGACGTCTAAGGACATTAGGCGATGTTCCAATTAGGTCCCTTTAAGGATTTCGGTTAGACGTTTTCCCACTGACGTTCTGAGAAAGTTCTAGGAACATTAAAACGTGATGTTAACCTCAGGACCATAAATCAAATCAAATTGTATTAGTCACATGTGCCGAATACAACAAGTGTAGACCTTACAGCCTTACAGTGAAATGCTTACTTACAAGCCCCTAACCAACAATGCAGTTAAAAGAAAATATGGATAAAAATAAGAAATAAAAGCAACAAGTAATTAAAGAGCAGCAGTAAAATAACAATACCGAGACTATATACAGGGGGGTACCGGTATAGAGTCAATGTGCAGGGGCACCGGTTAGTTGAGGTAATATGCACATGTGGGTCGAGTTATTAAAGTGACTATGCATAGATGATAACAACAGAGAGTAGCAGTGGTATAAAAGAGGGGGGAAATACAAAAAGTAGCCATTTGATTAGGAGTTCATGAGTCTTATGGCTTGAGGGTAGAAGCTGTTTAGAAGCCTCTTGGACCTAGACTTGGTGCTCCGGTACCTCTTGCCGTGCGGCAGCAGAGAGATCAGTCTATGACTAAGGTGGCTAGAGTCTGACACTTTTTTGGGCCTTCCTCTGACAACGACTGGTATAGAGGTCCTGGATGGCAGGAAGCTTGGCCCCAGTGATGTACTGGGCTGTTCGTATCACCCTCTGTATGCCTTGCGGTCGGAGGCCAAATAATTGCCATACCAGGCAGTGATGCAACCATTCAGGATGCTCTCGATGGTGCAACTGTAGAACCTTTTGAGGATCTGAGGACCCATGCCACATTTTTTCAGTCTCCTGAGGGGGAATAGGTGTTGTCGTGCCCTCTTCACGACTGTCTTGGTGTGCTTGGACCATGTTAGTTTGTTGGTGATGTGGATACCAAGGAACTTGAAGCTCTCAACCTGCTCCACTGCAGCCCTGTCGATGAGAATGGGGGCGTGCCCAGTCCTCTTTTTCCTGTAGTCCACAATCATCTCCTTTGTCTTGATCACATTGAGGGAGAGGTTGTCGTCCTGGCACCACACGGCCAGGTCTCTGACCTCCTCCCTATAGGCTGTCTCATCGTTGTCGGTGATCAGTGTTGTGTCATCGGCAAACTTAATGATGGTGTCGAAGTCGTGCCTGGCCGTGCAGTCATGACTGAACAGGGAGTACAGGAGGGGACTGAGCACCCACACCTGAGGGGCCCCTGTGTTGAGGATCAGCGCTGCGAATGTGTTGTTACCTACCCTTACCACTTGGGGGAGGCCCGTCAGGACGTCCAGGATCCAGTTGCAGAGGGAGGTGTTTAGTCTCAGGGTCCTTAGCTTATTGATGAGCTTTGAGGGCACTATGGTGTTGAACGCTGAGCTGTAGTCAATGACTAGCATTCTCACATAGGTGTTCCTTTTGTCCAGGTGGGAAAGGGCACTGTGGAGTGCAATAGAGATTGTATCATCTGTGGATCTGTTGGGGCGGTATGCAAATTGTAGTGTGTCTAGTGTTTCTGGGATAATGGTGAATAGTGTTGATGTGAGCCATGACCAGCCTTTCGAAGCACTTCATGGCTACAGACGTGAGTGCTACGGGTCGGTAGTCATTGAGGCAGGTTACCTTAGTGTTCTTGGGCACAGCCACTATGGTGTTCTGCTTAAAACATGTTGGTATTACAGACTCAGATAGGGAGAAGTTGAAAATGTCAGTGAACTTGCCAGTTGGTCAGCGCATGCTTGTAGTACACATCCTGGTAATCCGTCTGGCCCTGTGGCCTTGTGAATGTTGACCTGTTTAAAGGTCTTACTCACATCGACTGCGGAGAGTGTGATCACACAGTCTTCCAGAACAGCTGGTGCTCTTTCAGTGTTTTTTTGCCTCAACGAGAGCATAGAAGTAGTTTAGCTCGTCTGGTAGGCTCGTGTCACTGGGCAGCTCTCGGCTCTGCTTCCCTTTGTAGTCTCTAGTGGTTTGCAAGCCCTGCCATATCCGATGAGCGTCAGAGCCGTTTTAGTACGATTCGATCTTAGTCCTGTATTGACACTTTGCCTGTTTGATAGTTTGTCGGAGGGCATAGTGGGATTTCTTATAAGCTTCCGGGTTAGAGTCCCTCTCCTTGAAAGCGGCAGCTCTACCCTTTAGCTCATTGCAGATGTTGCCTGTAATCCATAGCTTCTGGTTGGTGTATGTATGTATGGTCACTGTGAGGACTACATCATCGATGCACTTATTGATGAAGCCAATGACTAATGTGGTGTACTCCTCAATGCCATCGGAGGAATCTCAGAACATATTCCAGTCTGTGCTAGCAAAACAGTCCTGTAGCTTAGCATCTGCTTCATCTGACCACTTTTTTTATTGACCTAGTCACTGGTGCTTCCTGCTTGAATTTTTGCTTGTAAGCAGGAATCAGGAGGATAGAATTATGGTCAGATTTGCAAAATTAATGGCGAGAGAGCTTTGTATGCGTCTCTGTATGTGGAGTAAAGGTGGTCCAGAGTTTTCTCCCACTGGTTGCACATTTAACATGCTGATAGAAATGTGGTAAAACGGATTTAAGTTTCCCTGCATTAAAGTCTCCGGTTACTAGGTGAGTGTTTTCTTGTTTGCTTATGGCAGAATACAGCTCATTCAATGCTGTCTTAGTGCCAGCCTTTGACGGTTGTGGTATATAAAACAGCTACGAAAAATACAGTTGAATACTGTCTAGGTAGATAGTGTGGTCTACAGTTTATCATGAGATACTCTACCTCAGGCGAGCAACGGCTCGAGACATCCTTAGATATTGTGCAAAAGCTGTTATTTACAAAAATACATAGTCCGCCACCCCTTGTCTTAACAGACGCCACTGTTCTATCCTGCCGGTGCATAACCAACCAGTTGATAGTGTCATCGTTCAGCCACGTCTCCATGAAGCATAAGATATTACAGTTTTGGATGTCCCGTTGGTAAGTTTAATCCATTTTATTGTCCAAAGATTGCACGTTTGCTAGCAGAATGGAAGGAAGTGGGGGTTTATTCGATCACCTACGAATTCTCAGAAGGCAGCCTGCCCTCCGACCCATTTTTCTCTGTCTCCTCTTCACGGAAATCATGGGGATCTGGGCCTGTTCCTGAGAAAGCTGAATATCGTTTGCATCGGCCTCGTCAGACTCGTTAAAATAAAAAAATATTTCTGCCAGTCTGTGGTTAGAAATCGCAGTCCTTATATCCAGAAGTTACTTTCGTGGCAACATTGTGTAGTTAATAAGTTTTTTAAAAATAAGTTAAAAACAATGCAAATAAACTAACAAAAAAACTATATCGTAATAGGACAGGTCCCCTTTTGGTTGCAGTATAAACACTTTTATGGTTACTACATGATTCCATATGTGCTGGTTCATAGTTTTGATGTCTTCAATATTATTATACAATGTAGAAAATAGTAAGAATAAAGAAAAACCCTTGAATGATTAGGTGTGTCCAAGCTTTTGACTGGTACTGTGTATTTCGAGGTTGGACATTAACACGTTGGGCTCACATGATTGGTGTTACCTCGTTAGTCTGTATGTGTTACACTTGTGCTGGCTTGTCATCTCGTTAGTCAGAAGGCGTTTCACCTGTGCTGGCACAAGTGATATTTAAGAGCGGCTGGCCCAGTGCTCCAGCTGGCTTGAGAGATGTGGAGAGTTAACACCTTTATTTGGCTCTCCTGATTTGATTTCTTTAAGAAAACATCCCTTTATCTGATCCTTTATCTGTTCTTATTTTGCTTCCGGTCCAATTATTTGTCTGGGTTTTAATTTTGTTTGTCTCTTGGGTAAATTGAGTGGGTACTAATAGTCAGTGTCTTCAGTTGTTGTTAGTTATCCCCATGAGTGACTTTCAGAACACCGCCTAGACCCCACCTGTTTTTTTAGTCATTGTCCATGACTGTTTAATTTTAAGTTTTAATTTTACCCCTTTTTCTCCCCAATTTCGTGGTATCCAATTGTTTTTTTAGTAGCTACTATCTTGTCTCGTCGCTTCAACTCCCGTCTGGGCTCGGGAGAGACGAAGGTTGAAAGTCATGCGTCCTCCGATACACAACCCAACCAAGCCGCACTGCTTCTTAACACAGCACGCATCCAACCCGGAAGCCAGCCGCACCTGTGTCTGAGGAAACATCGTGCACCTGGCAATCTTGGTTAGCGCGCACTGCGCCCGGCCCGCCACAGGAGTCGCTGGTTTTCTTGCTTGGGAACATATTATTCCAACAGAAAAAAAGCTGTGAATGGATCAGTGATTTACCAGTCAGAGCCTTAAAGGGCTTGGCTACAGTAACAAGGGGTGAGGTGTAATGAAATGAGGGTGCACATGCCCTGGGTAAACTTTTTTTTTAACCATAAGGTGCCTTCCCCGGAACAAATTGGGAACTAGACAAAAACCTCCAGAGGACCATGTCAAGTGATCTAAGAGCAATAAATGTCCTTGTCAGTCCACGGAACAAACCGGGTACTAGACAAAAACATCCAGGGTTGGCCATGAGAACATCCTACATGTCCTTGGCGATGTCCCCGAAACTAGACAAAAACCTCCACATGACCATTTTGTGATGTTCCGGGGACATCCTAATGACATTTTTGTTTGCAGGGATGCCTTTGTTCATGCAGATAATATGGGCCAGGTCTAACTGATTACACCATCATTAACAACTACAAGCAACCATCTTTCATAATAATCTCCCTCCTAGTCAGCCAGATAAAACACTTCTATTAACCATGGTCGCACAATCCCACCACTGACACCAAAGCTGATTTTGGTGCAGCTCAAGCAGGACTAGATATTGTAACCTTGCATCAGTCCAACACCTAGATACTGCAACCTTGTCAGCCCAACATCTAAAAAATTACCCTAAGTGGGATGAAACTATTGAGACAGCTGGTGCAACATATCTTTACTTTCTAAGTTAATGGACCCATATGTTTTAGTTATTTTTATGGAATCGATTCTAAAAGTAAGCCTCTGTAAATTCCAGAATATACACTACCAGTCAAAAGCTTGGAAACTCATTCAGGGTTTCTTCTTTATTTTCTACACTGTAGAATAATAGTGAAGACTTCAAAACTATGAAATAACACATATGGAATCATGTAGTAACCAAAAAAGTGTTAAACATATCAAAATATATTTGAGATTCTTCAAAGTTGCCCCCCTTTGTAGTAAAATGACAGCTTTGCATACTCTTGGCATTCTCTTAACTAGGACCGATCAAATGTCATTAACTGGGTGAATTGACCTCTTTGTCTGATAAGAAAACATTGCAAACTCATTAAGTGAAATATAAATGTTTTATATTTCACAATATATTTTTCAAGGCCATGCAAGTCTTCTGTGTTAGTCAGGAATAAAGAATATGCCAATGTGTTTGTATGAGACATTAAATGATGCCAGGACATTTTTGCCAGCTTTACCTTTAAGTTTTGGTCTCACTGTGATGAATGCTTTAATTGCATTCAAAAACAGGATTTGACAAAGAGGTGTTTAAAGAATGTTAGGGATCTCCAGCCATCTCTAAAGAGAGCTGCGTTCTGCAATATGGTGTCATCAAAGACTGATGTATGATATTATTATCATCCATTCTGCACGGACTGTGTGATGGATTCCATGTGACGGCGATAAAAATATTTGAAGTTTATCAGAGGGCTTTGGGGAAACTGGATACTTTTTGCACATATACATTTTCACACAAAGCAGTACCATCAAAGGCCATAGAGGTTTGAAAGTTGCCAATTTATCGGGGAGATGAGTATTGGCTTATTTATCAGTCTTATTGTATAGACGTCTGTATGCTCGGCTGCATATTTTCCAATTAATTGTTCAGTTCTTCAAAGCTTTTGTTTTATAAAACAGCACTTCAATATCTACAATTGATGTCGGAAGTCTACAGACACTAGGATAATTGACATCATTTGAGTAAATCGGAGGTGGACCTGTGGATATATTCCAAGGCCTACATTCAAACTCATTTCCTCTTTGCTTGACATCGTGGGAAAATCAAAAGAAATCAGCCAAGAACTCAGAAAAAATTGTAGACCTCCAAGTCTGGTTCATCCTTGGGAGCAATTTCCAAATGCCTGAAGGTACCACATTCATCTGTACAAACAATAGTACACAAGTGTAAACACCATGGGACCACTTAGCCGTCATACCGCTCAGGAAGGAGACACGTTCTGTCTCCTAGAGATGAACGTACTTTGGTGCCTAAAGTGCAAATCAATCCCAGAACAAGGACCATGTGAAGATGCTGGGGGAAACAGGTACAAAAGTATCTATATCCACAGTAAAACGAGTCCTATATCGTCATAACCTGAAAGGCCGCTCAACAAGGAAGAAGCCACTGCTCCAAAACCGCCATAGAAATCCAGACTACAGTTTGCAACTGCACATGGGGACAAAGGTCGCACTTTTTGGAGAAATGTCCTCTGGTCTGATGAAACAAAAATAGAACTGTTTGGCCATTATGACCATCGTTATGTTTGGAGGAAAAAGGGGGATGTTTGCAAGCCGAAGAACACCATCCCAACCGTGAATTATGAGGGTGGCAGCATCATGTTGTGGGGGTGCTTTGCTGCAGGAGGGACTGGTGCACTTCATAAAATAGATGGCATCATAAGGGAGGACAATTATGTGGATATATTGAATCAAAATCTTAAGACATCAGTCAGGAAGTTAAAGCTTTTAAAGCTTGGTCGTAAATGGGTCTTCCAAATGGAGAATGACCCTAAGCATACTTCCAAAATTGTGGTAAAATGGCTTAAGGACAACAAAGTCAAGGTATTAGAGAGGCCTTCACAAAGCCCTGACCTCTCATAGAATATTTGTGGGCAGAACTGAAAAAGCGTGTGCAAGCAAGGAGGCCTACAAACCTGACTCAGTTACACCAGCTCTGTCAGGAGGAATGGGCAAAAATTCACCCAACTTATTGTGGGAAGCTTGTGGAAGGCTACCCGAAACAATTTAAAGTCAATGCTCCAAATACTAATTAGGTGTATATAAACTTCTGACCCACTCGGAATGTGATGAAGAAATAAAAGAGGAAATAAATCATTCTCTCCACTATTATTCAGACATTTCACATTCTTAATATAAAGTGGTGTCGTGGCTGAATCAGAATTAGTTAGGTAACATTGATAAATAAGATTTTTATTTTTATTTTTATTTACATAATAATGCTTATGTGAGATATTTGTCATTAGGATGTTTTCTTTTGGATAATACTGTTGGCAGTTATCTTTGAACGGGGTATGGTAGTAGGTACCAGGTGCACCGGTTTGTGTGTGTCAAGAACTGTAATGCTGCTTTTTTTTTTAAAACACTCAACAGTTTCCCGTGTGTATCATGAATGGTCCACCACCCAAAGGAAATCTAGGCAACTTTACACAACTGTGGGAAGCATTAGAGTCAACATGTGCCAGCATCCCTGTGAAAGGCAACTCAATATTAGGGAAGTGTTCCTAAGTTTTGTACACTCAGTTTGTGTTTCTGCTTCATATGCACAACTTTTTGATTATTCAGTTCATCAGGTATAGTGACAGCTGCCAATTATTCTGACCTCTCAAATGAAACATGGGATGTTTTTGACAGGTTTATCACATAGTCCACAGAAGGTAATGAAGCCCCTTGTGAGTGTCTCGGTCCAAGTCGGCTAATGGACAGACCTATTGCCATTCTGCCTATTTGAAGGTTTTGTCATTCTGCCTGTTTAAAGGTATTGTCTTAATGATTCAAAGACAGGGTTCTGCCTGATCCCATCCCAGCTCTACAATATTCATGATCTGAAGCATTGTAGCGAGTTGTAATGCAAAGGTGACAGGCTTTGTAACACTGCCTTTCCAAAGCCTCATCCACACCATAGCAGTGGGAAGCGGCATCCTTGAAGTGTGAATATAAAATACCATCACAAGCCTGACCAAGACACTTTATCTGTCAATCTCTGGTCTGTTTGACCTTGGTGGTATTTGAAATGAGATTTAGCTGTGGGAGGGAGTTATTCTCTCTCACACCTGAGCTCTGATTTAGACATGCCTACAGTAGACACCTCAAATGGCATGCTACCATATTCAGTACTCTACTTTGTCCAGAGCCCTATGTTTTAGGCTTCTTGTCAATACAGCTGTACAGTTGGATATTCTAAGCGGCAGTCTTTATTTTGACCTCTGAACTATAGGTCAATCATCCCAGGCTGTACTAAATCCTAATGGCCCTATTTATTTAGCTGTTTAAAGCAAATATTGACTTGTGCGCTAAATTCCTCAATCAAACTGAGGGAGATAGTGTTTTCCTCAGTGCTCTGTAGTAGTAGACACTTTTGAAATTTGTGCTATTGGGATGAAAGCAGGGTACAGCCACAAGGGCTGTTTGGGGGCCCTGAGCGAGATTTGGTTTGGGGACCCCACCACCCCCCACCAAGACCCAGCCACCCCCACCTACATTTCCTGCAATTCTCCACATTTTGCCATGGGGGAGTAGAGCAGTGGAGGACAGCTCATAATGTCTGGAATGGTGTGGCATCAAACACATAGAAACCATGTGTGTGATGTATTTGATACCATTTCGCTCCAGCCATTGCTCCAGTGGAGCAGAGAAAATGTTGTTTTAAAGCAACTTTTCTGCACTTTTCCACATTCTGCCATGGGGTGGAGATAAAATTGGGCAATTATTTTGCCATGGGGCAGAGACACGTTATCACTTGTAAAGTAAGTTTTCTACAGTTCTACACATTTTGACATTACTTTTGTTAATGATTACAATGAGCCCAACCTCCTATAGCTCCTCCCACCAGTCTCCAATGGCTGGCATGGCTAATTGAGTGACTGTCAGTGATTAACAAAACAAGAGAACCTGCTTGTAACGATTTTCCTCCTCTTCTGAAGAGGAGTAGGACATTTCGGATCAATGCGCAGCGTGGTAAGTGTCCATAATATATTTGAATGAAATATAACTGAACACAGAAAACAAAAGAACAAGAGAATAAATGAAAACGAAACAGTCCCGTATGGTGCAAACACTGAAATGGAAAATAATCACCCACACCTCAAAATGGGAAAACAGGCTACCTAAGTATGGCTCTCAATCAGAGACAACGATAGACAGCTGCCTCTGATTGAGAGCCATACCAGGCCAAACACATAGAAACAGAAAACCTAGACCTACAACATAGAATACCCAACCACATCACACCCTGACCAAACTAAAAATAGAAACATACAAAGCAATCTTCGGTCAGGGCGTGACACTGCTGATGCACAACCAAATTTCAAACATACACCTTGTGTATTCTACTATTATAACTCAACAGTAAATTGAGACCCTGACTGAACTGCTAATTTATTTCATATTATAAAATAAAAAATTGGGGTCAGGGGCCCCTATCCTGATATGCTGTCTTTGGTGTGTATAGAGATTATTATTTATTTTTTAAGCGGTTGAGTTGAGGATCTATGTGCCTTCCCAATGGGCACAGATGTCAATTCAACATCTATTCCACATTGGTTCAACATAATTTCATTGAAAATACGTGGAACAACCAACGTTGTTTTAACCAGTGTGTGTCGAGGTATTTGTCACTTAACTATGGCATGCACTTATTTATTTAGGCAGCAGATTCATCCATCCAAAACCAGCTGTACCATAACAACAGCATTTCTGGCATGGTATAAAATGTGGATAAATTCAAAGTGTTATTTTATTGTACAACCACAATCCAGACCAAATGTTCAAAAATAGCTTACAAATCAAATTGGTGACTGATACTGTAAATTGCTTTTTTGTTTTAAAGATTCTTCCACAGAAAATGAAGCTTTGTCTTCAGAATAGGCCAGATAAAAAGTGGAGTCTAACGGGCATTCACATATTTTATTGAATTCATATGTACTCTTGGCCAAGACCATACGTCCCACCACACTCAATATTGAAATGGGTCTTGGTTGTCATAAAACTCTGAGTCGAGGATTAGCTGACTCATTCATTTACAAGCATTTCGCTACACTCGCATTAACATCTGCTAACCATGTGTATGTGACAAATAAAATTTGATTTGATTTGACATTAAAATGGCCGAGGGAAGTCAAGATGCTGAGGGTGCTGAAGCACCCCTAGGGCTTACAAAAGTAGCGCACTGGGCCTTTGATAGTCCTGTATTAGCCGTCTGTAGCGTGCGCAAATGATTCATTTTGAGGCAGCAACACCAGACAGATGCAAGACATGCAGATGCCAAAGCCAGAGGGTGTCTTGCAATGCAGAATTAATAGAATGTGTTTCTCAGAATACACCTCTACACAAAATATAAACTGAAACATGATGCTTTGAAGTGGTTTCTATGATGCCCTGAAAAACAGGCGAATCCTTGACAAAGTTCTTAGACACCCGGTCAGGGTCAGGTGTGTTAGCAGACTTCATTCCTTCAAACAACAATACAGTTTCCTCTTGAGACAACGGACAAAAGACACTTTAGAAGCACTTAATAACCTTACCCCGACCGTTCACAAAATCACTCATCTTCTGAAGGACCCACAGAACTCAAGGCGGCTTTATAGATATCACCAGAATAGACATTATCTTTGGCAGATAAGCTGTATTTTGGTTCCAATACCAACTCTATAGTTGCTCCCAAAAGTTGATTCTTGATAATATGCCCTTATGTCACTTATTTCAAATTCTTAGTCAGTGGATTCATCAGAACTCAGGGACATTCTATTCTTTACTAGCATCAACAACACTGTGTGAGAGAAGCTGGTAACATCCCCTGCTGGTGCCTTAGACTTATACCTAACTCGTCCAGATCCTGATTGAATCCCCTCTCAAATCCAGCAGACATGTTTCACTGTGACCATGTTGTTGATCACGGGAAAAACAAACTCCCAGTCGTGTGTTTCCCTGAAAGTCAACAGAATCTGTAAACATTTGTTTTGAAAACTAAAACATGGTGGCTGAGGAGACCTCAACTTCACAGCGACAGCAAGATAACCAAGATGTTATAACCAAGCTGAAGCTCTCAATTGACATCGGGGTTGAATAACCATTTCAGGTTGAATTGACTAATTATTGCCAGTCTCGAATATTGTTAGTTGTTTTTAGCGTCTATGGTTAAAGCTTCAGAAATGAAAGAATATGGCTTATTGCAGCGCTTGCAATAAATCGGAAATTTGTTCATTTGGTGTTCTCTAATGAAAAGCTTTTCATTACAGAGAATCGCAGCAGTCCTCTACAGCTTTCTCATCAACAAGACAATTCCAATCGAAAGCCATAGCACCAACCCGTTGGGGACACACTAGTTGAATCAACGTTGTTTCCACGTCATTTCAACAAAGTTGTTACATTGACGTCTGTGCCCAGTGGGAAAAGGCGTAATCTAGATTCAAGTCTTAACTTTTGAACAACTGTCCCTCTCGTTATTTAGTAGCTGTGTTATATATAGGCCCTCCATTAGGATCCCGTTATTTGTATGTCCTTCCACGCTAGTATTGGTAGCTGTTATTATTAAGTAATGAGCTGCACACAATAAAATACAATTTCATGCACAAACTATAAATTCATGGGGCAGAGAGACTATTCCTGCCAATGCTCAATGGGGCATTACCCTACCCTCTAACGAGCAATCCAGGCACAAACAATTAAATGTGTATTCCAACAGATCACTGTTCGGCATACAGCCTGATTTGCAGTACCAGTCGAAAGTTTGGACACCAAATCATTCAAGTTTTTATTTTATTTTTTAAACTATTTTCTACATTGTAGAATAATAGTGAAGACATCAAAACTATTTAAAAAAAACACATGGAATCATGTAGTAACCAAAAAGTATTATATTTGAGATTCTTCAAAGTAGCCACCCTTTGCTTTGCACACTCTTGGCATTATCTCAACCAGTTTCATGAGGTAATCACCTGGAAAGCATTTCAATTAACAGGTGTGCCTTAAAAGTTAAAAGTTCATTTGTGGAATTTCTTTCCTAGATGTGTTTGAGCCAATCAGTTTTGTTGTGACAAGATAAGGGTGGTATACAGAAGATAGCCCTATTTGGTAAAATACCAAGTCCATATTATGGCTAGAACAGCTCAAATAAGCAAGGCGAAATGACCGTCCATCATTACTTGAAGACATGAAGGTCAGACAATCCGGAACATTTCAAGAACTTTGAAGGTTTCTTCAAGTGCAGTCGCAAAAACCATCAAGCACTATGAAGATACTGGCACTCATGAGGACCGCCACAGGAAAGGAAGACCCAGAGTTACCTCTGCTGCAGAGGAAAAGTTCATTAGAGGTACCAGCCTAGAAATTGCAGCCCAAATAAATACTTCAGAGTTCAAGTATCAGACACATCTCTACATCAACTGTTCAGAGGAGACTGTGAGAATCAGGCCTTCATGGTCAGATTTCTGCAAAGAAGAATAGACTTGCTTGGGCCAAGAAACCCAAGCATTGGATATTAGACCGGTTGAAATCTTTCCTTTGGTCTGATGAGTCCAAATTAGATTTTGGGTTCCAACCACAGTGCCTTTGTGAATCGCAGAGTAGGTAAACGGATGATCTCTGCATGTGTGGTTCCCACGGTGAAGCATGGAGGAGGTGGTGTGGGTGTGCTTTGCTGGTGACACTGTCAGTGGTTTGTTCACAATTCAAGGCACACTTAACCAGAATGGCTACCACAGCATTCTGCAGCGATACGCCATCCCATCTGGTTTGCACTTAGTTCCACAATCATTTATTTTTCAACAGGACAATGACCCAAGCCACCTCCAGGCTGTTTAAGGGCTATTTGACCAATAAGGAGAGTGATTCATCAGATGACCTGGAGGAATCACCCGACCACAACCCAATTGAGATGGTTTGGGATGAGTTGGACCGCAGAGTGAAGGAAAAGCAGCCAACAAGTGCTCAGCATATGTGGGAAGTCCTTCAAGAGCTTTGGAAAAGCATTCCAGGTGAGGCTGGTTGAGAGAATGCCAAGAGTATGCAAAGCTGTCATCAAGGCAAAGGGTGGCTACTTTGAAGAATCTCAAATATAAAATATGTTTTGATTTGTTAAACACTTTTTTTTTGGTGACTACATGATTCCGTATGTGTTTTTATAGTTTGTCTTCACTATTACCCTACAACGTAGAACATAGTAAAATAAAGAAAAACCCTGTAATGAGTAGGTGTGTCCAAACTTTTGGCTGGTACTGTATCTGTCCATTGTAGGAACACAGTCCAGATAACTTAAGGAGATAGATGCATCTCGTACGTGGTTATACGCAATGTTCTGACATTGAAAGTTGCCGGTGGTGAAAATAAGTTGAGAACTAAGTTTTAATGGCTTGAACTCCTTGTATCAGCAAGTACCTGGAGAAAGGAAGAGACTGACGAACTCACGTTGTGCCAACTGTATTACACTGAACTAAATGCAACATTCAAAGATTTTACTGAGTTACAGTTCGTATATGGAAATCAGTGAATTTAAATATATTAATTTGGCCCTAATTTATGGATTTCACAGGATTGGGAATACAGATATGTATCTGTTTGTCACAAATACAAAACAAAAAATGGGTCTCAGGATCTCGTCACTGTATTCAAATTGCCATCGATAAAATGCAATTGTGTTCATTGTCCGTAGTTTATGCCTGCCCATACCATAACCCCACCATGGGGCACTCTGTTCACAACGTTATCAGCAAACCGCTAGCCCACACGATGCTATACACGTGGTTTGCGGTTGTGAGGCTGGTTGGACATACAACTAAATTCTCTAAAACTACATTGGAGGCGGCTTATGGTAGACATGAACATTACATTCTCTGGCAACAGCTCTGGTGTACATTCCTGCCGTCACCATGCCAATTGCACATGCCCTCCAAACTTGAGACTTCTGTGGCATTGTGACAAAACTGCAAATTTGAGTGTCCTTTTACTGTCCCCAGCACAAGGTGCACCTGTGTAATAATCATGCTGTTTAATCAGCTTCTTGATATGCCACACCTGTCAGGTGGATGTATTATCTTGACAAAGAAAAAATGCTCACTTAAAGTGACGTAAACAAATTTGTGCACCATATTTGTGATAAGATTTTTATGCGTATTGAACATGTCTGGGATCTTTTTTTTTCAGCTCATGAAACATGGGACCAACACTTAACATATGGCATTTAGATTTTTGTTCCGTGTAGATTCTTCTGAAGAATTAGGGCATATTCAAAGAGCCTTACCAGGTAAAGCTCCAAACGAAAACGACTGCCAGGTAAAAGGAATTAGATACATTTGAATTTAGACTACAATTCCTTAAAGATGCCATAGAAGGAAATTGAGCATATCATTAGATTATCAAGTGTATGGTACCACTAATTAAAAATAAGTGATGCGTAGAAGGTACACATAGGCTTTGACAGTAAATACGATTTGGGGCAGATTCAAATTAAACATCGAGCTGCAAATCCTATTCCCAGTTTGTCAATGAGAAGAGATTAAACTGTAGACCATAACCTCCTCCAGAAGTGTACTAGAATACAAACACCAGCCTTAATTTGACCTTTTAAAGTGTTTTCACACAGTATAAGTATACAGGAAGACTGCAGCCAGGCCTATTCACACGAACACCAGGTGGTGTGTGGGCAACGTGTGAGCATGCATAAGAAATGGCGGCTAATGTTTTTGACTTTCTTCACAATTAAGTGGTTACATTTGAAGATGATGAAAAGTACATTTGGGAGTATGAATAAGCTGACTGATGGGAGGTTAAAGAGAGGCTGAATCTCTGACGAAGATTTGTTAATCGACATAATAAACGAATGCAAGTCAGACGACCCATGAGTGTCAACTTTTTCTCTATGGTGCTCATTGAGAAGTAATAAAATATTTGAATGGTGTTATAACTGCAGTCTGAGTGCTTAATCTAACCAGCCCACCATGGAAATGCTGAGAAAATCAGAGGTAACAATGTGCCGTGCCAATACTGTAATCAGATGCCTGAATAGTGGATATAATTAGCCAAATGCAAGGCAAAGAAAAGGTCCCATCATTTCCTTTGACAAGTACAAGGAAGTATGTTATATGAGCCCTCGAACAACCTTTCAACATCAGCAAAACAAAGGAGCTGATCGTGGACTACAGGAAGCTAAGCATGGCCTCATCCAAATCGCTGGATGAGCTTCCTCGGTGTCCATATCACTAAGGATTTAACATGGACCACACACGCCAACATAGTTGTGAAGGCACAAAAAATGCCTCTTCCCCTTAAAGAGGCTGAAAAGATTTGGCACCGGCCCTCAAAAAGTTACAGCTGTACCATTGAGAGTATCTTGACTGGCTGGATCACTACATAATATGGCAACTGCTTGGCACGCGACCGCAAGGCTCTAAATAGGGTAGTTTTTATGACCCAGTACATCACTGGGGCCGAGGTCCCCGCCATCCAGGACCGCTATGCCAGGTGGTGTCAGATTAAGGCCACACAAGTCAGACTGTTCTCTCTGCTACCGCACGGCAAGCGGTACAGATGCACCAATTCTGGAACCAACAACAGCTTCTACCCTCAAGCCATAAGACTGCGAAATAGCTACTCGGACTATCTGCATTGACCCCCTTTGCACAAACTCTCGACTCATCACATATGCTGCTGCTATTGCTTATTATCTGTCCTGTTGCCTAGTCACTTTACCCCTACCCATATATACATATCTACCTCCATTAACTCATACCCCTGGACTGTAAATAAATAAACTGCACTACTCGGGGGAGAATCTCAACAATGATTGTCATCAAATTTCTTTCCCACATACTGCAGTTGACAGTTTGGATTTAAGCTGTAAGTCATCAATAGTTGTCAGATTTGACGTCTGGCTGTTGAGCCTCAGATGCAGCTATCCAGATATGAGAAGTGTTGTCCTACACAGGGATCTGGCCTGGTGTTAACCAGTAACCAGTGGGGACACAACCTTTTCAGATCTCTACCTTTTCTCATAAATTCACCCGCACGGTCATGAATATGGTTGGTCTTTGTTTGGATTTTTGCAGTACTCCCAAATGTTAGCAATATTTTTACATGATAAAATGTGACAATGATTTTGGAAGTTCAAGCGACCATAAGATAAATAGCATTGTGCATCAGGACACTTGTTGAGTTACAGGAATTGACTATCAAGAAAAGGTCTGAGAAATGAAATACTACTGTAAATGCAAGTATTTATATATAATATAATTGTAAAATTAATGAATACATTATACAAGGCATAAACATAGGTTACAAGGTATTACTGCATTCATAATCTAGGCATGATCAGAGAGGGAGAGATAAGTCAGAGGCTAAAAGTTGTGAGAGGAGAGAGAATCTCACCAGAGCAGGTCAGGAACAAAGAGATAGGCACAAGGATAACCATTTGACCATGTTTGGATTCAAAATCAGAGTGTTGACCAATAGCATTACTGTAAAGTTCTCTTCCAGTTATGTTACACATGCAGCTAACAAAAATATATTGACATTTCTGCTCTACCCAAAATTACAACCAACTATTTTCAACATTACTGCAAGACGCAAAAAGTCTGCCGGCCCTGCATTAAAGACCAACATTGATTGAAAAAGGTATACCAGTGTAATTTTAAAAAAATGGCCAGATTGGAGAATAGATGGGAAGAGATATGATGTTCAGATTCCATGGCACATGGTTTATGGTTTAACTGATACGGAAAACAACGCTGGATTCAAAACGTACATTTTTTCCATTTAAATTATACATCATTCTTGCAACCAATAGAATGTAATATGGGGGATGCAACCATCCCAGTTCTGCAGATCTTGCTGTGAAGAGACAGAATCTTTAGATCATTTGTTTTGGTACTGTCCATATGTAGCTTGTTTTTGGTTGTTGAAGAATCTGCAAATACTGTAGCACTGCTGGGTGATTTGAAAAGTCAATCAATCGATCAATAGTATAATAAAACTTTTAGCAACATTTTTTATTTTATTTACTATCTGTAGAAACTGAATAGAAAGGATCAGAACTTTTGTGTAAAATATGGCTGTCACGTCCTGACCTTAGTTCCCTTTTTATGTCTCTATTTTAGTTTGGTCAGGGTTGGGGTGGGCATTCTATGTTTTTGTTCTATGTTTTGTATTTCTGGTTTTGGCCTGGTATGGTTCCCAATCAGAGGCAGCTGTCAATCATTGTCTCTGATTTTTATTTAAAAAAAATTAAAAATCACCTTTATTTAACCAGGTAGGCTAGTTGAGAACAAGTTCTCATTTGCAACTGCGACCTGGCCAAGATAAAGCATAGCAGTGTGAACAGACAACAACACAGAGTTACACATGAAGTAAACAATTAACAAGTCAATAACACAGTAGAAAAAAAGGGGAGTCTATTGAGAACAATACTTAGGCAGCCAGTTTTCCCACTATGGGTTGTGGGTAGTTGTTTTCTGTTTTGTGTTGCTGCACCTTACAGGACTGTTTCGTTTTCGTTTCACTCTCTTTGTTATTTTGTTTAGTGTATCTGTTCCAATAAAATAACATGAACACTTACCACGCTGCGCATTGGTTCGATCCTTCATACTCCTCGCCAGAAGAGGAAGAAAACCGTTACAGAACTACCCACCAAAAAAGGACCATGCAGCGTTGTAACAAGGAGCAGAGGGTTCTGGAATCCTGGACTTGGGAGGAGATATTGGACGGCAAGGGACCCTGGGCACAGGCTGGGGAATATAACCGCTCCAAGGAAGAACTGGAGGCAGCGAAAGCTGAGCGGCGGCGATATGAGGTAAGGCAGCGCAACAGGCACGAGAGGCATTTGGGGGGTTGCACATGGGGGGATTGGAGGAGTCAGGCGATAGACCTGAGCCAACTCCACGTGCTTGCCGGAAGAAGCATAGTATTGGTCAGGCACCGTGTTATGCGGTCAAGCGCATGGTGTCGCCAGTACGCGCTCATAGCCCGGTGCCCTATAGGCCAGCCCCCCGCAAGTGCCATGCGAGAGTGAGCATCCAGCCAGGGCGTATTGTGCCGGCTCAGGGTGTTTGGTCTCCGGTACGCCGTTTCGGCCCAGGGTATCCTGCGCCGGCTCTGCATGCTGTGTCTCCGGGCGCTGGGAGGGTGCAGTGCGCCCTATGCCTGCGCTCAGCCTGTGCCGGGTGAATGTGGGCATTGAGCCTAAGGGAGAGGTGCGAGTGGTATACACCAGATCTCCAGTGCTCACCCACAGCCCGGTTCAACCTGTGCCTGCACTCTGGAGGGTCCGGGCTAAAGTGGTCATCCAGCCTGGAGGAGTGGTGCCAAGGGTGCGCACCAGAGCTCCAGTGCTCCCCCACAGCCCGGTCCATCCGGTGCCTCCTACACGCAACAGGCCTCGTGTAGGTCCTGTGGCAGCCCCACGCACCAGGCTGTTTCTCCGTCTCCTCCCTCCAGGTTCTCCCACCTGTCCGGCGCTTCCAGAGTCTCCCTCCTGTCCGGAGCTGCCAGAGCTGCCCTCCAGTCCGGAGCTGACAGAGCAGCCCGATAGGCAGGAGCTGCCGGAGCCGCCCGTCAGTCCGGAGCCGCCCGTCAGTCAGGAGCTGCCGGAGCCGCCCGTCAGTCAGGAACTGCCGGAGCCGCCCTTCACTCCGGAGCTGCCAGAGCCGCCCTTCACTCCGGAGCTGCCAGAGCCGCCCTTCACTCCGGCGCTGCCAGAGTCTCGCGCCTGTCCGGCGCTGCCAGAGTCTCCCGCCTGTCCGGCGCTGCCAGAGTCTCCCGCCTATTCAGGGCCCGCTATAAGGGCCCCCAGTCCGGGGTCGGTGGCGAGGGTTGCCGCTCCAAAGACTATGGTGGAGTGGGGTCCACGTCCCGCGGCAGAGCCGCCACCGCGGACAGCTGCCCACCCAGACCCTCCCCTATGGGTTTAGGTTTTGCGGCCGGAGTCCGCACCTTTGGGGGGGTACTGTCACGTCCTGACCTTAGTTCCTTTTTTATGTCTCTATTTTAGTTTGGTCAAAACAACAATAACTCATATAAAATATGGTGTCTGTAAAATGTATATAGATTCACAACTTATGAAGCAGCACAGTTAGAAATATATGGCAAATAGAAATCTATCTGGATGGTCTTCAGAAATAGATGGGAGGGGTTGGGCGTAGCTGAAGGATGGGATTACATACAAACAAAAGATAACTATCGTAAAATACGGTGTGTCAGTAAAATGTATAAGCTGGAAGTAGAAGCCTAAGTATTGTCCAGTAGTTTACTCCAATCAGGGTTAGGGGTTAATAAAGGAAAATATTTAGATATATTTACAACAAAAATATGGGGGATTGGAAATGACACAGACAAATATATTGATAGAAGCAATATAATCTGCAATATTACATCTGATCTACCCCCTTAACTTTTTTTTTCAACTTCCAATTAGCTATCAGTCATAAAGGATGTTATCACAACATAACCTTTGCTTCCCAGAGGTGTGACAGAATGGGAGATGTTAGAGCAACACAGAACTCAGCATTCCTCAGAAACACAAGAGTCAATTCGGGACCTGGGACTCCACTATAGATGCAATGATACAAGTTTGAGCTGTGTTAGTAACGCCACTGACAGAATGTGTAACGGCAGTGTGCAAATATGTTATGTTTGTGGCTATACGAAGCGTGCACAATGTACAGTATATGGCATAGGTAGTCCCATGCAATGTAGACTGAGTATACCAAACATTATGAACACCTTCCTAATATTGAGTTGCACACCCACTTTTGCCCTCAGAACAGCCTCAATTCGTCAGGACATGGACTCTACAAGGTGTCAAACATTCCACAGGGATGCTGGCCCATGTTGACTCCAATTCTTCCCACAGTTCTGTGTCAAGCTGGATGGATGTCCATTGGGTGGTGGATCATTCTTGATACACACGGGAAAATGTTGAGCATGAAAAACCCAGCAGCGCTGCAGTTCTTGACACAAACCGGTGTGTCCGGCACCTACTACCATACCCCATTCAAAGGCACTTAAATTTTTTGTCTTGTCCATTCACCATCTGAATGGCACACATACACAATCCATGTCTGAATTGGGTCAAGGCTTAAAAATCATTCTTTAACCCGTCTCCTCCCTTAATCTGCAATGATTTAACAAGTGACATTAATAAGGGATCATAGCTTTCACCTGGTCAGTCTCCTGGAAAGAGGTTATTAATGTTTTGTATATTCTATGTATTGTGTTAAGTTTTTATTTTGTATACAGCAGTACTGTTGAAGAAAATTTTCGCTTCAGGGACATCCTATTCTATACCAACTCTAAAACAGTACCTGGTGCTTTTAGGTCACTTGCAATGTGTATCTGAGTATGCAGTTTGACTGAAATGCAGTTTGACTGAAATGTATATTCAGTTCAGAATGGGTCAAGGTGAGATTGAATCTTTAACCATCATACTGTTTGTTTCTCTCATCTCAAGCATCAAAAAGCAATTGGCAAAAAGTGCCTGGATTGAAGTTGCTTTGTATAAAACCAATGGTATAAGATGCTCTATGAAAAATTAAGCTCGGGGCCCTGGGTCTGAACACCGCTCTGTACAACTGGGTCCTGGACTTCCTGACGGGCCGCACTCAGGTGGGGAAGGTAAGAAACAACACCTCCACTTTTCTGATCCTCAACACAGGGGCCCCACATGTGTACGTGCTCAGCCCCCCCTGTACTCCCTGTTCACCCATAAATGCGTGGCAACGCAGGCCTCCAACTCAAACATCAAGTTTGCAGATGACACAACAGTTGTAGGCCTGATTACCAACAATAATGAGACAGCCTACGAAGGAAAACGAAGGAGCTGATGGTGGACTTCAGGAACCATCAGAGAGAGCACGCCCCTAACCACATTGATGGGACCGCAGTAGAGAAGGTAAAAGGCTTTGAGATCCTCGGCATACACATCTCCCACACAGACAGTGTGGTGAAGGTGCAACAGCGTCTCTTCAACCTCAGGAGACTGAATAAATTTGGCTTGGCAAATAAGACCCTAAACTTTTACAGATGTACAATTGAGAGCATCCTATCAGACTGCTTCACCACCTAGTATGGCAACTGCATTGCCTGCAACCGCAGGGCTCTCCAGAGAGTGGTGCAGTCTGCCCAACGCATCACCGGGGGCACACTGCCTGCCCTCCAGGACACCTATAGCACCTGATGTCACAGGAAGGCCAAAAATATAATCAAGGACATCAACCACCCGAGCCACGACCTGTTCACCCCGCTACCATCCAAATTGCGAGGTCAGTACAGGTGCATCAAAGCTGGAACCGAGAGACTGAAAAACAGCTTCTATCTCAAAGCCATCACTGTTAAATAGCCATCACTTGCCAGCTACCACCCGGTTACTGGCCTATATACATAGACATGGAATCACTGGTGACTTTAATAATGGAACACTAGTCACTTTAATAATGTGCATACTGCTTTACTCATTTCATATGTATATACTGTATTCTATTCTACTTTATTTTAGCCAATGCCACTGACATTGCTCATCCTATTATTTATGTTTCTTTATTCCATTATTTTACTTTAGATTTGTGGGTATTGTTGTGAATTGTTAGATATCACTGCACTGTTGGAGAATTAACAGAAATTACATCTGCTAAATATGTGTATGTGACCAATCAAATGTGATTTGATTTGATCAGCAACCAAGTTGTCCTTACCACGGGCGTGTCGGATTTCAAGGGGAAACTCCGGCAATATCCGTATCTTTGCTTTGGCCAAAGGACCAATACCAATACAATCCAGTCATACGTCTTGTTGGCGCCAAGATGGTCTGCCATACTAACATTGGGAGCCAACCTCGTATCTCTTGTTGAAACGTAACTGGAACAACAATTTGATACACTGCCAATCGTCTTGCCCAGAAATGGCGCGAGAACGCCTTTCCTCATCAGAACATCTCTGTCAAATTAATGCACACAAACTTAGGCCTCACTCCAATGACAAAGGAATCAGAAATAACATCAGACTCAAGTTCCATGTCTTACAAAGGAACTTCCATGCCACCCATCTCCGCACCGTATACTAACACTGTAACCAGTTGAAGTTTCAGACAAAGGCTAAACATCCTCCAATGAAGGACTGGGCTGCCCCAAGCTTTGCAGTATTTTCACCGGCTGCTTAACATCACTGCTGCTCTGCAGAGACATGCACCCGTCTGAAACTAAGGGTTCATACACATCTGATCCAGGAAATACACCATTCCCAGACCAGAGGCTCAATGGGCTGGAGTGCTCCGACAAAAATAAACAGCTTTTTCTCTCTCTAATTGTTCTGTTTTAACTTAGGACACAGAGACAATGTGTCCTTTCTCACGGCAATAATGACAAACTGGCGGATATTTAAAAAAAAACTGTTTTCTGACAAACTTTGGGCACTGTGAAATTAACTGAAACCTCACAGTAGGTGACTTCTCTGGATTGCTTTGTTCATAGGGATAACTACTGGGTGTGTTGTTTGAGAAGGTAATGTGTCAACAAACTAATCTGCAAGAACTACAGATTTCTCAACAGTGAGATCCTTGTGCTCATCAATGTAGGTAGCAACCGTTTCATGAAAACAATTATTGAACTGCTTGAGAAGAATGAGTCATTGAATTCTCAAGGTCCTGTGTTTCGTCATTTACGGAACTGATGTCTGTAGGCCCCAAGGATAGCAGCTTTAACAGTGTCATAATCTGAACTCTGGTCAAGAGACAAAGCAGCGTACACGTTGAGCTTTTACCACAAGAACACTTTGGAGGAGCAGTGACCAAATATCTTAAGGTAATACGCTCAAACAGAGTAAAACATACATCATCCTAATTTTTGTTGAAAGGCGGTACATGTCGGCTTGTCCGACCAAGATCAAATGTTTTTCAGGTTGCCGGATTGCCTGACTGGATCTGGAGTGCTTCCAGATATTTCTCCCTATGTAGCACTTCCAGCTCCATCTCTAAGTTGAATGGCATGCGCACATTCTTCTTTTTCCAGGCTGGCTGCACGTTCTTGTTGTTTGGCTGCACGCTCATCTTGTCTTTCCCTGTGCTTCAACTCTAATTTCTGTTCCAATATCTCCTCACTCTCTTTCCCTTTCCCTGTGCTCAAGCTCTAATTTCTGTTGTTCCCATTTTTTTCCCATGGGAACCATTTTGCCAGTCCCCACGTCTATGTGGTGTACTCTACCACCCATAGGACCCTTTTCATCATCCCCCCTCTGGAAGGATTTCCTCTCCCACCAAGGCAGTACAGATCAACTCTTTGACTAGTGCTTTTGGATCGCCAGATACCACCTTGACGTCAATGCTTTGAAATAGCAGATTCGCCTTTGTAAGTTTATCTAGCAATTCCCATGTAGGGGTATCCACAAATACTTCCAAGTTAAAGTCCCTGGCTTTATTTAATAGCATGTGTGTTTATGCAACTTTAAAATTCCCTCAATCTTATAACCCCTCAAGGTGGATGTCAGTGACAGAAACTGTACCATGAAAGTGTATTTTGAACACTCAAATATCTGGGCAGAGCTAGGTAGGTGACTACCATACTCACGGGGAAGAATATGTCAGACGAGCCCCCATTTCGCAACTTTCCCCAGCAAAAAATAAATAAGTCGCTCAAACAGAAAGGGGAACAAACAAGGAGCCAACAACCAAAACAAAACAGGTGGGGTTTTAGGAGGGGCTCTGAAAGACACTCATGGGGGTGTCCTCTGAAAGTTGACTAGCAACAACAACTGGAACCTAAGACACCCACCATGAGCACCCACTAAATTTGCCCATGAAGAGCACTCCACATGCACTGAATGACGGGTCACCACTGGTTAATGCCCACTGTCCTCCAGGTAAGAAATCCTAGCAAAGTTGCCTCTTGTGAATAGCTCACCCGGATTCTATTTGATTCTGTTTTGTTGCTGCTGTGACGTGTGGTGCTTGAAGTGTTACTGTGCATTTGGAGATTTTACACATACTGTAAAAGCAATGTCTGCAAATGCATTTGCCCACATGTATGAGCACTGACACAAATGCAATTGATGTTTTGAAATGAATCCATTTGTGACACTATTCTCATCACTTTAGGCCAGGGTTGGGGACAAGTCCATTTCAATTCCAGTCAATTCAGAAAGTAAACCAATTGCAATTCAACGTTTCTTCATTGAAAAACATTTGAGAGAGTTGGAATTTCAGTCTATTTCCCGATTTGACTGGAATTCAAATGGAATTGTCCCCAACCCTGCAGGCACATTATATCAGCAGAGTCACTTTAACATTTCCAATCATTGCCAATATTTTAGCAGAAAAAATGTCCTTTAGACTGACAGTGTGAAATAGATGGAAGATAATGGAAATTGTATGGCTGCATGGCCTGCCCAGAGATATGTAAGATATCTGACCTATTGAGATGGTAACAGCATTTTAAGAGATGGCTCTTTACAAAGGACCAGCTCAATGGGAAAAGGTGAGAGGGTGAGTCATTTCTCTGAGCACATACCGGCACCTGCCTTTCTCTCTCCTCTCACGCCTTCAGCAGCTGTGCTACTCAGGCAGATAATCAGAACAGCACAGACTCCGAGCAGCAGTCTCTGCTTTCATCTCCATTCATTGTGCCCATTACATGAATCCCATTGGGTGACAAGGCTAAACACAATTTGTATCAATTGGCAAGGCCTACTGCAATTGCTGGATTTCACAATGTAGGCATGTTAATAACATAATATATAAAAATGACCTTACCTGCCAAGGTTGTAAGCCTCATCTCATTTTACTGAACTGCCTGGGTTATTATAAGGTTTTTGGTTGTCTTTGTTGATTTTCTTTATTTGAAAAAATTATAAGCATTTGTACAGTTTGACAGTTTTTTGAAAATGTCTCTCGGCTCCCTGTTTCACAATAAACCTAAAGCCCTTACACTAAGGAGCTCATTAAAAGTTGGCCAATGTCTGGGCAAAATTGCAGAGAGAAACAGAAGGTAGTATTTTGTGAAATAACTGTCTTTAGTTAAACATATAAGAAGTTAGTAAGGCTGTACAAACCCAGAATAGGAACTGAGAATCTCCTCCAAAGTAGTGGTTTTCAAGCTTCTCCTCTGGGATCCCGTTTTTTTTTTGTAGCTCTGAAGTAGCACACGTTTCAAGTAGTCATGGGCTTGAATTGTTGAATCGGGTGTGCTAGCTCTGGAATAACTCAAATACTTGGAACATCTGGGGGACTGAAAGGGAGGTTTGAGGACACCTTCTCTAAAGAATAAGCACATTTAGAATTTCTTGCCTGGGGGGTAATATCCTGTATGAATCTGTCTGGAATGACTAGGAGGACTAGGAGGTTTAACAGTGCATTGGCATGCCATGCGTGGGCGGGAGGACGGGGGCAATACTATCCAATATCTACACGAATTATCCCACTTCAGATATTCTCTGATGGTTGGAGAATATCGTCTGTTAGGGTTAAGCCACATAAATGTAACGCAATTCCCTTTTAATGTACTTTTCTCTCTACGCGTATTCTGACTGTGAATTTAAGCATGAGAATAGCATTCTGTTTATTCACCCGCTATTCATTTGGGGTGGAGATCAAAGAAATGAAGGTGTGGTGGTGATATGCCATATTCTGACCATGACTTAATGCCACTATATTTACATGCAAGGAAACCATGAATAAGGTCTAGTGAACCTGCTGGCTTCAAGTGTAAAAGGCATCTACTTGAGTTTTTCCAATATAAATGATCCTGTCATTTACAAATTAATAAGAGCTATTGATAAGACCTAGGTAAATGAGTAATCCGTTTGGATAAGCGAATTGTAAATATAAATTACAATTGTTTTGGATCTATTTTACCTTCTGATTGCTGGAGACAAATGTGAAACCAGTCATGTTTCAGCAAACTGAAAAGCAGATCAACATGGCAGGTTTTTTGGCCTCTTTTCCACAGTGAAGTATGTGGGCCTGAAAGAAAGTAACAAAAGTCTAAATAAATATATATAATGGGTTCGTATGTGTGGGGCTTTTATTTGTCCAGGCCACAATTGTTCGTTGACTAGCACCATTCATTCCTGCTGTCAATAATTCTGATGTTATAACTTCTATTAGTAATTGTATCCACTGGTTAAATGGGAGCGAGTGAGGTAGTTGCCATCTTAGAGTCAACATTTTAGAGTCAACATTCTTATAATAACCCAGGCAGTTCAGTTGACCATAGTTGACCTAAGTTGTAAACATTTAAACAATGAGTTTCCTGAAAATGCGTATGTATCTTTACAATCTCGGAATGTTCTCAAACCGTTACTGTCTGTCACGAGTCCGACCGAGGGTGGCTTCCCTTCCCGGTCGGGTGGCGCTCGGCGGTCGTCGTCACCGGCCTATTAGCTGCCACTGATTGTCTTTCCTCCCCCTCCTTGTATGTTTATTGGTAGCACCTGTTTGTGATGATTAGTTGGGCTTCTTTAGACAGCCTGCCCGCCTGTTTGTTGTGCGGGATTAATCATTGTAACCTTCGGTTCTGTAGTAGAGGAACGTGTTAGTTCCTAGTCGTGCATTTTTCAGTTGTACAGTTTTCATTCCCCGTGTTTGGGGCCGTTATTATTGTGAGCACCCTGTGGTGCGTTGGGGCATTAAAGAGCACAGCATTGTACTCTCTGTCTCCTGCGTTTGACTCCACACCCACGACACCCGGAGCATTACACTGTCCATGATATCGGTAAGGGTATGGATTCCACAGTTGGACCCGTTGGGGGGGATACAAAAGGCCGCCCTCCAGATCGCAAGGCATTATTGTGAAATATTGGAGTATGGCCATACCATTTTGATTCCCAGTTCCACTGTTTTTTAATATTGTTTAAGGGATATGATATCAGTGAAGACCACCTCTTCCAGGGCAATGGGAAACACCATATTTCTCTCTATACTCATCCAGAGGGCAGAAGAATCATGTCTAAAACTATTTAGGATAGGAGCGAAATGCTAGTCCCTGGAAACACAATTTAAAGTTTGGTACGATTAGTCCTCCTACGTCGTTTACTCTTTGTAAATTTGTTCATTTTATTTGGATGGTTTACCTTGTCATATACATTTTGAAACAGCACTATGAATTTGATCACAATAACCAGAAAGGGAAGCTATGGGAAGCATAGAACTACAGAAATTCAGCCGTGGCAATATATTCATTTTGACAACATATATTCTGCTGGTTAAAGCAACTGGGACATGATTCCATCGACTGAGGACGGATTGAATTGATTTAAGCATTCTGTTAAACTTTCTGGCAATGGTTTTATCTAAAGAAGGAAATATTTAAAATGGTAAACGATTGGGATTCCATAAGTAGAGATGGAATCATCCATCCGGGGCTTGAGAGGCAGTAAGGCTGATTTGGTTAGATACATTTTATAACTTGAGATGAAGCTGAATTTATCTTCAATGCGTTTGTGTAACATGTGCGCTGAGAGTCGGGAAGCAAGTTCAGGGAGTAAATGTTTTAATAAATAAACGCAACTAAATAAAAAACAAGAAACAAAAACAACGCACAGACATGACACTGGAACAGAAACAATGATGTCTGGGGAAGGAACCAAAGGGAGTGACATATATAGGGCAGGTAATCAAGGAGGTGATGGAGTCCTGGTGAGTCTGATGACGCCCAGGTGCGCGTAATGATGGTGACAGGTGTGCACCATAACGAGCAGCCTGGTGACCTAGAGGCCGGAGAGGGAGCACACATGACAGTTTGGGTGCGATTGAGATACATGGTCTAGATATAGTAAAATAGAATCTGCGTATAATGAGATTATTACATGATCATTAGATTTGACAGAAATTGGTGTTATTTATGTTGATAGATTAATTGCATGGGCCAAGGGTTCCGTGGATAGTAAGAATAGCAGAGGCGAAATTGGGTCTCCTTGTCTGCTGCTTCTAGTGATTCTGAACTGAGCAGAACAGATATTACCTGTTATAACTATGGATGAGGTATTGGCATATAGTATTTTAATCATATTAATGAAATTGGAGGCAATTCCTAAATGTGTTTCTGATGAAGCATCTAAGAAAAGTAATAGTCGATGGAGGTTATCCGAGGATAAACACTTTTTAACAAACCAGCTTTGGTCTGTGTCGATCAATTTGGTTAAGTAAGTCTCGAAGGGACGACAACATTTTGGAAAACTGGTTAATGTCTGTGTTTATCAAAGATAGGGGGCAATAGTGAGAACACTGAGTGGCATCTTTACCTTTTTTAATAAAAACAAAATTATTGCTGTACTCACATCCTCCTACACAAACCTTTGTGAACGGATCTATTAATCATTTCGAGCAATAGTGGACTAAATTGATTCCGAAATGTTAAATAGACATCAGGAGGAATACCATCCCATCCAGGTGATTTGCCTATATTCATGCTATCCAATGACCTTTTGAGTTCATTGAGAGAGATTTGGGCTCCCAGCGAGGTGGCTTCCTCTGTTGAGAAAAAAATTATTTTAGAAAGGAATTACTGGCATGGTGTGGATTTACAATCAGAGGTGTACCGTTCTTTATAGAAGCAGGAAAATCTTGGATTCATTAAGGTTCTGAAAGTAATCCCCCTGTTTCAGATTCAATAGTTGCTATATCAGCTAATTGATCATTACTGCGTAGCTTGTTGGCCTGTAAAGATTGAGTCTATTACCATGGAAGTAATGGTGGAGTCTTACTCGATGAATGCCAAATTCTGCTCTCTGTCTCATAATTCATTTATGTTTTGAAATTGGAAAGAGTAATAGCTACCTGGTCTGAAAAGAGTGTTTGTTGAGAACACTCTAACACAGTTAACAACATTTCCAATTCTGATATCTTCTTTATTTGTGATTTGTTCAAACCAGATGCAAATGCGGTTGGATTATTTTTAACAAAACCTTTATGGTGCCATCCCATAGAATCCAGGGGTCATCGACTGAACTTTTATTGATCATTATTAATGAATTTAGTTCAATTTCAAATTGATCACAGAATGTAGGATTTTGAAGTAATGAAATGTTGAAAGGCCATCTTGTGGCTCTTTTAGGGGATTCAGAAATGTAAAGTTGGCAGTAGTAAGCGTGGTGGTCAGATAAGCTTACATGTCTAATGTCCATTTTGTTGATTAAAAACAAATAGAGGTGTCGATGATAGTTTGAAATCAATTTGTGAGAATGATTTATGCAGGTTTGAGTAGAAAGCGACCTCTTTTGCTTTGTTATTTGCTTGCCAAGCATCAATGTTGTTAGAGAGTATATGCTGGAGAGCCTTGGTTGCGTGTGGATTGTAAGTTAGTCTTATTAGATTTGTCCCGAATGTCCAAAATGGAATTCATGTCTCTCCCAATAACCAGACGGAAGTGAGTTAGTTCTAACAATATGCTCTTCAGTGGACCAAAAAAACATAGTATCATATGAATTTGGAGCATACACATGAATAAATGCAATTTTCGTTCCATTATGGGTACATTTAAGGAAAGTGATTCTGCCTTCTTAGTCTTCCCACGGGTGAATTATGAACGGACAGAATATGCCAGCTACTGGAGCGAAATAGACATGCTATTGTTCCTTGTAATACAGTGAATGTCCCACACATAATGTGATGTTAGATGTTGACAATTATTTGAAAATAAGTCCGTTATTAAGGGAGTGAACGTTATTTATAGTAAGAGTTACATGGAGAAAATCGGACCTCTCTGAAATGAAAATGGATGGCCCTCCCTTCAGCAAAATATATTTACCTAAACCCTCCCTGAATGCCTGGGGAAAAAGGGGCCCTCCCCTATACCCCAAATAATTATTAAAACAAAGTGGATAGCAGAGAACATGTCTACGCTCACTTCTTGGACAGACCACAGCCTTAGATATGCAGTTTTAGAAACTGTTATTCGTCCTGTCGGCAGTACACGGCAACGCAGGAATTTCGATAGCGCCCATGGCTGAGGCCAGAAGGTTCACAGACCATAGTAGACAACTGTAAAAGCATTGCATGAATCTATCATCGTATTTTCCAGTCTGAGAAAACACTGCCTTTTAGAAACATTTCATGAAATTCTACGTAATTTGACATATTATTGGAATGTATTTTTCAATACAACAGAAATTACTGGAATTTCAGGCTAAGAATGGACAAGGAGATAGGCCTATGTGTTCATCTTACATTTCTTCAATGCCAAATCAGTGTGTCTTGTTTGCAACCAAGCAGTCGCAGTTTGCAAATAATTAAATCTGAGACATCATTAGGAATCTGAGCATGGTACTTTTAAAAGTTAGGCATACCTTTCAACCCAGACAGAGCAGGCCTACCGGCGGAGAAAAATGTATTGCTTTTAAATAAATTCAGTTATAGTAGTAGCAAGCTATCAAAGTTGGCCTCTGGTCCTCCTTCTCATCGTCACACTCTCCTTCTCAAACTGAACAGACCATAGGCTATAAGCTAGTCTGAGCACAAGATAGTGATTTTTTATTTTATTTTGTACTACTTTAATCCAAAAATATTTTGGAAGAAACCTTTGACTCTCCTCCTGAACTTCCATCATAGCCCTATGCAGCACATCCATTTTTGATCAGTAAGAGCAGCCCGGGGCTCAGGGTTGGAATATCCATTGCAGTGTGTAATGCAGCCTAGTTTTATTTACACCATCCCAGCAGCTATCTTTGTAATATAACTTTGCTCTGTGCTTCTCCGAACATGCACTTCGTAGCCTATAGGCTATGGACCATTTGATTGAGACCACAATAAATAGCCTATACTGTAGGTGCAATTAATATTGCACACCCAGCGAAGAATCAGAGATGAGGGGCGGCATCAGGCACACATCGATATACAACCTAATAAGCAACTAATTCTAAAACACTGAACAATTACATGACCCTCCTCTGGACTAGATTTAAAAAATACTAAACCTTCCTGTCACACCCTGACCTTAGAGATCCTTTTATGTCTCTATTTTGGTTTGGTCAGGGCGTGAGTTGGGGTGTGCATTCTATGTTTTGTGTTCTATGTTTTCTATTTCTTTGTGTTTGGCCGGGTATGGTTCTCAATCAGGGACAGCTGTCTATCGTTGTCTCTGATAGTGAACCATTCTTAGGCACCCTTTTCCCCCATCTGTGGGTGTGGGAAGTTGTCTTTGTTTGTAGTATTATAGCACTTAGGCTTCACGGTCGTTTTTGTATGGTTATTGTGGTGGGTACTCTCTTCATTCGCTGGACTTTATCCTGCTAACTGTTCCAAATGTCCGAACTGAATTTGGTAAAAGGGCTTTTATGTACTCTGCGCCATCGTCTTGGAACGCCTTACAAAATACTTTTAAACTGGAAGAACTTGTCCCGATTTGGTATTTTTAAATCACTGACGAATGATCTTGAGACTGATTCCCTGACCTGTCAATGTTTTTAATTTGCTGTTTTTGATTTTGTTATGCTCTTGTGAATTCTATGTTTTTTACTAGATTACTTGTAGTTTTTCATGTTGTTCATCTGAAAAAGAGATTTTAAATCTCAATGAGCCCTTCCTAGTTAAATAAAGGTTTAATAAATAAGTACATTTAAAAAAGTCTGTAGTGAGACTTGTGTTACATTGACAGACTACCATCACTTGTCCAATATCAAACATGGTTCATGGGTGTGCTGTAAAATCCCCTCATTATCCCCTGTGTGTTTATACCTGTGTTTTCTGTTTGTCTGTTACCAGTTAGTTTTGTTCGTCAAGCCTACCAGAGGTTTTCCCCTTGCTCCTGTCTTGTCTATAGTTTCTGTTTTCTAGTTTTCCTGGTTTTGATCATTCTGCCTGCCATCTTGTACCTTGCCCCACCACTATCAGGAATCAAGGTAAGACCCAGATGCAGACATGTCAAATTGACAATGGTTTAATATTCCAGCAGGGGCAGACAATAGACAGGTCAAGGCAGGCAGGGGTCAGAAAACCAGAGGTGGGGCAATAGTACCGGAAGGCAGGCAAGCTCAGGGTCAGGGGCAGGCAGATTGGTCAGGCAGGTTGGCTCAGAGACAGGAAAGGCAAGGGTCAAAACCAGGAGGGCAAGAATAAGGAGAGACTGGGAAAAACAGGAGCTGAGAACAAAACGCTGGTTGACTTGACAAACAAGTTGAACTGGCAACGGACAAACAGAGAACACAGGTATAAACACACAGGGGATAATGGGGAAGATGAGCGACACCTGGAGGGGGGTGGAGACAATCACAAGGACAGGTGAAACAGATCAGGGTGTGACAACCACACTGGATTATTGACCTCTGCTTGCCCTGACCCTATGACTGCCTGCCATTCTATACCTTTTGGAATCTGATCTGGATTAGTGCCCTCTGCCTGCCCTTGAAATCAAATCAAATCAAATTTATTTATATAGCCCTTCGTACATCAGCTGATATCTCAAAGTGCTGTACAGAAACCCAGCCTAAAACCCCAAGCAGCAAGCAATGCAGGTGTAGAAGCACGGTGGCTAGGAAAAACTCCCTAGAAAGGCCAAAACCTAGGAAGAAACCTAGAGAGGAACCAGGCTATGTGGGGTGGCCGGTCCTCTTCTGGCTGTGCCGGGTGGAGATTATAACAGAACATGGCCAAGATGTTCAAATGTTCATAAATGACCAGGATGGTCGAATAATAATAAGGCAGAACAGTTGAAACTGGAGCAGCAGCACGACCAGGTGGACTGGGGACAGCAAGGAGTCATCATGTCAGGTAGTCCTGGGGCATGGTCCTAGGGCTCAGGTCCTCCTCCTCCGAGAGAGAGAGAGAGAGAGAGAGAGAGAGAGAGAGAAAGAGAGAATTAGAGAACGCACACTTAGATTCATACAGGACACCGAATAGGACAGGAGAGGTACTCCAGATATAACAAACTGACCCTAGCCCCCGACACATTAACTACTGCAGCATAAATACTGGAGGCTGAGACAGGAGGGGTCAGGAGACACTGTGGCCCCATCCGAGGACACCCCCAGACAGGGCCAAACAGGAAGGATATAACCCCACCCACTTTGCCAAAGCACAGCCCCCACACCACTAGAGGGATATCTTCAACCACCAACTTACCATCCTGAGACAAGGCTGAGTATAGCCCACAAAGATCTCCGCCATGGCACAACCCAAGGGGGGGCGCCAACCCAGACAGGATGACCACATCAGTGAATCAACCCACTCAGGTGACGCACCCCTTCCAGGGACGGCATGAGAGAGCCCCAGTAAGCCAGTGACTCAGCCCCTGTAATAGGGTTAGAGGCAGAGAATACCAGTGGGAAGAGGGGAACCGGCCAGGCAGAGACAGCAAGGGCGGTTCGTTGCTCCAGAGCCTTTCCGTTCACCTTCCCACTCCTGGGCCAGACTACACTCAATCATATGACCCACTGAAGAGATAAGTCTTCAGTAAGGACTTAAAGGTTGAGACCGAGTTTGCATCTCTGACATGGGTAGGCAGACCGTTCCATAAAAATGGAGCTCTATAGGAGAAAGCCCTGCCTCCAGCTGTTTGCTTAGAAATTCTAGGGACAATTAGGAGGCCTGCATCTTGTGACCGTAGCGTACATGTAGGTTTGTACGGCAAGACCAAATCAGAGAGATAGGTAGGAGCAAGCCCATGTAATGCTTTGTAGGTTAGCAGTAAAACCTTGAAATCAGCCCTTGCTTTGACAGGAAGCCGGTGTAGAGAGGCTAGCACTGGAGTAATATGACACATTTTTTGGTTCTAGTCAGGATTCTAGCAGCCGTATTTAGCACCAACTGAAGTTTATTTCGTGCTTTATCCGGGTAGCCGGAAAGTAGATCATTGCAGTAGTCTAATCTATAAGTGAAAAAGGCATGGATTAATTTGTCTGCATCATTTTTGGACAGAAAGTTTCTGATTTTTGCAATGTTACGTAGATGGAAAAAAGCTGTCCTTGAAATGGTCTTGATATGTTCTTCAAAAGAGAGTTCAGGGTCCAGAGTAACGCCGAGGTCCTTCACAGTTTTATTTGAGACGACTGTACAACCATTGAGATTAATTGTCAGATTCAACAGAAGATCTCTTTGTTTCTTGGGACCTAGAACAAGCATCTCTGTTTTGTCCTAGTTTAAAAGTAGAACGTTTGCAGCCATCCACTTCCTTATGTCTGAAACACATGCTTCTAGCAAGGGCAATTTTGGGGCTTCACCATGTTTCATTGAAATGTACAGCTGTGTGTCATCCGCATAGCAGTGAAAGTTAACATTATGTTTTCGAATAACATCCCCAAGAGGTAAAATATATAGTGAAAACAATAGTGGTCCCAAAACGGAACCTTGAGGAACACCGAAATTTACAGTTGATTTGTCAGAGGACAAACCATTCACAGAGACAAACTGATATCTTTCCGACAGATAAGATCTAAACCAGGCCAGAACTTGTCCGTGTAGACCAATTTGGGTTTCCAATCTCTCCAAAAGAATGTGGTGACCGATGGTATCAAAAGCAGCACTAAGGTCTAGGAGCACGAGGACAGATGCAGAGCCTCGGTCCGATGCCATTAAAATGTCATTTACCACCTTCACAAGTGCCGTCTCAGTGCTATGATGGGGTCTAAAACCAGACTGAAGCATTTCGTATACATTGTTTGTCTTCAGGAAGGCAGTAAGTTGCTACGCAACAGCATGTTCAAATGTTCATAAATGACCAGCATGGTCGAATAATAATAAGGCAGAACAGTTGAAACTGGAGCAGCAGCACGGTCAGGTGGACTGGGGACAGCAAGGAGTCATCATGTCAGGTAGTCCTGGGGCATGGTCCTAGGGCTCAGGTCAGTTGAAACTGAAGCAGCAGCACGGCCAGGTGGACTGGGGACAGCAAGGAGTCATCATGTCAGGTAGTCCTGGGGCATGGTCCTAGGGCTCAGGTCCTCCGAGAGAGAGAAAGAAAGAGAGAAGGAGAGAATTAGAGAACGCACACTTAGATTCACACAGGACACCGAATAGGACAGAAGTACTCCAGATATAACAAACTGACCCTAGCCCCCCGACACATAAACTACTGCAGCATAAATACTGGAGGCTGAGACAGGATGGGTCAGGAGACACTGTGGCCCCATCCGAGGACACCCCCGGACAGGGCCAAACAGGAAGGATATAACCCCACCCACTTTGCCAAAGCACAGCTCCCACACCACTAGAGGGATATCTTCAACCACCAACTTACCATCTTGAGACAAGGCTGAGTATAGCCCACAAAGATCTCCGCCATGGCACAACCCAAGGGGGGGCGCCAACCCAGACAGGATGACCACATCAGTGAATCAACCCACTCAGGTGATGCACCCCCCCCAGGGACGGCATGAGAGAGCCCCAGTAAGCCAGTGACTCAGACCCTGTATTAGGGTTAGAGGCAGAGAATCCCAGTGGAAAGAGGGGAACCGGCCAGGCAGAGACAGCAAGGGCGGTTCGTTGCTCCAGAGCCTTTCCATTCACCTTCCCACTCCTGGGCCAGACTACACTCAATCATATGACCCACTGAAGAGATGAGTCTTCAGTAAAGACTTAAAGGTTGAGACCGAGTTTGCGTCTCTGACATGGGTAGGCAGACCGTTCCATAAAAATGGAGCTCTATAGGAGAAAGTCGGATGGTTTTGACCTGTTGTTTTGCCTGCCCCCTGTTCTAGTAATAAACTTTTTTGACCAGGCGTTCGAGACTTTGCTGGAGCAATACTGCAGATTTCCGACTGGGCAGCGGGTCACACCCGTCATCTCCCCATCCTACCCCAATGTTCCGAGATCCCCACGTACCTCCTCCATAGCGCTACGCGGAGATTCCGGAACCTGCCAGGCTTTTCTCTCCCAGTGCTCCCGCATTTTCAAGCTGCAGCCTTCTTCGTTCCCCTCGGACTGCTCGAGCATACAGTGGTGTACATCATAATGCTGATGTCAGGCAGAGCACTTGTCTTGGCTATGGCAGTGTGGGAGCAACAGTCCCTTGTCTGCCTCAGTCTGGAGGAGTTTGTGGCGGATGTTCAGAGGTGTTTGATTCGTAAGCTGCTCCAGCAATATCAAGACTCCCATAGTGTGGAAGAATTTGCAATGATTTTCACTTTTGCGCCGGAGAGTGCCTGGAACCAGGAAGCATTGTTCGACATGTTCATTCAAGGATTATCGGAGGTGGTCAAAGATGAGCTTGCAGCCCGGGAAATACCCATGGACCTTGACTCCCTCATAGCCTTGACCATCCATCTCGATGGGCAGCATCGATAACGTAGCTGTCTATATTGTGGCATTACAGGACATTTCGTAACTACCTGCCCATTAAAAAAACAAACAGGCTCATCAAGAAGGGGCGAGTACTCTGGTGGGCCTTATGGAGAACTTTTCCTCTCCCCTTACTCACATCCCTTTCCATGTCATCCTGCTGTGGGGGAACCAGTTAAAATCTCTCCGGGTACTCATTGACTCTGAGGCCGATGAGAGATTTTTGGACGCTACCCTGGCGTCCTAGCTGGGCATCCCCACTCATCCCCTCTCCATTTCCATGGATGTTAGAGTGCTGGACGGGCGCTCTATATGCCAGGTCATTCACAATACCACTCCCGTCAACCTACGAGTGTCAGGGAACCGCAGCGAGGCAATCCAATTTATGATATTAAGTCTCCTCAGGTTCCCATGGTATTGGAATTCTCTTGGCTCCAGCGACACAAACCCATCACAGACGGGACTGCTGGTGCCATTATGGGCTGGAGCCCGTTCTGCCACGGACATTGTCTGAAGTCAGTGCAGCCTGCACAGGGAGTCTTCCGGTGGGCTCGGAAGTTGCCCCGGACCTCTCCGGCAATCCAGCAGAGAACCAAGCCCTCCGGGAGGTGTTCAGTAAGGCCTGGGCCACTTCGCTTCTGCCGCACCGACCCTATGACTGCGGAATTTACCTTCTCCCAGGCACCACTCCACCCCGGGGACGACTGTACTCTCTGTTGGGTCTGGAAACCAAGGCTATGTAGACTTACATTGTGGACTCCCTCGCTGCAGGGTTCATCAGTCCTTCTGCCTCCACTGCCGGCACAGGGTTCTTCTTTGTGGAGCAGAAGGACAAAACACTGTGTCCGTACATCGACTGCCGGAGCCTCAACGACATCACGGTGAAGAACCACTACCCGCTACCACTAATCTCCTCGGCCTTCGAGCCGCTCCAGGGGGCCACCACGTTCTCCATGCTGGACCTACGGAGGTCCTACCACCTGGTGCAAATATGGGAAGGGGATGAGAGGAAGTGTGCTCAGAGGCACCCTTTTCTAGTGTGGGGCCTGACTATATCCACTATACTAATCATTATACTACACTACACAAATCTGATCAACTGCTTCCAGCCTGAGTGCAATATACCAAACCAAGAAGTGTCCCCTATGTTCTTTCAATGTGTAGGGCAAGGTCCTTGTGTTTAGATTTTATTCTCCGTCTTTGTTTATGGCACTCCAAGATTTAACGTTGTCTACCCAAAACAATCACGGACAGGATATCAGCCCACCACTCAAAGATTCAGCAATGACCTGATGGAGTGCATCCTGCAGAGACGCAAGGACAAGTACTGGAAGCTGTGGAAGATCCTGTGGAAGAGGCCGTTGTCTGGCTTCCAACATTGCCCCATCCCAAAACCCAACGAGGAGGTCATTACTGGTTTATTCACATCTCCATTTGCTTTTGCAGAAGCAGCAGCTATTCTTCCTGGGATCCACATAAAAACAAGTAACACAACAAGTAACAAAACCCTGATACACATAGACAATTGCAGCACAAACATCAAGATCATTGCAGTGTCAAGATTCAAGGACACTTGGGGGCTATTCTGACACCCCCAACTCCCACCGTATCCACGGACATGGTTTGCCTTGCACTGCTACCTAATACAAACACACTCTACTGTAACAGAAATGGTTAGCCTTTGGTCATTATCACTTTGTGTCTATAGGATTAAAAAAAAAATCATTCAATATAGGCTACTACTGTACATAACAGCACCGCCATGACTACGTTATACTGTCAATTTTATTGTAGATTTGAAGTGTCTGAATGCCTTGTCTATACTGTGTATTGTATATTATGTGCAGTGATCGGACAAAACAGAGATGCTTGTTCTAAGTCCCAAGAAACAAAGAGATCTTCTGTTGAATCTGACAATTAATCTTAATGGTTGTACAGTCGTCTCAAATAAAACTGTGAAGGACCTCGGCGTTACTCTGGACCCTGATCTCTCTTTTGAAGAACATATCAAGACCATTTCAAGGACAGCTTTTTTCCATCTACGTAACATTGCAAAAATCAGAAACTTTCTGTCCAAAAATGATGCAGAAAAATTAATCCATGCTTTTGTCACTTCTAGGTTAGACTACTGCAATGCTCTACTTTCCGGCTACCCGGATAAAGCACTAAATACACTTCAGTTAGTGCTAAATACGGCTGCTAGAATCCTGACTAGAACCAAAAAATTTGATCATATTACTCCAGTGCTAGCCTCCCTACACTGGCTTCCTGTCAAAGCAAGGGCTGATTTCAAGGTTTTACTGCTAACCTACAAAGCATTACATGGGCTTGCTCCTACCTATCTCTCTGATTTGGTCCTGCCGCAAATACCTACACGTACGCTACGGTCACAAGACGCAGGCCTCCTAATTGTCCCTAGAATTTCTAAGCAAACAGCTGGAGGCAGGGCTTTCTCCTATAGAGCTCCATTTTTATGGAACGTTCTGCCTAACCATGTCAGAGACGCAAACTCGGTCTCAACCTTTAAGTCTTTACTGAAGACTCATCTCTTCAGTGGGTCATATGATTGAGTGTAGTCTGGCCCAGGAGTGGGAAGGTGAACGGAAAGGCTCTGGAGCAACGAACGACATCACGGTGAAGAACCACTACCCGCTACCACTAATCTCCTCGACCTTCGAGCCGCTCCAGGGGGCCACCACGTTCTCCATGCTGGACCTACGGAGGTCCTGCCACCTGCCTGGCCGGTTCCCCTCTTTCCACTGGGATTCTCTGCCTCTAACCCTATTACAGGGGCTGAGTCATTGGCTTACTGGGGCTCTCTCATGCCGTCCCTGGAAGGGGTGCGTCACCTGAGTGGGTTGATTCACTGATGTGGTCATCCTGTCTGGGTTGGCGCCCCCCCTTGGGTTGTGCCATGGCGGAGATCTTTGTGGGCTATACTCAGACTTTTCTCAGGATGGTAAGTTGGTGGTTGAAGATATCCCTCTAGTGGTGTGGGGGCTGTGCTTTGGCAAAGTGGGTGGGGTTATATCCTTCCTGTTTGGCCCTGTCCGGGGGTGTCCTCGGATGGGGCCACAGTGTCTCCTGACCCCTCCTGTCTCAGCCTCCAGTATTTATGCTGCAGTAGTTTGTGTCGGGGGGCTGAGGTCAGTTTGTTATATCTGGAGTACTTCTCCTGTCCTATTCGGTGTCCTGTGTGAATTTAAGTGTGCTTTCTCTAATTCTCTCTTTCTCTCTTTCTTTCTCTCTCTCGGAGGACCTGAGCCCTAGGACCATGCCCCAGGACTACCTGACATGATGACGCCGTGCTGCTGCTCCAGTTTCAACTGTTCTGCCTTATTATTATTCGACCATCCTGGTCATTTATGAACATTTGAACATCTTGGCCATGTTCTGTTATAATCTCCACCCGGCACAGCCAGAAGAGGACTGGCCACCCCACATAGCCTGGTTCCTCTCTAGGTTTCTTCATAGGTTTTGGCCTTTCTAGGGAGTTTTTCCTAGCCACCGTGCTTCTACACCTGCATTGCTTGCTGTTTGGGGTTTTAGGCTGGGTTTCTGTACAGCACTTTGAGATATCAGCTGATGTACGAAGGGCTATATAAATAAATTTGATTTGATCTGTATTGTGTTGTAAAAAAATAAATATCTATCTTTGGAGTTCATTGATTGTCATGTCATTATATACTGTAGGTCTACACTGTTTTGTTGGCTTTTACCAATACCTTAGTATTCAAATGTTACTGATACATTGATCTGACTGCTATATTTCATACACAACACAATCTCATCTGGCATCCTGTAATAAATCACTTATAGTAGATAGTAACAAAATAGACGGTACTGGTTCAAGTGGCATTTATTACAGTGATTTGACAGAATTGTAACAAAATAGGTTGTACTGGTCAAAACATCATTTATTAGACTGACAAAATTGGTTAGGCAATGTCTGGCTGTGCTTCTGAATCATCAGAGTGTAATTACAACAGGCCCATTACACCCTCTGCCTCCTTGAATCCCATGTAGACTCCTGTCGGCTAGGGATAATTGCAGTGAATGGCACAAACAACACATGACGCAAGACTTCTGTTCCCTCGTCCCAGTCTCTCTCCATTCAATGCCCACTTCAACACCAGTCGATATGCAATCAGCCTGAAATTGACTAAGAATAAATAAGTTGTTATTCATGAGTGGCTAGATACAAATAATCTAACAAGAAACCATTTGATTTGTGAAACAAACAGCAAAAGTTATCAATAGATTATCTTCTCTATATTTTGTTACTGTGTGCTGGGACAAGCAACAATAATGTCACTTACTCAATAGACAGCTATCCATTCGATCCAGCAGGTATGGGCTGCTTCTTCCAGTTTAGTTTAGGGACATGGAAGAATGTCTCTGTAATTCCAGAATTGATGAGCACAGAACAGTTATTGGGGTTTGTTACACAGTCTCTGGGTGTGCTGCTTCCTTTGCCATAGATATCCATACCCCCAATCGATGGCAGTAACAACTCCTACTCTGCGTGGCACAAACATTGTCATGGGTTGACATGCGCTTCAGTCCCCCTCAGACCTGGCCAGTGGTGTAAAGTACTTAAGTAAAAAATACTTGAAAGTATTACTTAAGTTGTTTTTTAAGGGTATCTGTACATAACTGTTTATATTTTTGACTACTTTTACTTTACCTTCACTACATTCATAGAGAAAATGATGTACTTTTTACTCCATACATTTTCCCTGACACCTAAAATTACTGGTTACATTTTAAATGCTTAGCAGGACAAGAAAATTGTCTAATTCACACACTTATCAAGAGAACATCCCTGGCCATCCCTACTGTCTCAGATCTGGCGCACTCAATAAACACATGCTTCGTTTGTAAATGATGTCTGCGTGTTGGAACATGCCCCTGGCTATCCGTAAATAAATAAATTGCAAGAAAATTATACCGTCTGGTTTGCTTAATATAAGCAAATTATTTATCTTTTTACTTTTGATACGTAAGTATTTTCGCAATTACATTTATTTTTGATACTTAAGTATATTTAAAACCAAATACTTTTAAAGTTTTACTCAGGTAGTATTTTACTGGGTGACTTTAACGTTTTCTTGAGCTATTATCTATTAAGCTATCTGTCACGTTCTGACCTTAGTTTCTTTGTTTTGTCTTTGTTTTAGTATGGTCAGGGCGTGAGTTAGGGTGGGCAGTCTATGTTTATCTATGTTGTATTTTGCGTTTGGCCTGGTATGGTTCTCAATCAGAGGCAGGTGTCGTTAGTTGTCTCTGATTGAGAATCAAACTTAGGTAGCCTTTTCCCACCAGTGTTTCGTGGGTGATTGTTTTCTATGTCTGTGTGTTCCACATGGAACTGTTTCGGTCTTTTAATTTGTTATTTTGTATTTTCGTGTTCAGTGATTAAAACATGATGAACACGTACCACGCTGCATATTGGTCTGATCTCTCATACTCCTTGTCAGATGAGGACGAATCCCGTTACACTATCTCTACTTACGTATGACAATTGGGTACTTTTTCCACCACTGGACCTGGCTCTCACCATTGCTCCTGGTATCTTGTCTACCAACTCCGCTGCCTCCCTCTGTGCTCGCTCAGAATCCAACTGCACAAGTTCCTCCTCAGTAATTAAATCTTCAGCCCTTGAATGACGTTTTACATCGTCACATCCGAGTGCACCTCAAATGTCCCTTGCTAGAGCGAGGGAGAGTGACGATCGGAGAGGCAATGTCCTGGGTGGACATCTTGAAGTTGAGCTTAAAAACAACCAACCCCGCAAGTGACCAAAGTTGTTCACTCACTCCCTCGAGCTAAATCAAGGGCCAAGGGTGCATCATTAATGAATTGGATCTCCACTTAAGATGGCAATCAAACTGCATCCGGTTTCAACTAGGGAAAGTGGCTAGCGCAAGGGCTGAGGGGGTAGAAATAATATGTTTGGACTGCAGTGTTAGATATGTGTAACTGGCTGTAAGGGAGTCAGGCGCAGGAGAGCAGAAGTTGGGTAGCCAAAGGAGCCTTTTATTTCGGCTAATAAAACACACGGCACTACGAAAACTAAACACAATATGGGTTGACATAACCCAGCGCAAACCAGTCAGGCGTGCACATACACGAAACAACAAACAATTCCACACAAAGACGTGGGGGGGAACAGAGGGTTAAATACACAACAATTCATAAAGGAAATGAAAACCAGGTGTGTAGGAAAACAAGACAAAACAAATGGAAAATAAAAACCCAGCATCTGTTCTCCGGACCATACCCCTCCCAGTCCATGAGGTAGCGAAGGCCCCTCGCCCAATGCCTCGAATCCAGTATGAATCGAACGGAGTAACCGGGGGGCCCTCGATGTCCAGAGGGGGTGGAGGAACCTCACGCACCTCAGACTCCTGGAGCAGGCCAGCCACCAACGGCCTGAGGAGAGACACATGGAGCGAGGGGTTAATACGGTAATCGGTGGGAAGCTGTAACCTGTAACTCACCTCGTTCAGTCTCATCAGGACTTTAAATGGCCCCACAACCCGCGGACCCAGCTTCCGGCAGGGCAGGTGGAGGGGCAGGTTTTGGGACTAGAGCCAGAGCCGGTCCCTCGGTACGAACACCGGGGCCTCACTGCAGTGATGGTCTGCGCTGGCTTTCTGGCGCAGCATGGCACGCTGAAGGTGAACATGAGCGGCATCCCATGTCTCCTCTGTTCGCCGGAACCAGCCGTTCACCACAGGATCTTCGGTCTGACTCTGATGCCAAGGAGCCAGAACAGGCTGGGCCGTCTCTGCCCAGGGCACGAACGCCGCCCACTCCCCTGGCTGGTCCTGGCAATAAGACCGCAGAAACCTACCCACATCCTGGTTAACTCTCTCCACCTGCCCGTTACTCTCAGGGTGAAAACCCGAGGTAAGGCTGATCGAGACCCACAGATTTTCCATGAACGCCCTCCAGACCCTTAAAGTGAACTGGGGACCCCGATCAGACACTATATCCTCAGGCACCCCGTAGTGCTGGAAGATGTGCGTAAACAAGGCCTCCACAGTCTGTAGGGCCGTAGGGAGACCGGGCAGAGAAAGGAGACGGCAGGACTTAGCGAAACGATCCACAACAACCAGGATCGTGGTGTTTCCCTGTGATGGGAGAGATCGGTCAGGAAATCGATCGACAGGTGCGACCATGGCCGTTGTGGAACGGGTAAGGGGTGTAACTTACCTCTGGGCAGGTGCCTAGGAGCCTTACACTGCGCCACACAGAGCAAGAGGAAACATAAACCCTCACGTCCTTAGCCAAAGTGGGTCACCTGTACTTCCCACTCAGACAGCGCACCGTCCGACTGATGCCTGGATGACCAGAGGAAGGTGACGTGTGGGCCCAATAGATCAGCCGGTCACAGACAGCAGACGGAACGTACAGACGCCCCGCGGGACACTTGAGGGGAGCGGGCTCTGCACGTAACGCCTGCTCAATGTCCGAGTCCAGCTCTCACACTACCGGTGCCACCAGGCAGGAGGCCGGGAGTATGGGGGTAGGATCCATGGTCCGCTCCTCTGTGTCATACAGCTGGGACAGTGCGTCTGCCTTCACATTCTGGGAACCTGGTCTGTATGAAAGGGTGAAAACAAAATGGGTGAAAAACATGGCCCACCTTGCCTGGCGAGGGTTCAGTCTCCTCGCTGCCCGGATGTACTCCAAATTGCGGTGGTCAGTCCAGATGAGAAAAGTGTGTTTAGCCCCCTCAAGCCAATGTCTCCATGCCAGAGGATCTAGATACTTTTGCTATTCTCTCTGGATTAAAACGTATTATATTACGTATTGGATCACTAAAAAAATGCAGATTTTACATTACCATGTAGTTTACCAATAAAATGGTCTGATGGAGATGTGGACATACTCGGTATACATATCCCAAAATAAATAAATGATCTCACTCCAATATTTTTTTATAGAAAGTTAGCAAAAATAGATAAGATCTTGCTACCATGGAAAGGAAAATACCTGTCTATTTGTGGAAAAATCACCCTGATTAACTCTTTAGTCACATCACAGTTTACCTACAGGTATTTGCTTATGGTTTTGCCTACACCTAGTGACCTGCTTTTTAAATTATATGAACATAAAATATTCAATTTAATTTGGAATGGCTTGCCAGATAAAATTAAAAGGGCCTATTTATATAACGAATATGAATTCGGATGGCAGGAATTATTAAATATTAGAGCATTAGACCTCTCACTAAAGGCATCAGTCATACAAAAGTTATACTTAAATCCAAACTGGTTCTCTAGTAAATTGGTACGAATGTCTCATCCTATGTTCAAGAAGGGCCTTTTTCCCTAAATTCAGATTACACCGGCCCACTTTTGATTGTTTGAAAAGGAAATAATCTCCAAAATATCTTTATTTTTTAAACAAGCCTTAGAAAGTTGATTGCAATTTCAGTTTAATCCACCTGAAAAGACAGAACAAATAATTCAACAAATATTGTGGTTAAATTCAAATACTAATTCGAATAACATAAAAAAAAATGGATGTTTGTGAATGATATCATAAATAGGACTGGTGGAGTTATGTCACACATGCAGCTAACACAGACATATGGAAATGTCTGCTCTACCCAAAATTACAACCAATTAATTGCAGCATTACCACAAAAACATAAGCGGCAAGTAGAAGGGGAAAAAAGTAAGGAACTTGTATGTCGGCCCTGTATTAAAGAACATAAATGGTTAAAGAAAAGTGTGATAAATAAAAACATATACCAATTTCATTTAAGGACCAAAAAACTGACAGCTGTGCCATATAAATTGCAAAATAGTTGGGAAGAGATTTTCGATGTACCCATTCCATGGCACATGGTTTATGAATTGATACGCAAAACAATGCCGGATGCAAAACTTCGAATTTTTAAATTTAAATTACTATACAAAATTCTTGCAACTAATAGAATGTTATATATATGGGGGATACAATCTTCCCAGCTCTGCAAATTCTGCTGTGAGGAGGCAGAGTCATTCGATAATTTATTTTGGTATTGTTCATATGTAGCTTGTTTTTGGTCACAGGTCCAGGAATGGCTGAAGAATTGTAACATTTGCCTAGAACTAACACTACAGATAGCAATACTGGAAGATTTGAAAAGCCATAGTCAATCAATCAGTAATATAATAATTATTTTAGCTAAAATGTTTATTTTTAATTTACAATCTGTAGAAGCTATGAGAATAGAAAGGTTCAAGTAGTTTGTGAAGCATCACAGCACAGTTGAAAAATATATGCCAAATAGAAATCCAAAATGGATGATGTTGAGAGATAGATGGGAGAGGTTGAATGGAGCTGTAGGGTGGGACTAATAGCAAGATAAAACATGTAGAACATTCGGGATCTGTAAAATGTATACAGTGGGGGAAAAAGTATTTAGTCAGCCATCAATTGTGCAAGTTCTCCCACTTAAAAAGATGAGAGAGGCCTGTAATTTTCATCATAGGTACACTACAACTATGACAGACAAAATGAGAAAAAAAATCCAGAAAATCACAATTTATTTATTTGCAAATTACAGGCCTCTCTCTCATCTTTTTAAGTGGGAGAACTTGCACAATTGGTGGCTGACTAAATACTTTTTTGCCCCACTGTATGCGTAACTGTCTGTAAGGGAGTCAGGCGCAGGAGTAGCCAAAGGAGCCTTTTATTTCGGCTAATAAAACACACGGCACTAAGAACACTAAACACAATATGGGTTGACATAACCCAGCGCAAACCAGTCTAGCGTGCACATACACGACACAATTAACAATTCCACACAAAGACATGGGGGGGAACAGAGGGTTAAATACACAACAATTCATTAGGGAATTGAAAACCAGGTGTGTAAGAAAACAAGACAAAACAAATGGAAAATGAAAAGTGGATCGACGATGGCTACAAGACCGGCTACAAGACCGGCGACGCCGACCGAACAAGGAGAGGAACAGACTTCGGTGGAAGTCATGACATGCAGCCATAAAAATGTTATCCATAAGTTTGTCTGACTCGGCAAGTAGGAAATTACCCAAAATCCCCAAATACACAATTATCCGTTTAATTGTTGCACAGCATCTAGCCTAGCTGAATTCTTTACAACTTTTTTCCCCTCTGGCCTCCATTGATTTAGTCCCCTAATTCTGACCATCATACAAGGCTGAAGACTCCAATATGTTTTGAACAATTTAATATGATAACTTTCAGGAGGAATCAAACCAACATTTGTATTTATTAACTAGGCAAGTCAGTTTAGAGCAAATTCTTATTTACAATGACGGCCTACCCCTGCCAAACCCTCCCCTAACCCAGACGACGCTGGGCCAATTGTGTGCCACCCTATTGTACTACTGTTCACGGCAGGTTGTGATACAGTCCAGGATTGAACCTGGGTCTGTAGTGACGCCTCTAGCACTGCAATGCAGTGCCTTAGACTGCTGTGCCACTCGGTACCCCTGGGTTCACCAAAATATTTTCACCAATATATATTTTTCTGTAAAGGCTCTCTAACCCTGTGGGTTAGCCTAATATGATCCACTATTGCTAGAGATTCTCAGGAAGAACCACATGAATGTGAAAGAGGAAAGATATGTAAACTAATGATTTAATGGAATAATGCCAAATGTAAGGAAACTAACACTAAAGTGACAGCTATAAATGTATGTGTTATAACTGATGGTGCCCAGTGGGGACACCATGTGATTTCAACATGGATAATTGGGTAATATTTGGTTGAGACATTGATCAGTGAGATTAAAACCTATGTTAACCAACTCAAAAAGACAGCAAAAAGTTTAATGAATTTCCAATGCATTTTGACTATGCTTTCAAACATCTAAAAGCACAATCAAATTCCAATGAAAAACCATGTCGGATTTTTGGTTTAGTCGTCACCCAAATGTCTATCACTGTGCTTTCAACCATTTAAAACCACAGCACAGTTCAAATGGCAATAGAATGTCAGATATTGTGTTCATTCATTAAAAAAAGATTGTGTTATCAATGTGCCTTATCTGATAGCAGAACCAGATGACCTGGATTGCAGTTGAGATTACGCTAAAAGTACACGGTGCAAGTGACCAATGCCGTTCGAGATTCTGCAGCAATTGTGTAGATCTCCACAGACCTGTGGCAACCTATGCATGCTATCATTATATGGTAACATAAGAAGAAATGTACAGTAACAGTAACCTCAATGTGGCCATGGATGTGTTACTCATTTAAACGTCAAATGTTGCATTCGTTTGTTAGATAGCCTTAACTTTTGGCTATTTACTATATTACAAAAGTAATATTGAGTTGTGTTTGGTTGTCAACGCAACCAAAAATCAACATTTGAAGATTTTTGTTCTTATTGGACAGTTCCATCTGTCGCCACTAAACTAGTTTTCTATCCAATTGGGGACTGATTTTCATGTGTATATTCTAAAATCCACGTACAAACAATATGCGTTTCCAATGAAATGGACTTGTTGCAGATAAAAAGCTGGGCATGATGACGAAGTGCACATAAAAATACTTTTCAAATACTTTTTCAAATCCCATGTACCGAATAAAAAATACAAGTTAAATGGGTTTCCATCGCATTTTCAACTCTACTGATAGTTTTCTCACAAATATATCTATATTTTTATATAGCGAGTATGCCCACTCTGATACTGACACGTGCGTACTCTAGCGAACAGCTCGCAGATAGAGTGCAGGTAGGCTATCTACATTATGAGATTATTATGGACAAAAAAAAAAGACATTATTTTTATTTGTCAAATGGCAGCCAAGCATCGATGATCATGTCACCAGAATAAGACCCTCAATATTTATTGGAAAGGAGCATCAATTGAGCTCAACACCTTGCACTTTCACCACCCTGTGAAGTTCATCATCATTTATTTCATCTGTAGCCTAATAAACTGCATGCTTTTCCAACTAGTTGGGAAGGACCACACATCGCGTGACTCCAAGTTTAGTTTTCAATATTTGAGCATAAGAGTTTCCAGCGACATTTCTCGCATAATTAATTGTACAGACACAAATGATCCCACCTTGTCTAGCATCTTTTGACTTGTCGACATTTGAAACTTTTACCGTTTGTTTTTCCATCAGGTCTGTCATGACATTTATTTATCTGTACCTCATTGCATAAAAAGGTTGGATGGAAACCTGGATACCGACTCTGACTTTAATGCCAGTTTGCCTAGAAATTAATCGTTTATATGGACGTCTCCAACTCCAACATTTATATGGACGTCTCCAACTCAACCAAAACTAAAAGTTAAAGATTAGGATTAAATCAAATAAAACTTTAAATACAGTTTGATTTTATTTAGTTTTACTCTAATTTTTTTATTTTGGGGTTGAGATGGAGACATGAATCCAAAATATCAATTATTAAAAACATTACATTTGAAATTAACCAGAGCTTGAAAACCTACGGCATTGTCTATTTTTAGTTGAACTGAAACAATAGCTGTTGATGACTTTGCAAATGCTCTATAGATCTAAATAGCATCATGATGATGAGCGACAAATTATGGTCACATTTGATTTGGTCTGTTAAACCTACCCTTTGGAATGACTTCTATAGCAACAGTGAATCTATTCAGTTTAAGTGGAGATCTCTCAATCCTTCTGTCCATAGCACATTGTAATAGTCAGTGGTGACTAACATGATAGCTAAACTGGTCTTGGTTAAAACTCTGGATGGGAGACCAAAGGGTAGCTTATTCAGTAGGAGGTTCTGCCCAGCCTATTGTTTTTTTCTGATAGTGGATATAATGTTGAGGAGCTGCTGTTGTTTTAAAGGTACAAAGTCAACATATTTTATACAAGGTTTGTCTGTTGAAATTTGGTTATAACATGCTAACATAATCATGTGGTTGAAATTTCATCCTCAAAACAACAGATTATGACTTTTTTCAAATCCAATGTATTTTCCATGTCATAATACATTAATAAACTATGTTGATTCAACCAGTTTGTGTCCAGTGGGTTGCTACCGAATGGTCTTGGACAGGCAAAAGATCATAAACAAGGTTAGAGTCCAGGAGGTACAGAGTGGCAGGCAGGCTTGTGGTCAAGGCAGGCAGTATAGCCAGGCAGGCGGGTTCAGAGTCAAGGCAGGCAAGGGTCAAAACTGGGAGGACTAGCAAAAGAGAGATGAGAAAAAGCAGGAGCACGGAAAACCACGCAGGTTGACAAGACAAGACGAACTGGCAAAAGACAAACAGGGAACACCGGAATAAATACCCAGGGACTAATGGGGAAAACGGGTGACACCTGGAGGTGGGAGGAGACAATCACAAAGACAGGTGGAACAGATCAGGGCGTAACAGCTTGGGTCTCCAAATTTCATCACCACAAATTATGAAGCCATAGGCCTACAATTACAATTCTCATTACTTCAATGTGGAAGAGACCGAAATACCTGTCATGTTGATATGCTTTTCAGTTTGGGGAAATATTACTGGTTTCACATTTGGTAAAATAAAAAAGTTTGTCTTTCAAAGATAACTCGTAAAAATCCAATTAACTTCACAGATCTTTGTTGTGAAGGGTTTAAACACTGTTTCCCATGCTTGTTCAATTAACCATAAACAATTAAAGAACATGCACCTGTGGAACGGTCGTTAAGACACTAACAGCTGACAGACATAGGCAATTAAGGTCACAGTTATGAAAACTTAGGACACTAAAGAGGCCTTTCTACTGACTCTGAAAAACACCAAAGGAGAGATGCCCAGGGTCCCTTCTAATCTGTGTGAACATGCTTTAGGCACATCTGCAAGGAGGCATGACGACTGCAGATGTGGCCAGGGCAATAAATGTCAATGTCCGTACTGTGAGACGCCTAAAACAGTGCTACAGGAAGTCAGGACGGACAGCTGATCATCCTCGCAGTGGCAGACCACGTGTAACAACACCTGCACAGGATCGGTACATCCAAAAGTCACACCTGTGGGACAGGTACAGGATGGCAACAACAACTGCCCGAGTTACACCAGGAAGGCCCAATCCCTCCATCAGTGCTCAGATTGTCCACAATAGGCTGAGAGATGCTGGACTGAGGGCTTGTAGGCCTGTTGCAAGGCAGGTCCTCACTAGACATCACCGGCAACATCGTCGCCTATGGGCACAAACCCACCGTCTCTGGAACAGACAGGACTGGCAAAAAGTGCTCTTCACTGACGAGTCATGGTTTTGTCTCACCAGGGGTGATGGTCGGATTCGCGTTTATCGTCGAAGGAATGAGCGCTACACCGAGGCCTGTACTCCTGTATTTGGAGGTGGAGGGTCCGTCATGGTCTGGGGCAGTGTCTCAAGGCCTCATCGGACTGAGCTTGTTGTCATTGCAGGCAATCTCAACGCTGTGAGTTACAGGGAAGACATCCTCCACCCTCATATGGTACCCTTCGTGCAGGTTCATCCTGACATGACCCTCCAGCATGACAATGCCACCAGCAATACTGCTCGTTCTGTGCGTGATTTCCTGCAAGACAGGAATGTCAGTGTTCCGCCATGGCCAGCAAAGAGCACGGATCTCAATCCCATTGAGCATGTCTGGGATTGGAGGGTGAGGGCTAGGGCCATTCCCTCCAGAAATGTCCGGGAACTTACAGGTGCCTTGGTGGAAGAGTGGGGTAACATCTCACAGCAAGAACTGGCAAATCTGGTGTCGTCCACGAGGAGGAGATGCACTGCAGTACTTAATGCAGCTGGTGGCCACACCAGATACTGACTGTTACTTTTGATTTTGACCCCCCTTTGTTCAGGGACCCATTATTCCATTTCTGTTAGTCACATGTCTGTGGAACTTGTTCAGTTTATGTCTCAGTTGGTGAATCTTGTTATGTGCATACAAATATTTACACATGTTAAGTTTGCTGAAAATAAACGTGGTTGACAGTGAGAGGATGTTTCTTTTTTTACTGAGTTTAGATCAAAATAATAGTAATTTATATTTACAATTCCCTTATCCAAGCGGATTACTCATTTACCTAGCTCTTATCAATAGGTCTTATGAAATTATATATTACAGGGCATGGAGAATGGTGTTATTTATATTGGAAAAATATTAAGTAGATCCACTTGGAACAGGCAGATTCGCTAGACCTTATTCATGGTTTCCTCATGTGTAAAGATGGTGGCATTATGAGGGAATTATGTCAAGGTCAGAATACAGAGTATCTGCAGACACCTCCGCCACACCTTCATTTCTTTGATCTCCTCTCCAAACAAATGGCATGTTATTCTCATGCTAAAGTTTGATGTGTGAATACGTGTAGAGAGAAAAGTGCATAAAAGGGGAATTACATTCCATACAGCCTCACCCATACCTTTTACCACCTCTGCATTGCCATTTCCTTCTGAGTGGAGATTTAACCCTGTGAATTGCGACAAAAGGATTCCTGGAATTCATACATACAGCACAATATAAATGAGGTTCAATGAGCTGAACCTCACTAACAATGTGATGATCAAGACCAACTCCTTGGATTGATACGAGAGGTCATTGCTTTTCAAAGGAACATCCTGTCTCTTTCACATCTCTTTTAAATCTCACAAAGGAAAGGCCATGCACAGGGCAGAGGAGAAACGATGAAGGAAAACGGAACAGAGTGTCCAAAAGATCCTGAGGTCACCCCACAAGCACCTGCTGACTCAGACTTGAAACATAAACAACAAATGCACTGCTGAAGAAATATCATGAATAGAAATGCACACGTTCTGCACACAGGTCACTTCTCTTCAACAACACAGTGTATATCAATTCAATAATGTAACAGAGTCGCAGGCATAACCTGTTTAACCATTCAAGTTCGTCCAGAGGTCAACAGGGGTGAAGCATACAGCTTAGGTACTTGATGAAAATTCAACTGTACGTCAGTAGGAACCATTTAATAAGAAAACTGCACTAGTTCCTTTGTGGGGCGGCAGGGTAGCCTAGTGGTTAGAGCGTTGGACTAGTAACCGGAAGGTTGCAAGGTTGCGTTGGACTAATAACCGGAAGGTTGCAAGTTCAAACCCCGAGCTTACAAGGTACAAATCTGTTGTTCTGCCCTTGAACAGGCAGTTAACCCACTGTTCCTAGGCCGTCATTGAAAATAAGAATTTGTTCTTAACTGACTTGCCTGGTTAAATAAAGGTAAAATAAAAAAAATTAAAAAATATGGATGAATGCCATTCTGTTATGCAATTGCTAGCTAATACATTCTGCAGAAACACTTAAGAAAAAAAGTGTTTCCCACAATGTTACTAACAGTGCAGTTTTGTAGCAAATAATCCTGACGTACAGGACAACATGACTCACATTCATTCTCACAACGGAAAATAAGATGGGGATGGAACTACGTACAGGTGGAACTTATCTCCCACAGTAGCCGCAGGGATAGGGCAGCACATAGCCCTCTAGCACACAATAAACAAATGGACGATAGTACACACAGGAAGCTTTATACTCCATTTGTGACCAATAGTCAACAAAACAGCACTCCACGAACCTGAATGCTTGAATGAATACGAGGAATATTTGATGACAATGGTGGCTAGAGCCCTCAAAGCAAACATGTTTTCTGGTTTCATGTTTAATGTATTTCACTCATGAGAAGGACAAGGCAGACTTCAAAAACAGCAGGACAGAAGGTCAAGCTTTGGTCAAATGTTTTAGGTGTTAAAAATGTATCAATGCATCAACATTTTAGATGCATGCAATTATCAATGCTGCCCTATCTTTCTATTATCATGTTGTTTTCATTGACAACATTGGAGGCTTGTTTTGTGAAGCATTAATGAGAAAGTCAGGCTGAAATTCCTCTCTATCATTCACGGATAAATTGTTGAGTTATTATGCTATTAATAAGCACTTTATATAAACCTCTTTGAGTAAATTGAAATGATCAGCTCGAAATGTCCTACATCTGTCATGATGAACCAAGACTAATGTATTGGTAGAATGGAGAGTACAGAAGATAACTGATAACAATTACCTGGGTTTGACAACACTTGAGTTCATGTTTAATGGGGGGTGAGTCCGTTCAATTGGAACCCTGAATGAATGTCTGTTATCCAGCCTTTGTTTTGAAAGTGCACTGTTGAGCCATGGTTGGTGGAACATGTTATAAAGCCTGAGGCTCTGAGACAGTAAGTTGGGACTGCAGCATCAGGAGTGTGTTTCTAATCGAGACACTGCTGCAGCTCTGAGACTCACCTTAAACCCCCTAGAGTCTAAGCCTGGGTGGGGATTGGGGAGTTCTACTAAGCTAACGTATGGCATTGTTTGAAAATGGTCATACCAAGGACCAACGTTATATGATTTTGAATTTTAGGACCCCTTTAGGTATAAAAATAAATATATATAAGAAAATGATATGATGAGAAACATTGAATTTGTCCTTACTGCTATTAACTCATAGAAACGTGATTCAGACATGAAAAAACAGTCAAAAAATACATCAAAAGGAAGTTTGTGTCTGTCATACATCTGAGAGATATAAGAAAGTACAGGAAATAATTTTTATGACCCATTTTTAACACCTTTTTTTTAGGCACTAAATTACTTCCATATATACTTCCATTAATTTTTAAAAAACCCGGCTACCTTCATACGAGTCTTGTGAGGCTTGTGGGCGTCCTACGGTGTGTAGCCCAAACTGTTCAGATGCTACAGACACAATTGACAGATTGGCAGTACCGACTTCAGACGAGTGACTCTTGTGGGGGTCGTAGAGCAAAACGGAGAACACCGTTGTGTTCATTCGAACAATATTGACATTTTCTGGATGTCTCCTGGTCTGACAAACACCACTGTAGCTCTGCCACCTTCCACTGCAGGTGAGGAAGGCCGACATCGGCGGATGAGTGGATTGAGACCTAGCCCATGCAAAAAACAGATATCTCTCGCTTAAACAGATGGATTTTTATGGGGATTTGTGTATTATGTTAATTCGATATTCGACTCTAGTGGGTTTAAATTAAACAGCTCCAGGAGGTCCAGAGATATATTATTAATCACCACCACATTGAAATAAAATATACATTAGCAATAGTATAGGTTGGATTGATAGTTCAACCGCTGTGAAGATTCCCCCTCCCCTTCTATATGAAAATATATTTTGGGAAAACTCTGTGTGTCATTTCTCTTGGTGTTCTGTGACTGCACGGTAAGTGGATATTGGGTATTTGCCTAGCACTACAGGCTTATCTCTAGCTGTATGTGGCCCCTAAAGGCTTGACGTTCCCTTACCAGAGGTCCCTCTATCTCTTTTTGGAGCCAATCAGCATGTGAACTTAAGGTATCCATGTTGAAATGTCTTCTTCTCTGAGAAGCAGTGAATTATGTGGAGTTATGGTGATTTAACCATACTCAAGGGATGTTCGTGTCAAATAACAATGTCTTACTTTCTGCTGTCAATGAAGACAGTGGGACATGGAGGAGTGTCTGTGATACCAGAGAGACATGGTCACCCTATTGAAGGCTGAATGACAGCTATTTCATGGGCTCTAATGATAGAAAATATAGGAGGAAGCCATGCCTATTGAACCCCCTTTCAGAGATCTGTCAAAAGCTGTATTTTGAGCTGGTATAGTCATTTAGTAGTGCATTACCCCGTGAAAAAGCATGCCTGGCCAATAAATTGTTGATAGTGCTTTGGGCTTGCATTTCCTTTCCTGTCTGATTGAGCTTCGTTTGGATTGTTTTCCTACCCTTGATACCTCTAACAAGAAACTTTTTCAGTGGAGTGCAATTGAAAATCTTTTAAGCCTGGGAGGTATTACTTTTTACATAAAATAGTTTGAACTTCTTTTCCCATACTAGGGAATAAAATAAATCAGGTGGGAAACATTGAATTACAGCAAACACTTTCAATACATTAATACTGCCCAGTTTTGGACTTTGACAAAGGTGGAATATCTTTACACAAATGAAATAAAACAGTTTGAAGCAAAAATCCCTGAGTGGGCAAAGCCCATGCTAACACAGTGGTCAAAAATAAATGGGCATACATGGTTCTCATTATACATCGTCATTGTCCAAACTCTACGGTTCAATCTTGACTCGCCTCTGTGACTTCTGCGAACTTCTGCACAGTTTCTGAAAAACGTTCCATAATTTCAACTTTAATTAAAGCCTAGAGGTAGATGCGAACGGTGCTGACATGTACAGAAAATGAACAGGAGGGTTGACACTACGACGTTTTCTCCTGAGGTCTTGTTTTCCCCCTGTGTCAGATTATGTAGCTGGAATACAATTTGAAACATAATTTACATAGTTAAACTAGGGCTAATATTAACTGATGTCTCCTTGGGATAAATTGCAACTCATACATTCCCATGCATGTTATCTCATAACCACAGACATCGGTTTAAAGCTAAATTAAGCAAAACATTTTAATGAGGAAATTGAGCTCGTAAGTGAATAATACCCTGACAGAATTGCCAATCAAATTTATATTGAAAATAACTACAGAAATATGCTATTACGTAAGTAACTATCTGGCGTCATTAATAATGTCTCTTAAAGAGATTCATTTCTACATATGGGTCTGTATTGAGTTAATTTACTTCATCTACATTTTGAGTTATGAGTCCCTATGAGCTAGTCTTGATTACAACTCTATTATAGATTGGGTTGAAATGGTGGAGAGGGTGGAAACTAAATGAATGTACCTGTCAAGGCTATGCAGGTGAGGAAAGTAAATGAAAGCCTTTGAATAATATCTCTAAATAAATAAACAGAGTGGAAAGCTAAACTGAAGTAGCACTAAGGTAACTAAGGTAACTTAGCTAGAAAGGTCAAATGAAGAGATGTTGGACAATAAGAAACAAATATGACGTTGAACAGCTGTCTTATCGCAAGAAATATCCGTATTTAGATACTGAAAGGAAAATGTTGTGCTGTAAAAATGTTTCTCGTCTAATCAGTGAAGCACAGTTCTCTGCATTTAGATTAGGGTGCGTGGATTCCGTTAACTCTGTGGTTATAGATATTGTAGTCATTTGCAAGTTTGAATGGCACTACGAGATGAGGATTTCACACAGCTTATTCCACACCAATCACATTCATTGCTTAAAAAACAGAGAACCAGTCACTGGGGAAATTGTTTGAAAATTGTCACTATGTCCATGTACGGAATTATGCAGAGTTTTCCATAGTTATCCTGAGGCCTAGTTTTATTTTATAAACTCATTCCAGAATTAGCAGAGTCAATGTTGGCAAGTGGCCCATACAGTCACTAAGGAGTGAACATGACAGACTGTGACTGAAGGCAGAGGAACAGCGTTCGGCCGGAAACAAACAATGACAAGTCCATATGGCAAGTCAGGGTGATGATTCAGAGATGTTGGATGTAGTGCAACAGTGAACTCCCATAAGTGATGACAATACGTTTTGGGGTTTTGCTGCAACAAGCACGGGTGTAGATAAGATGGTGTAAGGCCATTGAAAGAAAAGAAGGGGATGAGGAGAGGTCAACATTTAGAAGCAAATAGTACTGCTGGAATTTCAAAAACGCTCCTGAAATATATCTCCTTAAGGAAAACAACCACATTTTGAACAAATCACTGCCCAGTGTAATGCAAATAAGGCATATGACGACTTAATTGTTGGAAGCTATAGCAATGTCCATAAGGAGCCTACAGTATGGAACTGTTTGAAATGTTTAAGCATTTTGGAATGGGAGCTGTAACTATTTTTGTTCTAGCTTATACAGCATAGTTTGTGAGAAGCCTGAGGCTGTGCCAACATTGTCATTATGCAGTGCATGTATAAGATGAGGGTTGTTTGCTGTTCTGGAGTACTCAACTCTATTTTGCCGACTGGACTAAACTAGATACATTACGCCTTATCATTCTGCTTTCTTAACGTCAATTTGCAATGTTCTTTTATACTTTCAAGTCTTTTCCCACCAATGAGCTTAACAATGAAGCTTGAAAATGGTCTCAATGGAAAGGATTGTTTAGTGATATTTATCTAATATGGCTGTTGTATGATATGGTGATGGAATGTCTTGGACTGTCGTGAAACTATGTGCCTCGTCAGAAGTATATTAATTGGACATTCTGCTAAATACAGTATGTGTCTGTGAACTACACATGGTTAATATGAGGAGTAAATTGAGTTGATATAATATGGTATTCCTGGTATTTTGTTTAAAAGACAGTATTGAAGTATTCATTTTATTAGCGTTCCCTATGTGAGGGTAATGGATCCCTACATGCAGTAATCGAGACCTATTAGGCTCCATCTGACATTTTTGTAAAAAATTTGTTAAATACATATAATTGATTTTTAGATGGTTTTCATATGTCTGTAAAGTACGATTTACGTAAAAAAGTACATTTTAAGTGAAAATAAAATATAAACTAGAAAATTCTATCTGCATAAACCCATTTGAACTTGGTGCTGTAAGGTTCTATCTGCAATCCAAACTCAAGCCTGAACAAATACAGATGGACCAATCAGAACACATGTCTTAGCCATCTCCCTCTAAGTATGGTCTAGGCTAGTCTAGCCAGCAATAACGGCTCGCAAGCATCAACAAGAAAACACTGTCAGAAATTTTGAATTCAATTAGGCTGTCACGTGGTTGTTCAGTGACGACTCTAATTAGTCTGATGATCATAATCGACTTCTTAATGTATTTGTTCATGTGTTCTGACTATCTTGGTAAAATAGTGTCATTCAATCATTTATGTATTCAAGTAGCTACAGTTTTCTTAACAACCTTTTACTGCAGTGGGCTATCTCAGGGTCACACAGAGTGTTTCTTGGTAGTCTTAAACACATCTACTTTGAAACAAAAGTACACACCTCACACACTATGGCTATGGGCTTAAAAAAAGAAAAGACCTGTATCATATCAGATATAGAATTGAAATGTAATGCATTTTGACTTTGTATCCCACTATTAAACTTGATATACTGTATATCACAGGAGATTGAAATAAAGCTAAACTGTTTCACATACAGCAGAAACACCGGATTTTCAGCAGGTTTTTAAAAATAATGTTTATTAATTATGAAATGATGAAAGACATTAATAACCTTCCACCCATGGGGCCCTAGGTAAGTTGACTGCAGAAAAGGGCTACATACTGAACGTGTCTAGTTCAGTACTGTCAGATAGAACCTTATGGTTGAACCCAGATTGACATTTCAGAGCCATAAGGTTCTATCTGTGATTGAATCCTAAAAAAAAAAAACGGATTTACAAATGTCTAAGGATTTTGATACTCTGTACTTTACCATTAACTTTAATTATGAAAGAGTAATTCACGACAAAACAGTTCTGAGATCTGGGATGTGAAAACATTGATGCTCAATATCTCAGAAACATGCTTTGCGCAGATAGAACCTTATAGTCCCAAGGTCACACACATCTTTCAATAAAGCTCAAGTCAGGCAAGAGGGATAATCTTCCAAGATGGCATATGAGTGTGTTTATTGAATACCAATTGATGAGAAGAGAGAAAAAGAGACAAAATGTCAATACATCAAAACATTTCCTATACCCTGTAACTTTCAGTACGTGTTTCAATGTCTCCTTCTCCGATTTATGATTGTGTTCCCCATGCTAAACTCAATAACAGAAGGGGTGGCTTTGAGGATTCTCTGCACTCCCGGTTACATGGATCATCATATCTTACTATGTTTGTTTCCACCTCTTCTCTAAGCGTACAGCTGGCATAGTGTATGGGAGAGCACACCTCCCAGCCTCTTATAAAATACTACTGCATTTACCATTTCCCCATGGACTCACCGTAGTTCTCTTTAATTGCTGTCTGCTTAGGAGAGAACTATATTTACCATCTGAGAGTAGCGTTAGAACACCAAAGTGATCTTGGCTACCATGGAAATGTTAAAAACAGGTTTCGGAGATCGCAGGCCACCACAAACACAAGGTCGTAATGTTTCAAATGTTTTTAATTCACAACAATAATCTTGGGTTCACACCATTCACGCACTCATTCACACCAACCATACACTCAGTCACAGATATAGTCCATGCTGCTGGAGGGTTGTTAAGATGGCCGCCACCACCACCAGTCACTTCGGTCTTTCATCTGCTGTTGGTTCGTTCGTTCAGGAGCGGATTGGCCGTCTGGCAATTCTAGCAAATGCCAGATGGGCTGGTCGAAATTGACAAACATATATTTTTTTTTATGAAAAGGTGACATGGCCAGCACCCCATGGGCCTGTTAATATGCTTTTTAAAAATTGTTTTTGAATATTTTCTGTTATAATAATCTTTAATGAGCCTTTGGCTGATCAGTGGGCAACTGCCGGCCCCCCCACCAATATGGGCCGGTCCTGTTTTCTGATATTCGTGACCTCAGCTCAGCCTATCACATTCAAAGTCAAATGCGACACCAGCAAAGAGACCTGCTCAGTTAGAATACCCAGATCGTAGATTGTACGTATAGATTCAATGGGTATAAAGATGGGGGGGAGGTCTGTCCGGAAAGTATGCTTATAAACACATAGAGCACATTCTACATTGTCACCTCACTCAAAACTGCAAAGTTTTTTTTTAGGACATTACCTCTACTGCTGAATTAATACATGGCTACTAGAAGTGGGTAGTATATATTTTTTTAATTGAATAGTAATTGTTTCATTTTTTTTTCGGAACTCAGTCCGGCTTTCAACTTACACTTAAGAGTTGTAATAGTAGAATTTCTTAATTGGATAGTGCATCATCAATTTACTTCTTGTCATGCCAGTCATTGCAAACCTAGAGCAGGGTGTCCCCAACTCGTTCCTGGGGCCCCCCTGCGTGCACATTTTAGTTTTTGCCCTAGCACTACACAGCTGATTCAAGTAAACAACTCATCACCAAGCTTTGATTATTTGAATCAGCTGTGTAGTGCTAGGGCGGAAACCAAAATGTGTACCCAGGACCGATTTGGGGAAACACTGACTTAGAGAGCTGTCAGAAATGTTCAGATCAGCTAGCCCATGTCAATTAACATTTTTTAGCTAGGTTTTTTTGGCCCATAGATTTTGTTGTCATGTTTGAGTCACTCAAATATCGCATGAATATACATTAGACATGGCAAAAACAATTGTAGAATTGCAGGAAATAATCTTTAAACCTGCAAAATGTTCTCTCCACCAACAAGAGTGGTGTGAACAGTTTGTGTCATGCGTGTGCCCATAGAAGTAGAAGGGGTGGAAGATGTTGCCGAATGCTGGAAGGGGGGCCTGGGCGAAAAAGCTTGGGAAACCCTGAGTTAGTCCACAAAAAAGATGCATGGAATTCATCTCTATAGAACAATAAAAACATCTGGAAATTCTGGAGTCCTATTTTGAAAGTAAAATATAACAGCTATAGTCTAATTTGTCAACCCAAAATTCAAGTCAATCACTGGATTAGGTGACACGTGCATTCCTGCTTAGACATGTGAGATGAACCAACTGATTTCTTCAATACCTCAGTAGTCTATTCATTACACTTCTTAATAAAGCCCTATGAATGAGTTTAAAAGATGGTTACTCATGATTTGGGTCGAACCAAATCATGGGCTGGTGCACCAACTGTAGGAGTTAGTGACACCAGTGACACGGAGGGGAAAATGCTAGTCTGACGCCCTGTAATAGTAATTAACACTTAGGGTAGGTGTTGATTCAGGGGACACATATGACAAGAATTGATTTGCAATATAGTGTATAATCACTGAAACCCTTAAAGAGTTGCAGTCTGTTTTGGAATGGGTGGCCAGTAATAAACTGGTCCTGAACATCTCTAAGACTAACAGCATTGTATTTGGTGCAAATAATTCCCTAAGTTCTAGACCTCAGCTGAATCTGGTAATGAATGGTGTGGCTGTTGAACAACTTGAGGAGACTAAATAACTTGGTATTACCTTAGATTGTATACTGTCATGCTCAAAACATATAGATTCAATGGGTGTAACGATAGGGTTGGTCTGTCCATAATAAAGACACCACACTCTACAAAGAAAGTCCTGCAGACTCTAGATTTATCTTATCTTGATTATAGTCCCGTCATATGGTCAAGTGCTGCAAAGGTGGACCTAGTTAAGCTGCAGCTGGTCCAGAACAGAGCGGCCCATCTTGCTCTTCATTGTAATCAGAGGGCTGATATAAATACTATGTGCACCATTCTCTCTTAGCTAAGAGTTGAAGAAAGACTGACTGCTTGTTTTTATAAGAAATATGTGTTGGAAATTTCAAATGATTTGCATAGTCAACTTACACACAGCTCTGACACCAACCAGACATGCCACTAGGGGGTCTTTTCACAGTCCCCAGGTACAGAACAAATTCAAGGAAACGTACAGTATTACGAACAGCCATGAGTACATGGAGCTCTCATTCATCTTATATAGCGCAAGTGAACAGCAAACCTGGTTTAAAAAAACAAATAAAACAACGCTTCACGGCACAACGCCTCTCCCCATGTGACCTACTTGTTGTCTGTATGTACTGTACTGACATGTATACAGTAGATGCACACGCACACACACACGCACGCACGCACACGCACACGCACGCACGCACGCACGCACACACACACACACACACACAAACGTTAATGTTTTTAAATGTATGTAAGTTGTAAAGTAATTTTTTGTCTGCAATGTCTTTTTCGTTACGTGTCGGACCCCAGTAAGACTAGCTGTCGCCATTGGCGTCAGCTAATCGGGATCCTAGTAAATCAAATCAAAATCAAATAAGGCTTAAGCAGACAGGCAGACAGACAGAACAAGAGAGAAAAAAAGAGTGACAACAGAGAAGATGCTGAGACAGATAGACAGCACAACCGGGAGGCTAACTAAATGGCTAGAGCCGAGACACAGTTACAGTTGTATCTCCAGTGGTGTTTTTACATATTGTATTTGTTTGAAACATGAGCTGGGTAAAAAAAAAGAGGAGGACTGTCTCGCCAGTCACTGGTACAGAAATGGTTGAGAAACACCGCACTGTGTTGCCAATGTTGTGCCGGGACTACCGCCGGGTGTGCAGGGTCAGGGTGTAGGGTCTATGTGTAAGGACGAGGTGTGTGTCTGTGGTTGATGGCTAAGCACCAGGGTTGAACTATTCCCCCCCCCGGTTTAGGGCACTCAGCCATAGGTAAAATGCCAGCATGAAAATGTTAGGGTTGATCTTACTTCAGATTGTCTTGGTGACACACATCTCCCATATCACTGCTTAACATGGTCCAAATTGTACATTATCTGAGTCACACCTTAACCATCTGTTGCATCAATCTGCAGAATGAAAACATTTGACCTAAAATGGTATAATGTGCTAATTTACATTCAATCATTTAAAAAGTGGCATGATCCCCTTTTGGGAATAGCTGCTGTCTGGAATGTGTAGCTGCATTTTGTCTGCCTTACTATAATGTATTAAATTGTACATTTTTCAAAAACAGATTTATAATTTGTAACAAATATAACATTTAAAAGTATTCAGACCCTTTGACTTTGTTTTTCCACATTTTGTTACTGTATTTGGGGAGTTTTCCCACGCAAATCCCTTTTCAGGTTGGAAAAACATTCCCTAGAGATGTTTAACAGCATGGTGCTGACATTCAGGTTTCCTCCAGATGTGATGCTTGGCTTTCAAGCCAAAGAGTTCATCCTTGGTTTCATCAGATCAGAGAATCGTGTTTCTAATGGTCTGAGTTCTTTAGGTGCCTTTTGGCAAACTCCAAGTGGGCTGTCAGGTGCATTTTACTGAGGAGTTTCTTCCGTCTGGCCACTCTACCATAAAGACCTGATTGGTGGAGTGCTGCAGATATGTTTGTCCTTCAGGAAGGTTCTACCATCTCCACAAAGTAACTCTGGAGCTCTGTCAGAGTGGTTCTCCATTTCAGGATGATGGAGGCCATTTTTTGGTACCCTTCCCCAGATCTAGGCCTCGACACAATCGTGTCACGGAGCTCTAAGGACAATTCCTTCCACCTCGTGGCTTAGTTTTTGCTCTGTCAACTGTGGGACCTTGTATAGACTGGTATGTGTCTTTCCAAATCATGCCATATCAATTGAATTTATCACAGGTGGACTCCAATCAAGTTGAAGAAACATCTCAAGGATGATCAATGGAGCTCAATTTCGAGTCTCATAGCAAAGGGTCTGAATACTTATGTAAATAAGGCATTTATGTTATTTATTTTTATACATTTTCAAAAATCTCTAAAAGCCTGTTTTTTCTTTGTCATTATGGAGTATTGTGTGTAGATTGACGAGGCAAAAAATACAATAATCCACTGTATGTAAAATGTCACACTTTTGCATCTCATGCTTGTTCAAAGTAGGTAACAAACATACACCAGTGGGCAGCAAAGGTGGAAAATAGGTCAGATCAGTGTACAAAAGAACACATTTTAACTGCAAGTGTCATTTTAAAATACAGTGTCAAGATGACCCAAGCTCATATTCAGCCCATTCCTTATTCAACAATGTCAAAATCAGAAATAACCCTCCTCCTTTTTTTATGTGAGGAGAGATCCTGTCGAGACGATATGAAAAGTCAGATCGAGAACTAGCTTTCACAGAACAGTTTTGTGAAAAGACATTCAGAAACGGTGTAGAAACTCAATGGAGTTGTCAAAGATTGTGGGGATCCTTTTTTTTGTATCCAATTGAATTATACATTAATGTGAGTAAAAATGTGAATACATTTTGGAATCAATGCCCTGGACTGTTAGCTATATCGCTTCAGTCCACATCTCTCTGTTGGGAAAACAGTGGTGTCTTTGCTCTTTTTAATAAAGGTAGAAATGTCAATCAACAGCAAGAGAAAATGTCAAAATGCGACTCCCCATGAAATGAAATAAATGGCCAATTCGGGATTAAACATCATCAAGTCAAACTGTTGCTCATGGTCATCCGAAGTGGAGAGAGGAGACAGAACAGAAGAGATTTCCCTGTCTCTTCTCTCTACTTCGGATGACCATGAGCAACAGTTTGACTTGATGATGTTTATTCCCGAATTGGCCATTTATTTCATTTCATGTATCAAGTGACAATTTCACAAGACAAATACACTGACCACCACAGGGGGATTTGACACATAAACAGTTTTCAGTGTACCTCTACTGACATCCTATGGTCATTGTTAGAATGCATGTAGTGTGTTTTCTGGAGGTGGTGAAATTATGTTGTAACTGTAGATGACTACACCAACTGCAATTCAATGATGTGGGGAAGGCGATCGTTCATAGGTCAATTGAATTATCTGAAAGGAAATACCTGACAACAGTCCTGACTCGTGGCATACCATAACAGTCATTCTCAAAATGTAATTTTGCCTTTTGCCTCCTTTTTTTCAAGCTTACCAGCAGTTATTTGGAGGTCTTAGGAGCAAGGAAATCCATAGTACTGTTATAAGAGAGAAGTGAGATCTTATAATCAATTAATAATCAATTATGATCAATTATGATCTATTAATTATCTCTGACTGCGATATGACAATTAAAACACATTTGGATTAATTACATGAAGACATCCATTCACTATTCCTTCAGTCATAGTGACGGTGCAACTGTGTAGTCATGGAACCTACACAGAGAAGTGTGGAATCAGGGCCACTTCTTCAGTCATAGTGACAGTGCAACTGTGTAGTCATGGAACCTACACAGAGAAGTGTGGAATCAGGGCCACTTCTTCAGTCATAGTGACAGTGCAACTGTGTAGTCATGGAACCTACACAGAGAAGTGTGGAATCAGGGCCACTTCTTCAGTCATAGTGACGGTGCAACTGTGTAGTCATGGAAACCTCAGTCATAGAGTGCAACTGTGTAGTGGAACCTACACAGAGAAGTGTGGAATCAGGGCCACTTCTTCAGTCATAGTGACACAGAGAAGTGTGGAATCAGGGCCACTTCTTCAGTGCAACTGTGTAGTCATGGAACCTACACAGAGAAGTGTGGAATCAGGGCCACTTCTTCAGTCATAGTGACGGTGCAACTGTGTAGTCATGGAACCTACACAGAGAAGTGTGGAATCAGGGCCACTTCTCACCTTTTGCTGCCCTAAGCGCGGGAAGATGTTTAAAGTAGAAGGTACTGACCAAGGAGTTGGGGGTTCTACATGTTTCTCACTCAGCTTCAATCAGACCACTCCCGAACACACACCCACGCTGTGCACCCAAGCTCCCATTAAGCCTAAAAAAAAATGGCTGCCTTTGAAAAAAACCCATATCTAACTGATGGGATACACAAACAGGACAAGCTACATTCTTTGCCAAATCACGACAGCTTTATCACAAATTAAAAATGGACTGGTTGATTAAAGTAGGGAAATATGTTCCACCACGATCTGCAGTTTTGGAATAATAAATGCATCATCTATTTACATTTTTTTTGCTAACTGTTAGTTTGCCTTTTAGATGAGGTTAACCCCCCCCCCCAAATCTATGCAGGTTCCAGACAGAAATTGACAATAAAAACATTGTTTTGATGAAGGCAAATCGTGTATTCATTAGTCTACAACTTTGTGTCATGTTTAGCGGAAGCCTGCCCATCATAACCAGTTTCAGCTCACAAATCATGCACAGGACAAAATCAATGAAAAATGATGGTTAACAAGTGAAGCATTTTAGCTTTCATATGCTGTTTAACTGTATGTTTCAACTACCAATGTTAAACAAACTACACCCTGTTAAAAGGGAGTAAACGGTGAACAGTTATATTGATGAGAAAGACGCACCTGTTTTGGTAGCGCAAGTCCAGGCTCAAATGGAGCTTGCAGTCCTTCATTTAGCAAATTAGGTAGGGTACCTTACAATTTGATAATACTTGTATGTAATTCTACTCATTTTGCCATGGAGCAGATACTTTTTTTGTTGTTGCAGTTTTACAGCTAATTTCCTGCAATGACATATGCCATGTTAATATAATATCTGAGTAAGAATGACACACAAAAAAGATGTTGACTGACATAAGAGAAAAACTGATGATACACGACCAAATTTAGAAATTGCACCTGGTATATTCTACTCTTCTTACTCTCAATAGTAAGTTGAAAAATGAAAAATGTTTTGCCTGGAAACAGCCCTGTGTGCAATACAGTCCTCTTCTCTGAATGACCTCCAGGGGGCACTCTAAATACATCTGCCTACCGACTGATGTACCTCAACAGGGACAATGTGAGCATTAGTAGCAACACTTTCCAGAATCACCTTCTCCTGTGAAGAACATCAATAGTGACAGAAAAGTGACAATGAGTCACATACAATCTTTGTTTGAATACTGAGATGTAGATTGATTAACATTTATGGACTTCTTACTACCCTAATTGACTCAAAAGGTCACAATGGTACTGCAGCATTCTACATTCTGACGGAACACTCTGGGATGATGTCTAATGTTAAAGACAGTTGAGCTGATTTGAATGAAGTGATGTTGGCACATAAGAATGGCTGTTTATTCACATCAGTTTGCCTTTGAGGACCAAAATGATGTACGCCTCTTCAGATTGTTAAGATTCTCTCTTCCAAACATTTAAGTCCAGACAGCAAAAACACAAAACATTAAAAAACACGTCATATCATATGAATCACAGCATATGTACATTTATCCATTTCATTGTCACCTCAGGACAAGTGGGCTGCGGTTTCAGAGGCAGCGCCATGTACATTTTTTACAAGCTTTATTCTTTGTCTCCTTGAACTCGGATTCAGAGGTTGCCTAGCAACAGTGACAGTAACAGCCGGGACAGCCTTGATCTTGTTGTTTAAACCATTAAAAATAGGTGATGGAAGGTGGTACCATGGTAACTAAAACAGAGCCACAGAGCTCAGGAGCAGGTGTCTCTGTTGGCACACTTCCAGCCTGAAAGGTGCCAGCGACTCCCCTAACTAAGCCACTCACCAATGATTTAGGCTTACCACAAATCACAAACAAACATGTTTTTACACATTATCAGCATAAAACCTTGCTCATGGGTGGTCAAGATGTTCAACGAATGCAGTGGTGGGTCGTCTTGTTTTTTTCTCAAAAGAAAATCCCCAAGATTGTGCATTCTACTGAATACAGTATAATAACCATTTGCATTCGGGTAGTTTGTCAAAGTGAAATACACAGAGTGTATATGACTTCAGTTATCCCAATGGCTTTCGCTTGTGCCCTTGAAATCCAAGTTAGGGACTAAATCCCAGTACAAAGCTATATAAAGAAAGACTGGAAGACTCTATGGTAATTGTAACATTACAGAGGTAATCCAGTGGTCATATCTCAATTACATCAGGATATATATGCTTAATGCAAAGGCAAATCATGCATTATAAATGATATAATTTGAGACGTGAAAGCAAAGCGATGGTTTACTCTGCCAAAAGAAGCAGGTCATTGATGTGCTATACATCCTCTTTATTGTCCCATTAACATGTAGAAGTTGATATGGATTGTTTGTCTAAAGACAGCCATGCATTTCCACGTTCATCAATCAATCAATGGCCCATGAGGGATCTTCCGGTGTCACTCTTCTAAGCAATTCAAAACTGTTGTGAATAATATCAGTGAGCTTGGCTGAAAGTCAAGCACATTTCCGAGGAGAGCTGGGTAATGGTAATGACCAAGCAGAGGTTGGTTTGCAGCAGACACTGCTGTGCTCAAAGGATTTATTCTACAATCACCTTCTACATGTGTGCGTGCTGCTTGCGTGTGCCTGCGTGCAGAAGCACAAATATTTGCATACGCATGTTGGTGAGGGTAGAATGTGAACGTTTGGTTCATTAGTTGTTAGGTTACAGTAAAATGCTGTCACATAAGATCCAGTTGCAACTTCATGTTGTAAGTCTTGAGTGAAAAATCTCAATTGAATGTTTGATATTTGACATATTTTAAAGTATAAACAGGTGGTAACATGGATAACTAGTGTTGTCGGCACATCTTGCTCCCTCTATCTCTTAGCATGTGGCAGATTTCTAGTTCCTCATTGATATAATTCTGTCCCAGGGACAACATATGTCGACAGATTAAGTTGCTGAGTAGCACCTGGCCAGTCTCTGTGGGTGAGGCAATACATGTGGCGGCGCCCACAGTTCCTATTACTCTGTGCTCTACAGGAAGTGCTGTAGGGAACCAAACACAAGGATGAGCTTCTCTTGTGGCCTAAACGGCCCTGAACGGCCAGCCCTCAATGGAGCCTCTTATCCAGCTGTGAGAGAGCCTATCCCCACAGGCCTGGACATAATACAGTAACTGCTCTGTGTGCCCAGACTGTGGCCGCCAACTCAGCATTCTTATGCAGATGGGGGCTCAGCCGTTTGAATGGGCAGTGAACCCAGAGTGGGTCCGACACAGTGGGATCCCAGCAGCATGGCTTCTTCATTAAGCTGATCAAGAAAATGAACGCTGTCCCCAAGCCCCCCCCATTTCAATCATTATAAGCTATGCATCACTACTGTACATGTAGTGACACATTCTTTTGTGTGTAGGGGCTAAGAGAAGTGAACACACAGCTAATGTACTTCATCTCACACATTGAATTGCATAAATATATAATATCCTGAAGGCCATTTCTATGTCAGTGTTTGATAAGAAAAGAAAATACAGTATACTGTTTTTAAAATGTTTTATTATTCATTTGTCCCATCTGAAGGAAGTGTAGCGGAAATACCGCAGAGGCTCATTGGACAATTTTGCAGTAAGACTCTAGGAAGAGGAACCCATATTTCCACATGTCAATGTGCTGACTTGCAGCATGATGGAATGTTCCTATTTGGGCCACAGTGAAGCACCGCTCGAGAAGTGAAGTAGCCCTCCATTGAGGTTGAACACTGAAAGCTTTATCCTTGCGAGAAGTGCTTCACATTCCTGCTTCTTGGCACTGACACACATAATATTCTCCCTTTCTGATGACTCTTTTCTCCCAGGGTAATGTTTTAACTTATTGTCTTTGAAGTGATTTGTGATATTTCCATTCACATGGTTATTTTCTTGGCCCGAGCATTAGGCCAGCTGCAGATCTTCTCCTTGACTCTTACCTCTTGAGATATCAGATGACACACCAGCATGGACAGTGAAAGCTATGTTGTCTTTGCATTGTTCAACTGAAACCTGATACAGGTAGCAGCTCTCTGATCCTCCCTGGTTTGTCATCAAGATGGTATTTGGGTTTTCACACACCTGGGCTGGAAGTGTGACATAGTTTCATGAGAATGGATTACTTGCCCTTGTTGACTTCATTACTTTTCTAAATGGGGATAGTTAGAATCAGTGTTATGTGGATATCACTTAACTATTTCATTATTTGTAGTGACCAAATAGTAATAAAGAAGAGGGTTATGGGATTATTGACAAAACTGAGCAGCAAAGTTGAGTTTGAGTATAGCACATTTGCTTATAATTGGCTTGTGAATGGTGAACATTGTTTCAACAGTATTTCCTCATATCCTCAGTGCATAGAGAAATGTGAAACATCCCCTTAGTGGAGCAACTCAATCAATACATTCTTTCTTCTGCGCTCTAAGCTAGCGTGGTGTGAACCAAGTAAAGCTTCCTATTGTCTCTCCCATTCAGCTCTCCATAGGTCAGGCTGGAGGGAAAATATGCATTATACGGAGACATGAAGGATCCCGCAACCAAAAAGACTCTCTTTTGTGCGGCTCCATCTTGAACTCTGCTCTGTGCAAAGAGCTGAAGTGTCATATTCAGCAGATTCACACAAATGCTTTATTCAGAGGAAGAAATACAAAACATACTGTAGGGCATTGTGTGTGGGACAACAGATACTAAACTTAGACGAACAGCCTACAATGGGGATCTATTATCATGTTCCAGACCGAAACACTGCATTCAACTGGTAATTTAACTGGTAAATGAAGCCCTCGTTAGTCCAGCTTGTTCTACTGGGCCCTTTTGCCTGGCAGTAGTCAGCTCAGTTCATTTACGAGGACAAGCTGAGTGAGTAGCTCTCATTATCTGTTATCTCCTCTCGTGTTATCACTAGTAGAGATAGTGAGACATCACAGCCAAACACTGCATTCAACATATCTCTAAAGACATGACCCGAAACTTTGGCAACTACTAAGTATTTTTTAACCTCCCAAATTTGTCAATGTGTAGTTTATACATGATCCGTCTATGAGCATAATTGCTGTTTAACCCCAAACAGCCACGAAATCCCTAGTTTGAAAGCGACTGTTTTTTTCTGGAAGCTTTGCTGCACCAATTTCCCCCACGTGGGCCAGCCCCTAGCAATATGAGTTCTAGCCAATGAGCTTCAGCCTCTCATCATTTGAGTGACAGCTAGAAAGATGCACAGACAGCAAGGCGAGAGAGAGAGCAGTGATCTGGTAAACATATTGCACATAGTAGCAAATTGCAAAGATCACTTTTGGCTAGTGAGGCTACTTTCAGTACTACTGGATAAAAAGTATTCAAAAGTACCAGAGAATCTCTTTAACAGGTAAATGAAGCCCACTTGTCAGTCCAACTTGATCCACTAGGCTTCATATTAGATTGACCTGCCAGCCGTGAGCTCAGTTCATTTGTGAGGACAACTTGAGTGAGTAGCTATCATTATCTGTTAGCTCCTGTCATGTTATCACTAGTAGAGATCGATAGTGACTAGGGAGATAATACACACCCAGGGGAAAGGGTGGGGGTGGAGTACCATGCCCTATTGTTGTCTTTCTGCATGAGATGAGATACATCATTCAGAGTTCAGCATGCAAATACATATTTCCATCTCAGAATGAATCAAAACAAATACACAATGATTCAATGTCAGAATGCCAACAGCAAATCAATGAAAGAGTCCCAGTGAATGGCCAGTGAATCTTACGGAGGACAATAAGTAAGATTAATAGTAGGCATTACCCATCCATGAGAGATTTAACATTTCACTGAAAAGTCTTTAACCTTTATGTTAGACAAGCTACGTTTTTCATCACTTGTACTACAGTTATTCTGACTGTCAACTGCTCGATAATGCTTTACTGCATATTGATTTATTCACTGCTTGGTTGATAATAAATACTTTATCATTGATGTCTTATTGTTTTCCAAGGTCCACTGACAGCTGACAGCTATCCCTGAACAATTTAATACTATGCTGGCTACAATCTGACCAAAATCCAAGGTGGGTGCTTGCACCTACCCCAAACCCGGGTGCATGTTTTGGTTTTGCCCGAACACTAGCACTACACAGCTGATTCAAATAACCAACTCACCATCAAGCTTTGATGATTTGAATCAGCTGTGTAGTGTTAGGGCAAAAATCTAAATGTGTACCCAGATGGGGCCCCAGGACCGAGTTTGGGAAACCCTGCATTAGCTCCCGAGTGGAGCAGCGGTCTAAGGCGCTGCATCTCAGTGCTAGAGGTGTCACTACAGAAACCCTGGTTTGAATCCGGGCTGTATCACAACCGGCCGTGATTGGGAGTCCCATAGGGCGGTGCACAATTGGCCCAGCGTCGTCCGGGTTTGGCCGGTGTAGGCTGTCAGTGTAAATAAGAATTTGTTCTTAATGGACTTGCCTAGCTAAATAAAGGTTCAATTATTGATTTATTTTTTAATCCTGAGAGGCACAAACGAGCCATTACCAGCTCTGATGATGGAGAGGGCTGTACATCACTGGGGACAGTAAGAGCTGGTTGATCAGTCGCTGCCAGTACCCCCCTAACCTTCCCCTCACATCCCATTTATCCCCTACAGATTTGACTGTTTGTGTTAGCACAATTACCCCTTTCAGACCAGCCGCTATGACAGCATGTGCACAACACTTGAGGGTTAGATTTCATTTCATCAAAGCATTACTGTTTTATTTGGACTGAGGATGGCTTTATAATGAACTGGGATGAGATGGTTTCAGAGACTCACTTTTAGAGTGCTTCATCAACCCTGCCTGTGTGTCCTTAATCAATAAGCTGCATTCATAAACAGTCCCCAAGCAGCACAACTTGTTAAACTGATTGTTGCTTTAATCCGTTATGGAAAATAAGACACACCTGCATGTTGGTCAGCAGTGGGACATGACTGAGGGTCTGATAACTGACTGACTTGACTATTTGGTTGCAGCAAATGACCAAAGAATGCACAATGACATAGCCTACACATTTAGGGATGGCATAGAATGGACAAACACTGACAGCAGGCTTCCAGCAAATGTTCTTACATATAAAATACCTGATTTGACTCAATGTATTTGAATTATATGGTAACTGGCAAGCCATTTTACATAATCATCTGTACACTGTTCTGATGTTTTGTCTCAGGCGTATATACGGCATCCTCAATATAAACTCTTGATGCTTGAGGATATCAGTTTTATCACATTAGAAGCTCTGCCACACATACCCAAATTCAATCATAGCTGCCTGGCCATGTGTAATTAATATCTGATTAGACAGATGCACAGGACTGCAATCTCACTGAAGGAGAGAGGGAAGGAATGGGTGAGAGAAGGAGAAGAAGATGGTAAGGGAGAAGGATGAGGCACCAGAGAGGATGAAAGAGGGAGAGGGAGCGGGGGAGAAGAAGAAAGAGGAAGAGGGAGAGGGGGAGAGGAAGAAAGAGGGTGAAGTGCCCAAGCAGTCAGAGACCCATCACAGCTGCAATGCGTGGTTGTACCTCTGCCTTTCTCTTTCCCTGTACAACACACATACACACACACACACACACACTGCATAGATCTTTTTTTTGGAGGGGGGGTTGTGTGTATTGTTTTGTATTGTTAGGTATTACTGCACTGTTGGAGCTAGAAACATAAGCATTTTGCTGCATCAGCGATAACATCTACAAAATATGTGTGTACATGCGACCAATAAACTGTATTTCATTTGAAATTTGATTTGGATGTGTAACCCGGTTGGGGAGACGCACACACACTTCGATCCTCACCAGCCCTTTAAATGAGCCATCAGAGCTGGATCGGGCCGTGCCTTCTGGACCAGCCCCCTGCCTGCCTGTGCTGGGTGCCTGGCTTGCAGCTGTTGTGATATTGATGGGAGATCTGTCTGTCTCTCACTGAGATGAGGCTTTACACTCTCAGTTCCTTTCTGTTCCTTTGATTATTAAAATTATCCACCATGTCACAAATAAGAGTAATTGCAATGAGACAGATAACATCATTAAAGATATCAATACCTATTATTCTTTTTACGAGACACCCAGTCTTCAGTGTCTTTACAGTTTCTTCATTCTATCACACAGCAGCTACAGTGCATGACTTACGTTCAAAATAACTCTTGGCCCACTCAGGCGGAACATAGTGGGGAATAAACACATATCCTCATCCCAGTAGCTAGTATTCTATATTGGTAGCAACATTTTACGGCTAAATAAATACTGAAATTGTTGTTGTCGTTGTAAACACCTGAAATGAATTTTCATGGTGTATAATGTTGCTGCTAACCAAAACCCTCTCTAACGTGTTTAGCACCATACCGTAGCAGTATGACCTGTCCAGATGAAGGCAGTCAGTGAAGTGTGAAGCATTTGAAAAGTGTGTTTGACTGACCTACTTTGATATTTATTCCTGTCTGTAAGTGCTGAACAGTGTTCATTTTCCAGAGAACAGTATGCCAGGTTTCTGGACACAGCAGGGGTATGATATATGAAATTACCCAGTGTTTGCCATTTCACTTTTACATTTGGCGGCACAAGCCCTCATTTCAATTAATTTCATTTCATTTCATTGCCTTAACAAACACTAGCTTACTTACCATTGCATGACAAATATCTCTCTCTCTCTCTCCTCCTCCCTCTCCCTCTCTCATTGCCCTCTCTCTCTCTCCCTCATCTCTCTCCTCTCATCTCTATTGCTCAGACTCTGCCGCCTCTCCTTCTCCCTTTCTCCTGATCAAGGAAAAGGTCTTATTTAACCGTTCTAATGAGATGTGTGGCCATGGAGTCAACATTAAATCTTGTGGTGTGGTGACAAGTTAAACAATTACCAAATTGCTCCCAATCAGGATCTGATGGGCATGTAATGTAATGTGCGTGGGGGGGGGGGGAGGCACATTACTGTAAATAATATCATTGGTTAATAGGAAAAGTGGCCATATAATGAGGTGGAGGAATTATGGTCAACTCTGACCCTCAATGTCTGAGTTATTCATTTGATGTAAAAACTGCCTTTTCTGAAGGTTTAGAGCTAATGGGTTCCTACTTATTTGTGTCTTGTCAACACAGGTGACCACAGAAAACAATTGCATGGTGTGAAAGGTGGTGTGTCTTCTCTACATTGGGCAGAATGGTAGCTGATAGGAATATTAATGCAATCTCCACATGTAATTCCAGTGTCAATCAGGTTGGAAACATTTGGAGTGCATTGTTGGTAATAGCTTTCACCATTGGGAGCAATACATGGCTACCTTTTTCATGCTATTTTTAGATGTGACACATGTACCACATGATTGCCATGTTTAGTCTCATAACTGCGGCTCAAAAGTACTTTACATTGTATGATCAGGTGAACCCATGTTTCACTAATGTATGGCACCATATTTTCAAAAGAATGCATCCACAAAGAAAATAGAAATGTCATGCCAAGCTTAGGTCCCTGACAAAAATATGAGGATTTTTGTTTTATGTGTACACTGAGCGAATACAAATAACTTGATTTGGACTTGTGGCCCGCACGTTCCATTCTCTGCAGCCACTGTGTGAGTGCCCATTTTAGTTGGTGAGAGCACACAAGTGGAGAGACTATAGTTATTTCAACCCTATTGTCGATTAATATTCTCCAAATCCCAAGTTTAACCACTGCCCCAGAAGCAGGCACGCCAGTTCTCTAAACTGCGTATTTCATTCACCATACCTATTCATCTGGTTACAGGGCATAGATGGTGGTTAAACAATAGCTAGGTACACTGTAGAATAGATTGTGGTTGTCAAAGTTAGAGGCCGTATTTGGACAGGCGTTTTACACTGAAGGGTATTGAATTGAAGATGAGAGATTGAGGCCAATCTCTGCCAACAGGCTCTGGTTCGTTAGCACTACAGCAGGGGTTCCCAAACCTTTTTGGCCCACAACCCCATTTTGATATCTGAAGATTCTGGTGACCCCAACCATGTGAAAAATAATGATGTAGTTAACAGCCAATGTTTACTTTTTAAATTGAGGCTATGGCAGTCAGTTGCAAGACATTCAAACAATATTTCTGATTGTATTCTCAACTCACCGTTATATACTTTTAATGTGGGGCTATGACATCATTTCGTATCACACCACCACTAACGAGATGGGTGTGCTTGATGCATGAGACAACAATATGTCATCCTGAATAACATCCCCCGACAAAGAGCGGACGAAAGTCAAAGCGTCTCGGCCCTCGCAGCTAATGTCCATGCACCAATTCTTAGTTTCACATCTGAAAAAGGTATTGATGTGAGTTTCTGTGCTTCTGCCTCCCCAAACACCATATCAAAATCATAACATCAATATCATAATAATTTACATTTAGGTTTTAAAGTAACCACATTATAATGATTTTGAGAGACAAAGACGATATTATAATTATATTTTTTTTACCCCGATTTTGGAAATTCTCCCACAACTCCATTTTCATATCAGGCGACCCTAGATGGGCCGCGACCCCTAGTATGGGAACCACTGGACTACAGCATGCCAGTTTGATACAAGATAAGACATTAGATGGCAATGCAATTGTGAAAAGATTGCTGTAGCCTATACATTGTTATGCAGTTAGATAATGTGTAAGGATATTACTGTGCCAAGCATTGATCAGTTTCATGACTTAACATTTCTGCCAAATAAATTTAGAAATCGTAATTAAGCAACTGCTAAACTATGGTCTTCATCGTAGTAAACACTGCCCTCTCACTGAAGCAGAAAGGCATACGTACACCTTTACATCTATACCATATGGCTCCAGCCATATTCATCGACCTGGCCAAGGCTTTCGACTCTGTCAATCCGCACATTCTTATTGGCAGACTCGACAGCCTTGGTTTCTCAAATGATTGCCTCGCCTGGTTTACCAACTACTTCTCTGATAGAGTTCAGGGTGTCAAATCGGAGGGCCTGTTGTCTGGACCTTTAGCAGTCTCTATGGGGGTGCCACAGGGTTCAATTCTCGGGAACTGACCATCCTACTGATCCTCGACTTCGGTGATGTCATCTATAAAATAACCTCCAACACTCTACTCAACAAATTGGATGCAGTCTATCACAGTGCCATCCGTTTTGTCACCAAAGCCCCATATACTACCCACCACTGCGACCTGTATGCTCTCATTAGTTGGCCCTCTCTTCATACTCGTCGCCAAACCCACTGGCTACAGGTCATCTACAAGTCTCTGCTAGGTAAAGCCCCACCTTATCTCAGCTCACTGGTCACCATAACAGCACCCACCCGTAGCACGCGCTCCAGCAGGTATATCTCACTGGTCAAAGCCAATTCCTCTTTGGTCGCCTTTCCTTCCAGTTCTCTGCTGCCAATGACTGGAACGAACTGCAAAAATCACTGAAGCTGGAGACTCATATCTCCCTCACTAGCTTTAAGCACCAGCTGTCAGAGCAGCTCACAGATCACTGCACCTGTGCATAGCCCATCTGTAAACAGCCCATCTATCTAGCTCATCCTCATACTGTATTTATTTATTTATCTTGCTCATTTGCACCCCAGTATCTCTACTTGCACATTAATCTTCTGCACATCTACCATTCCAGTGTTTAATTGCCATATTGTAATTACTTCGCCACCATGGCCTATTTATTGCCTTAACTCCCTTATCTTACCTCATTTGCACTCACTGTATATAGACTTTTTGTTTTATATTTTCTACTGTATTATTGACTGTATGTTTTGTTTATTCCATGTGTAACTCTGTTGTTGTGTATGTCAAACTGCTATGCTTTATCTTGGCCAGGTCGCAGTTGCAAATGAGAACTTGTTCTCAACTAGCCTACCTGGTGAAATAAAGGTGAAATAAAAATAACAAATAAAATAAGTCTCCAAGCTATCTGTACATGATTAACCAAGCTTATAGGCTAACATGTCCACAACATGTCAAGGGGATACAATAAAGTCAACACTTGAAAAATACATGGTATTGCTGTTACTTTCTTCTTTTATGTTACTTCCTCACTGGTAATTCTGTGCAATTGACCAAAACATCAATGCCATTTAGCTGATTACAACACTAATAAGCTTTGTCATCTTTGACCATAAGCCACTGATAGCTGGTCTGTAACTGGACACATCTCAATAGTAGACCAGACCAGACGTTCACTTGCTTTGATAACAGATGGTTTTATAGACCTAGTAGGGGTCGCAATCTCTGTTATGCTGCAAAAGGAGATTCAGCCTTCTGTTTGTGTATTATATGACATGGCACTGCTAAATTCTCGAATCACATTATCACAAACAGAAATATAAGCAAAGAACATGACAGCAAATATGTGGACGTCTTCATTTTCGCTGGAGTTGAAATCAATCCACTGATGAAGATAACCTGAGAAAGATCATTTTCAAAACCCCACAATTTTTTTATGCAATAAATGCCACACAAATATGTTCAATTTCTGTATCATGATGACTACGGCTCAGCCTATACCCTCCCCTGTTGTCTGAAATAAATCGAATTGCCTTGATTTCATAGATTTTAATGTCATAGTAAATTAATGTTCTTTCTACACGGTGAATACCATATGTCATAGCAGCTGTCCGACCCAAACACAGTGAGTGGCAGACCAAGCTCTCTGAACCAATAGGCTTTGTCCAGGCTAGGAGATGTTGGCTCAGTCCTTTTGTTCAAGTGTCCTGAATCTGAGCAGTTCAGCTTTAAAGAGACACATGTTTCTGACAGGCTGTTTTCACTTGATTCCAAATCCAAATCCTGTGTAGTAAGACAGAAAACATTTAATCAGAATGTGTTTCAGCCTAAAAGCAGATCAGATGCTCATATACTGTAATTCTAAATTGTACATTTGGGTAATAAAAAACAATGGCAATAGCATTATGCATAAATCTAACTATATTTTAGACCATATGTTGTCTACTGTACAGCCATCAGTGATATCATGTGTGTTAAAGCACTATTGAATCATCTGCAGTGGTAAACATCCAACCCAATGACTCAGACAGACACAGGGCCAACACTACACTAGCTGCTAATCGCTGGATGAGCACTGCATTAAAGCATGGCTTTTCAAGAAGAAATGAGATAACTGTTGCTCACAGGGGAGTCATCCCCAAGGCATACTGCTATTGCTGAAGTAAATCAGCCTCAATGTCTTTTCGGGGATAGACATATCTGAACAACAAAGGAGACCGGCCCCAGAATAACACACAACTCACAGACAGGGATCTCTACATGTTGTTTTTCAAGCTAAATTGAAATTATATAGACTTTGACACATCCTCCAAATCTCAGGAGATTTTTAACAGGTGTTTCTATAACAAATATGTACAGGCTATCTGGTTTCTATTTTGTTTCAATAGTGTATGCTTTTGGTAATGATTACCTGAATTCAGTGTGGTTTTACCAAACCTAGCCAATCTCTGAGTTAAATGACATCTCAAGACTGTTCTGCCACCCTATTGAATTGTACACTTAATCGGTTAGCCTATGGGGCAAACTAAGACTGTGGTGCTTGCTTACCTACAACAATTAGTATTCAGCCTTTCAAGACCACATGCATTCATTTTTTTAAATTCAGAAAACAGCTGAAAGTCTAAAGAGAATCAATGTGTCTGCTCCCTCACAATGACCCATCTTCAGTATTAAAATGTCAGTTACCACTCCACATCTTGTTTGCATAGTTAATATACATGTGTTAGTGTTGGGTATAAAATTACTTCCATAGCCATGAACACAAGGGACTGTCTGTGCTCAAGAGAACCATCACATAAGGTTCAGTCAAACAACAGGTCATGTCAGATCACTCATTTAGGGATAAGGGTCAAAGGTCATAGCAAATTCTCTCTCTTTCTCCCTTTCCCTCTCTTTATAACCCCTCTCTCTCCCCGTTCTCCCTCTATCTCTCCCTGTCTCTTGTTTGACTTTCAACCACAGTCTAGATTATAACCTCATGATGAACCCTACACTTTCCTGCTATGAGTAACTCTGACAATGGAGTGGCAGGAAATACTACGGAGGATTCAGCTACATCCTGTATCATACACTCTACTGGCTCTACATCTTCCTAATCAACACCTCCTGGCTGCCAGGAGTTTTCCATTCAGATATGACCAACGCCTCTGTAAGAATAGGCAGGTCCAACTATGCAAATGATGGAGCAATCAATGAATATCTCTACCAACACAAACATGAGTTCACTGCTTCGGTCTCATTGCTGATTCAACACCTTACAGTATGTTTGGTGACCAGTGTCATTTATCAGTGTGGGTTGCGTTTGATTGAACCAAATAATGTGTCGTCAGATAAAATTACCATGAGATTTAGATGGCTGTAATTCCCATATCCAGATGAAGGGAGGAAAAAGCTCCACATCTCATTCTAGCTCACTGTAGGTAGTTAGAAAGCATACAGCTGAAATACACACAGACAGCACATTTGCTGCAGCTCCCCAGGCACTGAATCATTAGTTACCACTATTCAATAAATAATCAAGCCATTGTTGTGTGAGCCACTGGTCTTTAGATGTTGACATTGTGTGTAGATGTAGTTTTGATTTGTATAAATGTAACGTTAGATATTTCTACTGTACACAGAGGTTGTAAAAGTGGTGTTTACAGACAAAGTGGCATCATTCAGAGTAACATTATGAAGGATTTCCCCTAATTTGTGCAGTCCATTGTGATTTTGCAATAAACCATGCACAGTGCATATACCAAATAATCAGTGAAAACTCCTGGCACTACCTGAAGCATATCAATCACCGATGACTAAGAAATGGTTCATGCCTGGCTGTTCTGTTGAGAACATTCTTCACAATGCTACTGTATGAGTAGCTCAATATACACTCAGTGTCCAGTTTATTAGGTACAACCATCTAGTAACAGGTCGGACCCCCCTTTGCCTCCAGAACAGCCTCAATTCTTCAGGGCATAGAAACGTTGCTGAATTGGTATCAACGGACATAACATGTGCCAGGAAAACATTCACCACACCATTACACAACCACCACCAGCCTGTACCATTGACACCAGGCAGGATGGGGCCATGGACTCATGCTGCTTACGCCAAATCCTGACATGCCATTAGCATGACGCAACAGGAACCGGGATTCGTCGGACAACATGATGTTTTTCCACTCCTCAATTGTCCAGTGTTGGTGACCGCGTGCCACTGGATCCACTTCTTTTTGTTTTTAGCTGATAGGGGTGGAACCCGGTGTTCGTCTGCTGCAGTAGCCCATCTGTGACAAGGACCAATGCGTTGTGAGTTCTGGGATGCCGTTTTGCACACCACTGTTGTACTGCACCATTATTTTCCTGTTTGTGGCCCGCCTGTTGTACAATTCTTGCCATTCTCCTTCGACGTCTCATCAACAAGCAGTTTTCGCCCCCAGGACTGCCGCTGACTAGAATTGTTTTGTTTGTCGCACCATTCTCGGTAAACCCTAGACACTGTGGTGATCATACCAAGCTCAAAGTCACAGGTCACTCGTTTTGCCCATACATTCAATCAAACAGTAACTGAATGCTTGCTTTATATAGCCAGGCCTGGCCACGTGACTCACTGTCTGTAGGAGCGAACCATTTTCGTGAACGGGGTGGTGTACCTAACAAACTGGCCTCTGAGTGTAACCACATGCACAAAAACAGCATATACAGGTGTATGATCTTAATTTGATCACTCTTTTGTGGCTGAGAATTGCAGATGAGCTTTGATTTACATAAATTCACTGAAAACGTATACTAACACACGGTGATACAGTACTATACAGTATGAGTTATACAGTATCTGTTACGTTAAATGAGTGAGGAGGTGTGGAGTCAGGCGCAGAGAGCAAAAGATGTGGGAAAAAACACGCTTTAATGTCCCGGAAACATAACATGAACCAAAAGTAGAAAAACAAATGATCAGAAATATAAACGGACAGCGTGAAACCCAAATACAAACAAAAATACACTCAAACAACAAAACAGACTAACAAGCCCGCACGAAACAGAAGCGGGCTGAACAAACTATATATAACCCTACCCTAACAACCAAACAAGAAACAGGTGATACCAATCAGACAAAACCAAAGGAACACAGAACAACGGATCGGCGATAGCTAGTAGACCGGTGACGACGACCGCCGAGCGCCACCCGAACAAGAAGGGGAGTCACCTTCGGTAATATTCGCGGTAATATTCGTGACAGTACCCCCCCCCGACGCGCAGCTCCCGCAGCGCGCCGACGCCGGCCTCGGGGACGACCCGGGGGTCGAGGTGCTGGGCGATCCGGACGGAGGCGATGGAACTCACTCAACATAGATGGATCTAGAATATCCCTCACCGGAACCCAGCACCTCTCCTCCGGACCGTACCCCTCCCAGTCAACGAGGTACTGCAAGCCCCTCACCCGGCGTCTCGAGTCCAGAATAGCTCGTATCTTGTACGCCGGGGACCCCTCGATGTCCAGAGGGGGCGGAGGAACCTCCGGAACCTCACCTTCCTGCATGGGACCAGCTACCACCGGCCTGAGAAGAGACACATGAAACGAGGGGTTAATACGATAATACGAAGGAAGTAATAATCGATAACAAACCTTGTTTATTCTCCTCAGGACTTTAAATGGCCCTATACACTGCGGACCCAGCTTCCGGAAGGGCAAGCGGAGGGGCAGGTTTCGGGGCGAGAGCCAGACCCTGTCCCCAGGTGCAAACACGGGGGCCTCACTGCGGTGACGGTCAGCGCTCTTCTTCTGCCTTATACTCGCTTGGCGTAATGACTCTTGGACAGCCCTCCAGGTCTCCTTAGAGCGCTGCACCCACTACTCCACCGCAGGAGCCTCAGTCTGGCTCTGATGCCACGGTGCCAGGACTGGCTGGTACCCCAACACGCACTCAAATGGTGACATGTTGGTAGAGGAGTGGCTTAGTGAGTTCTGGGCTATTTCTGCCCAGGGAATATATCTCGCCCACTCCCCTGGCCGGTCCTGGCAATACGACCGCAGAAACCTACCCACCTCCTGGTTCACTCTCTCCACCTGCCCATTACTCTCCGGGTGATAACCTGAGGTCAGGCTGACCGAGACCCCCAGACGTTCCATAAATGCCCTCCAAACACGGGAGATAAACTGGGGGCCCCGATCAGAAACTATATCCTCGGGCACCCCGTAGTGCCGGAAGACATGGGTGAAAAGAGCTTCCGCAGTCTGTAGGGCCGTAGGGAGACCGGGCAATGGGATAAGACGGCAGGACTTAGAGAACCGATCCACAACGACCAGGATCGTTGTGTTACCCTGAGAGGGGGGAAGGTCAGTAAGAAAATCCACCGATAGATGGGTCCACGGCCGTTGTGGAACGGGAAGAGGTTGTAATTTATCTCTTGGCAGGTGTCTAGGAGCCTTACTCTGGGCGCACACCGAACAGGAGGAAACATAGAATCGCACATCCCTCCTCAAAGTGGGCCACCAGTACTTCCTCTCAAGACCTCGCACTGTCCTAAAAATACCTGGGTGACCCGACGAGGGTAGACAATGAGCCCATCGAATCAATTGATCACGAACAGCCAGCGGCACGTACCTACGACCCTCCGGACACTGTGGAGGCGCAGGTTCCTCCCTTAGCGCCCGCTCGATGTCCGCGTCCACATCCCATACTACTGGTGCCACCAGCTTAGCTGTTGGAATGATGGGAGTAGATTCGATGGACCTGTCCTCGGTGTCATAGAGTCTTGACAGGTCGTCGGCCTTAGTGTTGAGGGAACCTGGTCTATATGAGATAGTGAAACGAAATCTGGTGAAAAACATGGCCCACCTTGCCTGACGAGGATTCAGTCTCCTAGCTGATCGGATATACTCCAGGTTACGGTGGTCAGTCCAGATAAGGAAAGGGTGCTTAGCCCCCTCAAGCCAGTGTTCCACACCTTCAGGGCCTTAACCATAGCCAACAACTCCCTATCCCCCACATCATAATTTCCGCTCCGCTGGCCCGAGTTTCTTCGAAAAAAAGGCACAGGGGCGGAGCTTCGGTGGCGCACCCGAACGCTGTGAGAGCACCACTCCAACCCCAGCCTCGGATGCGTCCACCTCTACTATAAACGCCAAAGAAGGGTCCGGATGCGCCAACACCGGCGCCTCAGTAAACATCGCCTTCAGCTTATGAAAAGCTCCGTTCGCCTCTGCTGACCACTGTAAACGCACCGGCCCCCCCTTCAGCAGTGAGGTAATAGGGGCAGCTACCTGACCAAAACCCCGGATAAACCTCAGGTAGTAATTGGCAAACCCCAAGAACCGATGTACCTCCTTTACCGTGGTCGGAGTCGGCCAATCACGCATGGCCTTTACGCGGTCACCCTCCATTACCAACCCAGAGCTGGAAATGCGATAACCCAGGAAGGAAACTGATTGTTTGGAAAACTCACATTTCTCCGCCTTCACATACAGGTCATGCTCCAGCAGTCGTCTAAGAACCTTGCGCACCAGAGATACATGCGCAGTGCGTGTAGCGGAGTAGATCAAAATATCGTCAATATACACCACTACACCCTGTCCGTGCAGGTCTCTGAGAATCTCATCCACGAAGGATTGAAATATAGCTGGAGCATTCTTTAAACCGTATGGCATGACGAGGTACTCATAATGGCCAGAAGTAGTGCTAAATGCAGTTTTCCACTCATCTCCATCCCGAATACGCACCAGATTATAAGCACTCCTGAGATCCAGTTTAGTGAAGAACTGCGCTCCGTGAAATGATTCCACTGCCGTAGCAATGAGAGGTAGTGGGTAACTAAAACCCACCGTGATGGAATTTAGACCTCTATAATCAATACACGGACTTAAACCACCATCTTTTTCTTCACAAAAAAAGAAACTCGAAGAGACAGGTGACATGGAGGGCCGAATGTACCCCTGTCCCAGAGCCTCGGTGATATAAGTTTCCATAGCCACCGTCTCCTCCTGGGACAAAGGATACACATGACTCCTGGGGAGTGCAGCGTTACCCTGGAGGTTTATCACGCAATCCCCCTGCCTATGGGGTGGTAATTGGGTCACCTTCTTTTTACTGAAAATGATAGCCAAATCGTTATACTCAGCTGGAATGCGCACGGTGGAAACCTGGTCTGGACTCTCCACCGTTGTCGCACCGATGGAAACCCCTACACACCTGCCTGAACACTCATCAGACCACCCCTGTAGAGTTCCCTGTTTCCACGAAATCGGAGGATTATGAATAGCTAGCCAGGGAATCCCAAGTACCACTGGAAACGCAGGTGAATCGATAAGGAACAAACTAATTCGCTCCTTGTGATTCCCCTGCGTAATCATCTCCAACGAAACTGTGGCTTTCCTCACCAGCCCTGACCCTAATGGTCGACTATCTAAAGAGTGCACGGCAAAAGGGGGGTCTACTTTTACTAACGGAATCCTCAACCTCTGAGCGAGTCCGCGATCTATAAAGTTTCCAGCTGCGCCTGAATCTACCAGTGTCTTACGCTGGAGAGAAGGAGAATAATTAAGGAAACAAATTAATAGGAACATGTGACCAACAGGAAACTCTGGGAGAGTGTGGTGCTTATTCACCTGGGGTGACCGAGGAGTGTTCTGCCTGTCCTCTCGATTCCCAGATGAATTCCTCCAGCACCGACCAGACGTGTGCCCTCTCCGGCCACAACTGGTACAGGAGGAGCTTCCTCCTCCGATCTCCCTAGACGCGGTCCCTCCTAGCTCCATCGGGATAGGAGCAGGAGGGTCAGGAGGTAGAACTGACAGGACCCTTTCAGAACGTCCACGAGCAGCTAGCAGATGGTCCAACCGGATCGACAGGTCTATCAGTCCATCCAGGCTAAGTGTAGTATCCCGACAGGCCAGCTCCCTACGGACATCCTCTCTCAGGCTACATCTGTAATGGTCTATCAGGGCCCTGTCGTTCCACCCTGCTCCAGCGGCCAAGGTCCGGAACTCCAGCGCGAAGTCCTGCGCGCTCCTCGTCCCCTGTCTGAGATGGAACAATCTCTCACCCGCCTCTCGACCTTCTGGAGGGTGATCGAACACGGCCCTGAAACGGCGGGTGAACTCCGGGTAATTGTCCTTCGCTGAGTCGGCCCATTCCAGACCGCATTAGCCCACTCCAGGGCTCTACCTGTAAGGCATGTGATGAAAACCCACACTCTCTCCTCCTCCGAGGGAGCCGGCCGAACGGTGGCCAGGTAGAGGTCTAGTTGAAGCAGGAATCCCTGGCACCCCGTTGCTGCTCCATTGTACTCCCTCGGAGGCGTAATGCGCAGAGCGCTGGAACCGGATCCAGATGGGGGAGATGGTAGAGTTGCTGGTGGGAGGGTCGGTGGGGTAGTAGGGAGACCATTCCTCTCCCAACGATCCATCCTTTCCATCATCTGATCCATCGCTGATCCTAGGCGATGGAGGATAGACGTGTGATGAAGGACTCTCTCCTCCATAGTAGGAAGAGGAGTGGTCGCTGCTCCTGCTGACTCCATATCGGCGTTCGGGCTTCTGTTACGTTAAATGAGTGAGGAGGTGTGGAGTCAGGCGCAGAGAGCAAAAGATGTGGGAAAAAACAAGCTTTGATGTCCCGGAAACATAACATGAACCAAAAGTAGAAAAACAAATGATCAGAAATATAAACGGACAGCGTGAAACCCAAATACAAACAAAAATACACTCAAACAACAAAACAGACTAACAAGCCCGCACGAAACAGAAGCGGGCTGAACAAACTATATTTAACCCTACCCTAACAACCAAACGAGAAACAGGTGATACCAATCAGACAAAACCAAAGGAACACAGAACAACGGATCGGTGATAGCTAGTAGACCGGTGACACGACCGCTGAGCGCCACCCGAACAAGAAGGGGAGTCACCTTCGGTAATATTCGTGACAGTATCACACAGAATTGCACTTTTTATGTAGCTTACCTTTGGGCAGCAAATAACTTAACCACCGATCAAGCAACATTATGGACTAAACATTAAAATTCTGTTGCTGCAGGATTATTATGCCGTGACAATATGGCTACGCTTACACATATAGCTCAATTATGATATTTTGCCAATCATGATATTATAGGCAAATATCTGATCTGATTGGTCAAATAGCCAATTGGTGGCAAAAAGTTCTGAAGTGGGCTGCCTGTATAAATGCAGTCTATAGGTAAAATTATGATCCTACATCTGTATGCATATTTCAGTGCAAATCTGGACCAACATGGGCACCAGACGATCTTGACTACCCAGAGAAATGCGTGTTATTCTCATTCATGAAATGACAGAGGGATCACGGACTGGTCCTCAGCATACATGAAACCGCAATAAGCTGCATTTAATAAGGCCGTTTCAGAGGACCCTATTCTGGTGCAGAGCGGGCCAAACCCTGTGCTGTACTGTACCAAGCGAGCAGAGCAGACCTGCTGCCACACAGACTCAGCAGTGATAACATCAACACGGTGCCCACCACCACAGCCCACAGCCCGCCGGCTGGCACTGAGCCATAGTGTGGCCACCAAGCAGCTGGCCACTTACTCTGACTGATAATCCATCCAGGTAACCATCAACTACATCCTGCTTTGGATTGGAGGGAGCCATTCCACAGCACCAATAAGAAGTAGCTGATGTGTTGTGGATGCAAGTGTGTGAAATTAAAGTAGATATATGGTGTTTGCTTAAGGAATATAGTGTTAAACGAGCAGGCACAAGGTTGAGAGCCCATGTTTTAATCAGCTAGACACAGCACACATGACCTATATAACTGTAGTAGTTCTTAAACAAAGCGGGATGTTATTCAGACCTTATCGAGATCTTCAAATATGTGCATAGTATTAATATCATTATAACCTGGTCATTCAATTTGCATAAAATAGCGCTTTGAAGGAATCACTTTGTCTTCTCAATTTGTATTCAGTGTGCCTATCTGGAAAATGACTGGAATAAATCAGAGAGGGATGTCATTCTGCAGAGAAACTTGCAGGCGTGAACATAATCCTTAAACATATCTGGCGTGCTCCAACTGAAACATATTTCCTCCCTTGGGTTATAAAGCTTGGAAACATGAATCTAATGAGAAATCTGTCCTCACTGTAGTAATAGAGCACATGCATTCACTTGTGTTTCAATCTTGAAACAAGATATATCAACATTTTTAAAGTATTTCAAATAATACTATACTGGGAATTAAAATGTATAACAACATACAATATCAATATAAAAACCAAACACCCTGTCACTTGCATTTAACTTATCTTGGAACAAAAGGAACTCACTCTTGAGAAGATTGTGGAGGTGTGGGGCACACTTAAGAAAGATTACTATACTGGGACTTAAAATGATGTGCCTTCATAAAGTCTTCATGAACACTACATAAATATGTCACAAGTCATCTATAATTGTATGTCATGCTCTATAAAGGGTTCATGAAGGGTGACATAACCACCAATGTCAAATGTGGCATAACCCACTACAGTATGTAAAATATGACATAAACCTGTGCTTTATAAAGAGTGGCATAGGCACTGCTTAATAAATAAATTGAGGCTTCACAAAACAGTTGTAACCTTCGCATGCATCATGGTAGAGCATTGCAACGCCAGGATAGTAGGTTCAATTCCCGGGACCACCCATACCTAAACAATTATGCATGCATTACTGTAAGTCGCTTTGTATAAAATCATCTGCTAAATGGAATATATTATATTACTTTAAAACATTTATGGAATGGCCCAACCTCTTTCCCTCTTGGGTGCATGGCCAATATTGGACCTGACCTCAACTTTCCCCAAGATGTTGGGCTGCAGGGTGACACACGCTTTAAAGTGCTGTCAAGCACACAGCAAGTTATTTTTTGATTTTCTGTGTTCATAACAATGCTTAAACAGGGGGGATCACTTTTGAGGTCTGTGTAGTTACCCTTTAATTCAGTGTGCATGCACTGTTGTTTGGTTAGCACTGTTGTTTGGTTAGCACTGTTGTTTGGTTAGCACTGTTGTTTGGTTAGCACTGTTGTTTGGTTAGCACTGTTGTTTGGTTAGCACTGTTTTTTGGTTAGCACTGTTGTTTGGTTAGCACTGTTGTTTGGTTAGCTGTGGAGTTTGCAAATCAAATGCCCACTTGTGGTGCCACGGCAGCAAAAAATGACCTTAATTTATTGCAATTTAAATTAGTTTGTCGCAGTTAAGTGTTGAGTTAGATTAAATAGCTACCTCAATCATTGCTTAAAACAATTTCAGTGACTTCACAGCAATTTCTAGCCAGCTAACGGTAGAGATATAGCTAATGTTAGCAGCATATACTAGTTAGTTAGCTATAGCAATATGCAATTTTGTTAGCTAGCATGCTCAACTAAATAAAAATCCCCATAGTTACAGCCATGTCTCATAGACATGTCATGAGATTCGTAAACGAACGAGGAATATAATAATAAGAATCGAGAGGAGTTTCCCATTTCCCCATATAGAGTATTTCCTAAAAGACCTGCTAACTTTCTACGTTGTTACTTTAAAGGTTGGAACCAACATGCAGTACCTCCAGCAGGCAGAGATGGAAGAACCATTCATCTGCCAGCTCAGGGACAAACTACACTATTCACAGCCCTGTGTAGTCTTCAATGTAATTGCATTGCTTTGTATTTTTTTTAAATAGAAAGAAATGTATGGTTTAGACTTGTCTTACGTTTTTATCTGTTTTAGCTTTAAATACATTTGTGTTTACATTAAGCCTTTATGAATGTGTTATGAATGACCAAAGGTGTCTGACTTTATAGTAAATTCAAAGTCATATGATAGTAAGCAGTTATGTGTGCATTATAAATGAGCAAAGAGGTCTGTTTTAATCTACGGGATCAGTGTCCCCCCCCAAGGGACGGTTGAGCTAACATGCGCAAATGTGATTGAGAAGAGCTGACCGGGCTCCCTTCCAGGTATGGCGACAGCGGCGGACAAACATCTGGGCCTCTTCCTCTTGCTCTGGAAAGGGCTGGGGCTGATAACCCAGGGAACTCTCAAAAGGCGAGAGCCCAGTGGCAGAGCAGGGGAGGGTGTTGCAGCTGAATTCAATCCACATGAGTTGCTGGCTCCGGGTGGTGGGGTTGGCGGAGTCAATGCAGCTAACAGTCGTCTCCAGGTCCTGATTGGCTCGATCCGACTGGTCGTTAGACTGGGGGTAGAACCCAATGAGCGTGCAGAATGCATTCCAGAACCGGGACGAGAACTGAGGACCTTGGTCGGAGACCATGTCGACCGGGAGTCCGTGGATCTGAAATACGTGCTGCACCATGAGCTCGGCCGTCTCTTTGACAGAGGGTAGCTTGTGGAGAGGAATGAAATGGGCGGCCTTGGAAAACCAGTCTACTACTGTAAGGATGATGGAGTTGCCATCAGACAGGGGAGACCAGTGATGAAGACCAGGGATATGTATGACCAGGGACGGTGAGGGACAGGAAGTGGTTGAAGAAGACCAGCCGTAGCTTGCCGAGGAGTCTTATTCTGCACACAGATCGTGCAGGCGGCCGACGAACGCGGAGACGTCAGGGACCATGGTAGGCCACCAAAAGCGTTGTTGCACAAAGTCCAGGGTCTGCCGGGAGCCCGGGTGGCAGGCAAGCCTGGAGGAGTGGGCCCAATCCAGGACCGAGCGGCGAACTTGGTTAGGAACAAACATCCAGTTATCTGACCCCCCAGCCCCCATTCCGACATCCGAAGCTTCGCACTCCACCATGAACTGACGGGACGGGTCAGGATGAAAGAATATGGGAGTTGTGGTGATGCGGTGCTTGAGGTCCCGTAATGCCCGGTCAGCAGCTGGGGACCACATGAACGGAACCTTGGGAGAGGTGAGTGCAGACAGGGGGGAAGCCAGGGTGCTGTAACCCTGGATTAAGCGGCGATAAAAATGGGCAAATCCCAGGATGCGTTGCAGCTGCGCTCTAGATGTAGTTTGGGGCCAATCCACCAACGCTCTCACCTTTCTGAGATCCATCTGTACATTCCCCTCAGTGATGATGTAACCGAGGAAGGGAATGGTGGAGCGATGGAATTCACACTTTACTGCTTTCACAAAAAGCTGGTTCTCCAGGAGGCACTGGTTGACCTGTTGGATGTGGAGTACATGTTCTGGGGCTAAGCTGGAGAAAACAAGGATATCGTTGAGGTAGACGAAGATGAACCGGTTCAACATGTCACAGAGAATGTCATTAACCAGGGCCTGGAACACAGCTGGAGCGTTGGATAGACCAAATGAAATGACAAGATATTCATAGTGACTGCTGTCCGTGGTGAAGGCAGTCTTCCACTCGTCCCCTTCCCGTATCCGCACCAGGTGGTAGGCGTTCTGCAGGTCCAACTTGGAGAAAATGGTGGCCCCCTGGAGCGGTTCAAAGGCCGAGGCGATGAGTGGTAGTGGGTAGCTGTTCTTAACCGTGATGTCATTGAGGCCCTGGTAGTCGATGCACGGGCGCAAGGTTTTGTCCTTCTCCACATAGGAGAACCCTGTGCTGGCGGGAGAGGCAGAAAGACGGAAACACCCTGCAACCAGGGAGTCCTCAATGTAGGTCTCCATAGCTTTGGTCTCCGGACCCGACAGTGAATACAGTCGTCCCCGGGGTGGTGTCGATCCCGCAGTCATAGGGTCGGTGTGGAGGAAGAGAAGTGGCCTGGGCCTTACTGAAAACCCCCCTGAGGTCCTGGTACTCTGCGGGAATGGCGGAGAGGTCCGGGCAACTCCCGAGCACACAGGAAGACGTCCCAAGGCAGTCTGCACCAACTTCAGGCAATGCGCATGGCAGAACGGGCTCCAGCCCATCAATGAGGAGATTGTGTCGCTGGAGCCAGGAGAATCCCAAAACCACGGGAATCTGGAGGGACTTCATGAGCGGGAATTGAATGGTCTTGCTGTGAATCCCTGAAACACAAAGTTTGATGCGAGTTGGGTTATGCGTGACCGGACGTATAGAGCCTCTTCACTGTTGACGTTGAGACTGGTGTTATGCACTATTGTGTACTATTTAATGAAGCTGCCAGTTGGGGACATGTGATGGCGTCTGTTTCACTTTCACGCTTCTGTTCAAATATTTTAGAAAGACTGCCCAAATGTACCTAATTTGTTTATTAAAACTTTTTGCGACTCTCAAACCCGGATCCGGGAGCGTAATCATCGCCTCAAACTAATTAGCATAACGCAGCGGACATAAATATCCCTAGAAAATCTTCCTATTCATAATAATCACAAATGAAATATATTGAGACACAGCTTAGCCTTTTGTTAATTACACTGTCATCTCAGATTTTCAAAATATGCTTTACAGCCAACGCTAGACAAGCATTTATGTAAGTTTATCATAGCCTAATAATAATTTACCTTTGAAGAACTTTGGATGTTTTCACTCACGAGACTCCCAGTTAGATAGCAAATGTTCCTTTTTTCCAAAAATATTATTTTTGTTGGCGAAATAGCTCCGTTTGTTCTTCACGTTAGGCTGAGAAATCGACCTGAAAATGCAGTCACTACAACGCAGAACTTTTTTCCAAATTAGCTCCATAATATCGACAGAAACATGGCAAACGTTGTTTAGAATCAATCCTCAAGGTGTTTTTCACATATCTATTCGATAATATATCCGCAGGCACAATTGGTTTCTCATTAGAAGCGATTGGAAAAATGGCTACTTCTGTACTTTACGCAAGATTTTCTGCGGGAGCCATCATGTGACCACTTGCTCAATGTGGTCCCTTACGGCTATTCTTCAACATAAATGCGTAAAAAGACGTCACAATGCTGTAGACACCTTGGGGAATACTTAGAAAGCGTAAGCTCATTCGTAGCCCATTCACAGCCATATAAGGAGTCAGTGGCATGCAGCGCTTTCAAAATATGGGGCACGTCCTGATTGGATTTTTATCTGGGTTTCGCTTGTAACATCAGTTCTGTTGCACTCACAGACAATATCTTTGCAGTTTTCGAAGCGTCAGAGTGTTTTCTATCCAAAGCTGTCAATTATATGCATAGTCGGGCATCTTGTCGTGGCAAAATATCCCGTTTAAAACGGGAATGTTTTTTATCCAAAAATTAAATACTGCCCATCGAGTTTCAAGAGACAGTGCCTACACTGTATTTCTGATCAATTTGATGTTATTGTAATGGACAAAAAAAATGTCTTTCAAAAACAAGGACATTTCTAAGTGACACCAAACTTTTGAACGGTAGTGTATTTACCCCAAAAATATATGGGGATTGGAAATAATGCAGACAATTACACTGGTGGCAGCAACAATCAATCCGCAATATAAAAATTCTATAATAATTTCTTTCTGTGTGTATTGATAGGTATTACAGCACTGTTGGAGTTGGAAACAAGTATTTCGCGCAACCTGTGGGAACATCTTCAAAATATTTGTACATGACCAATAAGATTTGATTTGATTTTAGTCAGTTCACATAGTCCAGGTAGCTATTTGGTTAACTACTTACACTGAACAAAAATATTAACTCAACATGTAAAGGGCTGGTTCCATGTTTCATGAACTGAAATTAAAGATCACAGAAATGTTCCATATGCACAAAAAACAATTATCTCTCAAATTTGGAGTAGAAATGTATTTACATCCTTGTTAGTGAGCATTTCTCCTTTGCAAATATATTCCATCCACCTGACAGGTGTGGCATATCAACAAGCTGATTTAACAGCATAATCATTACACAGATGCACCTTGTGCTGGGGACAATAAAAGGCCATTCTAAAATGTGCACAAAACATTGTGCTTTGTCACACAACACAATACTAAAGCCTCCAACATCTTTTTGAGAATTTGGCAGTACGTCCAACCGGCCTCACAACTGCAGACCACGTGTAACCACACCAACCCAGGACCTCCACATCTGGCTTCTTCACTTGCGGGATGGTCTGCCACCTGCCACCCGAACAGCTGATGAAACTGTGGGTTTGCAGAACCAAAGAATTTCTGCACAAACTGACAGAAACCGTCTCAGGAAAGCTCATCTGCCTGCTCGTCATCGTCACCAGGGTCTTGACCTGACTGTCGACTTCAGTGGGCAAATGCTTACATTCGATGACCACTGGAACACCGCAGAAGTGTGCTGTTCAAGGATGAATCCCTATACCAGGCAGAAGGCAGACAGTGTGTATGGCGTTGTGTGGGCGAGCGGTTTGTTGATGTCAACCTTGTGATCAGAGTGCCCCAAGGTGGTGGTGGGGTTATGGTATGGAGAGGAATAAGCTATGGACAATGAACACAATTGCATTTTATCGATGGCAATTTGAATGCACCGTGATAAGATCCTGAGGCCCAATGTTGATAATGAATGGCCCCATGTCGCAAGGATCTGTACACAATTCCTGGAAGATGAAAATGTCCCATACTCACCACAAGTCACCGATTGAGCATGTTTGGAATGCTCTGGATCGACGTGTATGACAGTGTGTTCCATTTCCCGCCAATATCCAGCAACTTCACACAACCATTGAAGAAGAGTGGGACAGCATTCCACAGGCCACAATCAACAGCCTGATCAGCTCTATGTGATGGAGATGTATTGCGCTGTATGAGGCAAATGGTGGTCACACCAAATACTGACTGGGTTTCTTATCCCCGCCCCTACCTTTTTTGAAGGTAGCTTTGACCAACAGATGCATATCTTTATTCCCAGACATGTTAAATCCATTGATTAGGGCCTAATGAATTTATGTATATGTACTGTTTTTCTTATATGAACTGTAACTCAGTAAAATCTTTGAAATTGTTGCATGTTGCATTTATATTTTTGGTCACTGTTGTAGTCTTATGGCTTGGAGGTAGAGGCTGTCAGGGTCCTGTTGGATCCAGACTTGGTGCATCGGTACCGCTTTCGTTGCGGTAGCAGAGAGAACAGTCTGTGACTTGGGTGGCTGGAGTCTTTGACAATATTTAGGGCCTTCCTCTGACACCGCCTGGTACAGAGGTCCCGGATGGTAGTGATGTACTAAGCCGAACACATTACCCTCTGTAGAACCTTGCGGTCGGATTTCAAGCATTTGCCAAACCAAACGGTAATGCAGCCAGTCAAGGTGCTCTCGATGGTGCAACTGTAAAACTCTGAGGATCTGAGGACCTATGACAAATCTTTTCAACCTCCTGAGGGGGAAGACAGGTTGCCGTGCAGCTTTCATGACTCTGTTGGTGTGTGTGGACCATGTTAATTCCTTAGTGATGTGGACACTGATGAACTTGAAGCTCTCGACCCGCTCCACTACAGCCCCATCGATGTGGATGGGTGCTGGCTTAGCCCTTCCGTTTTCTGTAGTCCACGATCATCTCCTTTTTCTTGCTGATGTTGAGGAAGAGCTTGTTGTCATGGCACAACACTGTCAAGTCACTTACCTCCTCTCTATAGGCGGTCTCATCGTCGTCAGTGATCAGGCCTACAACCATCGCGTCTTCAGCAAACTTAATGATGGTGTTGGAGTCATGCACGGCCACGCAGTCGTGGGTGAACAGGGAGTACAGGTGGGGACTAAGCACGCACCCCTGAGGGCCCCCCATGCTGAGGGTCAGCGTGGCGGATGTGTTGTTGCCTACCCTCACTACCCGGGGGAAGCCCATCAGGAAGTCCAGGATCCAGTTGCAGGGGGAGGTGTTCAGTCCCAGGGTCCTGAGCTTAGTGAGAACTTGGAGGTCATTATGGTGTTGAAATTTGAGCTGTAGTCAATGAATAGCATTCTTACTTAGGTGTTCCTTTTGTCCAGGTGGGAAAGGGCAGTGTGGAGTGCAATAGAGATTGAGTCATCTGTGGATCTGTTGGTGCGGTATGTGAATTGGAGTGGGTCCAAGCTGTCTGGGATGATAATGTTGATGTGAGCCACGGCCAGCCTTTCAAAGCATTTCATGGCTTCAAATGTGAGTGCTATGGGGCAATAGTAATTTAGACAGGTGATAATGTACAATCAAATGTAGCTCGTGAAAGTGTTACCTGTCAATACTTTTATCCATAGTGTAAATTAACTTAATATTACACTATACACCAGAACATACAGTATACATGTATACAAAACCAGACAACTCACAATAGCTTTTATATCGAAACCGAAGAGACAGGTGAAACAAAGCTGGGGGGGAAATCTGTTGGGATGATGATGCTTTGTGCAAATAATGGCAACAATTATCCCACTTAATCAAACACTTTACACTGTGATAATTGATTCATTTATTCAAATCAGCTGTTAGCCTCTCTCAACCATGAAATTAGAAGACAGGGAAAGTGCCAGTGCTCTAATACATTTACTCAATTTGGATATTTATGGTAAAACACTACAAACACTATAAATCTGATTCAGCTCATTTGAGTGAGACATAAAAATGCATATTGTCCAGGGAAAGGAAGTATTTAGTGAATGAAGAATGAGTCAATTCATGGACTCCACAGGTGTGTAATAGAGGGAGATGGATTGCTATGAATGTACAGTATGCCATTGATTGCATATGGTAAGAATTGCCAAAAATTCCTACATTACAGCTTGAATCCTACTTAAAATAAAAAATATTTTGTTTTTATCACATACAACAACAGAATGGTGTCTGCAATCTTCTCCCTATCCTTTTCCTCAAACCTAAACCATGTTCATACCCACAGTAAAATACTGTAGGCAACATATCTTCAACCTTGATGCATCAAAATGACTTAGCAAATGAGGATCACATAAAGACAGTTTAGCTGTAGGCGACAAATCCTTATGAACATTTTCTGGACTTCTGATTGGCTGTAGCCGGGTAGCCTATATGGCAGAAGTAATAGTCTCTTATTTCAGTGTTCCCTTTCCCTACTGAGTGCTAAAGTGATATGTCTGGAGCTGTTTTTAAATGCACAGACTTCCTGCTTGACTTCTCAGTGACCTGCAGGGAATTTAGCTGACTGCTGATATTTATTTATCTTGACCCCCAGAGATTCTTATAGAAATCCACTGCTTAGGTATGTAGAATAAATACTTTTTGGCTATTGCCTAGGTGAGATGTAGGTAAAGAATCCATAACAATGTCATACAATTCCTACTTCAAATAGATCCACATGCCTACTTCAAATAGATCCCAGATAATACATTTCTTCAGTCTGAACCAACTGTATATATTGCCGCAAATAATTTAAAGTGGTGTTGTGCCATTTTTTTACGGCTAGGCATAAGCGATTTCCTATGGTATGAATTTCCCTTAATAGCCAGTTAATTTAATCTGCGATTTCTCTGTTCATCATCATGGAACTGTTAAGTGTCATTTGGTTTTACGCTGTTGATTTTACACTTTGGTGGGGAATTTATATAGAATTGAACTTCTACTTATTATATATTATGTCCATCAAAAAGCAACTCTGTGTTTATGGTCAATAATGTTAGGTGTACAGTATAATCTGGCATAAACATACAGTATTTTTTCTAGGGATACTGTAGCTAGAGATCGGCACATAAGTATATTAATCCCAACCCTCTTTCTTATTAGACTAAACCAACTATTGAACTAGCCCTGAGCATGATATTGTCTTTCCTTTTAGCCCCTGTTATCCATAGTTATCATCACAGAGAGGACAAACATCCCGGAAGCCCTAATCAAATAATGAGCTGAGCCAGGCAGGCAGGATCTTGGAGCTAGGCAGTGAATTGAGCGTGTATGGCTCTCGAAGAGAGAGAGTATTGGTCCCTGGTTATGTTGTGGTGCATTATTAACACATGACCTTTATGCCAGATGGTGGTTTTAATTAGATACCATTAGCTCGCTGTCCTCCCCGATTATTCCAAACCCTTCCAAGCAGACCTTTATTTGATCCGCTGCCAAACATACTGTAAATTAGTTCTTTAGAGAAACAAATATTTATATTTAAATAACTCAATGAATGTTTGGACACACGGTCAAATCAAATCAAATGACATTTTATTGGTCACATACACATGGTTAGCAGATGTTATTGCGAGTGTAGCGAAATGTTTATGCATTCGCAGCCTTGCGAGGGGCTGGTTTTCTTTTTGTGATCCTTGATTGTCTGCCAAATACGTCTCGTGTTTGAGCTGTTGAATTGTGACTCCACTTGTCTCTTTACTGCCATTTTGCTTGTTTGATTACCTTGCGGAGGGAATACCTACACTGTTTGTAATCAGTCATGTTTCCAGTCACCTTGCCATGATTAAATGAGATGGTACATGCTTTCAGTTTTGAGCAAATGCTGCCATCAATCCACGGTTTCTGGTTATGGCGGGTTTTAATAGCCACAGTGGGTACAACATCTCCTATACACTTCCTTATAAACTCACTCATTGAGTCAGCAGATACGTCAATGTTATTGTCTGAGGCTACCCGGAACATATCCCAGTCCACGTGATCGAAGCAATCTTGAAGCTTGGAATCCAATTGGTCAGCGATGGATAGACCTCAGCATTGGATAGACCTGTTTTAGTTTCTGCCTATAGTAAGGGAGGAACAAGATGGAGTCATGGTCAGGTTTTGCCAAAAAGAGGGCACGATGTATGCATTGCGGAAGTTAGAGTATCAGTGGTCGAGTGTGTTACTCGCTTTATAACACAGTGTATTAACACTGGAGTGATATATGATCAGATGGACAGGTAGAGATATTGGTGTGCAAAAGAGCAGAAAAGTAAATAAATAAAAACAGTATGGGGATGAGGTAGGTATAGACTATGTACAGCTGCAGCGATCGGTTAGCTGCTCAGATAGCTGATGTTTGAAGTTGGTGAGGGAGATAAAAGTACGTTCCAGTCACAGGCAGCAGAGTACTGGAACGAAAGGCGGCCAAATGAGGTGTTGGCTTTAGGGATGATCAGTGAATCGGATGGGTGTTGCCATCGTGACCAGTGAACTGAGATAAGGCGGAGCTTTACCTAGCATGGACTTGTAGATGACCTATGCTGACTAGAGCATACAAGTCGCAGTGGTGGGTGGTTAGGTAGCTTTGTAATCATATTAGTTTTGTTAAAATCCCCAGCTACAACAAATGCAGCCTGAGGATATATGTTTTCCAGTTTGCATAAAGTCAAGTGAAGTTCCTTGATGGCCGTCTTCGTATCCTCTTGCGGGGGGGATATACATGGCTGTGACGATAGAATTCTAGGTCAGGTAAACAGAAGGACTTGAGTTCTTGTACGTTGTTACAATTAAACCATGAGTCATTAATCATACACCCCCACCCTTCTTCTTACCAGAGAGATGTTTGTTCCTGTCGGTGCGATGCACTGAAAATCCTGTTAGCTGTACGGACTCCACAACATCGCCCCCAGCTAGCCATGTCTCTGTGGAACAGAGTATGTTACAATCCCGGATATCTCTTTGGAAAGCAACTCTTGCCCTAATTTCGTCGACTTTGTTAACTAGGGACTGGACATTAGCGAGTAATATACTCTGAAGCGGTGGGTGGTGTGCGTGCATCCAAAACCTTACTAGAAGACCACTCCGGTACCCTCTCCTCCAATGGCGTTGTTTTGGGTGAGCCTTTGGAATCAGTTCAAATGCCCTGGGAGATGCAGACAAAGGATCCGCTTTGGGAAAGTTGTATTCCTGGTTGTAATGCTGGTTGTGCTGGTAATATGACATCTCTCTGATATCCAATAGTTCTTCCCGGCTGTATGTAATAACACTTTCGATTTTCTGGGCTAACTATGTAAGAAATAATACATAAAAAACAAAATACTGCACAGTTTTCTAAGGACTTGAAGCGAAGCTGCCATCACTATCGGTGCCATCTTTGTCGGGGCTATCTGAGAAGCATACAGGCAAGGTTTAGCATACATGCTGTAGTCTAGATTTAGTTTTTTGGTCATTTGGTTGAACAAGACATGAAGACCGCATATTAATGGTCTTCAAACTATATATTTATTTTACTTCACCTAGATAGAATGCCACTTTTACATTAGATGTTATTTCACTGTGATGAGAACAGAGATGATATCTATGAATGTGTTCAAACCAAAACATCTTCTTAAGGTGACATCTTCTTACGCTTACTCCATCATCCCCTCCTCTAAAAGGGAGTGTTGTACCTGTAGGAGTATCCCTGCTATATAGCCATCTCTCTCTACAAATCAAATGAAGCCAAAATCATATCAAACATAATTCCAGACATGTTTCAAAATTCCAATCAACTATCTTGTCTCTTATCAGCATGTATCAACTAGTAAGGGAGAAAAATGCATCTTCCAGTGGTCCTGTTGCAAATTCCTGGCCTTGAGTACAGTCCTGCTAAATTCCAACACAAGCCCTTCCTGTCACATCCTGCTCCGTGCAGCCGCACATATCCTTTAGTCTCAACCTCTCCCAAGACCTTGTATGGGAAAAAGCCTCTGTCTTGTCTTGTTCATACCAGTCATAGGGGGGGGGGTGCGATATCTGTGACATGCGGAGAAAGAAAACAAAATATTTTGGCAGATAATTAGGTGGCCTATTTCCTTTTGTGTGCAGGGCATGCATGCTGAACATTGCCTGCCTGTTTCTCAGATGTAGGCAAAACATTGCATCAATGATAAATTACTGTTCCTAATGATGCAAATAATGGTGCAACAGTGATGGTCTAATTATATTGCATTCGTAAACTCCAATCATAATATACAGTGCCTTCAAAAAGTATTCATACCCCTATTTACATACACATCACTAGCACATTGAGGTTGCTGCCTATATACATAGACTTGAAATCACTGGCCACTATAATGAATGGAACACTGGTCACTTTAATAATGTCTACATATCTTGCATTACCCATACCTATACTATTCTACTGTATCTTATTCTATGCCACTCTGACATTGCTCGTCCATATATTTATATATTCTTAATTTCATTCCTTTACTTAGATTTGTTTGTATTGGGTATATGTTGGGTACTTATTAGATATTACTTGTTAGATATTACTGCACTGTCGGAGCTAGAAGCAAAAGCATTTCACAACACCTGCAATAACATCTGCTAAACACATGAGACGAATAACATTTGATTTGATTTGATTATTCCACATTTTGTTGTGTTACAACTTAAATTCAAAATGGATTAAAAAAATGTTTTCACCCATCTACTCACAATACCCCATAATGACAATGTGAAAACATGTTTATAGAAATGTGTGCACATTTTTTGAAAATAAAATGCAGAAATACATAAGTATTCACACACCTGAGTCAATACTAACATACAGTTGACGTCGGAAGTTTACATACACTTAGGTTGGAGTATTAAAACTTGTTTTTCAACCACTCCACAAATTTATTTTTAACAAACTATAGTTTTGGGAAGTCTGTTAGGACATCTACTTTGTGCATGACACAAGTAATTTTTCCAACAATTGTTAACAGACAGATTATTTCATTTATAATTATCAGTGTCACAATTCCAGTGTGTCAGCAGTTAACATACACCAAGTTGACTGTGCCTTTAAACAGCTTGGAAAATTCCAGAAAATGATGTCATGGCTTTAGAAGCTTCTGATAGGCTAATTGACATAATTCAATTTCAAGGCCTACCTTCAAACTCAGTGCCTCTTTGCTTGACATCATGGTAACTGAGTTTAAGTATATTTGGCTAAGGTGTATGTAAACTTCCGACTTCAACTGTAACATGCGGTACTCAGTGACTGTAACGGCCGTCGTCGGTGGAATAAGGTGAGGACCAAGGTGCAGCTTGGTAAGTGTTCATGATTTTTAATATAATCAAAACTGAACACTAAACAAAATAACAACACGGAAGAACGAACAAACAAAACAGTCCTGTCTAGTGAATACCACAAAACAGAAAATTAACACCCACGTAACACAGGTGGAAAAAGGCTACCTAAGTATGAACCATACCAGGCCAAACTCAAAAACCAACATAGAAACACAAACATAGACTGCCCACCCCAACTCACGTCCTGACCATACTAAAACAAAGACAAAACAAAGGAACTAAGGTCAGTACATGACAGTACCCCCCCCAAAGGTGTTGACTCCGGCCGCAAAACCTGAACCTATAGGGGAGGGTCTGGGTGGGCGTCTGTCCGCGGTGGCGGCTCTGGCGCAGGACGTGGACCCCACTTCACCATAGTTTTTCTCTGTCTCTTTATCTGCCTCTGTGGCCTCTTAAAAACGGCGACCCTCGCCACCGACCTCGGACTGGGGACCCTAGCCCCGGGTCCCGAATGACGGGAGATTCCGGCAGCACCGGACGGACGGGAGACTCCGGCAGCTCCGGAGTGAAGGGCGATTCTGGCAGCGCCGGCATGATGGACAGGTACACCTCCACTTGACTCAAATGATGTCAAGCTGTCAGCCTATCAGAAGTTTCTCAAGTTTCTACATCATTTTCTGGAATTTTCCAAGCTGTTTAAAGGCACATTCACCTTAGTGTATGTAAACTTCTGATCCACTGGAATTGTAATACAGTGAATTATAAGTGAAATTCTCTGTCTGTAAACAATTGTTGGAAAAATGACTTGTATAATGCACAAAGTAGATGTCTTTACCGACTTGCCAAAACTATAGTTTGTTAAAAAGAAATTTGTGGAGTGGTTGAAAAACACTTTTTAATGACTCCAACCTAAGTGTATTTATATTTCCGACTTCAACTGTATATATACATTTGCAAACATTTCTAAAAACGTGTTTTCGCTTTGTCATTATAGGGTATTATGTGTAGATTGCTGAGGAACATATGTTATTTAATCAATTTTAGAATAAGGCTGTAATGCAAAAAAGTGGGAAAAGTCAAAGGGTCTGAATACTTTCCGAAGGTATTGTACATCATAGGTTACAGTAGGCTACTAAATAACATTTCCAGTGGTGGGCTGACTCACCTAATGATGCAGACGAAGCCATATGCTACTCACTGTGATGGCCGAAGAGCTTTTTTTGCAATAGCCTATCTCAAGATGAGCTAATTTGAAAAACAGTGCTGCTGTTAGCTACAAATTGGGGAGTTATTGAGAAAAAAATATATTGGTTCTACAGACAGATTAGTATTCTCTTCTCTGCAGTAGGTATTAGCTTTCCAAACTGTACGTGTTTCCCACAATTGTATTTTGAAATCTGCTAACTGAAGGCTAACTGACAGCTGTAACCAACCATAGAAATATAACCCATAGATGACAGTTCCCATTCAAGTCAGGACTGGCATTCATTGGTAGTGTACCCATGAGTTTAACAGTTGCCAAGGTTACAAAACATTTCTATGGAGTATATGTCTATGGCCACAAGCTGTGGACTATATTGGCACACATGCTACCCAACCTGTGGCCTTCCCGACTGTAGGCATACCGGTAACTGGCAAAATAAAGGAAACACTTGAGTAAACAAGTGATACAAAGTATATGTTATGGGGTGGGGTGCATTTCGATGGAATGGTTGAAATCCACTTGTAGAATCTATGCCAAGGCGCATTGAATCTGTTCTGGCTGCTCGTGGTGGCGCAACACCCTAAAACACTGTGTCGGTGTTTCCTTAATATTTGGCAGATAGCCTACCTGTTTGTGCTTGTGATAAAAACTTAATCCACAGTTATTTTTTTATAAACTCTTGATCCTTTTTGGCTAAATGATGCTTCCTGGTATAGTCTGAACATTGAGAGCAGGCTCCTGTGGTTGGATAAATAATAATAAAAAACATAACGTAATAAAACAAAATGCCCCTACGGGCTTGTGCCCAGCCACTGACTCACACAATTGACCCGTCGCATTGATTTATTATGCCGTTTATTAAAAAATAAATAATAATCAGTTACCCAATCAAGGCAAAGCCCCCCCAGTTACCCACATGGGCCCCCTACCTCTTAGGAGAGCGGCAGCAGCAGGCTGTCTACACTCATTGAGAGGAGGCTCCTGAGTTTTACTGTAGTTGGCGGTTGCAGTGAAAAAAAATATATAAATTATATACTACTTAAAGTATACACAGAGTATATCAAACATTAGGAACACCTTCCTAATATTGAGTTGCACCACCCCCTTTTGCCCTCAGAACAGCATCAATTCGTCGGGCAAGGTGTCGAAAGCGTTACACAGGGATGCTTCCCACAGTTGTCAAGTTGCCTGGATGCCCTTTGTGTGATGGACCATTCTTGATACACACCGGAAACTGTTGAACGTAAAAAATATAAAAAAACAACAGCAGAGTTGCAGGTCTTGAAACAAACCGGTGCGCCTGGCACCTAATACCATACCTCGTTCAAAGGAACTGAAATGTTTAGTCTTGCCCATTCACCCTCTGAACGGCACACATACATACACACACACACAATCCATGTCTCAGTTGGATTTAACAAGTGACATCAATAAGGGATCATAGCTTTCACCTGTTCAGTCTATGTCATGGAAAGAGCTGTGCTGTCACATGTGATATTTATGAGTGGCTGGCCCAGTGCTCCAGTTGGCATGAGAGATGTTGGAAGTGCTTGACCACTGTTTAAGTATTCCTCTTTAAGTGTATAAAAAAAAATGCAACTGTATCTTGTGTTCTCCCCTTTCCTTAGCTTGACTTAATTTTTACTCTCTATTAAAAGTTGTGTGGGTTTATTTTGGTTAGCCTTTTCTGGGGCAAATTTTGTGGGAACTCATGGTGGGTGTCTATGGCTGTGTTTAGACTGGAAAACCCAGAATAAATCTGATGTGATTGGTCAAAAGACCAATTAGTGGGAAAAAATATCAGAATTGAGCTCCCTGTGTAAACATAGCCTTTAAGGGCTCAGTTTCTTGTTGCTCGTCAACTTTCAGTGGATACTCCCATGAGTGTCTTTCAGAATTCGTCCTAAAACCCACTTGTTTCGCTTTGGTACTTGCCCATGCTTCATTTGTACCCTTTTTTTTATAAACGACAACGTTATGGGTTTGTCTTAGTGGGAACGTATAACTATCTTCAAAGCTGGTTGAACTGACGACATGACAATCCGTTTACAACCGATTATCTGGTCGTAATGACGTCATTTGAATAACACACAGAATGAATAACACAATGTAATGCCTGATGATAAAAATCTAATATTTCCAATCACTATTAAGCTGTTTTGTTTGAAGACAGGCCAAGAATCCAACATTAAGGCTTTCTAGAGAAGAGAAGTCCATGTTCGGGGATGCAGGGGGCAAGATAATCCACTCTCAAGTTTCAGGGAACAATTTGAAAACTTTGAAATAACTAAGGATGAGGAAGCGGTTTAAAAGTTCCTTGGGAAAAACACAATCCATCTTACCATGTAGTTGTAAGAAAGAAGTACTCACTACAAAGGGGAAATAATGAGCCATATTTTCCATTGCGTAATAATGCCTGACTTTTTAAATAACTGGAGTGCAAAATGAGGGTTATAATTGGTTTTAGTGTTCCCCTTGTCTTGCCTTCTCCTCTCTGTGCTGACGGACAGTGTGTTGTGGCTGGGTTTACAACAGAGTTGGGAACAATGGATTTGTTTCTGTGCTCACGTCTTGCTGTCTCAATGTAGTATCTTTTTTAAACAGTGTCATGTATGCATGAGTGTGTTTCACATGATTTCATGCAGACGGGACTGATTAAAGCAATGAATATTATAAAGAGATTTGGTAGAATTGAAATTAAATAATATTTACCTTCTGAAAAGTCTAAATATTTTAGATGTATGCAATCCTTTTTTTTTTTATAGATTCTGTTGTCTTTTGCGATGTATTCTGTAATCTTCTTTGTAAATGTATATCATGGCCAAGGCCTCAAATCTAAGCCAGCTTTACACTGCCACCACAGTTGTATATTGGAGAGAACCTTCCCTTTAATGTAACTTGGTGACAATGCAGTAGAGCTGTTCCATGTCACCCATGCGACGTTATGTAAACAAGAATGAAAATATCTATCATTGACAATCCAAGAAGCTATCGCACGCAGCCATGCAATCTGCAAAAACATAACTATAACCAATGTTGAGGGTTGTGGTAGCGTCTGAGGCAGTGGTAGCAACCTCAGTGCCAGGTAACACCATACTCATTCGGGTCTTTCCAGCCTTATTCATCCCAGAGAACATTGTGCTTTCCGCTTTGTTAGTGATGCAGCCAGTATGTTCTGCACTGGACTGTCGAGGTGGAATGTTCAAGCTATTTGCATTTCCCTGCTGTCTGCTCCCTGGAGAGATACAATGGCCTGATCATCTAGCATAGTTATGAAAGACTTTGTCTGAAAGACTAACGTAAAGTTGCAGTGTTTACTCTTTTATTGAGAGGGCTCTTTCAGATGATCTGCAATTAATTGTGATATTGCAGATTGCAGTTGCGATAATTCTTTCCATAAAACATTTTAACCCTTGTGCGGTGTTTGGGTCTGTGGGACCCATTTTCAATGTTTAATAAAAGAAAAATGATACAATGAATTATTTTGTTCAACCTTAGACTCATTCGCCTTGGCTCAGTTTCTGTGAAGAACACATTTCATGTGGTGTGTAGACCGGCCTTAATTTGTGGTCAATGGGGCTCATTTATCATTTCCAAATTGTTCAATAGTGATGAAAACCTTGTTTCATTTATATTTGTTCAAGATAAACGTGATTTATTCAACCCATGTCTTGATTTATAATTGATTTTTCTTTACAAAAATCACATTTGATAAAAATGTAAAAACGAATAGCGCTTCTATTGGAAAACTACAAATATGAACCATGTATGCTGTCTATATTGCTTGTAATTGATATAAGTCTAAGTATTTATCATGACACAAGGTGAGACCCAGATGCAGACAAAGGAGGTAGATGGTTGGAGTCGTACAATATTTATTAACCAATAGGAGAAGGCAAGAGAAAGGTCGTGGACAGGCAAAAGGGTCAATACCAGTTCAGAGTCCAAAAGGTACCGAAGGGCAGGCAGAATCAAGGTCAGGGCAGGATGATCAGGCAGGCAGGAAAGTAGTCCAGAGTCAGCCAGGGGTAAAAACCAGGAAGACTATCAAAAAGAGAATAGCAAAAGGAGTACAGGAAAAACATTGGTTCACTTGACTAACAGACAAGACAAACTGGCGCAGAGAGACAGGAAACACAGGGATAAATACATTGGGGAGAATAAGCGACACCTGGAGGGGGTGGAGATAATCACAAGGACAGGTGAAACAGATCAGGGCTTGACAGTATTAAGTATTTAGTACTTTTACGTAAATTGTTCTGGCTGTATTGTTTTAAAAACCCAATAATGTTGTGGGTCCATCAGACCCGCGAACATTGGGTGACTAACAAAAACACGAACACCAGGGTTAAATGTAATTGCCACTGTGTACAATAGACTATGGATGGAGCAGTTTACATAATGCAACTGCATTGTGGTAAGTAAAGATATGCAACCTATGCATAACAGAAGTTTCTTATGAGAGGAACATATTGTGCTGTTACTGGCTGTCCTTTTGACAGAACACTTCCATTTGTACAAAATGTGTCACTTGATGTGAATCTTAACCAAAATGATTTGGCTGTCAGCAGTCCATTCTCCCTTTCATCATCTGACGGGAACAAGAAAAGGATTGGATTTCTCACATCCATTATTCATAGTATTTGGGGAAGTTGTCCCATTTTAATACTACCTTTGAGATAAATATCCCAAGGTGATAGGAATATACTTCCTTTCTCTGAAAATATTATGAGCGTAATCATATTTTCCCATCGCTGATATAGTCTTTCAGGTATATTTAACAACATAGTAAGAAAGAAGGACTTGATCTCCCATTGACAGCATGAGTGAATGGCACGATGGATGTACAGGTGATGTTGGTTGGTCCTGTCTGCGACGCTTCAGGGAGATTTTACCCTTGGGCATACACATAGGTTCAGTGTTCTAACCTTAACCATTAGAGGGAGAACACATAGCTGGCCTTGGATCAGTGTCTGGGGCCAACTACAGCCTACTCCATCAATGACGCTGCAACCACAACTAACCAAATTCAGTTTAAGGGGCTTGTCTTGCAGAGATTAAATACGCAACTATTATCTCACATCTGTCTGTCATCTCTTGTATTCATCCCCAGTGGCAGTTACAGATTTATGAAACGACAAATAACTGTCATCCACCTCAACATATCAACGGAGTTGTAAAGTGCCACAAAGAGGAAATCTTCCCCTAATTTTTTTTCTGTGCAACAGAAAACAGCATGTGGCGTCCTCACGAAGCCTGCATTGAGCGGGGGATGGGCAACCCAGCTGCTTCCGGCTTGCACAACCACATTAAAAACAGATTTTGCTGAAAGAATGAGAGAGAAAGTATCAATCAAACATAGACCCTCATTAATTCTCTGCTGATGCACCAACAAACATGCATGGTGTATAACTCAGGACGATAGTTTATCTTCCCCGACAGTGCCAGTGTATTATTCATGCCTTGTTTGGATGAACAGACAGTGACGTAAACGCTTGAATTTGAAACTTAAATGTCCATTAATTGTTAGACCATTCAGTAGGTCAATAGCATGGTGGGTGATTCATTGTCTGATACACTTGTAATGACCTCAACCCATAAAATGAATGTGGCCACTCATAGCTATGGGTGTATGTCATTCATGGTGAGTTCCTCTGGGGTATTTGTAGAGCAGGTACCAAGTCTGACCTCATGTCTTTACCTCACAACCTTGGATCCACTATATCTTTGTCAGAAGGTATTGTGTTATAGCATGGATCACAACTTGGCTCTCTGGAAAAGATTGTGGAACTGTTGAAATTGGGAATGTGCAGTAGCTATGTGCAAAATACTCATATTAAAAACCACTCTAGAAGACGTGTGTTGCCTGTGTAGAGGCCTTTTCAATATTGAACACTTAAAATGGCCAATACAGACACACACACAAACACACACAGACACATACCTTCAATGTTCCCTTTTCTAATTTTCCCTTTTTGGATGAGCAGTTCTCTTCTTCACAGCACCTCGTTGTCAATCTCTGTGATGACATTTTCACTGTCAGCCTTACCGTTTCCCCGCTTAATTTGTTCAGGCATCCAGTGAATCTTAATGCCATCTCGAGTGAGGTGACGCAGGTCCTGTTCGCTCTAAACTCTGGAACGCTTCGTACAATCCCATTAATCACTCACACACAGGCAGCTCGCCCAGCCTGGCCCCTCTCACCATCCCTCTTCAGCTCTCAGGCAGGCAGGAAGGAATAGCCTTGTCACTGCTGTTTTAACACACACAGCCTCTTTAACAGCCAGCCCCACTATGGACCTGACATCTAATGACCAATACAAAGCAGCAGGAATGTTACTAGTGCCTATTAACCCGTACCTAATGTCTTTCAAGAGACACATTGCCTTCAACACCCAAGGACAAAACACAATGTGGTTGGGACCTGGAGCTGGGCAGCAACTGCATCGATGCACACCGGGCTTTTAGAGGTAATCAATGCAGCAAGGCCGTCTGATCTGTTATTAGAAGACACTGAAACAAGACATTGTGGCTATTCATAACCCCCTTTTCATTTCACTACAGAATAAAAAATGACATTGAAGGTTTTCAAATGAAATGTATTGTAAGAGTACATGTTGATACAGAAAAAAAGAGGACCGAGCAAGACCCCATTCTCATCGATGAGGCTGCAGTGGAGCAAATTGAGAGCTTCAAGTTCCGAACATGGTCCAAGAACACCAAGACAGTTGTGAAGAGGGCACAACAAAACCTATACCCCCTCAGGAGACTGAAAAGATTTGGCAAGGGTCCTCAGATCCTCAAAAGGTTCTACAGCTGCACCATTGAGAGCATCACTGCCTGGTATGGCAACTGCTCGGCCTCTGACCGCAAGGCACTAATTTGAACAGCCCAGTAAATCACTGGGGCCAAGCTTCCTGCCATCCAGGAACTCTATACCAGGGTGTCAGAGGAAGGCTCTAAAAATTGTCAAAGACTCCAGCCACTCTAGTCATAGACTGTTCTCTCTGCTACTGCACGGCAAGCGGTACCGGAGGGCCAAGTCTAGGTCCAAGAGGCTTCTAAACAGCTTCTACCCCCAAGCCATAAGACTCATGAACATCTAATCAAATGGCTACCCAGACTATTTGCATTGCCCCCCTCCCCCTATTTTACACCGCGGCTACTCTCTGTTGTCACCTATGCATAATCACTTTAATAACTCTACCTACATGTGCATATTACCTCAACTAACCGGTGCCCCAGCACATTGACTCTGTACCGGTACCCCCCTGTATATAGTCTCGGTATTGTTATTTTACTGCTGCTCTTTAATTACTTGTTGCTTTTATTTCTTATTTTTATCCACATTTTTTTTTTTACTGCATTGTTGGTTAGGGGCTCGTAATTAAGCATTTCACTGTAAGGCTGTATTCGGTGCACCTGACTAATAAACTTTGATTTGATATTGGTCCAGAGATGTCCTTCAACCCTTATGAACATCATCTACCGAGGCGCTTGAAGTCCCAATCAAAGTCATGTTCTATTGCCAGCAGGCCATCTCTTTAGAACATCTGTTTGTTCATCCTTGTAACTAACTGCCATACTGCAACCCATTGGCACTCCTGAAGATTCACAAACTCTAGGCTGGATGTGGTATTTCCCAACCCTCTCATAATCCTGCCATGCCTCATATGTTGTTTTCTTACCCCTGCTATTATCATCCATTGTGCTGCTCAGCACTCCGTTTGGATTCATGAGTAAAAATTATTTCTCTGCTCCAAATCGTCCCCAGAAGACTTGCGTTACTGGGTGACAAACTGGGGGTGTCATCTTTTTAGACAAATATCATTATCTTGGACTGTAAGCTGTCGCAACCAATATCCTGTGTGAATGATTAACAGTATGCTGTTGCTCAAGCAGGGATACGCTACCAGGGAAACAGGCTGTCATAACTACCGGAACATTCCCTCTACCGCTTTATCTACAGACTGACCTACTTAATAATGACTACACCATAGCTAGGTTTGGGCAGCAGGTGGCCTAGCAGGTGGCCTGAAAGGTCGCTGGTTTGAATCCCCGAGCTGACTCGGTGAATGTGTCCTTGAGCAAGGCACTTAACCCGAATTGCACCTCTAAGTCGCTCTGGATAAGAGCATCTGCTAAATGACCAAAAAATGAGAGGAAAAGTATGGATATACTGTATTCAGACTTATCACTTATGTTTTACTACTTCATGATCAAGTGATGCCAAACGCAACATACATTGCACAATAGATATGCATACTGTGTATGTGCTGTGGAATTAATAACAATACAGAGACATGCAACTGGCAGCAAAATTGCAAATATAAATTCAAATCATAAAATACTTCACGCCAGAATAAAAGTGAATTCACAATTAGTGGTATTTACTGTTGATATGGAGATCATAGTATGGCAATTCTTAATTTAATTGTGCTAGAGAGATTATCCTTAAAATAGTAATTGTCAAGCCAAGAATATAGATGATCTGCAGGATGACTTTAAATGAGGTACTATGAGAGAAGACTACAGAGACTCGGGACATGTGAGAGATAAGTACATTACGTTTTTTTGTTCATTTGATGCTGGATGATACTTAATAACTATCCCAATGAATGCATCTACCGACCATTTATATCAATGAGCCCCATATTTGAATTGGATAAACGGAATACTTAAAAACAGATCACCAGCTTTCCTTGAAGTCATGTAAATGTAGTACATTTCATGGGATAAGGCCAACTGAATATGACATACCTGTTTAACATCTAACCCACTAACACACGAGGAAAACCCCTCCTGAAATATTTCTATTAAATTCATCCCGCAGATGTGAATATGCTCTTGACCTTGGCCACATCCCTAGCTCTAAGAAAATAATTATCTGTAGAAAGAATAAGATCATTCTGGCATCAATACTCAATGACACGTATTTCATATTCAATGAGACCATCAGGGACATAACTGCAAGCTTCTACTCTGATGTGATGGATCTAGAGGACCTAGAGTAGATATTAGTCCTGAATAAATCTGTTACTGCAATAAAACAATCTTGATAAATGACAAACACTTTTCAGTCTGTTCCAAAGTAGACCTTGTCATGGATACACAGATGTACTGTACAGTACACCGTGTAGAGAATGACAATGATAGGTTGTTTGTAGCCTACCACAAGTGAGTTTCTTATGGATTACTTTGAGATATGTGTACCTTATAATGACTTTAATACACAAGTCCTTATGGACTAGGGACTGTTCCTTATTCCACGAATGTAACAAAAACACCCTTACTATGCAATTACAAAGCAATTACTGAAGTACCATGTAATAACAATGTTGTTAATATTTGCATAGTTACTAGAGTACAGTACACAGGTACTGTATCATAATTAAACAAGAAAATAATGTCTATATGTTGCATAGGATGCTGATTGAAACTCGGGACATTGCACTTCCAGAATTGATTTCCACAACCACTGTTTGGGGATCAACGTGTATTGAGTTTAAAAGAGCTTCATGTTTAAACCTGCAGGGCTGCCTTCCTTAGGTCAATGTGTAAATTAGTATGCAGAAAGAGCATGGCTGAGAGAAACATATTCATTAGAAGAGCAATTTGCATTACATACAGTATATATATTGACTATGCAACTCTATGCACATAGCCAAACTGGTCTCAGAGCATTTCGTATTATTCTGTACGCAAATCCGAGACATCCTGTTTAGTATGATCTTACTTTTATATGGTATGTATTAATTTGCGGATGTCCATCACCGATTTCGTATGATATGTTACGAATTGCAATTCAAATTATATGTTAACAATTTTAAAAAGTACAATATGTTACACATTTTCTAAATGTACAATATGTAGAGAATTTGATAAAGGTATGATATGTTATGAATTCTAGCTAGGTGGCTAAGTGGCTAATGTTAGCTGTTGCTGCTGATATCATTATTCCAGCCATTGTTCATTATTCCAGCCATTGTTCATAGACTAAACATAACATAGTAAACATATATCCAGGACACAAAAAAATTAGTATAATGTGTTATGTTTGGTATGGTTACTTAAGACCGATGGTGACTTAAATCAAAAATTAAAGTAGGGTGGTTGGTCGGGGTGGATGGGTGGGTGTTTAACGCGAACGTCTAGCAACCAAAAGGTTGCGAGTTTGAACGTCATCACGGACAACTTTAGCATTTGAGCTAATTAGCAACTTTTCAACTACTTAGTACTTTTTAGCTACTTTGCAACTGCTTAGTTTGTTAGCTAACCCTAACCTTAACCCTATTAGCTAACCCTTCCCCTAAACCTAACCCTAACCTTAAACTTAACCTCAAGCCTCGCTAACATTAGCAAGCTAGCTAATGTTAGCCACCTAGCTAGAATTCATAACATATACATTTTGCAAATTCGTAACATACGTATAATACGAATTGTAATTCCTAACATATCATACAAAATGGGTGGTGGACATCCACAAATTAATACATACAATACGAAACGTAACATAACATATCATAGTAAATGGAGGGTTTCATTTTTATGTACAGAATCATACAAAATACTCTGAGACCTGGTTGACATAGCTGACATAAATTGAATTACTGCTAAATCACTGCCCCAACAGTTTGCTGAAATTCTGCTGGTTGAGTAGTTTAATCTTATTTTTAATACAAAGCTTAGTTTGTGAAGGCATGTGTGGTGTGTCTACCTCAGAACAGTTCATCATTTGTGCTATATGCTTTGTAAAGTCAAATTTGTGTAATTGCTCACCAAAATGTTTGTGTATGGGGCAGTACCTAAACTCCAATGAATTACTTCCAAAAATTGCAATTACTAGGTAAACATTCTTGTGTTGAAATGTAAAGTAGAATTTTTGACACACACCAAGGGCACTATTTAAATATTATAGATCATCAAGTTGTACAGTTCATACTGACTCATGGAGTAGTCAGCTCTGACAGGCCTAAAAGCGTCCAGAGTCCTTTAGACATTGCTGTACATCATCTATCTTTGACTCCAAGGAGCAGTTAACATGAAAACATGACAGACAGGAAGTTGCAAACCACATTTTTCTGAAGGTCATACCTGCATACCGGTACTGAAAAATAAATAATTCTTAGAGCTTCTCAGTCGTAGAATTAGGGTTTAGAATTAGAATGCTAGTAATTTAATAGAATCTCCAAGGTCTCAGGGACCTCATGGGACATAAGAGAGTCACTGTTTGATATTTCATGTTTTAAACTACTGTAAATGACACACTCAACCTCATTGAGACTTTATATTGAGACTATTAACATTGACCTTTTAGTCATTTAGTAGACGCTCTTATCCAGAGCGACTTAAAGGCGCAATTAGGGTTGGGGTTAGGGTTGGGGTTAGGGTTGGGGTTAGGGTTGGGGTTAGGGTTAGGGGGTTGGGGTTGGGGTTAGGGTTGGGGTTAGGGTTAGGGTTAGGGGTTGGGGTTAGGGTTGGGGTTAGGGGTTGGGGTTGGGGTTGGGGTTAGGGTTGGGGTTGGGGTTAGGGTTAGGGTTGGGGTTGGGGTTGGGGTTGGGGTTGGGGTTAGGGTTGGGGGGTTGGGGTTAGGGTTGGGGTTAGGGTTGGGGTTAGGGTTGGGGTTAGGGTTGCTCAAGGGCACATCGACAGATTTTTCACCTAGTCAGTTTGGGGATTTGAACAAGCAAACTTTTCGTTACCGGCCTAACGCTCTTTAAAAAATATACAGTTATCACGTCTTCATTGTGTCAATGGCCAGTTAAAGCACTGTAAGTACAGGTAGTAGATATCTGCGGAACTACAGCATACTTCCTTTAGATTAGGTTTACCCATGGCAAAGGGTGTATTTAGAATAACAGAGCATTGTATTCTTTGAATATGCCACACAGCTGATTTTTCCATTAAATCTGAAGCTCTTCAGCGGTATCACAGACTATTCGGCAAGCTGTCCTGAGGCACATTAGGTTTACACCATTATCTTGGTCTTGCTTGAAGAACTGCGGAGTAGTGAAACACACCAATGAGCAAAACAAGGTTGGGTGCTGTTCACATTTCAATGCCAAATACACAAGAAAGTCTCTGTCAATACTTTGTCATATCCTCCAAAATCTATTAGGTGTCCTTAGCTCTATTATATTAGGCCATGTGAGCTGGGGCATGGTCCGCAGACTGTACTGAGCTGCTTCTATTATGAAGCACACTGTTGGATTGTACCATGAAAAGAGCTCATTGTTTACTCCTGCCAAGATACACATTTCAGCAGCTATATAATATCAGCAGATGACATTAATTTCTCTCATGGCTCTGAAAAGACTGCCTTTGGGGACTACCTAGAATGTGTAGTTGACTATTCCTGTGAGTTAACCTGTGTATTCTAGCTACAAATGCATACTATAATGAAGACTACAATGTATAGGTCAGTGAGTGCTGTGTGCTTTAAATGTAGCTGTACTGTTCAGTAGGTATGGAGATTTCATGTCTGGTGAATTAAAACAGACTGCTGATCCAAAGGTACTGATGTAACCAGGTAACCTCCTGCTCCTTTATAAATGGAAAGAACATATGCTAAATTAACTAGATTTTTGTATGAACCTCTGTCTTTTTTATGTTTATTTTATTCTTCCACATAAAGATGTGGAGAGAATGACTCAACCATCAACTATTGTGCCATTGTTGGACTATAAAAAGGTGTTCTTGGACAGTTGCGTAAATATTGCTATCCTTCACAACACAGTGGAGGCGTACGTTGCCAGCAATTGCAATTATTTGAACTCAATGAGAGGAATTCAACTAAATGTGTTTAGACAAGAAAGTTTGTCCATTTTGTATCCTTTGAGTATAGTATAATCTTCTTGTGAGGTCATCTGAAGAGGTTGCGCTGAACAAAAATATAAACGCAACATGCAACGATTTTACTGAGTTACAGTTCATATAAGGAAATCAGTCAATTTAAATAAATGTATATCTCACTGGTCACCCCCAAAGCCAATTCCTCCTTTGGTCGCCTTTCCTTCCAGTTCTCTAATGCCACTGACTGGAACGAACTGCAAAAATCACTGAAGCTGGAGATTCCCATCTCCCTCACTAGCTTTAAGAACCAGCTGTCAGAGCAGCTCACAGATCACTGCACCTGTTCATAGCCCATCTGTATACAGCCCATGTATCTACCTCATCCCCCATACTGTATTTGTTTATTTTGCTCCTTTTGCACCACAGTATCTCTACTTGCACATCCATCTTTTGCACATCTACCATTCCAGTGTTTAACTGCCATATTGTAATTACTTCACCACCATGGCCTATTTATTGCCTTAACTCCCTTATTTGACCTAATTTGCACTCACTGTATATAGACTTTGTTTTCTTTTTTTATTATTTGTTCATTCCATGTGTAACTCTTTGTTGTTGTATGTGTCAAATCTTGGCCAGGTCGCAGTTGCAAATGAAAACTTGTTCTCAACTAGCTTACCGGTTAAATAAAGGATAAATAAAATTAGGCCCTAATCTATGGATTTCACATGACTGGGAATACAGATCCTTTGCCTTGTGTAGCGCGACACATCTCCTTTGCATAGAGTTGATCAGGCTGTTGATTGTGGCCTGTGGACTGTTGTTCCATTCCTCTTCAATGGATGTGCGAAGTAGATGGATATTGGCGGGAACTGAACACTCTATCGTACATGTCGATCCAGAGCATCCCAATCATGCTCAATGGGTATTGTGTTGGTGAGTATGCATACCATGGAAGAACTGGGACATTTTCAACTTCAAGGAATTGTGTACTGATCCTTGCAACATGGATTAATGGCACGATAATGGGCATCAGGATCCTATCACGGTTTCTCTGATTCAGCATTCAAATTGCCATCGATAAAATGCAATTGTGTTCGTTGTCCATAGCTGATGCCTGCCCATACCATAACCCCACTGCCACCATGGGGCACTCTGTTCACAGGGTTGACATCAACAAACCGCTCGCCCACACAAAGCCATACATGCTGTCTGCCATCTGCCCAGTACAGTTAAAACCGGAATTCATCCATGAAGAGCACACTTCTCCAGCATGCCACTGGCCATTGAAGGTGAGCATTTGCCAACTGAAGTCTATTACGACGCCGAACTGCAGTTAGATCAAGACCCTGGTGAGGACGAGCACTCAGATGAGCTTCCCTGAGACGGTTCCTGACAGTTTGTGCAGAAATTCTTCAGTTGTCCAAACCCACAGTTTCATCAGCTTTCCGGGTGGCTGGTCTAAGAAGAACCCGCAGGTGAAGAAGCCGGACGTTGAGGTCCTGGGCAGGCAAGGTCTGTGGTTGTGAGGCCTGTTGGACATACTGCTAAATTCTCTAAAATGACATTGGAACATTCAGATCTCTAGCAACAGTTCTGGTGGACTTTCCTGCAGTCAGAAAGTCAACTATGGCCTCCCGAGAGGCGCAGCAGTCTAATGCACTGCATCGCAGTGTTGCGGTGTCACTACAGCCTGGGGTTTGATCCCAGGCTGTGTCACAACCTGCCGTGACCGGGAATCCCATAGAGAGGCTCACAATTGGCCCTGCATTGTCCGGGTTAGGGAGAGTTTGGTGGGGGGCTTTAATTGGCTCATCGCACTCTAGCGACTCCTTGTGGCGGGCTGGGTGCCTGCAAACTGACTTGGTCGTCAGTTGAACTGTGTTTCCTCTGACACATTGGTGCGGCTGGCTTCTGGGTTAAGGGAGCCAGTGTTAAGAAGCGTGGCTTGGCGGGTCATGTTCCGGAGGACGCATGACTTGACCTTCACCTCTCCCGAACCTGGGGAGTTGCAGCAGTGAGGCAAGATCATAATTGGATTGCAATTGAATATCATGAAATTGGGGAGTAAAAGGGGGTGAACTTTTTTTTTTAAAGAAAATCCCTCAAAAGTGCAGACATCTGTGGCATTGTGTTGTGTGACAAAACTGCACATGTTAGACTGGCCTTTTATTGTCCCCAGCACAAGGTGCACCTGTGTAATGATCATGCTGTTTAATTATCTTCTTGATATGCCACAACTGTCAGGTGGATGGATTATCTTGGCAAAGGAGAAATTCTCACTAACAGGGATGTAAACAATTTTCCACCAAAATATTTAGAGAAATACGCTTTTTGGGACAAACTTTACATTTATATTTTTGTTACGAATAATTATATCACAAATAAACAGAATCCGATCACATTCTGTCTGGATGCAGTACCGATAGCAGGGCTCTTAATGGGCTATGAGTGAGAGTGAGTGTGTAATAGTGTGATTACTGTGGAAGACATCTTTTTAATGAGGGCTGGATGTATATTTGGCTCTTTCTGAGATTTAAATCTAGGGTACTTCAATTAATACCCATTATACACATTTCTATTAGAATGTATGCTTATCTATAGACATCAACAGGGGATGTCTGTGTGAGGAAAGTTTTAGTGAAGATAACATGCCTCAACAATTATGATCACTTTATTGGTCAAATGCAAAGTTCCAACAGAAATGTGACTTCCGCTTTTGACCCAACCCCTCCAAAAGACACACATACATTGCCTTCTGAGAGTATTCATACCGCTTGACTTTTTCACATTTTGTTGTGTTAGCCTGAATTTAAAATGGATTGCATTCAGATTTTATGTCACAGGCCTACGCACAATACCCCATAATGTGAAAGTGGAATTATGTTTTGCCATTTTTACAAATTAATAAAAAATGAAAAGCTGAAATGTCTTGAGTCTAAGTATTTAACCCAATTGTTATGGCAAGCGTAAATAGGTTCAGGAGCAGAAATGTGCTTAACGAGTCACAAAATAAGCTGCATGGACTCACTTTGTGTGCAATAAGTGTTTAACATGATTTTCTCTCTGTATCCCACACATACAATTATCTGTAATGTCCCTTAGCCGAGCAGTGAATTTAAAACAGAGATTCAACCATAAAGACAAGGGAGGTTTTCCAATGCCTCGCAAAGAAGGGCGCCTATTGGTAGATGGGTAAAACAAATAACAAGACATTGAATATCCCTTTGAGCATGGTGAAGATATTAGTTACACTTTGGATGGTGTGTCAATACACCCAGTCACGACAAAGATACAGGCGTCCTTCCTAACTCAGTTGCCGGAGAGGAAGGAAACCGCTCAGGGATTTCACCATGAGGCCAATGGTGATTTTAAAACAGTTTAATGAGAATTTGTATTTAATGGCTGTGATAGATGAAAACTGAGGATGGATCAACAACATTGTAGTTATTCTACAATACTAACCTAATTGAAAGAGTGAAAAGAAGGAAGCTTGTACAGAATAAAATATTCCAAAACATGCATCTTGTTTGAAACAAGGCACTAAATTAATACTGCAAAAATTGTGGCAAAGCAATAAAAAAAATCCTGAATACAAAGTGTTCTGTTTGGGGCAAAACCAAAACAACACATTAATGAGTACCACTCTCCATCTTTTTAAGCATAGTGGTGGCTGCATCATGTTATGGGTAGGCTTGTAGTCATTAAGGACTGTGGAGTTTTTTGAGGATAAAAACATTTGTGGAATAGAGCTAAAAACAAGCAAAATCCTAGAAGAACACCTGGTTCAGTCTGCTTTCCACCAGACACAGGGAAATGAAATCACCTTTCAGCAGAACAATAACCTAAAACACAAGGCCAAATCTACACTGGAGTTTATTACCAAGAAGACAGTGAATGTTCCTGAGTGGCCAAGTTACAGTTTTCACATAAATCTACTTGCAAATCTAAGGCAAGACCTGAAAATGGTTGTCTAGTAATGATCAACAACCAATTCTACAGAGCTTGAAACATTTTGAAAAGAACAATGGGCAAATGTTGCACAATCCAGATGTGGAAAGCGCTTACCCAGAAAGACTCACAGCTCTAATCGCTGCCAAAGGTGCTTCTACAAAGTATTGACTCAGGGGTGTGAACATGTTTGCATTTCAATAAATGCAAACCTGTTCATGTCTTAAAACATGTTCCCGTTGTCATTATGGGGTGTTGTGTGTAGATCGGTGTAAAAACAAATATTTGATCCATTTTGAATTAAGACTAACACAAGAACATGTGGAATAAGTCAAGGGGTATGAACGCTTTCTGAAGCCACATAGAGGTTTTGGAGAGGTGCGGGGGTCAGCCAAACCCGGCGCCCAGGGAGGTGTTGTTGCTGGGGATTAAGTGCTTTGCTCAAGAGCACAGCGGCAGGCCATGGAATCTAGGATTTGATACCAGAAACCCTCCGGCTGCCAATTCACTTCCCAACAGATTTTTGCTGTCGGACCTTGGGACTCGAACTGTCAACCCGCCGGTTGTTGGATTGTCTCTCTAACCGCTTGGCTACCTATTACCAGGCAACCCAATAGTGATCGTTTCACAGCTTTTACTAGTATTTTAATCATTTTGTTGTCACAACTCAATCCAATGAGTGTATCACATAGGTATGATAGCGAATGTCATAACGAACCCCCTATGGATATAACTATAATATGCACTCCATGGTGATTTGAACCAATTTACATGTTTTTGATGTGGAGAGAAAATAGAGTACATAGATTAGAGCTTCCATGGATATGCCTCCCCAGATGAGAAACATATCAACATATTTGCATTATGCATTATGGTATAGAGGACAATCATAATCATACACACAAAAAAAATGTGTATGAATTGCTATTCATTTCACTCTTTTCTGAGTATGTAGGTCTCTTCTATGATGAAAACAGCTTTTCCTAGTTCAGCCAATGCTATAAAAACAGTTATAGAGGTGATGAGACATTCTATCAAGCAAACACTCTCCCTGTTTTCTCCCTTGTTCTTCCCAATTTGCCAGATGTACAGCCTGCTGAGTCTGACACTCTGTGGTAAGTCACCTTGAGAGAGATGCTGTTGGTTTGTTAGTGCTCCGCGCGTGGTGCTTTAATAAATCATTAACGGCTTATGTAAAAAGGTAAACTTCCTTCAGGCCATGGGAGCCATGATCACAACACACATAACAGACATGGCATCCAGCCAGAAAACGTGCTTCCCTGCCTTACCTCCACTCTTACTTGCACAGGCAATAAGGAAATAGACAAGGATCTTGTAAAAACAGTACATGTGTAACACATTAAGCATGATGCTCACACATAAATGAAGTAATACTGACAGCTACAACGCACCAATGCTGACTACTACAGTACAGAAAGGATGCAAATTAGTACATCATTTTATGAATGTCAGGGAATCTGAAGCCCGATACACTTGTATCTGTATACGGTTTAAAAATGGCAGATCTGGACACTGATAAGCGCCTAAATTGTAAAGCATGACGTCAGAGATCAGGGTCTCTGCATCACAGCTCTGTATGGGTTTTGACTGACAGCTGTTCTGAACTTGAGCACTGCGCGTGGCAAGAAGTTGCCCCATCCCTCCCGATAATTGGGCAACTTTTGAAAATAATTTAGTTGTCTGAGTGAGGGAAATGCTGTATATTAAGAGGATTTGATGCATTTTGAAAGATGAGAAGGTGAGGATTAATAAATTCTGCTTTGATGTTATACAAGCAAGCCAAGCAACCCTAACCCTAACCCTATCCAAATGTGCACTTCACATTTCCATATCATAAAAATCATGTATAATGTTGTGTTATAATGTTGTGTCAATGTTTATGCTCACTGATATACAGTTTGATGTACAGTTACAAGCTGACATGATGTTTTACTTTGGGTTGTCCTGAACAGAATGAGCCTATGTTTGTTGTACTGTGACGAAAATTTGCCGTGGACCACAGATCTCAAAGCACTCATGACTTCATTCTATGCTCATCAAAATGGTGATCTGCTTCTCTGAATTGCCTTGTGAAATCTTAACACTTTATGATAGTATTTTATTATTTAGCTTGTCATATTGGCAATAGAACAAACTGATTGAAGACTCTTCTTTGAGTCCTTAAAGTGCATCGAAATGACTTAAGAACTGTACACACTCTGGAAAGGTGTGTGGCCACTTGGAAACACCAGTTAGACCTCACATTCAAACCCTTGTAATTTGTTTGTCTTATGTTAAACCTACTCCAAATTTTCTAAGAATATTCTTATCGTGTTACTGAATCAACATTGTAATGTTTGCATACAGTCCTGTGTTCTTTCATTTAACTACATAAGTCAGTTAAGAAACCCTAACTTGGACAACGCTCAGCCAATTCTGCACCGCCCTATGGGACTCCCAATCACGGCCGGTAGTGATACAGCCTGGAATCAAACCAGGGTCTGTAGTAACACCTCTAGCAGTGCCTTAGACCGCTGCACCACTCAGGAACTGTTGTCAGGTCAACTGTTATGTCCTGACCTTTAGTCTAATAATTTTCCTATATTCTCCAAACTTTTCCCATTGAATTTTTTTCCATGGTTATGCATTCCATATTTCTTCTGTTAAAAACATTTATATTTAGCCCTATCCATACAGGCCAATTCCCATGAGTGTAAGGGTTTTAAGTTATAAATCAGTGCTTAATATGAGAGCAAACCGCATGGATTAAATTGTAGGTTGAAAACGTTATTTTAGTATTTTGGAAACCACAACATGAATCATGACTATAGAGCTATCCATTGAGAGTGTGGCCCAATCATTTAATCAGAACAGTGTGGACTCCTAAGCTGAAGCTGTCATCAGAGGAGGGTAATTTACCCCAATGCAACACATTGAGCTCTATGAATCATTGTATTAATCACTTAAGCCCATGCAGTGTTTGAGTAAACACATCTACTGCAGCTAGTCTTAATAAAGCCAATTTAGTTCAACAACTGTCAAAAAGCATGCTGAATAAAACATTTCCATTAATGCGGTTCTATCATACTGAAAACATGTTTATTCGTAAACAGCAGATGTCATTGTTTTCTTAACAAATTTACATAACAAGCTGGGTGAAAATTATCCACTTTTTCACCTCTATTTACCCGCATATATTCCCCGGAGATAAAAGTCTCCTTTTCAGCCGATTAGTGGCCTGAATGACAGGCTTGTGTGAAATTATGTGACAGGAAAAATATTGTAGATAATGAGAATACAGAGGCAGAGCTGTAGGAACCTTTCCTTGAGCTGCTTTTACAAGCGTGCATGATGCTGGTTAGCCTTTTTTTGTCATGAATCTTGTTCTGGAGGCAGCTCTGCATGGTGGGTACTATTTGGCACAGCCACAAAGTTCTAAAATTTGATTTGAAACCTAAACCTAATCTTAACCCTAACCACACTGCTAATCCTTATGCCTAACTCTAACCTTTTTGTCATGGATTTTTACAATAGCCTATTTTGCAGCTGGCCTATCTAAGGGGAAATCTCTCAGTTCTGCCTCCAGGACACGTCTAATGGCAATAAATGTGAACCTGCATGCATAACTCCCAATCTATTCATGTCAAGGCAAAGAGACACCTCATTAACATGTTTGTCAATAATTGTATTTTGATTTTGGCAAGGATTTATACTGTGTCGCTTGACTTTTTACGCCAAGTTGGTATCTTCAAGATGGCGTAGCAGTCGGAAGTCTGTTTGTCTTGTCCTGTCCCTTCCCATCCAATGTACAGATGAAGTTGGAAGTTTACATGCACTTAGGTTGGAGTCATTAACTCATTTTTCAACCACTCCACAAATTTCTTGTTAACAAACTATAGTTTTGGCAAGTCGGTAAGGATATCTACTTTGGGCGTGACACAAGTAATTTTCCCGACAATTGTTTACAGACAGATTATTTCACTTATAATTCACTGTATCACAATTCCAGTGGTTCAGAAGTTTATATACGCAAAGTTGACTGTGCCTTTAAACAGCTTGGAAAATTCTATAATGTCATTGCTTTAGAAACTTCTGATAGGCTAATTGACATCATTTGAGTCAATTGGAGGTGTACCTGTTGATGTATTCAAGGCCTACCTTCAAACGCAATATCTCTTTGCTTGACATCATGGGAAAATCTAAATAAATCAGCCAAGACCTCAGAAAAAAACTTCAGACCTCCACAAGTCTGGTTCATCTTTGGGAGCCATTTCCAAATGGCTGAAGGTACCACGTTCATCTGTACAAACAATAGTATGCAAGTATAAACACCATGGGACCACGCAGCCGCCATACCGCTCAGGAAGGAGATGCGTCCTGTCTCCTAGAGATAAACGTACGTTGGTGTGAAAAGTGCAAATCAATCCCAGAACAACAGCAAAGGACTTTGTGAAGATGCTGGAGGAAACAGGCACAAAAGTATCTATATCCACAGTAAAACAAGTCCTATATCAACATAACTTGAAAGGCCGCTCAGCAAGGAAGAAGCTACTGCTCCAAAACCGCCATTAAAAAAGCCAGACTACGGTTTGCAACTACACAAGGGGACAAAGATCGTACTTTTTGGAGAAATGTCCTCTGGTCTGATGAAACAAAAATAGAACTGTTTGGCCATGATGACCATCGTTATGTTTGGAGGAAAAAGGGGGAGGCTTGCAAGCCGAAGAACACCATCCCAACCGTGAAGCACGGGGGTGGCAGCATCAAGTTGTGGGGTTGCTTTGCTGCAGGAGGGACTGGTGCACTTCACAAAACAGATGGCTTCATGAGGAAGGAAAATGATGTGGGGATATTGAAGCAACATCTCAAGACATCAGTCAGGAAGTTAAAGCTTGGTCGCAAATGGGTCTTCCAAATGGACAATGACCCATTCACTGTATTACAATTCCAGTGGTTCAGAAGTTTACATACGCTAAGTTGACTGTGCCTTTAAACAGCTTGGAAAATTCTATGATGTCTTGGATTTAGAAGCTTCTGATATTTCCAAAGTTGTGGCAAAATGGCTTAAGAACAACAAAGTCAAGGTATTGGAGTGGCCATCACAAAGCCTTGACCTCAATCCTATAGAACATTTGTGGGCAGAACTGAAAAAGGGTGTGCGAGCAAGGAGGCCTACAAACCTGACTCAGTTACACCAGCTCTGTCAGGAGGAATGGGCCAAAATTTACCCAACTTATTGTGGGAAGCTTGTGGAAGGCTACCCGAAAAGTTTGACCCAAGTTAAACAATTTAAAGGCAATGCTACCAAATACTAATTGAGTGTATGTGAACTTCTGACCCACTGGGAATGTGATGAAAGAAAAAAAATCTTCTATTATTTTGACATTTCACATTCTTAAAATAAAGTGGTGATCCTAACTGACCAAAGACAGGGAATTGTTACTAGGATTAAATGTCAGGAATTGTGAAAAACTGAGTTTAAATGTATTTGGCTAAAGTGTATGTAATCTTCCGACTTCAACTGTATATACATTTATATGTAATATACAGTACCAGTCAAATGTTTAAACAAACCTACTCATTCAAGGATTTTTCTTTATTTTTCCTATATTCTACATTGAAGAATAATATTGAAGACATCAAAACTATGAAATAAAACATATGGAATCATGTAGTCACCCAAAAAATGTTAAATAAATCAAAATATATTTTAGATTTTAAATTCTTCAAAGTAGCCACCCTTTACCTTGATGACAGCTTTGCACACTCTTGTCCTTCTCTCAACCAGCTTCACCTGGAATGCTTTTCCAACAGTCTTGAAAGAGTTCCCACATCCTTCAATCTGCAGTCCAACTCATCCCAAACCATCTCAATTGGGTTGAGGTCGGGTGATTTTGGAGGCCAGGTCATCTGATGCAGCACTCTATCACTCTCCTTCTCGGTCAAATAGTCCTTACACAGCATGGAGGTGTGTTGGGTCATTTTCCTGTTGAAAAACAAATGATACTCCAACTAAGTGCAAACCAGATGGGAACGGCAAATCACTGCAGAATGCTGTGGTAGCCATGCTGGTTAAGTGTGCCTTAAATTCTAAATAAATCACAGACAGTGTCATCAACAATGCACCCCCACACCATCAAACATCCTCCTCCATGCTCTATGGTTGGAACTACACATGCGGCAATCATCCGTTCACCTACTCTGCGTCTCACAAAGACACGCGGTTGGAACCAAAAATCAAAAATTTGGACTCATCAGACCAAAGGACAGATTTCAACCGGTCTTATGTCCATTGCTTGTGTTTCTTGGCCCAAGCAAGTATCTTCTTCTTATTAGTGTCCTTTAGTAGTGGTTTCTTTGCAGAAATTCAACCATGAAGGCAGTCTCCTCTGAACAGTTGATATTGACATGTGTCTGTTACTTGAACTCTGTGAAGCATTTATTTAGGCTGCAATTTCTGAGACACAACTCTAATGAACTTATCCTCTGCAGCTGAGGTAATTCTGGATCTTCCTTTCCTGTGGCGGTCCTCATGAGAGCCAGTTTCTCCATAACACTTGATTGTTTTTGCGACTGCACTTGAAGAAACTTTTAAAGTTCTTGAAATGTTCTTGATTGACTGACCTTCAGTCAAATGTTAAAGTAATGGTGGACTGTCATTTCTCTTTGCTTATTTGAGCTGTTCTTGCCATAATTGGTATTTTACCAAATAGGGCTATCTTCTGTATACCACCCCTACCTTGTCACAACACATCTGAATGGCACAAAGGAATTAAGAAGGAAAGAAATTCCACAAATGAACTTTTAACAAGGCACACCTGTTTATTGAAATGCATTCCAGGTGACTACATCATGAAGCTGGTTGAGAGAATGCCAAGAGTGTGCAAAGCTGTCATCAAGGCAAAGTATGGCTACTTTGAAGAATCTCAAAGTAATATATATTTTGATTTGTTTAACACTTTTTTGGTTACTACATGATTCCATATGTGTTATTTTGAAGTTTTGATGTCTTAGCTATTATTCTACAATGTAGAGAATAGTACAAATAAAGAAAAAGTAGGTGTGTCCAAACTGTTGACTGGTACTGTACATATGTCAAATATTACATTACATGTTATTGCATTACATCTGAAGATAGATGAATGAGCAAGTTGCACAGTATCCACCTAGTCTAGAGCTGATACATATGTTAAATTGTATTAATAATCAGTGGTGATTATTAGTGTTTGGGAAGGAGTAAAAGGAAAATACTGAAACAAACCTAGCAATTTTATGTTCCTTTTCATTATCTTCACTTCTCCACTCCCAGCACTATTACTGACTGATTACACCCTAATCATAATGGAACTTAGTCCTCTCCCCATCACGGTGGGTACAGTATCGGTTCCCGCTCAAAACGAGAAGGAAAACTACCTCGATTAGTTCTCGCTGTGAACATACAATTAAAATCTGTGGAACATCAACCAAATCTTCTCCTCTCTTAATGGGACTGCTAGGGCCATTGTTGATGTAAGAGAATGCATGCACTTATCTCAAGCATGTTAAGCATTTGATTCAGTACTCATTAAATACAACAGATGGTGGTATGGTGTTCGAGGAAGTGGAAAACCCTTGAGTGAGTTCTCATGCTTAACCACAATAGTTACACTAACTTGTTTTACACACTATGGTTTAAACATGTTGTATTTGTATATGTAAAGTCAGTTCAATAACTGTTTAATCACTGATTGCATGATTGTCTCTGGAATCACTTACTCCTTCTGACTATGATGTATGTGTTTGACGTTTTCAACATGTAGTCAAACCCGCAGTCCCTCTTGCACATCTAATTGGCATATTTCAATGCTTGCAAGGTTTATGTGTTTTTTTAAATACATTCCCTCAGAGTTACTAACATGCACAAAAGATATGTATGAGTGAATATTAGTAGCTGTCTTGATGAGGTCAGAGCTGGATTACATATACTGTAAGTATACAGTGGGGTCTGGGAACATTGGATCCCCTGATAAAGATGAGCAACAAAATTAAATAAAGCTGTTTTGCTTCCACTGGTCCTGGGGCTTTGTTAAGGTCAACGGCAACATGAACTTAACCAAGTACCAGGACATTTTAGCCAAAAACCTGGTTGCCTTTGCCAGGAGACTGAAACTTTGCCGCAAGTGAATCTTCCAGCAAGACAATAACCCCAAGCACACATCAAAATCCATGAAGAAATGGTTAATTGACCACAAAATAACAATTTTGCAATGACCATCTCAATCTCAGGATTTGAACTCCATTGAAAAACTGTGGTTTGAAGAAGGGCTGTCTATAAGCGCAGACAAAAAATATTCTGTATGGTAGAATGTGTTCTCCATCTTATAAACCATTTTATAAAAAGGGGAGGGTGCTGGAGTATTGAAAACAGGGGATCCAATCATTTTGACCCCCATCTTTAAAAAAAAATGTTTTATTACTTTATTTTATTTTAACAAGAGTCTTTCTCTGAGCAATTGTATTAGTATAAAATAATATAAATATAAATTCAATTTGTTTAGCATAAAATATAGCTCAGTATTTGCTTAATTTAGGGCTCCTGAGAGGGGCTGCAGTCTAAGGCACTGCATCACAGCTCAAGAGGCATCACTACAGTCCCTGGTTCAAATCCAGGCTGTATCACATCTGGCTGTGATTTGGAGTCCCGTAGGGGTAGCGCACAATTGCCCCAGGTTTGGCTGGGGTAGGCTGTCATTGTAAATAAGAATTTGTTCTTAACTGACTTGCCTGGTTAACATTTTTTATGTATTTATTTTGTCTTTTTTGCTCATCTTTATCAAGGGATCCAATCATTCTGGATACCATAACTCCCTCAGTGACACAATTGGGACATGATATTCTATTTCGCTGGTCTGGTCCCATTGGAGATAGTTGTCCATTTACAATGTAATTTATGGCAGCAAGGTGCCAAATATGCCCTCTGACTTCTGTGGCGCCAGATACACCAATATTGGGGATAGTATGCAGCGTCATCTACATGCATTTCTGCTGATATGTCCACTCTCCACGTATCTTCAAGAAAGGTGACATTGAGATTACACTGTATACCACAGCTAGGGAACCTCGAAGGCTATTTCGATTATAGTAAGTCTGCTTGTGCAATACCATAAAGAAGCATGAAATGTCAAGCCACTTGACAAAATAATTCTTTATACAAGGCTCTCTGAGGAAATATGTCCATTTTAAAACTCAAAGTAGGGTGTTAATACATCAGGTATTCAAATTCCAGCGGGGAATGGACTTGTACTGCTCTAGACTCAGGGGGACAGACTGTTGTTGGTGGGGAATTTTCAAATCAAGCTCCACGCTCATCCTGCTTGATAATGAAAAGGTGGGAAGTGCATAGACTCATCAAACTCGGCAATATGCCAGTGATGATGTTGCTGAAAACGTCCAGACAGAAAAATTGCCTATGCACACAACTAATCCAATGTGATGCGTATAGATTTCCCTATGTCACGATGGATTGTGAACTATTCTCAGTGGTTTTGTCATGGAACTTCCATCATGGAAATTATATAGGTGATACTGACAGTGATGTGCGAGCCTCACATAGTTTTTTTCCCCCGATTCACCGCCAAGCCAGATTATTTCTCCTGGAGGAGGGAAGCAGCTGAATGCAAATGACACTCACAAACAACAAGCTGTGGGATATAACGAAGAGCCACTCTCATTGGAGCCAAGCGGCTATACACAACAACTGTTTACTGATGAGACTATTCACAAACACACAAAGCAATCAGCCAAGATGTATCAAATTGGAGACAAAGACAAGAAGATAAAACTGAAAATGTACCATTTTGAAGGCCAATATGAATATGAATTTGTGAATGTTGCAATACAATAGGAAAATATCTAAGAATTCAACTATGCATTTTAGTCTTATGCGTAATTGATTGAGTTTATGACGAATAACAAGAATGTGGGACAAACGATTCTGGATGACACACCACACAGGAAGTGTCATCAGTGTCAGCTGATTGCCTGAGGAGGAACACTGAGGTCACTGTCTGTAAATGACATGTCTTACGCTAACAGTACATTTCTAGTCACAGTCATGGTGATCTATGTCTACTGACTGTATCATGACCACAACGTTGTACACCAAGCAGATCATGTCGCTTCATCTGTAATCCAAAAATCAATGTCTGATGGTCTGACACAGGCACGCATGTACACACTCAATAAAAGCAATTACAACATATCCATGTTTTTGCAATGTTACGTTTTCCATGACATGAAGGGAATATATTGAAACTACAGCAAAGTACCCAGGAGCTGTGAAAAAAAAACCAGCCTGTTCTGTTTCTCTGGTGACAGTGTAACGGCTCGGTAATCTTGGTGATCGATTGGAAATCCAACTAACCATTTCATGAGCATTGTCAAGCACAGCACAATTTACTTGTCTCTCCACAGAGGCAGCTGAGGGAGGCTGGAAATGCTCAGTTACAGTGAGGAATTGATTGATGAAGTACTCTTGACTGCCAGCTGCATGTTTATATTGGCTTTTATTAACAATTGCAGCCTTTGCTAGAATGAATTCAATACAGTATGACAGATACAGCTGTGTGGATGTCAGGCATTTGGGGGCTCTGAGCTATAGATGATGATTGTTTAATGTTCAGTAACCTTCTGCATATCATTTTGTTATGTAGGTGCAGCTGACTATCATAAGCGTATTTCATAGGCATGCCTTTATTATTTATTTTATAACATCTTAAGATGCCATATGAGAGATGAGGGACAACATGAACTAGATCAAACATCTGTAGATTGATGTATGTGGAACTGCTGGAGGAAACATTTTTGCATGGTTGCATTAACTTACTGGACAGGAAACGCACTGCAGTATATTGTAATGTTGATCTCCACCCCAGATTCCATTTTTATCTCTTATCTTTGTTAATATTTAAAGGATAGTTTGGCATTTTGGCACTGAATCAGATGAACTTGTGGATAGCATTTGTATGTCTCTGCGTGCAGTTTGAAGGAAGTTTCTTTCTGTAGACTTCCTGTCATTGCGCTAATTTCCTTCATACTGCAATCATTCATTCATGCAAAGACATAAAAATGGTATCCACAAGTTCATCTGACTCTGGGGAAGTATATTGCCAAAATCCCAAACTATCTTGTCATGACGTTGGCCTCTTTGGGTATAGCAAGCCCATCCCCCTCTCCCCGCATCCCCCTTTCCTCCTTCAACTAGGTTGCTGTGGTCAGAGAGACGTCGTATATTCCTGAGAATCTCCTCATGGACACATAGTAGAGAGAGAGTAGATTTTCATGGAGCACAAAGGAATTTCTTACACCTCACAGAACTTGAGGTACGAACCAATTTAATGTTTCGGAGAAAGTATAAAAGATCGGTGAAGAATCCAGCTACGAACTGGTCCGTTTGTCACAACTTGGGAAGCTCATGGGAGACAGTGTGGCCACATTACCATAACGCTGTTTATACATCTAATTGTTGTATAAGATGAATGAGTGAGTATGATACTGTTTGTATAATTGTGTAATGTGATTTTGGACTGTTTAATGAAGAAAAATACAATTCCCTTTTGATTTGAACTAAATCAGAGGACCGCCCCTGAGCCCAGTTAGGGTCAGACATCCTGGGACAGCCCTCTTCGGCCCTCCCGAATAAAACCCCCACTCGGGTTTTTGATCAGCAGACCGAGCTTACCTCAATTACGAGATGGCTAAAGGTTGCAGACCATGTTTTTCTCCATTAGGAGGTCAAAGGTTGTAGACCATTGCTGTATCTTTTAACCATACCACGTGGTTAAACTCTTAGACAATCGATACCGACAGAATAAGAACACGTCTTTGATATTGATTACTAGTCTGCAGCTAGGAATTCGGCATCATTGAACGCGAAGAATGACAACCGCCAAAACATTCATTCTATAACAAATGTCACTCTGAACAATCCCCTCTATAACCACAACCGAGAGAGAGCGGGACAGAGACGGACAATTCTACAAAAGAAATTAACTTTTCACAAGCGATCAAGACGACACACTGAGCATAAATATATATATTGATTGCAACTGTTCCCGAATGAGTGAGCGTTCATGTGCAAAGCATTAGCATTTCAATTGTTATAATTATCTCTTTGTAGTGACTTCTTAGTCGACCCCCACTTCCCCTTTTGTCTAACAATCCGCCATGCCGGTTTAGCCCACTAGGGCACATCCTCCTATCATTACATTTACCTTGTTTGTTTGTTTATGCATTTCTGTGAATTACTTAGTTAGTAATAAATAAATTATTTAAGACAATTGATGTATGGATGACTCATAGTGAAGACTGGGTTCGTGCCGATAACTAACAATGTACGACGTTTGGAATGAGACTAACGTGAGGTAAAGTAAATAATTCATTAATTCGAAGACTAATTGATCAGATAAAATATCTGAAAAGTTATTTTAGGAAAACTGAATATTTTTCCTTGGTGCCCCTAGTTAATTAGTTACGTGATTAATCAGTTGATCGCGTAGTAACTAATTACAGAGAATCTTTGATAAAAACTAACAGTCTTCAGTTAATGATAGTAAAGACACGACAATCCTTTTAATATCAAAATGAAATGGGCATCTTTAAGTAGCTAGGCCTCCTTGTCCATTGTCTTCACAGCTAGTTAAAGACTAAAGGAAGGTTTAATCAAAAACACAGTATTACCAGTTTCATCACATTGAAAAAAAAAAAGGGTCGGCCACTACATCAACTACTTCTGACTGTATCCAAAGTGACAACCTGTGGTTTGTTTTGTGGAAATGGGATTAGGTGTACTTTCTGTGTTGTAGTCTTTCCTTTGAACTGATTTAATCCCTCAATATCCTCCCTGCTGTTTACTTGTTGCCCTAACCCAACGCTGCTGACTGCACACATAAACTTGAGGAATCACATTAGGTTGACATGATGGTCCAAGGCTGAGACAACAAGGTCATTGCGCAGATGGAGATGGTAGGGTAAACATAGGCTTTTCAAACTAGAAGCCCGGAGTGGATTCAAACACACAGTCAAGGAAACAACTCTAACAATATAACACCTTGAGGGTCTTTTTTCACAGATCACTTTTAACTTATATTGTGCACTAGACTGGTAACAGTAATGGAAGGTAAATGCATTTAAATGCCGTTTACAAACCACCTTTTGTGCAAAAAATGCATTGAAAGTACAGGAAACGCTATTTTACTCAATGAGAACAGTGATAATGGCGCTGTTTTGCATAGCAGACATTTTACAGGTTCCTGACCAAGTCTGCTATTTTGTGTTTTTATTTGGTCTGATCGTAACTTGTTTTGTGCATAATGTTTCCACCATCATTTCCTATGACTGAAAATAGCTTCTGGACATCAGAACAGCAATCACTAACCTACATTTGGATGAAGATTTTTTACTTGCAACGAATTGCAGGACATACTGCTCACCCCGGACAAGGCCCTAATCCCTTTGACACCGAAAATAAAAAGATGGCGTAAAAGAGGCCGGCGTGTGGGCACCCTGACAAAAGTAATTTGGCGAGTACATAAAGTGCCTCTAACCTCCGTTCTATTGGCGAACGTGCAATCACTGGAGAACAAACTGGATGAGCTCCATTCGAGGCCATCCTGTCAAGGAGTTGTGGCAAAATGTCCAAGTGGAATTATGTTTTCAGCAATGTTTACACATTTTTTTTAAATGCAAAGATAAAATGTCTTGAGTCAATAATATTCAACCCTTTTGTTATGGCAAGCCTAAGTAAGTTCAGGAGTAAAACTGTTGGTTAACAGGTCACATAATACGTTGCATTGACTGTGTGCAATAAAAGTGTGCCCCCCCCGCCACTGCAGTCAAGTAACCAATCCAATTCGCCCTCTAGTGACCTCATGGGTGGAATTGTATTAATATTTTTCTTAATTAATATACTTTATTTTGTTTATCAAGTGTTTCTATGCCAAATTATTTTGTTATATTTCAGTCTTCTGTGATGTATATAAAGGGTAATATTGGGATGCAAACCCGACATTGAATAAATTTCAACTCTATAGCTGGCATGGTACATGGCATGGTACATGTGTGTGAGGTGTAAACTTTTCAAAGTAGATTTGTTTAAGACTACCAAGAAACCCTCCCTGTGACCTTGATTTAGCCCACTGCAGTAAAAGGATAACATGATTGTTAAATGACTACCTCATATTTTACCCATACATTGTCTGTAAAGTCCCTCAGTCAAGTAGTGAATTTCAAGCACAGATTCAACCACAAAGACCAGGGAGGTTTTCCAATGGTTCACAAAGGGCACCTATTGACAGATGGGTAAGAAAAACAGACGATAAAGATCCCTTTGAGCATGGTGTAGTTACTAATTACAGTTTGGATGGTTTATCAATACACCCAGTCACTACAAAGACTCAGTTGCCTAACCCTAACTCAGTTGCCGGAGAGGGAGGAAACTGCTCAGGGATTTCACCATCAGGCCAATTAAAACAGTTACAGAGTTGAATGGCTGTAATAGGAGATAACTGAGGATGGATCAACAACATTGTAGTTACTCCACAATAATAACATAAATGACAGAGTGAAAAGAAGGAAACATGTACAGAATACACATATTCCAAAACATGCATCCTGTTTGCAATAAGGCACTAAAGTAATGTTTCAAAAGAATTACCAAGGAAATTAACTTTTGGTCCTGAATACAAAGGGTTATTTTTGGGGCAAATCCAACACAACATACACAACACATCACTGAGTACCACTCTTCATATTTTCAAGCATGGTGGTCGCTGCATCGTGTTTGTCATCGACAAGGACTAGGTTTTTTTTCGGGATAAAAATAAATGGAATAGAGCTAAGTACAGGCAAAATCCTAGAGGAAAACTTGGTTCAGTCTGCTTTCCAACAGACACTGGGAGTCAAATTCACCTTTCAACAGGACAATTACCAAAAACACAAGGACAAATATACACTGGAGTTGCTTACCAAGACAACGTTGAATGTTCCTGAATGGCCTAATTATAGTTTTAACTTAATTCAGCTTGAAAATCTATGACAAGACTTGAAAATGGCTGTCTAGCAATGATCAACAACCAATTGACAGAGGTTGATGAATGTAAAAAATATTCATGTGGAAATATTGTACAATCCAGGTGTGCACAGATCTTAAAGAGTTACTCATAAAGACTCACAGCTGTATTTGCTGCCAAAGGTTATACTAACATGTATTGACCCAGGGGGTTTAATACTTATCTAATCAAATTAGTATTTCATTTCCATTCATTAAAAAAGGTATAATCTTCCACTTTGCCGTTAAAGTATTTTGTGTAGATTGGTGACAAAAAATTGCAATTAAATTCATTTTAATCCCTCATTGTAACACAAAAACAATTCGGGTGGTGTGAAAAGTTTCTGAAGGCACTATACATTTAGCTGTTTTTTCTATGCATCGGCAGGACATAACGGCACCATCAGCTAAACTCAAGGGATCTCTTTGTTAACAGCAGCTGGTGCGTGATCTCTAATATTAAGGAAGTCTCGAGCTTCTAAGCTGTAGACCATAATATTTACCAGGAGAGTTGATCTATATTTTTCGTAGCTGTCTATTTACCACCACAAACCAATGCTGGCATTAAGACCACACTCAATGAGCTGTATGGGGGCATAAGCAAATAAGAAAATCCTCATCAAGAGGTGGCCCTCTTAGTGGCCTGTGATTTTAATGCATGGAAACTAAAATCTGTTATTCCTAATTTCTACCAGCATATCATGTATGCAACTACAGGCAAAAAATTCTAGATCACCTTTGCTCCACACACAGCAACGCTTACAAAGCTCTCCCTCAGCCTCCAATTGGCAAATCTAACCATAACTCTATTCTCCTGATTCCTGCATACAAGCAACAACAAAAACGAACCAGCTCAATACAGATATGGTCCAATGAAGTGGATGCTAAGCTACAGGACTGTTTTTCTAGTGCAGACTGGAATATGTTTATAAATAAGTGCATAGACGACGTTGTCACCCACAGAAGCAGTACGTACACTTCCCAACCAGAACTCATGGACTACAGGAAACATCCTCACTGAGTTAGAGGCTAGAGCTGCCTCTTCCAAGGAGCGGGACACTAATCCGGACGCTCATAGGACACCTCGCTATGTCCTCCAACGAACCATCAAACGAGCAAAGCACCAATACAGGACTAAGATCGAATACTACTACACCGGCTCTAACGCTCGTCAGATGTAGCAGGGCTTGCAAACTTTCACAGATTACAAAGGGAAACCCAGCTGCGAGCTGCCCAGTGACGCAAGCCTACCAGATGAGCAAAATGCCTTTTACGCTCGCTTCGAGGCAAGCAACACTAAACCATGCATGAGAGCATCAGCTGTTCTGGACAATTGTGCGATCAAGTTCTCCGTAGTTGATGTGAGTAAGACCTTTAAACATGTTAACATTCACAAGGCCACAGGGCTAGATGGATTACAAGGATGCGTACCTAGAACATGCGTTGACCAGCTTGCAAGTGTCTTCACTGACATTTTCAACCTCTCCCTGACCCAGTCTGTAATAATGTACATGTTTCAAGCAGACAACCATAGTCCTTGTGCCCAGGAACGTCAAGGTAACCAGTCTACATTACCATTGCCCCGTAGCACTCACATCTCAAGCCATGAAATGCTTTGAAAGAATGGTCATGGCCCACATCAACACCATCATCCCAGACACCCTGTACCCACTCCAATTTACATACCACCCCAACAGATCCACAGATGACGCAATCTCTATTGCACTCCATACTGCCCTTTCCTAATCTGGACAAAAGGAAAATAAAATAAAAATAACTTCACAGATCTTCATTGTGAAGGGTTTAAACACAGTTTCCCATGCTTGTTCAATGAACCATAAACAATTAATGAACATGCACCTATGGAAAGGTCGTTAAGACAGCTTACGGGAAAAACACCAAAAGAAAGATGCCCAGGGTCCCTGCTCATCTGTGTGAACGTGCCTTAGGCATGCTGTAAGGAGGCATGTCCATACTGTGAGATGCCTAAGACAGCGCTACAGGGAGACAGGACGGACAGCTGATCGTCCTCGCAGTGGCAGACCACGTGTGACAACACCTGCACAGGATCGGTACATCCGAACATCACATCTGCGGGACAGGTACAGGATGGCAACAACAACTGCCTGAGTTACACCAGGAACGCACAATCCCTCCATCAGTGCTCAGACTGTCCGCAATAGGCTGAGAGAGGCTGGACTGAGGGCTTGTAGGCCTGTTGTAAGGCAAGTCCTCACCAGACATCACAGTCAACAACGTCACCTATGGGCACAAATCCACCTTCGCTGTGTGTTACAGGCAAGACATCCTCCTCCCTCATGTGGTACCCTTCCCGCAGGCTCATCCTGACATGACCCTCCATCATGACAATGTCACCAGCCATACCACTCGTTCTGTGCGTGATATCCTGCAAGACAGGAATGTCAATATTCTGCCATGGCCAGCGAAGAGCCCGGATCTCAATCCCATTGAGCACGTCTGGGACCTGTTGGATTGGAGGGTGAGGGCTAGGACAATTCCCCCCCAGAAATGTCAGAGAACTTGCAGGTGCCTTGGTAGAAGAATGGGGTAACATCTCACAGCAAGAACTGGAAAATCTGCTGCAGTCCATGAGGAGCAGATGCACTGCAGAACTTAATGTACCTTAATGTTAATTGACTACAACTTGGTGTTCAACACCATAGTGCCTTCCAAGCTCATCACTAAGGACTGACCCTGGGTCTGAATATCTTTCTCTGCAACTGGATCCTGGACTTCCTGATGGTCCGCACCCACACATCTGCCATGCTGACACTCTTCAAAGGGCCCCTCAGTGGTGCATGCTTAGTCCTGTCCTGTACTCTCTGTTCACCCACGACTCCAACACCGTCATTAAGTTTGCTGATGACAACGGTGGTAGGCCTGATCACCGATGACAATGAGAGAGCCTATAGGGAGGAGGTCAGAGACCTGGCAGTGTGGTGCCAGAACAACAACCTATTCCTCAATTTCAGCAAAACAAATGAGCCGATTGTGAACTGCAGGGTCGAAAGATTCAAGTTCATCGGTGTCCACATCACTAAGAATCTATCATGGTCCACACACTCCAACACAGTCATGAAGAGTGCACAACAAAACCTCTTCCCCTTCACCAGGCTGAAAAGATTTGCTATGGGCTCTCAGATCCACAAAAAGTTATCCAGCTGCACCATTGAGAGCATCTAGACTGGCTGCATCTCCGCTTGGTATGGCAATGGCTTGACATCCGACTCCAGCCTATCAAGTCATGAGTGTCACTGTTCTCTCTGCTACCGCAAGGCAAGTGGTACCAATGCACCAAGTCTATATCCAACAGGACCATGAACAGCTTCTACCCACAAGCCATAAGACTTCTAAATAGTTTGTTAAATACACTGAATAAAAATATAAACGCAACATGTAAAGTGCGCACAAATTTGTTTACGACTTTGTTAGTAAACATTTCTCCTTTTCCAAGACAGGTGTGGCATATCAACAAGCTGATGAAACAGCATGATCCGTGTACCTTGTGAGAGAACAATAAAAGGCCACTCTAAAATATGCAGTTTTGTTACACAACACAATGCCACAGATGTCTCAATTGTTGAGGGAGCGTGCAATTGGCATGCTAACTGCAGGAATATCCACCAGAGCTGTTGCCAGAGAATTCAATTTCAATTTCTCTACCATAAGCTGCCTATAACATAGTTTTAGAGAATTTGGCAGTACGTCCAACTGGTCTCTAAATCTCAGGCCACATGTAGCCACACCAGCCCAGGACCTCCACACCTGGCTTCTTCACCTGCGGGATCATCTGAGACCAGCCAGCCAGATAGCTGATGAAACTGTGGGTTTGTACAACCAAAAAAATTCTGCACAAACTGTCAGAAACCATCTCAGGAAAGCTCATCTGCATGCTCGTCGTCCTCACCAGGGTAACTGACTTCAATGGACAAATGCTCACATTCGATGGCGCCTGGCATGCTGGAGAAGTGTGCTCTTCACAGATTAATCCCATTTCAACTGTACCTGGCAGACAGCGTGTTTGGCGTCATGTGGGTGAGCTGTTTACTGATGTCAACATTGTGAGCACAGTGTCCCATGGAGGGGGTGGGGTTATGGTATGGGCAGGCATAAGCTACAGATAACGAGCACAATTGTATTTTATCGACTGCAGTTTGAATGTGGAAAGATACTGTGACGAGATCCATTGTTGTGCAATTCAACCGCCACCATCACGCTATGTTTCAGTATGATAATGCAAGGCCCCATGTTGCAAGGATCTGTACACAATTCCTGGAAGCTGAAAATGTTCCAGTTCTTCCATGGCCTGCATACTCACTATATATGTCACCCATTGAGCATGTTTGGGATGCTGTGGATCGATGTGTATGACAGCGTGTTCCAGTTCCCGCCTATAACCAACAACTTTGTACAGCCAATGAAGAGGAGTCGGACAACATTCCACAGGCCACAATCAACAGCCTGATCCACTCTATGCGAAGAAGGTGTGTCGTGCTCCATGAGCCAAATGGTGGTCACACCAGATACTAACTGGTTTTCTGATCCATGTCCATACCTTTTTTTAAGGTTCTGCATCTGTGACCAACAGATGTATATCTGTATTTCCCAGTCATAGATTAGGGCCTAATACATTTTTTCAATTGACTGATTTCCTTGTATGAACAGTAACTCAGTAATATCTAATATAACCCAAGAGTTACACTACTGGTCAAAAGTTTTAGAACACCTACTCATTCAAGGGTTTTTCTTTATTTTTACTATTTTCTACATTGTAGAATAATAGTGAATACTTCAATACTATAAAATAACACCTAAGGAATCATGTAGTATCCAAAAAAGTGTTAAAATATATTTTATATTTGAGCTTCTTCAAATAGCCACCCTTTGCCTTGATAACAGCTTTGCACATTCTTGCCATTCTCTCAACCAGCTTCACCTGGAATGCTTTGCCAACAGTCTTGAAGGAGTTCCCACATATGCTGAGCCTTGAATTCTGAATAAATCACAGACAGTGTCACCAGCAACGTATCCCAACACCATAACACCTAATCCTCCATGCTTCACAGTGGGAAATACACATGCAGAGATCATTCGTTCACCCACACTGCGTCTCACAAAGACACGGCAGTTGGAAACCAAAAATCTCCAATTTGGACTCCAGACCACAGGACACATTTCCATTGGTCTAATGTCCATTGCTTGTGTTTCTTGGCTCAAGCAAGTCTCTTATTCGTGTCCTTTAGGAGTGGTTTATTTACAGCAATTCAACCGTGAAGGTCTGATTCACACAGTCTCTTCTGAACAGTTGATGTTGAGATGTGTCTGTTACTTGAACTCTGTGAAGCATTTATTTGGGCTGCAATTTCTGAGGCTGGTAACTCTAATGAACTTATCCTCTGCAACAGAGGTAACTCTGGGTCTTCCATTTCTGTGGCAGTTCTCATGAGAGCCAGTTTCATCATAGCTCTTGATGGTTTTTGCGACTGCACTTGAATAAACTTCAAGTAAATTTTCCGTATTGACTGACCTTCATGTCTTAAAGTAATGATGGACTGTCATTTCTCTTTGCTTATTTGAGCTGTTCTTGCCATAATATGGACTTGGTCCATATTTCCCAAATAGGGCTAGCATCTGTATACCACCCCTACCTTGTCACAACACAACTGATTAGCTCCAGTGCGATAAGAAGTAAAGAATTTCCACAAATGAACTTTTAAGAAGGCACTCCAGTTAATTGAAATGCATTCCAGGTGACTACCTCATAAAGCTGGTTGATAGAATGGTCAAGAGTGTGCAAAGCTGTCATCAAGGGAAAGGGTGGCTATTTTAAGAATCTCAAATATAAAATAAACACTTTTTTTGGTTACTACATGATTCCTTGTGTGTTATTTCAAAGTTTTGATGTCTTCACTATTATTCTACAATAATCTACAAGAAAATAGTTTTAAAAAATAAAGAAAAGCCCTTGAATGAGTAGGTGCTCTAAAACTTTTGACCAGTAGTGTATACCTGCATTGACCCTTTTTCTCCACAAAGTATTTTTTTCTTCCTCATCACATACGCTGCCGCTACTATTTATTATCTGTCACTTTATTCCTAGTTATATGTACGTATCTACCTCAATCACCTTGTATACAACGGCACATCGGCTCGATCCTTGTCTGTAGCCAAGTTGTCGTTACTCATTGTGTATTTATTATGACTTTTATTTAACTTTCCATTATTTCTCTATTTTCCTTCTCTCTGCATTGTTGTGAAGGATAACATTTGATTTGATTAGTGTTTACCAACCTATTTTTCTCCCACTTGGATCCTGCATCACTGGTGTAATCATGTGTAATCATGCGTGCTCTATGTATTGGAATACAAGAATAGCAGGACATGGTTCACTTGGACTTCTATAACACTGAAATGGAATGTGTCTGGTGTTGAATAGTTCCGAGTGAGAGAAAGAGGTGAACCCGTGATTTACTCACACGATTACTCACACGATACAGCATTTATCTTTGAAATTAACCATATTAAAAGATGTGGGTGGATCTGAGGTTAATAGATTTTCTATCAGCAATTCCATTAGATTGTAATTTGCTATCGGGCTGTTATGCAAGACCTGACACCAACATCTAATTCAGATCTGATTGTTTTATGTTGGGAGCGGTCAATTTTCATCCGGAGACCATTTCAACTCTGTTAAGGGTAGCATGGGCTTTGGCTGCTCGTTAATGGTGCTTAAGGATGCCTTTGAATATATATCTGGCAGTGAAAATACAAGTATAATCCTACTGTGTATCCTTATTATCTTAAATTGTCTTTATTTTTTAAGTGCTATTGCTTTATCAATTTCAATTGCTTTGTAATGAAAAATAAGTAACAACCAGAAGTTAAATGTTTGACTTACAACACTCTTAGTGAATATTCTCCTCCGCAATGAGTAGCATCTCATCTCTTGTCTCCATCTTAATATTTCATTAGGCAGCTTGCCTCCCCATTAAGAGACAGAGAGCCCTGTAATGGGAGCAATCTGAGGAATGTTTGGGCCTTGGGGGAAAGCATAGCGCCGTCTGCTCGCTCAACACTTATTACTGAAATGCTCCTCTAGGGGAAACTCCAAACGATACAATAGAAAATGTGGCATACACAAAGGGACACAGATCCCCCCCCCCACCCCCGGTGAGATGGAAGAGATATATAACAGAGAGCTCAGTTGTCAGGTGTGTGTCCTATCTGATTTAAATAAGATTGCGTTTAACAAACACTGTATCAACCTCCGAGGAAATCCACTCAACCTTCCAATTATGCCCCGAGATGTACGGGAACTTGTAAACAGTGTTCCTCTGGTGAACAATGTATATTGATACGCCTCCTGAGCCCAGTATGCTCCAGGTGAATTATTCTACAGTACACTAGAACATAACCGGCTCAGTGAGTGGGTGAACTCACAGCCATAATCCCCAGGCTCTCTAGGTCTGCCTCTGCTTTGTTCTTAAGTTGTCAAAGTTGACATTTCCTCTGGAGAGGGTACAGTTGTATAATTCTGCTTTTTCACCTCTTCAGATTGCCCCCCCCATCCCCTCATCCCTCACCTCCCTTCCACCTTCATTTATTATTTTTCTCTCTCTCGCTCCTTGTGGGAGTCTCCACTTCAATTTTTCTCCATGAGCGCACTAGATTTATTGCTCCAGTAAATTTCTGCGAAAGAGAAGCAGGCGCACTGGGCCCCCAGGGAATCTCGGCAGGAGATCACCTGACCATGTTGTGGCCACAACTGCAACAAAAACACATTCCTCAGGAGGAGACATTTGTTATTCCAATTCTAATCCCAAACCTGGAGGAGGAGGGAGGCGGGAGGGGGGGGGGGCACGGCTACGCTACAGGAAGCAGCAGAACACCAACGCCAGTTACAAGGCAGCAGGAAACATGCACGCAAGGACATTTCCTTGGGAAACAAGGGACCAGAGGACCAGTCTATACAGTCCTGTCCTGACTCTGAAAGCTAGAGGGATGCATGAGCTCACTGAACAAGAGAGCATGGTTCTATATATTATGCATTCAGGATGTGCAGTATTTACAAATATATGGCTAAAATATATTGATCAATTTGGGATCTTTCCACCTCAGCGACAAATTAATTATAATGTTAAAATGGTTTGACATCTTTGAGTTCAATGTTCTGCTCTAATTGGAAACATGGATCTTGTCATAATATTTTTCATTGAACTATTGGAGGTTATTTAATGCCTTTCTATCGCCCCAATGTTTTTTGGCTGGTTAGTTATAGTAAATTAAGAAAGTTGCTTAAAAAAATGTATTTTATTAAATCATACAGATGTCATGAACAACATGTAATAAACATCTATAATGTAATCTAAAGACAACGACCATAAACCTCCTGTGCTGCCTGTTCGATTCCTGTAGTGCTGAATATGTTAACATAGTAATCAATCCCTTGCTGCCAACCTCATATACCGGCCTAGGGCCTCCTCCCCCCAATACTCTAACCTTGTCTACACAACTCGAAGTCACTGGCTCTCCCTACCCCCATCACAGCAGCTTGTGACTTGTGTTCTGACAAGCTTGGCATCATTAAATCCATTCTAGACAAGTAGAGACACGTTCTGACAGTCTAAAGAGGGCCATGTGTTAGAAAGCTGAATGGAAGTGTGATTGAACACTAAGGCTAATTCGCCAGTAACCTCCAGAGACAGGGTCAGAATAGTTTGGGCAATACATAAAAGGTACATTACATGCATGAATGGAATAGTACCATTTGTCCTGGTACATCTAGACCTTGACGTCCTAAGGTCGCATTTACAAGAGCTGCCAAGTGAAAAGAAAGAAAGTGAAGTTCATTGAAAGTCAATGGGTGAACTGGAGTGAAAATGTTTCAATGGACATCAAATGGATTAGGAAAACAACTGATTTGGACATTCCTAATTAGGATAATAGAATGGGAAACATCTTATTCTTGGTAAGCTGTTTAACTGTTATTCACTTAGAAAATAACTATTTGGGTAAAACATTTCAACTTATTCTTCTGACGATGAAGACATAGTACATAGTACATAGTAAATAAGTAAATTGGAGGCAAGTCCAGAAGGAAAAAACAACCCCTACTTCTACTTTGATTCCTACTCAAGAGGATTTTAGACAGCCTTGAGGCCAGTCTTTATTTAAGATCCAGATGATAGAACATTTACTCATCTCCATCATTACATATGCATTGAGTCACTCTCCACAAGTTATCTCTTTGAGAAGAGGCACTGAATGAATTAAGTATAGCAGTGGCTGGCAGTCAGAATGGAGAGACCATCAACTGTTGAACGAGGGGGAAGTAACTTCTGGATTCGGATTGCTGTAGACATGCCAACAAGATTATGGGACCTGCTTGCTGATTTACCTGGGCCCAGAGGCATAGTGAGGAGGAACAAATACTTCCAGATCATTGGAAATGAGACAAATGTAGCCCAAAGCATCAGGAAGTAATTTGTACCTGCTATTTTGGGTTTTCACACTTGGATGGCAGCAATCCTCAGGCAGATGGGATAAACTAATGACACTTCATTAATTGAACCAGCTAACTGAAAAGCTGCTGTCTGTTATTCAATATGAACGAAATAAACAGGAATTACAGTATTGAAGAGAGACAAAGAGGTTTCTGACAGAGATGAAAGCAGCTCTGCTCCCAACTCCTCTTAACTCTACTACTGTGTTCTGGTCGAATTGGACCGATTTACACAGTTTTCTTTCTGAAAAATGTAGTTCATTTAATCTGATTGTCATAAGGTTCCATGACTTTGTCCACACAGGGCATCTGAACACACAAAATGCATTTTGATGATTTGCATTACATTTTGGGTGTTTTATTTAACTTTTGTACACCTGTGGTGTTCCTGGTCAAAAATGACCGGTCATTAGAAATGAATGGGTGAGACTACAATTAGTGTATAAAATTGGGTTCAGGCACATGCCCATTCAACAGATGGACACACTTCCTTTCCCAGACCCCCACATGCATGTGTGTTTGAACAGACACACACACCTCACTCCCCTTCTTGGCTTCCATGGCCACCTCCACGTGAACCTTTCCCCAATAGAATATTTCCCCCACAGGAACCACACCTGTTGGCATTCTCACAAACAATCACAACATTGTTTCAATAATATATAGAACTTTTCTCGCATCTCTGGTATATAACATTTTTTTGAGGCCTTGCTCACAATTCATTCTGTGGCAGCACAATGATCAAACTATATACTGTATGTGAGGCTCTTGGTCATATATTTGATCATGACACTGGTGAGAAGGAGAGAGGCCAGGAAACTGACAGTGAAGATGCGTTAGAGGAGGAAGTGTCAGAAGTTGAAGACAACACAGAATATGATCCAGACCAAGAGACAACCGATGTGGAACAATCCAGTCATGAGGAGGAGGGCCCTGTTGAGGTTGTTGTTACAATCCAGTCATGAGGAGGAGGGTCCTGTTGAGGTTGTTGTTACAATCCAGTCATGAGGAGGAGGGCCCTGCTGAGGTTGTTGTTACAATCCAGTCATGAGGAGGAGGGCCCTGCTGAGGATGTTGTTACAATCCAGTCATGAGGAGGAGGGTCCTGTTGAGGTTGTTGTTACAATCCAGTCATGAGGAGGAGGGCCCTGTTGAGGTTGTTGTTACAATCCAGTCATGAGGAGGAGGGCCCTGCTGAGGATGTTGTTACAATCCAGTCATGAGGAGGAGGGTCCTGTTGAGGTTGTTGTTACAATCCAGTCATGAGGAGGAGGGCCCTGCTGAGGATGTTGTTACAATCCAGTCATGAGGAGGAGGGCCCTGCTGAGGTTGTTGTTACAATCCAGTCATGAGGAGGAGGGCCCTGTTGAGGTTGTTGTTACAATCCAGTCATGAGGAGGAGGGCCCTGCTGAGGTTGTTGTTACAATCCAGTCATGAGGAGGAGGGCCCTGTTGAGGTTGTTGTTACAATCCAGTCATTAGGAGGAGGGCCCTGTTGAGGTTGTTGTTACAATCCAGTCATGAGGAGGAGGGCCCTGCTGAGGATGTTGTTACAATCCAGTCATGAGGAGGAGGGCCCTGTTGAGGTTGTTGTTACAATCCAGTCATTAGGAGGAGGGCCCTGTTGAGGTTGTTGTTACAATCCAGTCATGAGGAGGAGGGCCCTGTTGAGGTTGTTGTTACAATCCGGTTAAACAATGGGAATTTGTTCTGGTCTTCATCCTCACCTGAGAAGAGAGGTCGGCTGTCGGCTGAAAATGTTATCAGGATGACCCCAGGGCCAACGAGTTACGCCGTATCCCGGGTTGATCCTGCCACTATTTTCAAATGTAAAATGGTTTCAAAACAAATGTCCTTGTTTAACTATGACTCAAAGTAGTCTGTGATAAATAGCACAATATGTTTCATCTGAGTATTTGTTATAGTCAAAATAATCCATACATTATGCTTTTTTAACTCAAAAACTAGTTGTATGAGCTCAGGACAATGAGGCCTATAAATAGCAAATAGAAGTTCAAAACATGTAATATTCAAAAGAAATTAAGTTGACAAAAAGATCTAACACAACATTAGGTGATAATATATGTATTATTATGGATTTATAATCAGCTATAATGGGTCGGTAATTTTGGGCCGGGAACACAGAATTAATTAACATGAAACGAACACAACAGGAGGGTTAATAAAATGCGCTCGTTCATCATTCTGTCATCTCATTGTCTACATGAGTTTATAATCACATGTTGACAATGTAGGCCATACTGTGTTTCATTACTATATGCCATTAAAAGACATTTTTCTACCTCCTAAAATCCCCATTCTATTCATTGTGTCTTTTATCCCCTGTGATCAGCCGGGTGATAGTGTCCCTCTGCCAGGTATAAACATGCATCCAGAGCAACGCTTCTCAGAGGAAGACCAACCATGGCTTTAAGCTTTGAGATGTTCTTGGACTTGTTCCAGTATTGCAGGCCTGACTGTCTGAGAGGCTGTTGGTTGTTGAAACAGCAGACTGCATGGGTGACTTCCCCGTGACCAATGCTGTGCTTTGCCAGCTGGCTGGGACTGGAAAGAGGGCCGGCCGAGCAGACTGCGCTGTTAGTGCTCAGTCAGTCTGATCTCACAGTCTCTAATGAACACACTGTTAATCAAGGACAGTGAGCCGTCAGAATAAATCAAATTAAATTGTATTCTTCACATACACCGTTTAGAGCAGGTATAAAAGGTGAAGTGAAATGCTTATGCGCTAGCTCCCTCAACAATGAAGTACATTTGTCAATATCAATAATAACAATAAAAATAATCAAATGAAAAATAACAAGTAATAGACGTAAAAAAGAAAAAGCCATATCTCAGACTGGCCAATAAAATGAAAAATATTAAAATGGGCAAAAGAACACAGACACTGGACAGAGGAACTCTGTCTAGAAGGCCAGCTTCCCGGAGTTGCCTCTTCACTGTTGACGTTGAGACTGGTGTTTTGCGGGTACTATTTAATGAAGCTGCCAGTTGAGGACATGTGAAGCATCTATTTATCAAACTAGACACTCTAATGTACTTGTCCTCTTGCTCAGTTGTGCACCAGGGCCTCCCACTCCTCTTTCTATTCTGGTTAGAGCCAGTTTGCGCTGTTCTGTGAAGGGAGTCGTACACAGCGTTGTACGAGATCTTCAATATCTTGGCAATTTCTCATTAGGAATAGCCTTCATTTCTCAGAACAAGAATACACTGATGAGTTTCAGAAGAAAGTACTTTGTTTCTGGACATTTTCAGCTTGTAATCGAACCCACAAATGCTGATGCTCCAGATGCTTAACTAGTCTAAAGAAGGCCAGTTTTATTGCTTCTTTAATCAGAACAGTTTTCAGCTGTGCTAACATAATTGCAAAAGGGTTTTCTAATGATCAAGTAGCCTTTAAAAATGCTGAATTTGGATTAGCTAACACATCGTGCTATCGGAACACAGGAGTGATGGTTGCTGAAAATGGGCCTCTGTACGCCTATGTAGATATTCCATAAAAAAATCTGCAGTTTCTAGCTACAATAGTCATTTACAACATTAACAATGTCTACACTTGTCACACCCTGACCATAGTTTACTTTGTATATTTCTATGTTTTGGTTGGTCAGGGTGTGAGCTGAGTGGGCATTCTATGTTTCATGTCTAGTTTGTCTATTTCTATGTCTGGCCTGATATGGTTCTCAATCAGAGGCAGGTGTTAGTCATTGTCTCTGATTGGGAACCATATTTAGGTAGCCTGGGTTTCACTGTGTGTTTGTGGATGATTGTTCCTGTCTCTGTGTTTTCACCAGATAGGGCTGTTTCGGTTTTCGTTACGTTTCCACATTTGTTGTTTTTTGTAGTTTTTTGTATTGATTCGTGTTTTACGTTTGTTGATTAAACATGGATTGCAATCTACACGCCGCATTTTGGTCCGACTCTCCTTCACCAAAAGAGAACCGTTACAGAATCACCCACCGCAACGGGACCAAGCGGCGTGTCAACAGGCAGGATCCACAGGAGAAGCAACAAAGGCAGCAACAGCGGCGCAATGAGGATTGGACATGGGACGATATATTGGATGGCAAGGGTTGCTATACATGGGAGGAGATCCTGGCGGGAAGGGATCGCCTTCCATGGGAACAGGTGGAGGCAGCGAGGAGAGCAGAGGCAGCCGGAGAGAGGAGCCGGCGATATGAGGGAACACGTTTGGCAAGGAAGCCCGAGAGTCAGCCCCAAAAATTCTTGGGGGCTCACAGGGAGTAGGGCTACGCCAGGTAGGAGACCTGCGCAAACTCCCTGTGCTTACCGGGGGGCTAGAGAGATCGGGCAGGCACCCTGTTATGCAGTGGTGCGCACGGTGTCCCCAGTGCGGGTGCATAGCCCGGTGCGGTATATTCCAGCTCTGGGTATCGGCCGGGCTAGATTGAGCGTCGAGCCAAATGCCATGAAGCAGGCTCTACGCATCTGGTCCCCAGTGCGTCTCCTTGGGCCGGCTTACATGGTACCAGCCTTGCGCTCGGTGTCTCCGGTTCGCCTGCATAGCCCAGTACGGGCTATTCCACCTCGCAGCACTGGCAGGGCGACCGAGAGCATTCAACCAGGTAAGGTTGGGCAGGCTCGGTGCTCAAGAGCTCCAGTGCGCCTGCACGGTCCGGTCTATCCAGTACCACCTCCACACCCCTGCCCTCCGGTAGCAGCTCCCCGCACCAGGCTTCCTGTGCGTGTTCTCGGTCCAGTACCACCAGTACCAGCACCACGCATCAGGCCTATAGTGCGCCTCGCCTCTCCAGCGCTGTCGGAGTCTCCCGCCTGTTCAGCGCAGCCAGAGCCTTCCTCCTCTACAGCGCTGCTGGAGTCTCCTGTCTGTTCAGCGCAGCCAGAGCTGCCAGCCTGCATGGAGCAGCCAGAGCTGCCAGCCTGCATGGAGCAGCCAGAGCTGTCAGTCTGCATGGAGCAGCCAGAGCTGCCAGTCTGCATGGAGCAGCCGGAGCTGCCAGTCTGCAAGGAGCTGCCAGTCTGCACGGAGCTGCCAGTCTGCACGGAGCTGTCAGTCTGCAAGGAGCTGTCAGTCTGCAAGGAGCTGTCAGTCTGCACGGAGCTGTCAGTCTGCACGGAGCTGTCAGTCTGCACGGAGCTGTCAGTCTGCACGGAGCTGCCAGTCTGCAAGGAGCTGCCAGTCTGCAAGGAGCTGCCAGTCTGCACGGAGCCGCCAGAGCTGCCAGTCTGTAAGAAGCCGCCAGAGCTGTCAGCCTATATGGAGCAGCCAGAGCTGCCAGTCTGCAAGGAGCCGCCAGTCTGCACGGAGCCGCCAGAGCTGCCAGTCTGTAAGAAGCCGCCAGAGCTGTCAGCCTATATGGAGCAGCCAGAGCCGCCAGTCAGCCAGACTCTTCCAGATCCGTCAGTCAACCGGACTCTTCCAGATCCGCCAGTCAGCCGGACTCTTCCAGATCCGCCAGTCAGCCGGACTCTTCCAGATCCGCCAGTCAGCCGGACTCTTCCAGATCCGCCAGTCAGCCGGACTCTTCCAGATCCGCCAGTCAACCGGACTCTTCCAGATCCGCCAGTCAACCGGACTCTTCCAGATCCGCCAGTCAGCCGGACTCTTCCAGATCCGCCAGTCAGCCGGACTCTTCCAGATCCGCCAGTCAGCCGGACTCTTCCAGATCCGCCAGTCAGCCGGACTCTTCCAGATCCGCCAGTCAGCCGGACTCTTCCAGATCCGCCAGTCAGCCGGACTCTTCCAGATCCGCCAGTCAGCCGGACTCTTCCAGATCCGCCAGTCAACCGGACTCTTCCAGTGCCGCCAGTCTGCCCAGCGCCGCCAGTGCCGTCAGTCTGCCCAGCGCCGCCAGTGCCGTCAGTCTGCCCAGCGCCGCCAGTGCCGCCAGTCTGTCCAGCGCCGCAAGTGCCGCCAGTCTGCCAGGATCAGTTAGATCCGCCAGCCAGCCAGGATCCGCCAGTCTGCCAGGATCCGCCAGTCAGCCAGGACCTGCCAGAACTGCCAGTCAGCCAGGATCTTCCAGATCCGCCAGTCAGCCAGACTCTTCAGATCCGCCAGTCAGCCAGACCCTTCCAGATCCGCCAGTCTGCCAGACCCTTCCAGATCCACCAGTCTGCCAGACTCTTCCAGATCCACCAGTCTGCCAGGATCTGCCAGAGCTTTCCTCCTCTCCTGTGCTGTCGGAGTCTGAAGAGCCCCTTTGTCCCGAGCTGCCCCTTTGTCCCGAGCTGCCCCTTTGTCCCGAGCTGCCCCTCTGTCCCAAGCTGCCCCTCTGTCCCGAGCTGCCCCTCTGTCCCGTGTTATTAAGTAGGGTTGCCGTGGCTAGGAGGTCACGGAAGCGGACAAGGTGGAGGAAGACTACGGTGAAGTGGGGGCCACGTCCAGCACCAGAGCCACCACCGCGGACAGATGCCCACCCAGACCCTCCCCTATAGGTTCAGGTTTTGCGGCCGGAGTCCGCACCTTGGGTACTGTCACACCCTGACCATAGTTTACTTTGTATATTTCTATGTTTTGGTTGGTCAGGGTGTGAGCTGAGTGGGCATTCTATGTTTCATGTCTAGTTTGTCTATTTCTATGTCTGGCCTGATATGGTTCTCAATCAGAGGCAGGTGTTAGTCATTGTCTCTGATTGGGAACCATATTTAGGTAGCCTGGGTTTCACTGTGTGTTTGTGGATGATTGTTCCTGTCTCTGTGTTTTCACCAGATAGGGCTGTTTCGGTTTTCGTTACGTTTCCACATTTGTTGTTTTTTGTAGTTTTTTGTATTGATTCGTGTTTTACGTTTGTTGATTAAACATGGATTGCAATCTACACGCCGCATTTTGGTCCGACTCTCCTTCACCAAAAGAGAACCGTTACAACACTGTATTTCTGATCAATTTGACGTTATTTTAATGGACAAAAAATGTGCTTTCTTTCAAAAACAAGGACACTTTTAAGTGACCCCAAACTTTTGAACGGTAGTGTACATGTAATGTTGTGTAAAGACGGTATAGTAATACTGGACTGTATTTACAAATATACTTGTTCACCCAGTGGATTAAATAGTATATAACAGAACTGTGTGTGTGTGTGTGTGTGTGTGTGTGTGTGTGTGTGTAAGGGTAGGATGTGTGGGTAATCAGTGCAAATAATCTCTAAGGTGCAGACAAAGTATTGTCTGAGGTGCAAATAGTTTCTAAGGTGCAGGTCTGTGCAGGGAGGCTGCTACGGTAAGCTGTTCAGTAAACTGATGGCCTGGTGGTAGTAGTTGTCTCAGTGGTGGTGTGATTGGACCATATTAGGTCATCTGAGGAATATGAAGCTTTTAACAATCTCCACTGCAGTCTCGTCGATGACAATAGGGGCGTGCTCCCCTGTGTTTCCCGTATTCCACGATCAGCTTCTTGGTTTGCTGAGGGATAGGCTGTTTTCCTGGCATCACTATGCCAGGGCTCTTCCCTCCTCCCTGTAGCTTGTCTCGTCGTTTCTTCTGCAAACTTAATGATGGTGTTGGAGTCGTGCGTGGCCACGCAGTCGTGGATGTAAAGGAAGTAAAGGATGAGGCAGTGCACACACCCCTGAGGAGTCCTGTGTTGAAGGTCAGCGTGGCAGAAGTGTTGTTGCCTACCCTCACCACCTGGGGTTTACCTGTCAGGAAGCCCCGGATCCAGTTGCAGAGGGAGGTTTTCATACCAGGGGAGAATGACTGCCCACCCTCATTGAAACCACAGAAGTTCAAAGCCGACTGGGGTGCAGCAGGCATTGTTAGCAGAAAACAGGATCCCCCATTATAGTAAATGTAAAAATTGCAATCTTTGGGGTGAAACTTTGTGTAAATAAAACAAAAACATTTGAAGCGTACAATTGACCAAGCATCGCTGGGGTTAGGGTTTGGCCGGGGTAGGCTGTCATTGTAAATAATAATTTGTTCTTAACTGACTTCAAATCAAATCAAATTTTATTTGTCACATACACATGGTTAGCAGATGTTAATGCGAGTGTAGCGAAATGCTTGTGCTTCTAGTTCCGACAATGCAGTAATAACCAACAAGTAATCTAACTAACAATTTCAAAACTACTGTCTTATACACAGTGTAAGGGGATAAAGAATATGTACATAAAGATATATGAATGAGTGATGGTACAGAGCAGCATAGGCAAGATACAGTAGATGGTATCGAGTACAGTATATACATATGAGATGAGTATGTAAACAAAGTGGCATAGTTAGTGGCTAGTGATACATGTATTACATAAGGATGCAGTAGATGATAGAGTACAAGTTTGTGAGTGCTTTTGGTGACAAGCCGAATTTCTTCAGCCTCCTGCTGCGCCTTCTTCACAATGCTGTCTGTGTGAGTGGACCAATTCAGTTTGTCTGTGATGTGTATGCCGAGGAACTTAAAACTTGCTACCCTCTCCACTACTGTTCCATTGATGTGGATAGGGGGGTGTTCCCTCTGCTGTTTCCTGAAGTCCACAATCATCTCCTTAGTTTTGTTGACGTTGAGTGTGAGGTTATTTTCCTGACACCACACTCCGAGGGCCCTCACCTCCTCCCTGTAGGCCATCTCGTCGTTGTTGGTAATCAAGCCTACCACTGTTGTGTCGTCCGCAAACTTGATGATTGAGTTGGAGGCGTGCGTGGCCACGCAGTCGTGGGTGAACAGGGAGTACAGGAGAGGGCTCAGAACGCACCCTTGTGGGGCCCCAGTGTTGAGGATCAGCGGGGTGGAGATGTTGTTGCTTACCCTCACCACCTGGGGGCGGCCCGTCAGGAAGTCCAGTACCCAGTTGCACAGGGCGGGGTCGAGACCCAGGGTCTCGAGCTTGATGACGAGCTTGGAGGGTACTATGGTGTTGAATGCCGAGCTGTAGTCGATGAACAGCATTCTCACATAGGTATTCCTCTTGCCCAGATGGGTTAGGGCAGTGTGCAGTGTGGTTGAGATTGCATCGTCTGTGGACCTATTTGGGCGGTAAGCAAATTGGAGTGGGTCTAGGGTGTCAGGTAGGGTGGAGGTGATATGGTCCTTGACTAGTCTCTCAAAGCACTTCATGATGACGGAAATGAGTGCTACGGGCGGTAGTCGTTTAGCTCAGTTACCTTAGCTTTCTTGGGAACAGGAACAATGGTGGCCCTCTTGAAGCATGTGGGAACAGCAGACTGGTATAGGGATTGATTGAATATGTCCGTAAACACACCGGCCAGCTGGTCTGCGCATGCTCTAAGGGCGCGGCTGGGGATGCCGTCTGGGCCTGCAGCCTTGCGAGGGTTAACACGTTTAAATGTCTTACTCACCTCGGCTGCAGTGAAGGAGAGTCCGCATGTTTTTGTTGCAGGCCGTGTCAGTGGCACTGTATTGTCCTCAAAGCGGGCAAAAAAGTTATTTAGTCTGCCTGGGAGCAAGACATCCTGGTCCGTGACTGGGCTGGTTTTCTTCTTGTAGTCCGTGATTGACTGTAGACCCTGCCACATACCTCTTGTGTCTGAGCCGTTGAATTGAGATTCTACTTTGTCTCTGTACTGGCGCTTAGCTTGTTTGATAGCCTTGCGGAGGGAATAGCTGCACTGTTTGTATTCGGTCATGTTACCAGTCACCTTGCCCTGATTAAAAGCAGTGGTTCGCGCTTTCAGTTTCACGCGAATGCTGCCATCAATCCACGGTTTCTGGTTAGGGAATGTTTTAATCATTGCTATGGGAACAACATCTTCAACGCACGTTCTAATGAACTCGCACACCGAATCAGCGTATTCGTCAATGTTGTTATCTGACGCAATACGAAACATCTCCCAGTCCATGTGATGGAAGCAGTCTTGGAGTGTGGAGTCAGCTTGGTCAGACCAGCGTTGAACAGACCTCAGCGTGGGAGCTTCATTTTTTAGTTTCTGTCTGTAGGCAGGGATCAACAAAATGGAGTCGTGGTCAGCTTTTCCGAAAGGAGGGCGGGGCAGGGCCTTATATGCGTCGCGGGAGTTAGAGTAACAATGATCCAAGGTTTTTCCACCCCTGGTTGCGCAATCGATATGCTGATAAAATTTAGGGAGTCTTGTTTTCAGATTAGCCTTGTTAAAATCCCCAGCTACAATGAATGCAGCCTCCGGATAAATGGATTCCAGTTTGCAAAGAGTCAAATAAAGTTCGTTCAGAGCCATAGATGTGTCTGCTTGGGGGGGGATATATACGGCTGTGATTATAATCGAAGAGAATTCTCTTGGTAGATAATGTGGTGGACATTTGATTGTGAGGAATTCTAAATCAGGTGAACAGAAGGATTTGACTTCCCTAGTTAAATAAATAAATTATCACCAGATGTATGTTCTTAAACATATTATTTTTAAATCGCACACAGAAGAAGTTATCAGGATAATTTAGTTAATAATGACAGCCTGCAGTACCCCAGACGGCAGTCAACTTGAGTTACTTAATGAGAGGGGGCACCGAGCCTAGGTGAAAGCCGATAAAGGTTAAGACAACGGCCTTCTAATATCCAATAACTCTTTGCAAACATGGGACAAGCATTGCTAGTTAGCAATGGCGCTAGTAGTTAGCAACGGCGCTAGTAGTTAGCAACGGCGCTTGTACCATGAATTTGTTTATTGTCAAATGCTGATGCATAGAATCATTAGGTTTTCTTAACCTGTATTTTTACGGTGTTGAATGTTGAGCTGTAGTCAATGAACAGCATTCTCATGTACAGTACCAGTCAAACGCTTAGACATACCAACTCATTCCAGGGTTTTTCTTAGATTTTACTATTTTCTACATTTTTGGTTACTACATGATTCCACATGTGTTATTTCATAGCTTTGACGTCTTCACTATTATTCTACAATGTAGAAAATAGTAAAAAATTAAGAAAATTCCCTGAAAGAGTAGGTATGTCCAAAACGTTTGACTGGTACTGTAGGTGCTCCAGGTGAGGCAAACACACAGTGTGTCGGTAATGTTATTATTTTTTCAATTGTTGTGCATCCATAATCTCAGCTTTAACTTTTCACTTAAAACAGAGTCAAACATTTAATTGAAATGATTGACCACTCAAGTCATTCACATTCAATAACATTTGCCTAAAAACAAATACTGTGTGCCATTTTATCAATGAGAATGATATGGCTGATATTTAGCTGTGTTGTGAAACTGACTTTGGTGGTGTAGCCAACAGCCAAATTAGCTCTCTCTCAGGGTAGCTGCAGATAATTTCTATGTTATGATTCCTGTGACTCCTATAATTCATGTCACCCAGGATATTATTTAGTTTTTCTGTTATGCTAATCATTTTGTTCCCTGAGCTCGACTGTCCTGCTGGTACTCTGTGACATGCTGAAATAAAATAAATGCATTGTGGTGCCTTGCCAATTGACATACTGCCAAATCTTATCAAACTGTTGGGGGGTGTATTGAATACATAGCTGGAGAAACAGGTTTAGAGCTTGTTTCATCTTTTGCTGCATAGTAGCTCTTGTCTATATGAATTATTTAAGACAATGATGGGCCTCAACTTACTGTTGTGAATTAGAATAGTAGAATACACAAAGTGCAATTTTGAAATTTGCTTTTGCATCAGCAGTTTTTATTTTGTTCTGAAAGTCACTCAAGTAGCCTATGTCAGCAAACATTTTTTAGATTGTTAAGTTAGTCTAGTGGCCAGCTACTGTATATAAACTTGTAGTAATCAAGGTTGAATTAGAGCCTGGGGGCCACCATTGATTTTGTATAGTCAGTCTCACTCAGATACAGTATCATATTAAAAACTGCAAACATTTCTCTTCAGCCTATGGTAAAATATATAGAATTGCAGCAAACTTGCTTTGAAACAGCAACACCCCATGGCAAAATGTGTAAAATTGCATGGAATAAAGTCTAAAAATATGAAATGTTCTCCCCCATCGAAGTTACCCATCCCTGATTTAAGACTAATGATAGGACCAGCACATGCATACATTTGGTTCATAGATACACTCGTAGAAAAAAGGGTTCTGAAAGTGTTCTTCGGCTGTCCTCATAGGAAAACCCTTTTGGGTTCCATGTAGAACCCTCTGTGGAAAGGGTTTTTACATAGAACCCTAAAGGGTTTTCCCTAGAACCAAAAGGATTCTACCTGGAACCAAAAAGGGTTCTTCACAGTGGTGGAAGAAATACCCAACTCTCATACTTGAGTAAAAGTAAAGATACCTTACTAGAAAATGACTCAAGTAAAAATCACCCAGTAAAATTCTACTTGAGTAAAAGTCTAAAAGTATTTGGTTTAAAGCATACTTAAGTAACAAAAGTAAAAGTATAAATAATTTCAAATTCCTTATATTAAGCAAACCAGATGGCACAATTCTTTTACATTTGTATTTATTTACGGAAGCCAGAAACACTCAGACATCATTTACAAACAACGCATGTGTGTTTAGTGAGTCCGCCAGATCAGAGGCAGTAGTGATGACCAGGGATATTTGCTTGATATGTGCGTGAATTTCACTGTTTTCCTGTCCTGCTAAGCATTCAAAATGCAATGAGTACTTTTGGGTGTCAAGGAAAATATCTGGAGTATAAAGTACAATATTTTCTTAAGCAATGTAGTGAAGTAAAAGTAAAAGTAGTCAAAATATAAATAGTAAAGTAAAGTACAGATATAAAAAAATATATATACTTAAGTAGTACTTTAAAGTATTTTTACTTAAGTGCTTTACACCACTGGTTCTTCAAAGGGTTCTCCTATAGCAGGGCTATTCAACTGGCAGCCCGCTGGTCTGATCCGGCCCATTTATTTGTTTAAATTGCCCTTTGATAAATTCTGAACATAAATAAAAGATCTGCAAAAAACACCTCTCAAAAATCAGGCATTCAGTGCAAAAATGACAAGCACTATTGTGGTTGTCTATAGTGATGTTTCTAGCATTTTTACACAGTTTCTATCATCTATGTGGCATGATGATGATTTTTTCTTCATATGAATTTGGCTCTAGTGTTTGACCCCATTCCTGAAAGCTGTGACTCTCAGGAACATGTATGTGCATTCTGTTTTACGCTCTGAGGCTCAGAAAGACTAGTTAGAAGGAAGTGTTACATTAAAAAATACATAATTCAAAGCCTACTTCCTTCAGACTGGCATTTGGTATTACCTAATGTGACATTTATTTGTGTTATTTATTGAGATGCTTAGTTTCAGATAATTGTAAAATTACCCAAATAAAATGTTTAGAAAAAAATGGTGAGCGAACGTTTTTGTGTTGCGCTTCTGAAGAATAATTGCATGTGGAAAATGTCCGCCCCCCTATAATGAACCTTTTTTTTCACATCTGGCCCCTGTAAGAATATAGATGATTGTAGCCCTGTCCTATAGGGACGGCAGAAGAACCCTATTAGGTTCTAGATAGCACATTTTTTACTGAGAGTGTACACCTGTGCAATTCATCTTATGCTAATTCAACATTTGCACAGGCCCTTTATAGTTCTCAAGCTTGAATACTGTATCCATTACATATGTATAAATATTGAGCGTAGGAGCACAGAAGCAACCTTTTCTTGTATCATCCATCTAAGATGTTTTCCCAAGCTATTAACAACTAGACACTGTTAGATGTAAATATGTTACTATTTGGTTTTGATATACTACTGTTCATACTGACACCCTTGCATGCTAGTGGTGAAAAAAAAGAATAAAAGCACAAATATATCATTTTGCCTGAGTGTTAAGAGGTTATTAAAATCCTACAGGAGAAATCAAAACAACCGCAAAGAGCTTCCTTAATTTTACATCACTTTTCAGAAAGCACAATGGGCGTTACAGTTTTTAATTGGAAGTTAAAATTCACATTTTTTTTAAAGGAATCGATGAATGTGCGAATTTTCACTGCTTGCTATGTGTTTTTTTTTATCACCTCATTAGGCTGATAATGATAGTCTGGAGCACTGTGTGGGCAGGCTGTACCGGTTTGGAGCTGTCGGGTGCTCAGTTCTCCGAGCTGTTTCCCTATCGTCTCCTCATTCCACTCCTAGGTAATCGCACTAGACCACACAGAGCCATTACGTTTTGATCCAATCTCATCCAGGCAGCACTACAATTGGGATGTAGATTATGTCACAGTTTGCAACCTGTCTGATGGAGCGTCCTCATTAGTGTAGCAGTGTGGGAGGAACAGTGTTAGTTAGGAGGACTGGAGGAGACCTCTACAGAGTCAGACAGAGACCAGCTAAGAGAGGAGAGCCCTGAACAGTGGGAAGAGACTCCAGGGGAACCCATCTACATGGCACAGAACCACAGGAGGGTTGGGGTGCACTGCTAGTGCTAGACAGGAAGAGTTTTTCTGTAACGTATTCCTTTTCTTCACTCACCTTTAACGTGTGTATGAAATGACTGTAAGACCTAAAGTTAAGACTGAGGCATGAGTCAAAATAAGTGTGCATGTGGAAACGTTACAAGAGGCTAAGAGAATATTTTGTGTAATAGTAATAGTCAAAATTACTCAAGTCGTGTTAGTTTAGGCTATTAGAACGGAATCAATAACTCTGTTAACCTCCTATTGTCATTTGTTTGGGAACGCTACCAATGCGTCAGTCACACCTGGTATCGCTTCATCTTTAGCTAACGCTCTCTGCAAGTCATCAAGGCCTTTAATTCTAACAGGTACACCCAGAGGCGTCAAGGGCACGTGCCGCCTCAGATTTTATTTTATTTATTAGAATTTTGTATTCATTTTTAAGACCACGTTTTATCATCATTATTTATAAAAAGATCTGTCAGTGGTATTGACTGGACCACCCCCTATTCTCCCTAGTATGTGGTACCTTCCAAGGAGCAAAGATATGCTAGACAAGGATCCAAGATATGCTAGACGGGACGCTACATAATGTAGTGTGCCCCCATACTCAACTGGCAGAACCGGTCCCGATCTGGACCCGGAATGGGTCGGGCTTCGACCTCTGGTATCATATAAACACATAAGATATGGAAAAATGTGTAGCATTGCAGGAAATTACCTTTAAAGATGCAGTATGTAGAAGTCGCTCTGCCATTTCCTGGTTGCAGAAATTCTAATAGTTCGCCTAATTTCAGTTGAAATATATTTTCCATAACCCAAAATATTGTATTTTCAGGTGTTCGAAGCTGGTGTACAAAAACAAAAGTAGAAGACGCAAAAAACGAAACTTAAGAACGAGAAGCATAGAAAAAGCACACATACAACAGAGCTACTGCTTCTTAGACTTGATCGCAATGAAAATGACAGATCACCAACATATTGCAGCTTTAAAACAGCAACAACAACAGAAATCTTTGCCCTGTGCAAAATGTGTAGAATTGCGGGAAATGTGTTTAAAAATGCAACATTCTGTCTCAGTTTGAGGTCGCATGGGTTGCGAGGTGGGGGTTTGTTACTACTCCGATAAATGACAATATCCATCCGGACCTTTGCCACCTAGAAGACTTGTGTGACAGGACCTTCTCAAATAGTAATTCAGTAACCCTAATCTACTGCATGCAGACAGTATAATCAGTGGAGAAGTAGAGAGAGTACAGCGTGACACACAGCATTTTATTTGATTTTTAGCTGCCGGTGATTGGCAGGACTCGCAGGAGGTATGTTTGTAAATGAATTTGTTCAAGCTATGTAGCCCGTTGATTCCTTCTTGGTGAATAAATGAAACAAAATGTTTTGTTGTTACTCTGTAATTCTAGCCACCTAGACATTTTATGGAGTTGGCTTTAGCTAGCCATCGAGATAGGTTCCCAATCTCCCAACCTAGCTACCAAGCCATTTTGGGCTATCAATCAAGTTAGAGTAGCTTGTTTACCCATCTTAGCTGGCATGCCTGCTGGCATGGTTGATAAACTTTAGAAAAGCAAGTAATAACTAAATATACTGAATAAGACTCATATTCCTTTCAATCTTGTATCCAGATTTTAGTATACATGCAGAGAAGCATATTTAATTGATTTAAAAACATAACCACTAATCACATGTACCATGTAGTAATTTGGATGTAGTATCCCAGACATGTCAGTATTTTGATATTTTATTAGGATCCCCATTAGCTGTTGCAAAAGCAGCAGCTACTCTTCCTGGGGTCACACAAAACATGACATAATACAGAACATGAATAGACAAGAAAAGCTCAAGCACAGAACTACAGAATTGCACACGTAGCCTACATGTCAATAACAATACATACACACAAACTATCTAGGTCAAATAGGGGAGAGGTGTCGTCAGGTGTTGCTTTATCTGTTTTTTTAAAACTAGGTTTGCTATTCATTGGAGCAGTATGAGATGGAACGGCTCTATATAATACTGTACACTGTCTTGAATTTGTTCTGGATTTGGGGACTGTGAAAAGAGCCCTGGTGGCATGTGCAGTATTTTGAGATGTGTGATTTAAAACAGTCAGAATGACAACCTGTAATGCTCCGGGTGTCGTGGGTGTGGAGTCAAATGCAGGAAACAGAGAGTTCAATGCTGTGCGTCTTTTAATAGCGCTTAACACACCACAGGGTGCTCACAAAAGTAACGTTCCCAAACACAGGGAATCAAAATGTATAATGGAACAAATCACGACCAGGCACAAAACACGTACCTCTACAACAGAGCCGAAGGTTACATAGAAATAATCCCGCACAACAACCAGGCGGGCCGGCTGTCTAATAAAGACAAACTAATTAACCCTACACAGGTGCTACCACTAAACATACAAGGAGGGGGACGAAAAATAATCAGTGGCAGCTAATAGGCCGGTGACGACGACCGCCGAGCGCCACCCGCCCGGGAAAAGGAAACACCCTCGGTCGGACTCGTGACAGTACCCCCCTGACGCGCGGCTCCCGCAGCGCGCCGACACCGGCCTCGAGGTCGCCCCGGAGGACGAGGTGCAGGGCGATCCGGATGGAGGCGATGGAAATCCCTCAACATGGAGGGATCCAAGATGTCCCCCACCGGTACCCAGCACCTCTCCTCCGGACCGTACCCCTCCCAGTCCACGAGGTACTGCAGGCCCCTCACCCGGCGCCTTGAGTCCAGAATGGCCCGGATCGTGTACGCCGGGGTCCCCTCGATGTCCAGAGGGGGGGGAGGGACCTCCGGTACCTCACTGTCCTGCAGGGGACCAGCCACCACCGGCCTGAGGAGAGACACATGAAACGAGGGGTTAATACGATAATAGGAAGGGAGTTGTAATCGATAACACACCTCGTTTATTCTCCTCAGGACTTTAAAGGGCCCTACACACTGCGGACCCAGCTTCCGGCAGGGCAAGCGGAGAGGTAGGTTTCGGGTCGAGAGCCAGACCCTGTCCCCCGGTACAAACACATGGGGGCCTCACTGCGGTGGCGGTCAGCACTCCTCTTCTGCCGTCCACTCGCTTGTCGTAGAGAGTCCTGGACGGCCCTCCAGGTCTCCTTGGAGCGCTGTACCCATTCCTCCACCGCAGGAGCCTCGGTCTGGCTCGGATGCCATGGTGCCAGGACCGGCTGGTACCCCAACACACACTGAAAAGGGGACACGTTAGTAGAGGAGTGGCGTAGTGAGTTCTGAGCCATTTCAGCCCAGGGAATGTATCGTGCCCACTCCCCTGGCCGATCCTGGCAATACGACCGCAGAAACCTACCCACCTCCTGGTTAACTCTCTCCACCTGCCCATTACTCTCGGGGTGATAACCGGAGGTCAGGCTGACGGAGACCCCCAAGCGTTCCATGAACGCTCTCCATACCCGAGACGTGAATTGGGGGCCCCGATCAGAAACGATGTCCTCCGGCACCCCGTAGTGCCGAAAGACATGGGTGAATAACGCCTTCGCAGTCTGTAGGGCTGTAGGGATACCGGGCAACGGGAGGAGACGGCAGGACTTAGAGAACCGATCCACAATCACTAGAACCGTGGTGTTCCCCTGAGACGGCGGAAGATCGGTCAGGAAATCTATGGACAGATGTGACCATGGCCGCTGTGGAACGGGGAGGGGTTGTAGCTTCCCTCTAGGAAGGTGCCTAGGAGCCTTACTCTGAGCGCACACTGAACAGGAGGAGACATAACCCTTAACGTCTTTAGCCAACGTAGGCCACCAATACCCCCCGAAGGCTCCCCACTGTCCTCGTCACCCCAGGGTGACCCGAGGAGGGTAGGACGTGAGCCCACCGAATCAGTTTGTCCCGAACACCAAGCGGCACGTACCTTCGCCCCGCTGGACACTGAGGAGGCGCGGGTTCAGCCCGTAACGCCCGCTCGATGTCCGAGTCCACCTCCCATACCACTGGGGCTACCAACTTTGAGGCGGGAAGGATGGGAGTTGGTTCGGTGGACCCATCCTCCGTGTCGTAAAGGCGGGACAGTGCGTCAGCCTTTACGTTCTGGGAGCCCGGTCTATAAGACAAAGTAAACCGGAACCGGGTGAAGAAGATGGCCCACCTTGCCTGACGTGGGTTAAGTCTCCTAGCTGCCCGAATATACTCCAGATTCTGGTGGTCGGTCCAGATGAGAAAAGGGTGCTTAGCCCCCTCAAGCCAGTGTCTCCACACCTTCAGTGCCCTAACCACCGCTAGCAACTCCCGGTCCCCCACATCATAGTTACGCTCCGCTGGGCTGAGCTTCCTTGAGAAGAAAGCGCAGGGGCGGAGTTTTGGTGGCGTACCCGAGCGCTGTGATAGCACGGCACCCACCCCAGCCTCGGACGCGTCCACCTCCACTATGAATGCTAGAGAGGGGTCCGGATGCGCCAACACGGGCGCATCAGTGAACAGCGCCTTCAACTTGTTGAATGCTCCGTCCGCCTCGGCTGACCACTGCAAACGCACCGGGCCCCCCTTCAGCAGTGAGGTAATGGGAGCCGCTACCTGGCCAAAACCCCGGATAAACCTCCAGTAGTAGTTGGCAAAACCCAAAAACCGCTGCACCTCCTTTACCGTGGTCGGAGTCGGCCAATTACGCACGGCACTAATGCGGTCACCCTCCATCACTACCCCGAGGTGGAAATGCGATATCCCAGAAAAGAGACGGCTCGTTTAGAGAACACGCATTTCTCAGCCTTGACGTATAGGTCATGCTCCAGCAGTCTACCAAGCACTTTGCGCACCAGAGACACATGCGCGGTGTGAGTGGCCGAGTAGATCAGAATGTCATCGATATAAACAACCACTCCCTGCCCGCACAGGTCCCTGAGAATCTCGTCTACAAAGGATTGAAAAACGTCTGGAGCATTTTTTAACCCATACGGCATGACGAGGTACTCATAGTGGCCTGATGTAGTACTAAATGCGGTTTTCCACTCGTCTCCCTTCCGAATACGCACCAGACTATACGCGCTCCTGAGATCCAGTTTTGTGAAGAACTGCGCTCCGTGGAACGATTCCACCGCCGTAGCGATGAGAGGTAGTGGGTAACTATACCCCACTGTGATGGCGTTTAGACCCCTATAATCGATACACGGACGCAAACCTCCCTCCTTTTTCCTCACAAAAAAGAAACTCGAGGAGACGGGTGAAATGGAGGGCCGAATGTACCCCTGTCCCAGCGACTCCGTGACATATGTCTCCATTGCCAACGTCTCCTCCTGGGACAGTGGGTACACGTGACTCTTGGGAAGCGCAGCGTCTACCTGGAGATCTATCGTACAATCCCTTCCCGGTCGATAAGGTGGTAATTTAGTCGCTTTCACTTTACTGAAAGCGATTGCCAAATCGGCATACTCGGGGGGAATGCACACCGTGGAACCCTGGTCTGGACTCTCCACCGACGTGGCACCGATGGAAACTCCCAAACACCTTCCAGAACACTCCTCTGACCACCCCTGGAGAACCCCCTGTCTCCACAAAATTTTAGGATTGTGCCGGGCCAACCAGGGAGTCCCCAGCACCACTGGAAACGCAGGCGAATCAATAATAAAGAAACTGATACGCTCCCTATGATTCCCCTGCGTCACCATGTCCAGTGGGACCGTGGTCTCCCTGACCATCCCTGACCCTAATGGCCGGCTATCTAGGGAGTGCACGGGGAAGGGAGAATCTATCGGCACCAGCGGAACCCCTAACTTAAGGGAGAGTCCGCGATCCATAAAGTTCCCAGCTGCGCCTGAATCGACTAGCGCCCTATGCTGGGAAGAGGGAAAAAAGTGAAGGAAAAAGGTTAAGACAAACATGTGGCCAACAAGGGGTTCTGGGTGAGTTTGATGCTGACTCACCTGGGGTGACCGAGAAGCGTTCCGCCTGCCATCTCTACTCCCAGACGGACCCCCCCGGCACCGATCAGACGTGTGTCCTCTCCGACCACAGTTGGTGCAGGGAAGGCCTCCTCCTCCGGTACCCCTCGGTGCAGCCCCTCCCAACTCCATCGGAATGGGAGCGGAGGGGCTGGGTGGTGGAATGCACAGGACCCTCTCTGAACGCCCGCGGGCAGCCAGCAGATTATCCAGTCGAATGGACATGTCAATCAGCTGATCCAGTGACAGAGTGGTGTCCCGACACGCTAACTCCCGGCGGACGTCCTCTCGGAGACTACACCTGTAGTGGTCCATGAGGGCCCTGTCGTTCCACCCAGATCCGGCTGCCAAGGTCCGGAACTCCAGCGCGTAATCCTGGGCACTCCTCCTCTCCTGCCTGAGATGAAATAGTCGTTCTCCCACCGCTCGGCCGTCTAGAGGGTGATCAAACACGGCACGGAAGCGGCGGGAAAACTCTGGGTAGTGCTCCCGCGCTGAGTCTGGGCCATTCCAGACTGCGTTCGCCCACTCCAGAGCACGACCCGTGAGGCAGGAGATGAGGACACTCACCCTCTCTGCTCCTGAGGGAGTGGGTCTGATGGTGGCCAGGTATAGCTCCAGCTGAAGCAGAAACCCCTGGCAACCCGCCGCAGCTCCATCATAAGCCTTCGGTAGCGTCAGACGGAGGGTGCTGGAGTCGGGAGATGGAGAGTCCGGAACCGTGGGTGCCGAAGGTGGAGAGAGGAGACCACTCCTCTCCCATCGGTCCATTCTCTCCATCACTTGATCTATCGCGGATCCGATCCGATGGAGGACGGTGGTGTGGTGGAGAACCCGTTCCTCCATCGATGGGAGAGGGTTGGCTGCTGCTCCTGCTGACTCCATTCAATTTGATAGGTGCGGGATTCTGTAATGCTCCGGGTGTCGTGGGTGTGGAGTCAAATGCAGGAAACAGAGAGTTCAATGCTGTGCGTCTTTTAATAGCGCTTAACACACCACAGGGTGCTCACAAAAGTAACGTTCCCAAACACAGGGAATCAAAATGTACAATGGAACAAATCACAACCAGGCACAAAACACGTACCTCTACAACAGAGCCGAAGGTTACATAGAAATAATCCCCCACAACAACCAGGCGGGCCGGCTGTCTAATAAAGACAAACTAATTAACCCTACACAGGTGCTACCACTAAACATACAAGGAGGGGGAGGAAAAACAATCAGTGGCAGCTAATAGGCCGGTGACGACGACCGCCGAGCGCCACCCGCCTGGGAAAAGGAAACACCCTCGGTCGGACTCGTGACACAACCTCATTAAAATTACAATTGAACAGCAAAAGCGGTATGCTTAGATTACCTATGCAGAAAAATATATGTACTGTATTTTAAACATAAAATTAGGCATGATGGTTATGAATCTAGATTGCAGGAAAAAACTGTTTCAGGTGTTTGAACAATGCTAAACGTACTTTGTGCCCTCTAAAATAATGGATGCATGATGCCCCTAGGTAAACTCAGTTGCTTCCTTTGACTCCAACTGAAAACCCATGCGAACTACGGACATCACATTTACTTTCACACAACTACCCTTACCTACTGTGCTCCCTAAGCACTTGGATGACCCATCAACTGTCTCTCAGCTAAATGACAACTGAATTCCATGTCTCAAAGGACAGGCTGTTTCGGAAGGACACTACAATCCTGACAGTGAGCGCAGAATGCACATGGTGGGGATGTAACCATGGGAAAGTGAGGCATCATTGCCCAACTTTTTATCAACCAACAAGGTATTTAACCCAGCAGAAAGAAAGTTGACAAAACTATTTTTTCTTGGAACACCTGCTACGACTTTTCCTTTTTTGTAAAACCATTTCCATGGTAATTGGCAGCAGTTACAAACAGTGCAATAAGTAGTGTCAGGCCACGGCTATGTAATTACATGGCTTCTCAAAGAGAGAGAGAGGAGCATTTCAGAAAGGAGAGGAGCTGGGTTCTTTCCCTCCTGCCCGCCAAAGTCCCCCTTGTCTCGCTCCAACCTCCAATCAGCCAGAAGACTCCTGATTGCTGCACTGTAGTGGCAGCACTCCTGCCTTGTCATTCTCCCTGCGCTGCTGGCTAGGAATGTGAAAACAGCCACTCTGTCTCTGCTAGCAGACATACTGTGTACAGTATGTTCCCTGGGCACAATTTCATACCATTACCTAACTAGGATATGGAACTGTCAAAATGTACTCAAATGTCTTTTGAAACATATTGATTCATAGTTTCAGTGCTATAATTGTGAATCGCAATGACCTCATGGACTTAGGAAGCGGTTGTGCAACCTCGAGATTTGCAACCTCAATTACTGCAGTCAAAGATCACATGGAAATTCCAGAGATTAAATTAAGGCACAGTCAATTCATCCAGAGCCATTACATTTTCCATATATCCAAAGGTACATAAATGGTTCACATGTCAGCAGACAGTCTCTTCGTTTCAAAGGAAGGGGTTTAAGGGCAATAATCCAATTCACTCTTTAAGTGGTGGATGACTGTGTTTGCCCATGAGTCTACAACAGAATCCCCATTCCACTGAGCTTTCCATCCATGGCTTTTTTTATAAACTGGTCTTTTAACTACATTTACATTGACATTGTAGTGATTTAGCAAACGTTCTTATCCAGAGCGACGTATTACAGGTCTATCCTCTCTCTGATCTTAGTGCAGATCTAAGGAGACAAAGGGGAGTGATTTGAGGTATAAAATAAAAGGTAAACATCCCCTTGGCTTGATGAATCCAATCACTAAAGTGTCGTGGGAGGAACTACGCGATTTTCATGGTGAGCCTTTTTCCTTTCTAAGCTGAAAGAATGATCATTATTACATTTTTTTAGGTTTGCCCTGAGGACCAGAGAATAAAGGCGTCTGCATGCTTCCCATCCGAAACCATTTGGATCTGAGTATACAAATTATGAATGTCTTCCAACTATTGAGTTGCACCCCCTTTTGCCCTCAGAACAGCCTCAATTAGTCTGGGTATGTACTCTATAAGGTGTCGAAAGCGTGCCACATGGATGCTGGCCCATGTTGTCTCCAATGCGTCCCACAGTTGTGTCAAGTTGGCTGTTGGGTGGTGGATTATTCTTGATACCCACGGGAAACTGTTGAGTGTGAAAAACCCAGCAGAGTGGCAGATTTTGACACACTCAAACCGGTGCACCTGGCACCTACTACCATACCCCATTCAAAGGCACTTAAATATTTTGTCTTGCCCGTTCTCTGAATGGCATACATACACAATCCATGACTCACAATATCTCCTCCCCTTCATCTACACTGACTGAAGTGGATTTAACAAGTTACATCAATTAGGAATCATAGCTTTCACCTGGATTCACCTCAGTCTGTCACGGAAAGAGCAGGTGTTCCTGATGTTTTGTACACTCAGTATATATTATAACAACATTTTGTGACGTTGTAGTTTGTTTTGATCTTTTTTTTTTTTTTTACTGTTCGTACACGCACAAAACATTCTCGATGCAAGCTGAAAGTCAGTAGCCGAAGTCGGTACGAAGTCAGTAGCCGAAGTCGGTAGCCGAATAGCTGAAGTCAGTGGCCGAAGTTGGTACGGAGTTGGTAGCCAAATAGCTGAAGTCGGTAGCCAAATAGCCGAAGTTGGTAGGTCTACGCCCCTTCGTCGGTGATTGGTCAACAGTAGGAATTCTTGTCATTCAATCTTTTTCATGCAACATTTTACATTTGAGAAATACTGCACAATACATCTTAGTTAGATGCAAAATTGCACGACTAAGAGCTCCTCTGCCAAAACGTCAAAACTAATGACAGATTTCTTTCATTATTTTAGATGAATTCTGACTATTTTGAGGAAGTGTATACTGACTACAGCATCTCAAGATGAGCAAACAGTACTTTTTTCTAGTTTTTCAAGCGAAAGTAGTCCTTCTAAGGAAGTATGAGAGCACACACGTTCAGTTCTTGGCTAGACGCCAGCTGAACCGAAGCATGCTGACACCTTAAGAGTGTTCTATTATACTCTAGCTCAGTATCATGCTGCTGTTACATGTAACGGCTTTCCTCTTCCTCTTCTGAGAAGGAGTAGCAAGGATCGGACCAATACGCAGCGTGGTAAGTGTCCATGATACTTTAATAATAACTGAACGCGACTCAATACAAAAATAACAAAGTGAATGGAAACTAAAACCGAAACAGTCCTGAATGGTGTCACAAACAACAAAACAGGAAACAATCACCCACGAAACACAGGTGGGAAAAGGCTACCTAAGTATGATTCTAATTCAGAGAAACTAACGACACCTGCCTCTGATTGAGAACCATACCAGGCCAAACACAAAACACAACCTAGAAAAACTAACATAGACAACCCACCCAACTCATGCCCTGACCATACTAAAACAAAGACATAACAAAAGAACTAAGGTCAGAACGTGACATTACAATAATTATCTATACTTATTTCAATGTCCTGTATCAGCCACAACATTGTTACACCCCCGTGTAGAATGGATCTGAAAGATAAGAGACTCGGATCTGGCAAGGTATCAGTAATTTATTGACGGTTGCTATTGCTTGTTGTTTATTTGCATCTTAACTTAATAAGTTTCTCTTTTGTTGATTGGTTTAATTGATCTGTGGGAACCTTGGAGTCAATAGGCACCTCTGCTTTTGTGGCTCAATGAACTTGAATCAATTGTGGAAGAAGCAGGTAGAAGAGGATAAAATAAAAAAATGTTCTTCCTCTAACATCTTTAAGCTGAATGACAGACTACCAGGGCAATTGATGTCATTCATATGCAGATAAAAAATAACCACAAGCCTCTGAGACTAATTTTGATGCAAATGCTCTTGTTGAGTAATTCCCGAACCCCAGAAAATCACCTGAAGTCTTTCCTCCTCATGTCTGATTATTTGATTGCATAGACTGATTAGGACCTTCAGTGAGTACCATGAAGGTAGTTGGTAATGAGCATTAGTCCCGTAGAAAATCAAAGCGTAAACTGCGTTACTGAATCTGTTCAAGTCGAGTATCGATAATTGTCTGACCTGACGCTCAAGAGCTGAACTCTGGCTGTTTCATTGGATAATGAAGAGACACATCTCTCCGATATCTCTCTCGAATATCATTATTGACATCTTTCCTCTTATCCGGGGATGATGACAAAGAATCCAATAAGAGTCATTCAATAGCACAAACAGCGACTATAATAACCTAGTTGTCCATGAAGCCAGCAGTACAGAAAAGATTCACCTTGAAATCCACAAAAGATGTACAATGCCAGTATGTGCCACAGGGTTTCCAAAAGTCAGCGGGTTTCAGTTGAACGATGTGAACACGGCAACGCAACATCTTATTTAGCCCAAATGCTCACGATGTTCAGAAACGGTCTCTTCGCAGTGGTCATTTATCATTCCATGAGGCATACTATTAGAGTAGAAAAGGTCTTGGCTTCCATATGCTGCCATTTTAGTTTGCAAATGTTGAACCGTTTTCAGATGTCTCCTTTGTAAATCTGTCCACCTTGGTAACCCTACTGTTTCAAAGCCCCCTTGATCTGCAGTCATTTTAAGCATCATGGCAGGATGCTGCTGCCCTTTGAATGTCAGAGGCAGCATGGACTCTGTACCCCTGACCTCTGAAAGACATCTCTCCCCACGTTTCACTTCATTATCTACGATGATGTTGGTCAACATCCATATGGAACCAGGGAACACAATAAACATGTAGGACTGGTTTCATGAACCCAGATTAAGACTATAAAACTAGGACACAATTGACATTTGGTAAGACTACTGATCATTAGTTTTCACTGCCATGTCTTTATCCGGAGTTAACGTTAAACCTGTAACCAGGGTTATGGTCTAAAACGTTCAAGATACAGACTCTGATATTTCTGATCTCCACCCCATAAACCCCCTGTCTCCTCACAAGTGTATGAAACATTTGCATAAAATCTCAATACCACTTTAGTTTCTCTCCTCAGTTTCAGTATTTGCCTTTTATTTTGTATGTATTTTCATGTAACCTTTATTTTGCCAGGAAGTCATGCTAAGTTCCAAGGTCTCTTTTACAGATGAGCCTTGTAATTACAAATATATATTTTTAAACATTAAGAAAAACCGAGAAACAAAACACAATCATAGAAAACAAACAAACACATTATTCAGTAAAAAGCTCCTCAATCAAACATTTGAATTGCCCTCGAGGTAACAAATTGGCTTTACCTCCTGATGTTCTCAGAAAACATTTAGACAGTAGACACTCTCTTTCCACAGGGCAAATTAATTAAGACGAGACACATCCCAAACATTGAGCCTATCCATGATTGCCTCAGTCTCAGAGGGCTATTTTTTCAAATGATCCATAGCAATAAAACATTAACAGCCTAGCAGTCTATCTCAAGAAGTATCCTGCATTATCCAGACGCCTCAGCGTGGTCCTAATAAGACTATTCTTCCAGCAGTGAGTGTAGTTCAGAGCAACATTCAAGCAGCATGTTGTTGTCAGGAAATATTGTTCCAACTCATTGGGTATCTTTAGTGACCAAGAAAACGGGAAGTCTACATAGACAGGCAAACACCTAAAATATAAATTCATGGTCATTTATTTATTCATAGTTTTATTTATGTGGGAGACTGTGCCTTTCATCCAATAGGCAGGGGTGTAAAAGTACTTAAGTAAAAATACTTTAAAGTACTACTTAAGTAGTTTTTGGGGTATCTGTACTTTACTTTACTATTTATATTTTTGACAACTTTTACTTTTACTAACCTACATTCTGAAAGAAAATAATGCACTTTTTAATCCGTAAATTTTCCCTGACACCCAAAAGTACTCATTACATTTTGAATGATTAGCAGGACAGGAAAATGGTCCAATTCTCAAACTTACAGTGCCTTGCGAAAGTATTCGGCCCCCTTGAACTTTGCGACCTTTTGCCACATTTCAGGCTTCAAACATAAAGATATAAAAGTGTATTTTTTTGTGAAGAATCAACAACAAGTGGGACACAATCATGAAGTGGAACGACATTTATTGGATATTTCAAACTTTTTTAACAAATCAAAAACTGAAAAATTGGGCGTGCAAAATTATTCAGCCCCTTTACTTTCAGTGCAGCAAACTCTCTCCAGAAGTTCAGTGAGGATCTCTGAATGATCCAATGTTGACCTAAATGACTAATGATGATAAATACAATCCACCTGTGTGTAATCAAGTCTCCGTATAAATGCACCTGCACTGTGATAGTCTCAGAGGTCCGTTAAAAGCGCAGAGAGCATCATGAAGAACAAGGAACACAACAGGCAGGTCCGAGATACTGTTGTGAAGAAGTTTAAAGCCGGATTTGGATACAAAAAGATTTCCCAAGCTTTAAACATCCCAAGGAGCACTGTGCAAGCGATAATATTGAAATGGAAGGAGTATCAGACCACTGCAAATCTACCAAGACCTGGCCGTCCCTCTAAACTTTCAGCTCATACAAGGAGAAGACTGATCAGAGATGCAGCCAAGAGGCCCATGATCACTCTGGATGAACTGCAGAGATCTACAGCTGAGGTGGGAGACTCTGTCCATAGGACAACAATCAGTCGTATATTGCACAAATCTGGCCTTTATGGAAGAGTGGCAAGAAGAAGAAAGCCATTTCTTAAAGATATCCATAAAACTTGTCGTTTAAAGTTTGCCACAAGCCACCTGGGAGACACACCAAACATGTGGAAGAAGGTGCTATGGTCAGATGAAACCAAAATTGAACTTTTTGGCAACAATGCAAAACGTTATGTTTGGCGTAAAAGCAACACAGCTCATCACCCTGAACACAACATCCCCACTGTCAAACATGGTGGTGGCAGCATCATGGTTTGGGCCTGCTTTTCTTCAGCAGGGACAGGGAAGATGGTTAAAATTGATGGGAAGATGGATGGAGCCAAATACAGGACCATTCTGGAAGAAAACCTGATGGAGTCTGCAAAAGACCTGAGACTGGGACGGAGATTTGTCTTCCAACAAGACAATGATCCAAAACATAAAGCAACATCTACAATGGAATGGTTCAAAAATAAACATATCCAGGTGTTAGAATGGCCAAGTCAAAGTCCAGACCTGAATCCAATCGAGAATCTGTGGAAAGAACTGAAAACTGCTGTTCACAAATGCTCTTCATCCAACCTCATTGAGCTCGAGCTGTTTTGCAAGGAGGAATGGGAAAAAATTTCAGTCTCTCGATGTGCAAAACTGATAGAGACATACCCCAAGCGACTTACAGCTGTAATCGCAGCAAAAGGTGGCGCTACAAAGTATAACTTAAGGGGGCTGAATAATTTTGCACGCCCAATTTTTCAGTTTTTGATTTGTTAAAAAAGTTTGAAATATCCAATAAATGTCGTTCCACTTCATGATTGTGTCCTACTTGTTGTTGATTCTTCACAAAATACAGTTTTATATCTTTATGTTTGAAGCCTGAAATGTGGCAAAAGGTCGCAAAGTTCAAGGGGGCCGAATACTTTCGCAAGGCACTGTATCAACACAAATGCTTAATTTGTAAATTAGTGTTGCAGTGTGTCGTTGGCTATCTGTAGATAAATAAAAAAACAAGAATATTGTGTTGTTTGGTTTGCTTAATATAAGTGTTACGGTTTTCTAGTGGTGATGAAGGAGAGTCGGACCAAACTGCAGCGTGTCGATTGCGATCCATGTTTAATACAACAAAGAAACACGAACTTACAAAAAACAATAAACGAAACCGAAACAGCCTATCTAGTGCAAACTAACAGAGAGTACACATAGGACACTAAGGACAATCACCCACGACAAACTCAAAGAATATGGCTGCCTAAATATGGTTCCCAATCAGAGACAACGATAAGCATCTGCCTCTGATTGAGAACCACTCCAGACAGCCATAGACTTTGCTAGATAACCCACTAAGCTACAATCCCAATACCACCACCAAAACCCCAAGACAAACACACCACAATTACAAAAACCCCATGCCACACCCTGGCCTGACCAAATACATAAAGATAAACACAAAATACTTTGACCAGGGCGTGACAATAAGCTATTTGAAATTATTTATACTTTTACTTTTGATACATAAGTATATTTTTGCAGTTACATTTACTTTTGATACTTAGGAAGTATATTTTAAACCAAATACTTTTAGACTTTTACTCAAGTAGTATTTTACCGGGTGACTTTCAGTTTTACTTGAGACATTTTCTGTTAAGGTATCTTCACTTGTACTCAAGTGTGACAATTGGGTACTTTTTCCATCACTGCCAATAGGTCTTCAACTTAACCTTTCTTCCTCAGATATCCTCTTTCCATATACTGTAAATCAGATTTCATCTTGGTTGCAAAACTAAACCTTGGTTGCAACCACTAAGAAAATATATTATAGATATAAATCTTAAAGTTGTAATTATTTTGAAGATTCCCTCATTCACTAAGTGAATCATGGATGCAGAAGACATTTTGTTTAAATTGTGACCGTCATTCTTCCTCCTTCATTCTTTAATGTGCCTCTTCCTGTGAAAGATGTGCAGTAAATCAATGGTTTCAAATGTATTGCTCTCAATAGCTGTGTTATAAGCTTTGTTGCCATTATTTTATCCACTACATTTCATAGCTGTTGTAAACTCCAGACCCTCCGGTTCTCCCAGCTTTATCTTGATAATATATTACAATGTGCCATATTTCCATATCATAGGCAGACAGGATTGTATGTTTGCAAGTCTTCTGTGTTCTGTCAGGAGAACAGAAATGTCATATTTATGAATAAAATATGTGCTATTCTTTTTTTTCTTCGGTGGGCACTGACAGTTAAAGGGAGTTATCACTGTCAAAATAACCGTCCAAAGCCTCTAAAAGCCTATTAAGTTATTTCCTGAACTCCATGTTTGGTTTAAAGGTTATAAGCACTGTCAGAGAGCTCGGGAGGTTTTGTGGCTTTGGAACACAGGGGGTTGATACGCCTTGGGTCTCATCCTTCTGTCGCTGTCGTGACTCAGAGCCATAGAGAAGCCAGGCATTCCAGGTCTCAGATCCTATTAGTAGGATCTGGTAGTCAGAGCCGTAGCTAACCCACACTGGTCTGGACAACTCCACTATCTACTGCTGCTGATGAATATATCTAGGCACTGTTCACCTACTCATCAACAATAAGATAATGCCTGAACACCAGGAGTAATGGCCCACTGGGCATACCACGTCATTTCAATGTAGACATTTGGGTAATATTTTGTTGAGATGTTGATCCATGAGATTTGAACCTGTATTCACCCATTCAAAAAGACAGCCAGAAGTTTGATGAATTCCCAATGTGTTCACTATGCTTTCAACCATCTAAAAGCACAACCAAATTCCACTGCAAAAACAATGTCCGATTTTTGGTTTAGTTGTCATCGGAATGTCTTATCACTGCGCTTCAACCATTTAAAAGCACAAAAAAAGCAACAACAAAAAACCAATGTCAGATATTTTGTATTTATAAAATGTAGTGTGTTATTACTGTGCTTCTGGTAGTAGCAGAACCAAATGACCTGGATTGCAGTTGAGATTACATTAAAAGTACATGGTGCAAGTGCTCAATGATATTCGAGATTCTGTGCAGATTATTGCAGCAGTTGTGAAGATCTCCACAGACCTGCGACCTTTGCGGACTACATTACATTACCAAAGGTATGTGGACACCTGCTCATCGAACATCTCATTCAAAAAGCATGGGCATTCATTTGGAGTTGGTCCACACTTTGCTGCTATAACAGCCTCCACTCTTCTGGAAAGGTTTTTCACTAGATTTTGGAACATTGCTGCGGGCACTTGCTTCCATTCAGCCACAAGAACATTAGAGAGGTTGGGCACTGATGTTGTGCGATTAGGCCTAGGTCGCAGTCGGCGTTCCAATTCATCCCAAAGGTGTTCAGTGGGGTTGAAGTCAGGGTTCTGTGCAGGCCAGTCAAGTTCTTTGGCGCCAATCTCGACAAACCAATTCATTTTTTTACTCCACTTTTTCTCACCAATTTCGATGTTGTCTCATCACTGCAACTTCCCACCAGGCTCGGGAGAGGCAAAGGTCAAGACATGCATCCTCCGAAACATGACCCGCCAAACCGCCGTTATTAATTTAACCCAGAAGACAGCTGCACCAATATGTTCGGCAAACCATTTCTGTATGGACCTCACTTTGTGCACACGGGCATTGTCATGCTGAAACAGGAAAGGGCCTTAACAAATCTGTTCCCACAAAGTTGGAAGCACAGAATCGTCTAGAATGTCATGAAATAGCATTAAGATTTCCCTCCACTGGAACTAAGGGGCCTAGCCTGAACCATGAAAAACAGCCCCAGACCATTATTCCTCCTCCACCAAACTTTACAGTTGGCACTACGCATTTGGGCAGTAAGCGTTCTCCTGGAGTCCGCCAAACACAGATTAGTCAGTCGGACTGCCAGATGGTGAAGTGTGATTCATCACTCCGGAGAATGCATTTCCACTGCTCGAGAGTGGTACCCCCCCCCCCAACATTTTTTGAAAGAATCATCAGAAAATAGAAAGTGACATATAATTTGAAAGCTACAAGCCTTGTCTTTTTGGAAATTGAACTCAAATCTTAATGCTGGTAATGTCATGTCTATCAATGAGGTTAAATAATGAGAATAATTACCACTTGAATCATGAAGCCTGTGGTTTTTAACAATTCACTGGCTAAATACAGATTTTCAAAGCTGAAAGTAATTTGATAAATTGGACTAAGCAGGTTTTGTTGACAAAGAGTTCGCAATTATGAACTCATGCAAAAAATATAATGCAAATCAAACATTTTAATGACAATGCTCTGTACTGCAAATGCTATGCTGTTAGCAATGTACTTCACTGACAAATTGTTGCAGCTTTGATTTAAAAGCATTTCGTATTGTTTAAACTTTAATCTGAGACTTTTCTCACAGCTATTACTCTGGACAAATTCTCTGGATTTCTCATTTTACATTATTGTTTATACAAGTTTTATAATCCTAGCAACTGGTTTTCACTTGAAAACACTTACTTCAACTCATATGAAACAAAGTGCTATATTATCATTTTCCCCATTGTTATTTGAACACATCTGGAATAACAGCATTATACTACAGGATACCTCACAGAAACAATGGCTGGTCTGTTTTAAACCTAATATAATTTCAATGGAAATACCACAGTTCTGGTTATTTTTGTGCAGCTTTGGACATTTAAGTCGACTGAGAGGCAAACTATCTTGCAAAAAGGACATTTTTTAGGGGGGGTAGGACAAATACACACTAAGTTTGTGATGAACTATTAATGATAGTGATGTTGCACTAAGTAACACTTTCAGTGACACTTTCTATAACAAAATATTTCATCAGCAGGCTCACACAGCTCTGAGAGCAATAAGCACGATAGCAAACTGGGAGCACATTGTATAATTGTATAATGGAAGACTTGAGGGGAGTAACAGTCAAATCTTTAAAAAAAATCCCCACATCTGATTCCATGTAAACAGGAGTTAGATGAAGAATGTGGATGACGAAGCTATGGAGCTGGAAGGAGCCAGCCTCAGGAAGCTCCTTAGGGAAAAGGCTTTCATCCGGCATTGAAGGATTTCATGTCTACACACTTCCTTCCCTCTTGTAACAAAGGAGTTTTCTGCTCACTTTCATTCCTAGTTCAGGATAGGCAGATAAGAATATCCCCAAGGAAATATTAAAACATGTTTTAACATGCATGGTGTTTATGACTATACAATTATTTGCATTTAGAATACCACCACCAGCTACCCATATTTCCTCCTATTACACATGTGAATCATCAAATGAACCGTTGTTGTTTCTATGTGTGTTTCTCAGACTTATTCCACGTCTATTCTTTATAGTTTGTGCATAACAGCAGTGGAGAAAACTGATGTATGGGTGGAAGCATTCAAAAAGAAATAAGGGGCGCTTAGAGCCAAGTAGCAATCTCCAATGTCGCTTGCTCCATCTAATCAATATGTAAATGTCTTGGCAGTACTAGATAAAAGGAACCAACCTATCCCTCCCCACTCCACGGCTAGGCAACTTTGGGTAAATTGGGGCATGCTTGAGGTTTCATCTGTTTAGAGTGGATTCCAATGACGGAGGAGCCAGCCTAGACCCACCAGGACCAAATTAGTCCTGGCTTATTGCTGTTGTGCAGGGTAACTGCTGCTATCGATTTCCCACAAGCGGTAGAACTCATCCACTGAACCCCTCGAAGCCACACTGGAAAATGAAAGACATAAACGTGCCAGCTGGTGTGTCTTAACAGTGGCTGTATGGTCAGGCTTGGCTTTGTCCAATCATAAACAACTAGGAAGGTGAAAGAAGTGGGGCTCTATGCTCAACATAGGTTGGGGGGGGGGTAGTAATATTTTGGGTTTAAAAAAGTGGCTGCTACAACACTACCGACACATAGACCAAATGTTGAAGACAGGAGACATTGTTCACATGGTGTAAATTAATAGAAACTATTTGTAACTGAAAGCACCATCTGAGCTGAAGTAATGGAGGTTTAATATACTTCTCCAGGGGTAGATGCAGGCATTGTATTTCAAGACAATGATATGAATCATTCATCGGATTCTTACAAGCACAGACAGAACTTGACATCACCAATACAGTATTGATGTTGTTGCCCCACAATCCAATATTGCAGTAGTCTAGTGACTCAAATTGAGATAAGCAGGAAGCTAAACATATTTAGTCAGTACCGAACTCTTCTGGGTGAGTGTACATACCATTTACCATAATATCAAACCCCTCATTACTTTCATGTTTTGTGAATGAGGACTTTGGTAAAGGCTCTGCAGAATTCTGCTGAAAAGAAACAAACCATGGATAATTATAGATTCTACCAGGCATACTGTATCCCTGCCAAATATACTGATGTTATTCCAAAAAGTCTCTGCTAAATGTATGCCACTGTAATTTGCATGTTCAAAGGCACTGCTTTTCCGCCAGTATTACAGGAATAGAATTGCGAGATGATCTATATCTGCCAGTCATAGCAGAGCTGAGCTGACTAGATTGCACTGATTGCTCATGAAGAATGATTAAGACAGTAGCAGGCGACGTGTATCATGTCTATCCTAGCCATTTCCTCCTCCTGATGGAGGGACAAAATGTTCGAATGTCTCGGATCGTTATCTTCAATAATCAAACATGTACTTCTATGAAACATTGTAGACGATACATAATAGCCTCACATATTTTAACATGCAACTTATATGAAAAAGAAGACTGACAGCATAGTGGAGAACAAAAATCCTCAAAGGGGCTGTTAGTCCGATTCGTATAGAAAAACAAAGGAGAGCAAGTGTGCATTTCAAAATGAACATTAAATCAAAATAAATGATTGTCCTCATGTTAACAATTTTTACGATGTGACACATCTTCAACTGCCAGAGGAAGACCATTGTGGGTAAAAAGCGTTGTGTGCTTGTGCAGAGTATCAGCTTAGGAAATGTCCTAAATGTAGTTGATTAAGCCTAGACAGACAAGAACATTAGACAATGGAAGTGTGTAATCACAAACAATTGATCTTCTGTCAGGTTTTCCATGGACATTTAATGTTGTTGATAATGCAACTGAGAACAGAGGAAGAAATCCCTATTACTTGTTTTTCCTTTTTGGTAGATTAAATCTGTTCTCCAGACATGTCATTTTGAGGTGGTGAACAATAATATTGCTTAGCAGCTCTACTGAATGGCACAAACATGCATTCAGCATCTGATTTACTCATCTTAGTCAATATGAAGCTCTTAGTGTAAGAGCTCCTGCACAACATCAAGGGTGTTTCAAGCCCTATTCATTATGGGTAATCATAGTGCCAATTTACAGAGATACATTTGTTTATGTAAGTGTAGCAAGTGCATTGGATAATACACAGGCAAGATTAATGTTATATTGTTCTAAATTTATAAAAAATGGATCAAACCACCAGTACCGTTTTCAATAATAAATGTCCATACACATTCCATGCCATTTCACATTGTGTTCTAGTTCCCTTCATTTTAGACCCAGAGTTGACTCAGATTATTCAGTTCCTGGTTTTCAGGACTGAAGGCTAGTGAAAACTTTGTCAAAGCTACAGGTCCTAATTCCTCTGAAGAGAATGTAGAGGGAATGCATTTTTTCAGCAGGCATTTGAAATATTCATGAAATTGCAAACAAACAATAGCAGGAGAAAACTGGCCAAGAGCGTCCTCATACCCCAGTATGCTATGACTCACTCACTTACAGGCTGCGTGTGCGTGTGCGCGTGCGTGTGCGCGCGCGTGTGTGTTTGCATGTGTGCCTGCCTGCGTGCGTGTGTGCGTGTGTGTGTGTGTGTGTGTCCGTCAGCATCTTCAGTCCCAGAATGCTCCCTTACATATGAATCATGGTGTAAATATGATTGACATCCTGAACATGAGCGGTGTTCTGCTGCTGTAACTCTAGTCCTCCTCTTTCCCTACATACATTCATGAGTCAATCAGCCAGACCACGAAGCATTTTGTTAAGATCTAGGAATAAGGAGTAAGTATTTGAAAACTGTAAACCCAAGGTATTGTACAGTGCCTTTGGAAGGTATTCAGATGCCTTTTTCCACATTCTGTTACGTTACAGCTTGATTCTAAAATGAATTAAATGAAAACAATCCTTATCAATATACACACAATAAACCATGATGATGAAGCAAAACAGTTTTTTAGACATTTTTGCAAATGTATGAAAAAAAAGGAATACCTTAATTAACTTAAGTATTCAAACCTTATTCTATGAGACTCAAAATTGAGCTCAGGTGCATCCTGCTTCCATTGATCATACTTGAGATGTATCTACAACTTCATTAGAGTCCACCTGTGGTAAATCTGGGGATCTGGGGAAGATCTGGGGAAGGGTACCAAAACATTTCTGCAGCATTGAAGGTCCCCAAGAACACAGTGGCCTCCATCATTCTTAAATGGAAGAATTTTGGAACCACCAAAACTCTTTCTAGAGCTGACAACCCCAATCTGGCCTCCTTTATGGTAGAGTGGCCAGACGAAAGCCACTCCTCAGTAAAAGCCACATGACAGCCTGCTTGGAGTTTGCCAAAAGGCACCTAAATACTCTCAGAACATGAGACACAAGATTCTCTGATCTAATGAAACCAAGATTGAACTCTTTGGCCTGAATGCCAAGCATCACATCTGGAGGAAACCTGGCACTATCCCTACAGTGAAGCTTGGTGGTGACAGCATCATGCTGTGGGGAAGTTTTTCAGCGGCAGGGACTGGGAGACTAGTCAGGATCGAGGCAAAGATGAACAGCGCAAAGTACAGAGAGAACCTTGATGAAAACCTGATCCATAGTGCTCAGGACTTCAGACTTGCAAAGGTTCACCTTCCAACAGGACAATGACCCTAAGTACACAGCCAAGGCAACGCAGGAGTGGCTTCAGGACAAGTCTCTGAATGTCCTTGAGTGGCCCAGCCAGAGCCCAGACTTGAACCCGATCAAGCAGCTCTGGAGAGACCTGAAGATAGCTGTGCAGCAACACTCCCCATACAACCTGACAGAGCTTTAGCGTATATGCAGAGAATAATGGAAGAAATCCGCGAATACACATGTGCCAAGCTTGCAGCGTCATACCCAATTGCTGCCAAAGTTGCTTCATCAGAATACTGAGTAAAGGGTTTGAATACTTATGGAAATGTGATATATTATTTGCTGCCCTGTGGATGCCCGATTTCACAATGAACATTTTGCCCAGTGCAATCCAGCACATCACGCCTGGGCCACAGTTATGTTAAGTAGTACATACTGCGAATTCCCAAGCAAAAACATCAAACTAATTAAAAATAGAAAAAGTATATGAAATACTACATAGACCTTTCAGCCAGTTAAATCAAACCTTAAGTGAACCCAGTTGGTCCCCACCAATTGTTTTTTATGTCATCACATTTTTATATTCTGTCATACAAAACACATTTTCCCATCTCAAGAGTTAGTTAACGGTAGACTCAGCGATATGGCGTTTAAGCACGAGGCTCAACTTCTCCGCTGTTTCGTTGCCCTGCATACCATGTCGTAACATGTTGAAGCGAACCCGCGCACATGTGTGACTGTGTGAGAGCCTTGAATCTCGCTCACCTCAATAACTCCGGTGCTGCTCGTGGCAATGTCATTTTGATGAGTCTCCCTTTAAAATAAATGTGCCTAGTAAGTGCCAAATAAAGTAACAGCGTTGACGATTTCATCGGAAATCAGCCATAAATATCCTTGTGGAAGGTGGAATAGAAGCGTGTTTTGCAACAAGGAGTTGCAAAAAATGAATTGCTAAAACATTTCTAGTCTGTCTATCTACGGGTAACAGGGTTGACCTGTTATGCTCGACCTGCTCAGTTTTCCACCACAAAACACCAGGAAATGGCCAAAAAGAGTAGAGCCAGCTCACCTACTTTTAAACTGTGTTTTGACTATTAGATGTGCAATGTTTCTTTGTGTTTTGTTTTTTAAAGGAATAGTTTCACCGTATTAACACGAGAGCTCAGTTCACATAACAGGGTTGTCCTTAAAATGAGGGACAGACATAAATTAATCACTAATCACATTAAATGAATAACAATATTCAGAAATGGTTGTCAAATCAACAAAATAACTACAGTTACCAGTCAAAAGTTTGTACACACCTACTCAAAAAAGTGTTAATGCGTTTAAACCAATCAGTTGTGTTGTGACAGGGTAGGGATAGTATACAGAAGATTTGGTAAAAGACCAAGTCCATATCATGGCAAAAACAGCTCAAATAAGCAAAGAGAAATGACAGTCCATCACTACTTTAAGACATGAAGGTCAGTCAATGCGGACAATTTCAAGAACTTTGAAAGTTTCTTCAAGTGCAGTCGCAAAACCCATGAAGCGCAAAGATGAACCTGGCTCTCATGAAGACCCAGAGTTAACTCTGCTGCAGATGATACGTTCATTAAAGTTATCAGCTTCAGAAATTGTAGCCCAAATAAATGCTTCACAGAGTTCAAGTAACAGACACATCTCAACATCAACTGTTCAGAGGCGACTGCTTGAATCAGGCCTTCATGGTCGAATTGCTGCAAAGAAACCACTAGTAAAGGACACCAATAAGAAGAAAAGACTTGCTTGGGCCAAGAAACACGAGCATTGGACATTAGATGGGTGGAAATCTGTCCTTTGGTCTGATGCGTCAGAATTTTCGATTTTTGCTTCCAACCCCCGTGTCCTTGTGAGACGCAGAGTAGGTGAACGGATGATCTCTGCATGTATGATTCCCACCGTGAAGCATGGAGCACCGTGAAGCATGTAATGCTCTGGGGATGTTTTGCTGGTGACACTGCCTGTGATTTATTTCGAATTCAAGGCACACTTAACCAGCATGGCTACCACAGAATTCTGCAGCGATACACCATCCCATCTGGTTTCAGCTTAGTGGGACTATCATTTGTTTTTCAACAGGACAATGACCCAACACACCTCCAGGCTGTGTAATGGCTATATGACCAAGAAGGAGAGTGATGGAGTGCTGCATCAGATGACCTGGCCTCCACAATCACCTCACCTCAATCCAATTGAGATGGTTTGGGATGAGTTGGACCACAGAGTGAAGGAAAAGCAGCCAACAAGTGCTCAGCATATGTGGGTACTCATTCAAGACTGTTGGAAAAACATTCCAGGTGAAGCTGGTTGAGAGAATGCCAAGAGTGTGCAAAGCTGTCATCAAGGCAAAGGGTGGCAACTTTGAAAAATCTAAAATATATTTTGATTCGTTTAACACGTTTTTAGTTACTACATGATTCCATATGTGTTATTTCATAGTTTTGATGTTTTCACTATTATTTTACAATGTAGAACATAGTTTTAAAAATACAGCAAAACCCTGGCACTTTAGGTCTTTACAATGATGTTGGTGTACAGTGAGTAAAAGTCTTCTTCAAAATGCTGAATTTTGGCACTTTAGCAAGTCTTCTTTATTCATATAAAAACAGACTTATTGAATTCTCTGAAGTGTCTATATTAAAGGGCACTTCATTAAGTATACAGGTTTTAAATTCAATATTGGTGCACATCTACTTAAAATAGGCAATCTTTTTACGGAACAACCTAGATGCTAATAATAGCAATAGCCTCAGTCTTCTTCTTCTTTTTGCCAATATAATCACAATACCAGGGCTGAGTGATGCTAGCGACTGTCTCTGTCCTCTGAGGCACCTCATTCTGTATCCCCTTCTCTCTGCTCAGCCCTTATGTCTGTCATATACACTTTAACTAAGGCTGACAGGAAGGAATGCAGTGAAAATGTATGGAGAGAGACATTTGGAATGAACGGGGTGATCGTGCACTGAAGCAGTTTGTAGAATTTGTCAAGCCATCTGTATAATGCCTATAGTAGGTGATAATTAGCCATTAGTCACCACGGCAACTTGTCTTTGCCCTCTCTAATTACTCTAGTGGTACTAGAACTAAGGATGAAACTGATCTGTTATTATTTGATGACGGGGGGGATGATGCCATTTACCATTTTGTTTTCTTCTACAGTCCCCAAGCAACACACAGAGAAATGATTCACAGCTGATTGGGGAAGATTGCTGGGTGGAATGATCTCTTTGGTTTGTGCAGTGCAGTGAGTGACAGAAGCGATTGGTGGAGCGGCAAGTCTGCTGTCTCTTCCCTGTTATGTCCCCATCACACGACCTGACCTTATACATCACTGTTATTGGTCTGATTATGGAATCAAGGCTGGCCAGGGAAAATGAAAGATTCTTCCTTCCTTGTTGGTTTGTTTACTGAAGTGCAGAATACAGATGAATCTCTTTCACATGGTGCATTAACCTTCTCTGTGCTCTGCATTGTGAAAGAACAATAATGGATTGTCTCTAAATTATTCCCTGGCTACTTTGTGGGTTTGTGGTCTGTAATTGCTTGGATCATGTTTGGATTTTGGAAAAGGGCCTTACTCTTGCCATACTCTTGCCATTTTCTGTGAAATTATAAACTATTGCCTCTCAGGGAGGAATCTGTCCTCTGCCATTGCAGTTTACTGTCAGAACTGTCAGGGGAGTTCAACAGCTTGTTAGTGGCAGACAGTCATGCCTTGCAGATTCTTTCCTAAAAAGAGCCCTCTCCTCCCTTCCCCAGTTGACGAGTGGGTAGAGAGAGCGGCATCTGAGAATCACTGTGTCACCTTGTCTTAGGAGACGTGACTGAAGTCCTGTCACAGAGACCACTGCAGGGCTACCTGCTTGCCTGGGACATCAATCACAGAGAATCACACACTTCCCGTGTTGAAATGACCAGGAAATGGTTAACCATGGAGTGCCAGGAAACATGGGCTACTTTGTACCAGTCCGTGTTGTTTTTAACAGTCACAATGAGTTCATAATGGGTGTGCCAAATAGTATGGCAATGACCACAGCTGCCTGCCACGTCTAATTTACATGGTTAGTCCTGTCTGTGCAGCCTCAATCTAGATTTACAATCAGAAAAGCCGCAAACACACGGAGATAATATAGGAAAAATGTTGAAGAGATTTGTAAATGCCTGTTGTAAAAGTAAAAATGGTTCTATAAAAATGTATCATCATTTGTGCAACACAAGATGATAACAGAAGGTAGAGATGATTATGTAACCTTGTACAGAACATGTAAACAAATGCATAGGCTACAAAACATGTATGTTATGACTATGTTAGAATAATGCAACTAGCAGATCAGTCAGCGATGTGAACTGAAACATGACACAGTGAGTGAGGAATGTGTCGGCTCCAATGAAATACATACGTCTGCTCTGGTTCCACTGGAGGCCCGCTCTAATTGTTAGTCAAGTGTTAACAAATTCCAAACTGCAACAGAGTCGTCTTGCGCATGCAGAGCTGGGCTGTGCTAACTTTAGGCCAGACTATTTCTGTCGGCCCAGCCAAGCATTGTGGGTAAAGGCTTCTTTCTAACTGCCTGTCTTCTTATTCATGTACATAACACTCCTTCTCCCTTTCTCTCATTCTCTCTCTCTCTGTCACGTTCTGACCTTTATTTCCTTTGTTTTGTATTTATTTAGTAGGGTCAGGGCGTGAGTTGGGGTGGGCAGTCTATGTTTGTTTTTCTATGATTTGGGGATTTGTATGTTTCGGCCTAGTATGGTTCTCAATCAGAGGCAGGTGTCATTGTCTCTGATTGAGAATCATACTTAGGTAGCCTGGGTTTCATTGTTTGTTTGTGGGTGATTGTCTATGTTAGTTGCTTGTGTCAGCACAGTTCTCATTATAGCTTCACGGTCGTTTATTGTTTTTGTATAGTTTGTATTCAGTGTTCAGTGCTTTCTTTAATTAAATATTCATCATGAACACATACCATGCCGCATTTTGGTCCTCCGATCCTTCTCGCCTCTCCTCTTCAGATGAAGAGGAGGACGACCGTGACACTCTCCCCCTCTTATCACACTCTCCCTCTATCCCCCTTTCTCTCCCCCACCCCCTCTTATCACACTCTCCCTCTAACCCCCTTTCTCTCTCTCTCCCAGCTGCCCTGGATACCTCCCGCAGAATGATGCCTACAGCTTATGCCTTCATTTTTATTGCACAGTAGTGTATTGAGGTTAGAATTCGTAAAGCAGGGCATATGCCTAGATTCAAAAATATAAAATGAAAATGGAAAAGGAGAAAATATGTGAAGATATTATATTGATTTATGTTCATCCAAATTAATATCTGCTCATTTTTGTATCCAAACTTGTGGCACTGATTTACAACACTGATTACACTGTATAAACTATGTTTGACATATGAACATAAGGGCTGAAGATGCAAATATATTTTAAAGCAATTTTACATGTTCACTATCACTTATAGGAAAGATACTGTATCTATGTTGGACGGTAACATTTCTAATCCTCCCATACCTTCCTTACCCAGCAGGAAAGATAAGTGTTTTTGACTAAGATATCCTTGGCATCTCCAGATGATATGCTTTGACCTACATACTCCCCTCTGGATGATGTCAGTAAGAATCAAGGACCCAGACGCTTAATATGAATCTACAATAAATCACTTTAAGACTTAACTACAACAAATCTGAAACTCATGTAAAGTTGGCCAAGTCTGTTTTGCATTGCCTAGTTTTACAAATCGTGTTCCTACCTCAAACCCATTCCTTAGCAATACACTCTATCTCTAACCGCTCCTTTGATCAGTTTTAAACCTCAATAAGTACAGTTGCCTGTAGTTATGGCCCAAAGATTTTTCTCACTTATCTTTGCAGCGTCTTTTCAACTCCCTGGCAGTCTGAGGGCAAGGCTTTCAGGCAGATCCTCTGGAGGTCTGTTTCACTGTGGACAGGGGGAGGGAGAGCCCCAGGTCCAGATACTAAGCGGTCTCCATCTTCTTTCCCATTCCCAGCGGTGGAAAAAGTACCCAATTCTCCTACTTGAGTTAAAGTAAATATACCTTAACAGAAAAGGACTCGAGTAAAAGTGAAAGTCACCCAGTAAAATACTACTTGAGTAAAATAATTTGGTTTTAAATATGCTTAAGTATCAAAAGTAAATCTAGTTACATTTAGACTTACGTAGACTTAAAATAGACTTAAGTATCAAAAGTAAAAGTATGAATCATTTAAAATTCCTTATATTAAGCAAAGCAGACGGCACAATTGTCTTGTTTTTTTAAACTTACGAATAGCCAGGGTCACACTCAGACATCATTTACAAATACATTTTTTACCAACCATTTTCTGTCTTGCTAAGCATTAAAAATGTAACGAGTACTTTTGGGTGTCAGGGAAAATGTATGGGAGTAAAAAGTACATCATTTTATTTTGAAATGTAGTGAAGTAAAAGTAAAAGTTGTCGAAATATAAATAGTAAAGTACAGATACCTCAAAAAACTACTTAAGTAGTACTTTAAAGTATTTTTACTTAAGTACTTTACACCACTGCCCACACCTTCACAACTGCATGTTCCTCCTTAAGAGCTGTGAATCTCCTGGGTGTTTCTCACCTCTCTTCTCTGCCTTTCTCTCAACAAATATTTCACCCTGCCTCTAATTGCCACGGGCTGCTGCGGCTGCAGACTGGCTCTGTTATTGCTCAGACACAGGTCTTTCTACTCTCTGCTCTCTCTCTCTCTCTCTCTCTTTCTGTCTTTGGCCGAGGTGATGGTTCACTTCTAGAATTTATGAGACATATGGTCATTTATTTCTCTAGGTTGCAACAGGGATTTTATTTGCACTGTCCTGACATTTTTGTCTATGGGGATCCACTGGACAAATCCACTGGCTTCTATCTGTAGTCTCCTCTAACACACGTGATAATATTTAAATTCAATTTGCTGTTGACATTTCCTCTAAAATCCAATAGTAAGTTATTGGAATATTACACCTCATAAACCTCTTTGTATTGGCTTGCAAAATGGTTCTAACAAGCCATCCCACTGGGCACAGACGTCATTTAAACATCTAGTTTTGCTTTACCTTTTATTGAGTTATCAACTAAAGTGATTTCAATGTGAAATCAACAAAAAAAGTCACCATGTCATTGGATTAGGTTAAAAGTTGGATGAACAAAAGACAACATTTTCCACGTTGATTAAACATCATCACATAGATTTTTTGTGTTGAAATGACATGGAAACAATGTTGATTCAACCAGTTTTTGCAGATTGAGATATGATTCCGTTGGCATGGTTTGTAAGCCTTTGCTACAAATAGCCTGTTTGGAGAATGGGGGAGGGGAGGCTTTTTTCCCCTGCATTTCAAAGGTTGTAACCCTACACAGCAACTTCCTGCTGACAGTGCTAAATGCCAGGCATGAAAATGGCAACACTTATTGTAACAAACAGCCCTTGTTGGCTCTGGTATTGCTTGGTTACTTACCAGAGATCAGTGAGGGTGCTTACCAGAGTCTTAAATAGGAAATAGATGGTTACAACTTGTACACAATTTCTCAGACATCATTGGAGCTTACCATTTCAAGTGTGTGGGGGCAGATGGTTAGTCAGAATGAGAGTCTTCAGTCTGTAGTTGTAATTGAAACTGCAGAGTGCTCTTTTCAGAGATTAGTAATGTAATTTGTGTCTTTCACAAGACGTACGCAGCAAACCAGCATCATCACAGCGCTCTAGGCAAACATGCTCTTCACTGTCAGTGCTGTGCTCTTTAACGTGAACATTTCCAACCCGTGTCATCTTGTTACTAGATATCAGGCAATTAGATTTTAGGTTAACCACATCTATACACTTTCAAAATAACAAGTATTTTAGTGAAAGAGTAAAGGTTATTCTTGATAATAGCAGAGATCCCTGACTGAGTATATTGTATAGTGGAAGGTTGGAAAAAGTAGTGGAGGGATGTTTGTTTTCCTTATTTACAAGGCACGTTTATTTTAACCATGTGTTTTACCATTTATGAGTTGTTTTTTTTACTGCCATATGTTTTAGTACAACAGCATTCCTTCCAGCAGCCTCTCAACTTTCTCTGCTTTTTTTTTTTTTTTTTTACAGAACTTTGAGATTCTAGCTGGCTCCAGGTGAACAATACTCTACAAACTTTGTCCTCCCTCCCATCCCCAGTGTTCCCTTTGAAAAGCCCTGCGATGCTTCGGGCGCCTGTTTCTCCCCGTCTCTGTGTCTTTGTTTAAGACAACTCAACATGGCATCCAGCATAAGACCATGTAACCTGTTTTTTTTTTACTGGAGGAGCCAAGCACAACTCAATAAACAGAATAAAAAGACAACAAAACAAAAACCATTACAAATATTATGTGGATATGCTATCCAGACATTACATGGGCTTAATCTGTTTGAGGTGGTATTTGCTGTTATAAGGGTAAAAAGTTGATTAGCCAAGACAAGCCAAGTGTTCCTCCTGGGGCAGGTCTGTTGAAGCCTTTCTGCTCTGCTCAGGGCCAAGACAAGCCAAGTGTTCCTCCTGGGGCAGGTCTGTTGAAGCCTTTCTGCTCTGCTCAGGGCCAGGACAAGCCAAGTGTTCCTCCTGGGGCAGGTCTGTTGAAGCCTTTCTGCTCTGCTCAGGGCCAGGACAAGCCAAGTGTTCCTCCTGGGGCAGGTCTGTTGAAGCCTTTCTGCTCTGCTCAGGGCCAGGACAAGCCAAGTGTTCCTCCTGGGGAAGGTCTGTTGAAGCCTTTCTGCTCTGCTCAGGGCCAGGACAAGCCAAGTGTTCCTCCTGGGGCAGGTCTGTTGAAGCCTTTCTGCTCTGCTCAGGGCCAGGACAAGCCCTTAAGCCCTCTGATCTGAATATCAAATTAAGCCTGCTCCTCTGCTTGCTGTTTCCAGTATGCTTGGCGCCAGGTTCACTCCCTCTCAAAGCACAGCTCTTACTCTGGCTCAATCCCCTATGGCTTTCCCTGACGGACAGCTAATTAAGCCTGGTCCAAATCATTTTCTCCATCATTATCGTTGTGCACTTCTCCCATAGCTGGGTGTTTGCAGAGAAAATAATCACTTACTGCTTTGGCTTTATTGACACACGTAGCCACGGGTTATGGAGCTCCTCTTATGTGGTCCGCTATTCAGTCATCTAATAACTAACATTCATTCCTTGTTGAGTTGAGACTTTTTTCACCTGGAACAAAATGTGTGTGCACACCACTGAACTCAGAGTGTGGGACAGAAAAGGACAGAAATTGTGGGTTTAGTTCTGCACCAGTGATAATTTCAGTACAAACATTGTCCCTGGTCTGTACAACCTGCTCCAGACATCCTAGACAAGTACAGCAGTACCCATCACACTGTTCACATCAGTAGAGTGGAAGATATGGATTTCTGACTGACAAGGAAAAATGATTTCACATCTCCCTGCCCTTGAATAATATAATTTCCTTCATAAATCAAATCAAATGTGTCACATGCGCCGAATACAACAGGTGTAGACTTTACAGTGAAATGCTTACTTACAAGCCTTTAACCAACAATGCATTTTTAAGAAAATACCCCCCCCCCAAAAAAAAACGAACTAAAAGATAAGAAAAACAAATAATTAAAGAGCAGCAGTAAATAACAATAGCAGGGCTATATACAGGAGGTACTGGTTCAGAGTCAATGTGTCAATGTGCGGGGGCACCGGTGTCGAGGTAGTTGAGGTAATTATGTACATGCAGGTAGGGTTATTAAAGTGGCTATGCATAGATGATAACAGAGAGTAGGAGCAGCATGGTAGGGTGGGAGTGGATCAAATAGTCTGAGTAGCCATTTGATTAGCTGTTCAGGAGTCTTATGGCTTGAGGGTAGAAGCTGTTTAGAAGCCTCTTGAACCTAGACTTGGCGCTCCAGGTACCGCTTGCCGTTCAGTAGCAGAGAGAAAAGTCTATGACTTGGGTGGCTGGAGTCTTTGACAATTTTCAGGGCCTTTCCCTGACACCGCCTGGTATAGAGGTCCTGGATGGCAGGAAGCTTGGCCCCGGTGATGATGTACTGGGCCGTACGCACTACCCTCTGTACTGCCTTGCGGACAGAGACCCAGCAGTTGCCATACCAGGCAGTGATGCAACTCGTCAGGATGCTCTCGATGGTGCAGCTGTAAAACCTTTTGAGGATCTGAGGACCCATGCCAAGTCCTTTCAGTCTCCTGAGGGGGAATAGGTTTTGTCGTGCCCTCTTCATGACTTACTTGGTGTGCTTGGACCATATTAGTTTGTTGGTGATGTGGACACCAAGGAATTTGAAGCTCTCAACATGCTCCACGAGAGCCCCGTCGATGAGAATGGGGGCGTGCTCGGTCCTCCTTTTCCTGTAGTCCGCGATCATCTCCTTTGTCTTGATCACGTTGAGGGAAAGGTTGCTGTCCTTGCACCACACGGTCTGGTCTCTGACCTCCTCCCTATAGGCTGCCTCATCGTTGTCGGTGATCAGGCCTACCACTGTTGTGTCATCAGCAAACTTAATGATGGTGTTGGAGTTGTGCCTGGCCATGCAGTCATGAGTGAACAGGGAGTACAGGAGGGGACTGAGCACGCACCCCTGAGGGGACCCCGTGTTGAGGATCAGCATGGCGGATGTGTTGTTACCTACCCTTACCACCTGGGGGAAGCCCATCAGGAAGTCCAGGATCCAGTTGCAGAGGGAGGTGTTTAGTGCCAGGATCCTTAACTTAGTGATGAGCTTTGAGGGTACTATGGTGTTGAACGCTGGAACATAGGTGTTCCTTTTGTCCAGGTGGGAAATGGCAGTGTGGAGTGCAATGGAGATTGCATCATCTGTATATCTGTTGGTGCAGTATGCAAATTGGAGTGGGTCTAGGGTTTCTGGGATGATGGTGTTGATGTGAGCCATGACCAGCCTTTCAAAGCATTTCATGGCTACAGACCTGAGGGCTATGGGTCGGTAGTCATTTAGGCAGGTTACCTTAGTGTTCTTGGGCACAGGGACTATGGTGGTCTGCTTGAAACATGTTGCTAGCAAACCGCTAGCCCACACATGCCATACACATGGTCTGCGGTTGTGAGGCTCTGCGGTTGTGAGGCCGGTTGGATCTTTTCTCCAAAACAACATTGGAGGCGGATTATGGTAAATAAATGAACATTCAATTATCTGGCAACAGATCTGGTGGACATTCCTGTAGTCAGAATGCCAATTGCACTCTCGCTCAAAACATTGTGTTGTGTGACAAAACTGCACATTTTAGAGTGGGCTTATATTGTTGTCACCTGTGCTCCCTTTCCAGCCTCTAGGTCACCAGGCTGCTCCTTATGGCGCGCACCTGTCACCATCGTTATGCACACCTGTGAGTCGTCAAACTCACCTGTACTCCATCACTTCCTTGATTACCTTCCCTATATATGTCACTCCCTTTGGTTCCTTCCCCAGGCATAATTGTTTCTGTTTCCTGTCTGTGTGCTGTTAGTGTTTCTTGTTTTGTATTATGTTCCATTTATTTTATTAAAACACTCACTCCCTGAACTGCTTCCCGACTCTCAGCGCACATCGTTACAATTGCCCCTAGCACAAGGTGTACCTGTGTAAAGATCATAATGTTTACTCAACTTCTTGATATGCCACACCTGTCAGGTGGATGGAATATCTTGGCAAAGGAGAAATGCTCACTAACAGGGATGTAGACAAATCTGTGCACAAAATTTGAGAGAAATAAGCTTTTTGTGTGTATTGAATTTTTGGTGTATTTTATTTCTGCTTATGAAACATGGGGCCAACACTTTACATGTTGCGTTTATATTTTTGTTCAGTGCTATTTTTTCTTTAATCTATGGACTTCAGAAAACACGAAGAGAGCTTCAAAAGGGCCATATGTGAATTGTTTCAGGAAACTAGCCATATGTCGCACCTCCCTACTTCACAGGAGCCCCATTTGAACGTAAACATGTATTTTTTGTCAAAATACCTTTTTGGCAGAACATGTAAACGTTCATGTGCCTTAAAACATGTATTCCAACCATAAATATGAAAACAATTGTTAAATTACGAGCCTTGTTGGTTTAGCCATGGACAAATACAGGAACCTTCCCGCTAGCCATGATTGGCTGAGATAATGGATGGGCTGGACATCCCGGGAGATGAGTATGGATTGGTCTGCCATATAGCAGGCTTCTGTCCATTATGTGAGCTGTTCAGTGTGTGTTGACAGTACTTTCTATTGCGCCGTTTTTGAAATATATAACGTTAGCCCTAAAGAACTACAAAAGGTATGCTACTTTACTCAAAAACATTGATGCCCTGAATTTAGCAGGTGGAATCGACAGAATAGTTGGAAAAAGTGCACACTTTCTGCACACGCCACGGTCAGTGTGAATCGGAGTGACTTGACACAACGCTAGCCAAACAAGATGTAGCTACAAACAAAACAGAGTTAAATGGTTACAGTCTGCCTTGAAGCATTCATCCATGTATACAGGTAAGAGTCTAGCTACATTTTCAGGTATAAGTTTCACATTTTGTCAGAAAGTAATTTTTATTGCAAGTTAAAGCGTACTAAGGATCGGCGTTCCGTCAACGGGACAATTGTAAATAATGCTGTGCGTTATGTCAAGATTGCAGATTTTAGAGAAACAACAAATGTCGGTACATATAAGTGTCTTATATCAGCTGAAAGCGTATATTTTTGTTAATATAACTGCACTGTCCAATTTACAGTAGCTAAAAATGCCATGCTATTGTTTGAGGAGAGCTCCTAACAACAAAACACTTTTTTCTTCATGATAGGTTTGATAAATTCACCTCTGAAGGTGAAATGTGTACTTACATTCTGAAATCTTGCTCTGATTTATCATCCAAAGGGTCCCAGAGATAACATGAAGTGTTGTTTTGTTAGATCAAATCCTTTTCCTTTTCCATATCCTAAAAAGATCCATATAGCATTCACGATCAATTTCCACTCGTTCAATATGCAAAGAAAGGAATCTGTGAAATTCTCACCCTAAATGCTCTTTCAACTAGTCAAATCACATTTGTATCTATCTCTCAGATATCCTAGAAGGTAACAAGACTTCACTAATTCACTAGGGGTGTAGTATATCCTATAGGACACCATTCATGAACATGTGTACATGTCTAGACAATAGTGACCCATCCACTTAGCTAGATGTGGCTGGGGGGAGGTTATAGCATGTCCTTCACATGACCCATCAATTTAGTGTGTCGAATAAGCGGCATCTAATAATGATAAAATATTTATTCAATATTTTTATCTGGACACTTTATGTTTATTATCAATGTGTCACGCCCTGATCTGTTTCACTTGTTCCTGTGATTGTCTCCACCCCCTCCAGGTGTCGCTTATTTTCCCCAGTGTATTTATCCCTGTGTTTCTTGTCTCTCTGTGCCAGTTTGTCTTGTATGTTTAGTCAAGTCAACCAGCGTGTTTTTCCCGTACTCCTTTTGTTATTCTCCTTTCTCTAGTCCTCCCGGTTTTGACTCTTGCCTGTTTCTGGACTCTGTACCCGCCTGCCTGACCATTCTGCCTGCCTTGACCACGAGCCTGTCTGCCACTCTGTACCTCCTGGACTCTGATCTAGTTTTGACCTTTTTGCCTGTCCACGACCATTCTCTTGCCTACCCCTTTGGATTATTAAACATTGTAAGACTCAAACTATCTGCCTCCTGTGTCTGCATCTGGGTCTCGCCTTGTGTCTTCATACTATACATAGCCACTTTACCCCTACCTACATGTACTTACTACCTCGACTAAACAGTACCCCCTGTATATAGCCTCGTTATTGTTATATACTTTTATTGTGTTACTTTTTATTTTATTTAGTAAATATTTTCTTATCTATTTCTTGAACTGCATTGTTGGTGAAAGGCTTGTAAGAAAGAGATTGGTGGGCTAAGGCTTGAACGTGTGAACGATGCTGAATGGGTGTAGACATAAAAAAAGAGCTCTCCAGTAGGTGTACAAAAAGCATTGAAGGGCCATTTTCTCAATAGTGGTTTATCAACTTTCAAAGCAGAATTACTTTCCCATTGTTCCTCAACTGCAGTGTATGATTTACCATTTTCTAGCTCTGAGTCTCTACTTTTATCCAATGTAAAAAACACAATTTAAAATTTTGCTAAATGACCGAATCGAGGCGATCGGTCACATACAGTGCATTCGGAAAGTATTAAGACCGCTTGACTTTTTACACGTTTCGTTACGTTACAGCCTTATTCTAAAATGGATTAAATCGTTTTTCCATCAATCTTCACACCATACCCCATAATGACAAAGCAAAAACAGGTTATTTGAAGAAAAAAACCCAACTATCATGGTCAAGTCATATTTACAAAGTTGTTGTGAAGATGGGGAGGGGTATGTCTGTTATATACACTGCTCAAAAAATAAAGGGAACACTTAAACAACACAATGTAACTCCAAGTCAATCACACTTCTATGAAAACAAACTGTCCACTTAGGAAGCAACACTGATTGACAATACATTTCACATGCTGTTGTGCAAATGGAATAGACAACAGGTGGAAATTATAGGCAATTAGCAAGACACTCCCAATAAAGGAGTGGTTCTGCAGGTGGTGACCACAGACCACTTCTCAGTTCCTATGCTCCCTGGCTGATGTTTTGGTCCCTTTTGAATGCTGGCGGTGCTTTCACTCTAGTGGTAGCATGAGACACAGTCTACAACCCACACAAGTGGCTCAGGTAGTGCAGCTCATCCAGGATGGGACATCAATGCGAGCTGTGGCAAGAAGGTTTGCTGTGTCTGTCAGCGTAGTGTCCAGAGCATGGAGGCGCTACCAGGAGACAGGCCAGTACATCAGGAGATGTGGAGGAGGCCGTAGGAGGGCAACAACCCAGCAGCAGGACCGCTACCTCCGCCTTTGTGCAAGGAGGAGCACTGCCAGAGCCCTGCAAAATGACTTCCAGCAGGCCACAAATGTGCATGTGTCTGCTCAAACGGTCAGAAACAGACTCCATGAGGGTGGTATGAGGGCCCGACGTCCACAGGTGGGGGTTGTGCTTACAGCCCAACACCGTCCAGGACGTTTGGCATTTGCCAGAGAACACCAAGATTGGCAAATTCGCGACTGGCGCCCTGTGCTCTTCACAGATGAAAGCAGGTTCACACTGAGCACATGTGACAGACGTGACAGTCTGGAGACGCCGTGGAGAACGTTCTGCTGCCTGCAACATCCTCCAGCATGACCGGTTTGGCGGTGGGTCAGTCATGGTGTGGGGTGGCATTTCTTTGGGGGGCCGCACAGCCCTCCATGTGCTCGCCAGAGGTAGCCTGACTGCCATTAGGTACCGAGATGAGATCCTCAGACCCCTTGTAAGAGCATATGCTGGTGCGGTTGGCCCTAGGTTCCTCCTAATGCAAGACAATGCTAGACCTCATGTGGCTGAAGTGTGTCAGCAGTTCCTGCAAGAGGAAGGCATTGATGCTATGGACTGGCCCGCCCGTTCCCCAGACCTGAATCCAATTGAGCACATCTGGGACATCATGTCTCGCTCCATCCACCAACGCCATGTTGCACCACAGACTATCCAGGAGTTGGCGGATGCTTTAGTCCAGGTCTGGGAGGAGATCCCTCAGGAGACCATCCGCCACCTCATCAGGAGCATGCCCAGGCGTTGTAGGGAGGTCATACAGGCACGTGGAGACCACACACACTACTGAGCCTCATTTTGACTTGTTTTAAGGACATTACATCAAAGTTGGATCAGCCTGTAGTGTGGTTTTCCACTTTAATTTTGAGTGTGACTCCAAATCCAGACCTCCATGGGTTGATACATTTGATTTCCATTGATAATTCTTTGTGTGATTTTGTTGTCAGCACATTCAACTATGTAAAGAAAAAAGTATTTAATAAGAATATTTCATTCATTCAGATCTAGGATGTGTTATTTTAGTGTTCCCTTTATTTTTTTGAGCAGTGTATATTTTTTTTAAACAATGTTTTTTTACACAAGAATCAGCTGTACTAGTTGATCAGGCGCTGGTCTCATCTTGATTACTGTCAGGTAGTATGGTCAAGTGCAGCAAAGAAAGACATAGCAAAGCTGCAGCTGGCTCAAAACAGAGCAGCACGCCTTGCCCTTAACTGCACATACAGAACTAACATCAACAACGTGAATGCCAGTCTTTCCTGGTTGAGGATTGGCAAGAAGCATTACTGTAATGAAAATTCCAGATTGTCTGCACAATCAAATAACATTCAGCTCAGACACCCATACATACCCCACAAGACCTGCCACCAGAGGTCTCTTCACAGTCCCCATGCCCAAAACGAATTCACGGCAACGCACAGTATTATACAGAGCCTTGATCACATGGAACTCCCATTCATCTCCAATTACTCAAGCAAACAGCAAAACTACATTAAAAAAAAGATGAAACATGGAATGGCGGTGACTGTGAAGGGACTCACACAAACACACGCACACACAGAGACACACATACTTTTTTTGTGGTTGTATTGTTTGTATTGCATTGTTTTGTTACTTGTCATGTTCTGTGTTTTTGTGGACCCCAGGAATAATAGCTGCTGCCTCTGCAAAAGATAGTGGGGATCCAAATAAGCAAACAAATACTGGCCATGCGTAGCGGGTGATGTTAGTCCATATGTGGTCCATTGAACACTGCAGGTGTCATACAGCCCATTGACATTCAACTGAGGGGACTGTAGGAATTACAGTGATCTTTCCTATGTTCTCTCTCTCTCTATATCCGCCTATGATTAATCATCAGGCAAATTCCATGACTGTTCATGACAAGCCTCATCAGCCACACTGACATGGAAGCTCATATTTGCAATGCTGTAAATCCTTCCTAATGTAGATTATCATAGATTATGTGTGCATGAAAATACATATCCCACACACAAACAAACACATACTAAAAATAGCCTACATTTTTTTATACAGACCACTTGCTGTGGTTCATATCATTCGCAGATCCTGTGGCCTTTACACTGATGAAATGTAAACACTGCTACCCTGAATTTAAATTCTTTTATCCTGCATTTTGAGTGCATCGTTGGACATATTTCAGGGGTCTTTGTGGATTTGAGAACCCGTACAAATAAGAAGTGGTGACCACAGAGGATGTGTGTTCTGTCACAACTTTGCATATAGCTTATAATCCAGTCCCCACTGATTTATTCCTACCTTGCCCCCTCTTTTCACTGCTGCCTCTTGCCCTCAGGAAACGGGATATTTCACCACATATTCACTTTTGAGAATGAATACCATCTGGTAGCGGTTTTTAGGGGTCATAGGAAGGTTCGTCAAAGCTTAGTGTTCCAGTGCATTCCGTCTGCATTCTGTCTCACTCCACATTCTATTTACTAACAATATACTCTGCCTGCTCGTATTCACCTGTCACAGTCAAAAGCACGCTGGATGCATTGTGCACCCCTGACATTTAATCGAGAGGTATCTTTTAGAAAACCCAAAGGTCGATTTTGTGTCAAGAATGAAAGGGGGGCCAATGTCAACAAAGACTAAAGCACTAATTTAAAAAAACATAACAAAAACAATGTGGGAAAATGTGAATAGTTTAAATATGATGAATTCACCATCCACGAGTAAAATGCATTACATTAGCTCCCTGCTTAGCTCCCTGCTGTTTATACAAGTCTGGAGATACGTATGTGTTGCAATATAATTTTCTTTAATACATTTCCATTTCTGCTCGGGTGAGTTTCTTCGAAATTCCAATGTTGTTGGCTCCTCTGACCTTCAAGCCACCATTTATTGACTCTCTGTTCCAGGCACAAGTAGGTTCTATTGATACAGCCCCCTCCTGCCCTTGTTAACTCCAGCGCCTCATTTTTGGCATGTTATTTGGGACCAGGTGTCACTGGGAACCTTGAGTGTGTCCTCACTTCAGATTAAGTCAACATTACGAGGAGCTCTTCAATATGCAAAGAGGCTTAATGAAGCTCAATAAAGTAGATTTGACTTTTGCCCAGATTATACAGAATACATTACTGTTCTTTATGTGAGTGAGTGAGTGAGTGAGTGAGTGAGTGAGTGAGTGAGTGAGTGAGTGAGTGAGTGAGTGAGTGAGTGAGTGAGTGAGTGAGTGAGTGAGTGAGTGAGGAAGTTTGCAAACAAATTGCCTTATAGCCTTTTTGTTTTATCACCCCTTCTGACATGATGAGCAGTCTGCTAACAGAACAACAAAGCAACAAACTGCTCTGCTATATCCAACCAGGTTTTAACTCTTCACATCCTTTTGGTTTCTGAATAATACATAAAGGTGCAAAATCCACACATAGTCTACCTATTGAAACTGCTGTATACGTCTACAGATAACTTGCCTGAAAATATTTCAAAATGTGTGTCCATACAAAGCCATTCACAAAATCACATATTTAGATTTATGTGATTTATGTACTGTTTACACAACACTGGCGTGAATTGCATTAGCTCTGTGACAGCTCTTGTCTTGTCTAAAGATGGACACAATATAAACAGTGTGTACAAAATATTAGGAACACCTGCTCTTTCCATGACAGACTGACCAGATGGGGGGCCTCTCGTGTGGCGCAGCAGTCTAAGTCACTGCATCGCAGTGCTAGAGGCATGACTACATATCTGGGTTCGATCCTGGGCTGTGTTGAAGCCGGCCACGACCGGGAGACCCATGAGGCGGCGCACAATTGGCCCAGCATCGTTTGGGTTATGGGAGGGGATGCCCTTGTCCTATCGTGCTCTAGCGACTCCTTGTGACGGACGGGTGCATGCACCCTGATTTCGCGCGCCTGCTGTGTCAAGCAGTGCGGTTTGGCGGGGTTGTGTTTCGGAGGACGCTTGGCTCTCGACCTTCGCCTCTCCCGAGTCCATAGTGGAGTTGCAGCGATGGGACAAGACTGTAACTACCAATTGGATATCATGAAATTGTTGAGAAAAAGGGGTCAAAAGTACACAAAAAATAGACGGATGAGATGAATCCAGGTGAAATATTCACTATATGCACTTATTGATGTCACTTGTTAAATCCACTTCAATCAGTGTAGATGAAGGGGAGGAAACAGGGTAAAGAAGGATTTTTAAGGCTTGAGAAAAGTGAGGCATGGATTGTGTATGTGTGCCATTCAGAGGGTGAATGAGCAAGAAAATGATTTAAGTGGCTTTGAATGGTTACGGTAGTAGGTGCCAGGGCGTACTGGTTTGAATGTGTTAAGAACTGCAACGCTGCTGGGTTTTTCATGCTCAACAGTTTCCTGTGTTTATCAAGAATGATCCACCACCCAAACGACATCCAGCCAACTTGACAGAACTGTGGGAAGCATTCGAGTCAACATGGGCCAGCATCCCTGTGGAACGCTTTCCACACCTTTTAGAGTCCATGCCCTGATGGATTGAGGCTGTTCTGAGTGCAAAGGGGGGAGGTGCAACTCAATATTATGTGTTCTTAATGTTTTGTACACTTGTGTATATCCACAAGTGTCTGGAGCCACTGAGGGGAGCTGCTCATCATGACACAGGCAGCCTTTACCGGTCCAAAGGTGACAAACACATTACACCCCTCACACATTGACTCAGTACTGGGACCCCATGCACATAGCCAAGTTATCCTTCCTCATTGTGTATTTATTCCTTGTGTTATTATTTTTCTATTTTTCTCTCTGTATTGCTGGGAAGGGCCAGTAGTTAGTCCACACATGTTGTTTACGAAGCATGTGACAAATACAATTTGATTTGATTTACTTGATGTGACATAGGCTGCCTACGAAACATGGTCTGTGTTTGTTTATACCAGAATGTTCCTCCTTAATTAGCTCCAGTGTTGGGCAGTTGGGAAGGGTGGGTGTGGGGGGGGTTGTTTCAGTGCGTGGGACCACATAGAGCTCTACAGGGAAAGAAAACAACCCTCTTTCTCTAATTGAAAGCAAGTTTACAATGAAAACAAGATGGTGTTAAAAGTGCAAGAGGATCCAACCGGTTCCACCTCAGACACTGGCATGCAATTGACACATGGACAGCGACAGGCCAGCAAAATAAAAAAATAAGTGAGTAGGAAAACAGTCAGTATAGCAGCCATGGTAGTGTAGTGTGTCTCTGCTCTCTCCCTTCCCCCTTCTTTCTCTACTGGCCCTGCCTGCACACGAACCAGACAGCTGGCAGAGGCTTTTTAAAGACACAGTGCCTCAACTCGACTAGGACTTCATCTGGGAGCTGAGGTGATAGTCCACACTCCCTCCCCAGCAAATAAACACACATCCAAATATGGTGTCACGCAGCATGACCACAGGGCAGTGAAAAAATTTGAAAATGGCTCCATTTGAGGACTATGTTTCAAGATGGAGAGAATGTCAGAGAATCATGCTGTGATGTCAGAAAGGCTGAGCTGTGAAATGAATAAAGAGTGCTCCCTGCGTGGTGCCAGGGGAAACACTAGCTCTGAGGGAAGCCTGATTAGGAGGTGTTTTTCTTCACTGACCTTGGTGCTTACAAGGTCTTGATCCCTGGGCCAACTCTGTGGCTCATTAAGCGCTAGGCCTCTCTCATGATCTGCTAGACCAGACAACTTTGTATTCCACTTATACGGTCATAAATCAAATCAGTAGTTCACGTTAGTTGAGGTTACTACAAGGACAGCTGATGGGATCTGATTGGGTTCCAAAAGGTACATGGACTTTTCCTTATAATTGACAGAGCTTTTAGTCTATTAATTCAATACCATGGGTGAAATGTTCATCATACAAAACAGCACTGAACTGTGCAAACAACAACAGCTTTACTTAACAGTGTGAAAATGTGATGCACGCAATGCAATTGTTGCAGTATTCAGAACTCATCTTGGATGACATGCCTTCCCCATCTATTCCAAATGTTATTTTTCTCACTCTGTTTCTTTTTTCCCTGCGAGGAAACTCATTCACAACAACAACGGAAACAGTATTTCTGAAGTGTTAGAGAAAAGCCACCCAGCTGAGAAACTGTGGTCTAACAGTGAGTTGAACTTTGACTTTCAATAAATACCGAGCTTAACATGAAATGGACTCATATTGGAGTTAGCCACGACGCTTCAAAGGAAGTCCTTACATGACCATGTATATTCGATCTTATGCAACAGCATGCCTGAGGTCACAATGGAAGTTAGATACAGGACATGGCCTCTCAAGGTTAACAGGGAGCCTTAGGAATCCTCTCTCTAACTTGTAGTAAGTCCATTTTATTCCAATATTAAAAGTTACTGCCCTGATCATGACAACCTCATAAAATGAAATACTACAGAACAATCCATTCAGTATACTGGACATATTGTTCATGGCTGCACTTCAACCAATACAGTGCCTTCTAACCAATAAAGCAGACAATGATTTTGAAACATTCTGGAGTCTGTGGTATCACATGTCAATGTTATTTATTAGTTATTACGTATATATTTTAAGACACTCAATTAAACCTGTGCTTTTCACAGTAAGAAGAGCCTCTCAGCTTTGACCGACAAAATACAAATGAAACATGTTTACAAGTTTAAAAAAAGCCCAATTGTCTCCAAACAATACCTTTCACCTGCTATTTGATTAGTAAAAGAGAAGTGAGTCATCCTGCAAGTTTTGTTGCAGTAAACATTTGACATGATGTTCTGCTGCAGTTGCCTGGCAACGTTTGAGAGAGAAAGAGAGGAGAGGCGACAGGCAGCGAGGGCTAAGTATGGGAAAGCAGCCCACACTGCTCCAATCAAGCTGCTGAGATGAAGCTAATTATTACTCTGGTAAAATTAAGGACAAAAAAAACTCCTTAATCTCATTAACTCAAACTGGGCCTCAAGCTGAGTTACAATGCCACGCTGGAATCTTCCAAGGCGAATCAAACAACCCTTTAACAATAGCATTTTCTGTCTACTTGGTATTAGATAGGAAGACGTTTGTGAAATGTCAAATGTCTTCTGTTTAACAGGGAACGCAATAAGCTATGCAGTCAGTTTGTCATTGTATACATGATCTTTTCCTATACAACTCTCTGTTGTCCAATAGCTTCTTAAAGGCGGATTGGGTAAGCAGAACAAACTCACGGGGTTTGTTACATTTGATTTCTGTCACTTTCTGATTTTTGTCACTTTCTGACTACACCCCTTTAGATTTGAATGAAACCTACCATACAATGTTTGCCCATGGCAGAAGTGGTCAGAAATTGACTTTTTGGACTTGAATACCAAAACATTCAGGAGATAGAGGTGCTTAAAGTTGACCTATTTTGCATATCCCACCCTACCCCACCCATTCATGTCGTCATCATTGAAAAGATAAACGGTAGAGTTTAATATCATTGGAAAGCTTGCAAACAGTGTTGTCAAACTGTTTGAAAATTCATAACAAATAAACAAAAAATACTTTTAAAAATGTGTAAACTCAGGTTTTTGTCATGTTCAGGTAACAAAATAAAACACCAACAAAAAGTGTCTTAATAGGGTTTCAATGCACCTTGGCATAGATTCTACAAATGTCTGGAACTCTATTGGAGGAATGCAACACCATTCTTCCACAAGAAATTCCATCTGATGCTGGTGGAAAACTCTGTCTCGGGTGGCATCAGAATCGCTCCTGAGACACACACACAAACCACCTTTAAACCCCCTATGCTCCTTTGAGACCCCTCTTTCAAAGTCACTGAGATCTCTTCTACATTGTAGTCAAAATAATGGGCAACTGGGCATTTTTATACATGACCCTAAGTATGATGGGATCTTAATTGCTTAATTAACTCAGGAACCACACCAGTGTGGAAGCACCTGCATTCAATATACTTTGTATCCCTCATTTACTCAAGTGTTTCCTTTATTTTGGCCGTTACCTGTATGTTTTAGCTAACACCCTATTTTACACCATCTAAGGTTTTTGTGTTGTTTTGAGACACAGCATACTCTAAAATACAGGGTGTATGTCATGTTTTGGCTGATAAATGTACTACAATGTGAATACAAATTAAATGTCCACTTTCAAATGGTACCACCTACATGGTTGGAGGTCCACACATCAGAGAATGTTGACTTGAGTGGGAATATCCATTGTTTTGAATGAAACGTAGGAAACCTATTGAAGTCATATAAATACATATAATAGAATAGACATTCAAGTCAACATTCGACGGTGGGTGGCAGCCATCTTTCTGTAGTAGTTGAAAGTTAAAGTTTCAATTACATTTAAATGACAGTGCTGTACCTGCTAAATGATCTGATTCACCTATCTGACCCTGATCTGTTTCACTTGTCTTTGTGCTTGTCTCCACCCCCCTCCAGGTGTCACCCTTTTGCCCCATTATCCCCTGTGTATTTATACCTGTGTTCTCTGTTTGTCTGTTGCCAGTTCGCCTTGTCTCGTCAAGCCTACCAGCGTTTTTCCCGTACTCCTGTTTTCGTTCTTGTCCCTGCCTTCTTGTTTTCCTGGTTTTTACCATTCTACCTGCCCTGAGCCTGCCTACCGTTCTGTACCTTGTGACACTGCTCTGGACCTGTCAGTTGCCTGCCCTCTGTTTTTTAAATAAACTTTTGTTACTTCGAACTGTCTGCATCTGGGTCTTGTCCTGAGGTCTGATATACTGTGATTGTTTTCAATTAAAACATTTTTTTTAATGGTCATTTTATTAGCTAAATAATTTGTTCAAAACTGTTCAACTATTGTCTCTCTCTCTCTCTTGAGTCAACTACACAGAACATTTTATGCACTGCAGTGCTAGCTAGCTGTAACTTATGCTTTCAATACTAGATTAATTCTATGATCCTTTGATTGGGTGGACAACATGTCAGTTTATGCTGCAAGAGCTCTGATAGGTTGGAGGACGTCTTTCAGAAGTTGTCATAATTAATGTGTAAATCTATGGAAGGGGGTGAGAACTATGAGCTTCCAAGATTTTGTACCCAAAGGAGGATGTACCCAAAGGAGGATGGAAACTAGCTGTCCTCCGGCCACACCATGGTGCTACCCTACAGAGTTCTGTTAAGGCTACTGCAGACATTGTGTTTTAATTATTTATTTGGGGATGTGAATATTTAGTATCTAAAAAGAATAACTTGTTTAATGTTTCACTATTTTATTTATTTATTAAATTCACTGAGGACAATGGCCCTCCCCTTTCTCCTCCAAGGATCCTCCACTGTAAATCCACACTTACTGAAATCAATTGATCTCATAAATCAAAGGAAAGCAAACTATAATCTTAGCGGCCCTTAACTCACATGTGTATATCAATGGGTGGTGACTCATGACATGTTACTGCTGCATATTGACACACCATATGGCCACCAAAACACAATCAACATCCATGTACTTTGTGTGAATTCCTAAGTGTGCTGGAGTGTTAATTGTTCTGCATTTACAGTAGCCTAAGAGGATAGTTAATCATTCTATTATTAGATGCCATAAATTGTGCATATGTGTAGGATACGGTGTGAAATTCCTGAGTGCTTGATGTCTGGGAAAGTTAAGTAATATCACCAACATTTCAGTTAGAGCCACACAGCTTAATTTAATACCTTGAAGTTGGCAATTACATTTGCGATAGCTACCAGCACACTGTCAATTCCAGAGTGTCGGATAGAGTATTAATTTCCAATGGCTCTTGTTGCTTGGAGACCAGGGGAAAGTTGCTCTCTCCCTCTCTTTTATCTGTGGATTACCTCAATGTTTACTTATCATGCTGCTCTCAGCCAAGTGATGAGGAAAATATTCTGTATGTACTTGGGATGAGAAAAACGCTCATGGCTTAGTGGGAGAAAAACAAAGTGGTCAGTCCTTATCTTGATGTCTTTTGTTCGAGATGTGCGGTAGATTGTAGACAGTGAAATAAATGTAGCCAATTAGAAGTATGTTTTGTTCTAAGCATTGTGTCTTTGTGAGATGTACACTGTGTACAAAACATTAAGAACACCTTAAGGGATCATAGCTTTCACCTACATTCACCTGGTCAGTCTATGTCATGGAAAGAGCAGGTGTTCATAATGTTTTATACACTCAGTATAAAAGTCATACAGACTTTGCTTTACTGTTTGTCCAATGCATAACGTCAGTCCATAAATGTATCCGAAATTATTGCCAGCCTTGATAAAGAATAACAATAATGACTGTATAAAATAAATAGTTCCAATACTGAGCTATATTGTATGCTCAAATAAATTGAGAAATTATATTGTATACTAATACAGTTGCTCAGAGAAAGAGATTATGTTTAACAAGTAATAATTTAGACATGCTAGCCTCTCACCATTACCAATAACAGGGGATGTTAGCATGTTTTGGGGTTATGATATTTGACCCAATGTAATTTTCTCACTCGTCATTATTCACAATTCATTATTCACAATTCATTCAGGATAATCTGTAATCATGGTAGCATCTACATGAATGTTGAAGTGTTTAGAAAAATATTATATTCTAATTTACAATAAAAAAAATGTCTCCAAAATTATAATACATTATTTAGCATTAATTTCTATTGGGCACAAAATAATCTGAAACTCAACCAAAACGAACTGCAAATGCATCCAACAAGTTTGTAGATTCACAAGCTTGATGAAGTCATTATGTGCTAGAAATATGGGACCAAATATTACACTTTTGACTACTTCATTTATAAGAATCTTTAGTGGTGTCAACTAATTTTGACCCCTACCTTTTTGAGAGAAAAAAATATGACTTGTTAAACAAAAATCTCTTTCTATGAGCAATTGTATTAGTATAAAATACTATATTTTCCCTCCAAAAATGTGAGCTTACCATATATCTTAGGATTTGAATGATGTATTTTACACAGTCATTATTGTTCATCTTTATCAAGGCTGTCAAACATTTCCCCACTGTGTATGTTAATATAACACATTAACCACATTCCCTAAACGAAAGCTCAGCGCTTCTTTGGAGGTGGGCTCTTTTCATAGTGTTCATAGGTTACACTACTGTAAACAGAGAACAGAGAAGGGAAAACAAACCGAGCTATTACTGCACTGCCATGACGACTGTGGGTTATACCAGGACACAACTTCAAATCTTCTCTTCAACCTAATGTCACCTCACTCAATTCTTCCCTTTTCTTTCGGGGACCTCCTCCCATGCATGAGTTGGATTGATTGATTTGATTGATTTTATTTGTCAGTTACAAAACACCCATATACACACGCAGTACACACGTTTTAAAAACGTGACAGGATACAACAAAAAAAGGCATAGGCTTATTTTCATTTTGGTTCATAAATTCCATGGTGCCAAAAAACGTCCGGTAGCACTTATAATAATACTTATAATAATAATTCCACCTAATAAATCATTTATAAAGGATTGTTAAATAGTTTACTCATCATTTAGTAATTATTACTCCCACATTTGTAAATCGCACTTACATTTGAGTAATTTAGCAGATGCTCTTATCCAGAGTGACTTACAGCAGCATGTTAGTAACCTAGTTATTCACACATTTATAAACAACTAATAGTGTGATTTGTAACTTCAGACACACTATGCTGAGCAAAATAAAGCTTTTAGTCAAAAAATGCTAACATTTCTTGGCAGTGACTTTTCTACCAAAACCGAAATAAGGGTTTCCAGTCACTCCTTAAGAGCAGTGTAATCTTGTTCACCCAGAACTAAAATCTTGAATAATCTGGTCAGCTGTAATTCAGTTCTGGGTCCGTCCCAGCGGCAGCGGCGGCTCGCCCATTAGGGCATTAGAGGCGGCTCGCCCATTAGGGCTTTAGAGGCGGCTCGCCCATTAGGGCATTAGAGGCGGCTCGCCCATTAGGGCATTAGAGGCGGCTCGCCCATTAGGGCATTAGAGGCGGCTCGCCCATTAGGGCATTAGAGGCGGCTCGCCCATTAGGGCATTAGAGGCGGCTCGCCCATTAGGGCATTAGAGGCGGCTCGCCCATTAGGGCATTAGAGGCGGCACCCCACTTGTGATTGGTAAAAAAATGTATATTATATACTTCATGGATTATGTTTTAAATGCTCAAAAAAGTGTGGAAATGTGTACATTTTCCTGTTTCAAAAATATGTTGTTTAAAACAAGCTGTTCAGTTATTTACTACTCTGCCCCTCGGTGACTGCCAGCAGCGGCACATCCGTCTCCTTGGGTGCACAGGCCATGCAAACATTGCCTGGATTGTGTTGCCAGCTATTTGCTGTGAGGGGGAATGGTCACAATGAAATGGCAGGAGGATTTCATAGCTTTAATCATAACAGCAGAAAGCAAATGGACCGTCCTGCTCAAATGTCCGTTCAGTCACAACTTCTGGGTTGGCTCTAGTCTCCTCTTCCCAATGAGTCGGCTTACTTCCACACCTGAGACTATAGTAGATCTGCTCTATCAGGTACTGATGTCACTAAAGCAAAAAGCTCATTGTAATTATCTTGCAAATAAATAATCATAACAGCCATAGGAGCCTGGGACCTGATAAACCGGACAACTACAACCAAGAAGGGTCGAAGGACAGTCTTTCTAAACTCTTATCTGACTAACTCAGAAATATTACATTATTTCAGAATAATCAGTAACTGGCTAGCGTGTCATGCTTTGTGACATTATGTTAACTAGCTATCCCCAGTTAGATAATGTGTTTTCACTTATTGCATCTGTATGTTTGTTGCGTTCTCCCTGGTGCACTCGTTCCTTTGTGTGCTGGCTGCTTGTTCTGGATAGTATAATCTATTCTGTTCAAAACAGTGGCAACATGTGCAGCAGTGGTCCTTCAGTGTTTGACATGCAAAAAAATAAACAGGTGTATTCATGCTGTTGTTCAAATGCACAGATCACTTTTGTATCTTCTCAAAGAAACGTCTGGTACTTTAAGAACTTGGCATCACATTTCTGTCATACTGCTTTGTTGATAACTCCAACCATCTCGCACCCTGGGTATTCAGCCAATCAGCGGCTGCCGCTCATCCATATGTGTTAGAAATTGGGGGTTCCGGTCTGCGACGTCTCCACCTTGCAAAAAAAAAAAACTCTCAGCCAAAACATTAACATTAAAACTTTCCCTCAATTCCTTGCAAAAGTTGTTTAACAATTGCTTTTGTGAATATAACCTCCTGTGTTGTGTGTTTATTCTTTTACCATTGATATGTTCTAGGCTATTTTTAAACCTTAAGGAGCATCAGGTACTGCTGGAATGTCTACCAATGAATGGCATGTCCGTCTTTTTGACGAAAAAAAAAGTAATTTTACTGGTCAGGCAAAACATTTATGGGTGTGCAAATACGGGCCTTTTTGAGTCTCAAGGTTAGATTTTTAAGTTCATTTAGATTTTTTTAATTTCACATCCATTAACACCATAGTACCCTCAAAGCTCATCACAAAGCTAAGGAACCTGGGACTCAACACCTCCCTCTGCAACTGGATCCTGGACTTCCTGACAGGCCGCCCCCAGGTGGTGAGGGTAGGTAGCAACACATCTGCCACGCTGATCCTCAACACTGTAGCTCCCCAGGGGTGCGTACTCAGTCCCCTCCTGTACTCCCTGTTCACCCACGACTGCATGACTGCATGGCCAGGCATGACTCCAACACCATCATTAAGTTTACTGACGACACAACAGTGGTAGGCCTGATCACCGACAACGACGAGACAGCCTACAGGGAGGAGGTCAGAGACCTGGCCGGGTGGTGCCAGAATAACAACCTATCCCTCAACGTAACCAAGACTAAGGAGATGATTGTGGACTACAGGAAAAGGAGCACAGAGCACGCCCCCATTCTCATCGACAGGGCTGTAGTGGAGCAGGTTGAGAGCTTCAAATTCCTTGGTGTCCACATCAACAACAAACTAGATTGGTCCAAACACACCAAGACAGTCGTGAAGAGGGCACGGCAAAGCCTATTCCCCCTCAGGAAACTAAAAATATTTGTCATGGGTCCTGAGATCCCCAAAAAAAGCTTCTACAACTGCAACATCGAGAGCATCCTGACCGATTGCATCACTGCCTGGTACGGCAACTGCTCGGCCTCCAACCGCAAGGCACTTCAGAGGGTACTGCGTACGGCCCAGTACATCACTGGGGCAAAGCTGCCTGCCTTCCAGGACCTCTACACCAGGCGGTGTCAGAGGAAGGCCCTAAAAATTGTCAAAGACCCCAGCCACAGACTGTTTTCTCTACTACCGCATGGCAAGCAGTACCGGAGTGCCAAGTCTAGGACCAAAAGGCTTCTCAACAGTTTGGTTACCCGGACAATTTGCATTGTGTGCCACCCCCCAATCCCTCTTCTACACTGCTGCTACTCTCTGTTTATCTTATATGCATAGTCACTTTAACTATACATTCATGTACATACTACCTAAATTGGCCGACCAACCAGTGCTCCCATACATTGGCTAACCGGGCTATCTGCATTGTGTCCCACCACCCGCCAACCCCTGTTTTTACGCTTCTGCTACTCTCTGTTCATCATATATGCATAGTCACTTTAACGATACCTACATGTACATACTACTTCAATAAACCTGACTAACAGGTGTCTGTATGTAGCCTTGCTACTCTTTTCTTTTTACTGTTGTTTTATTTTTTTTTTTACCACACCCACACACACACACACACACACACACACACACACACACACACACACACACACACACACACACACACACACACACACACACACACACACACACACATATATACCTTTTTTTCTCACCATTGGTTAGAGCCTGTAAGTAAGCATTTCACTGTAAGGTCTACACCTGTTGTATTTGGCGCACGTGACAAATAAACTTTGATTTGATTTGATTTAGAGACTAAAATAAACTTAAGCACTAAGCACTCACACCCAAACGTTTGACATTCTGCTATGTATTAAAACGTACAAAAGTCTTTATAATAAGAAAATATTTAATACACCTGTTTAAATATCACTTGGGAAGATAATATTTTTATTGTACGTCATTACCAAATAGGCTATAATAGATTTAAAAAAAAAAAATGTTTTAATTATGTGTATTTAGGATACATTGTATGCTGGCTGTTCAACTGGAGTTAGCATGCTAGAATCCCTGATATTTATGACCAAATACTGTAAAAATGTCATCCCCACCACACGTCATTACCACCACATAATGAAATGTGATGGTAAGAACAGAACGTGATGGTAATGACAAAATGTATCCATGTTTACCTACCTTAAGACCTGAAAGGACACATGAATTACATATATGATCATGGTTAAGTGAAATGTAACACTTGTTTACCCTTTGAAGGCCATTATGTTTTTGTATTATGTTAGGATGATTGAGTGATATTGATGTCTATTTATGTGACTTACTATGGTGATTACTGACTTAAATGATTTATTTTAGATTTTTCTATAAAATGCCCCCTAAATCAACCAAGTAGAGGACAAGCAAATGCAGTATATAAACAAAAGTATAGGGACACCACTTCAAATTAGTCGATTCTGCTATTTCAGCCCCATCCATTGATGAAAGGTGTATTAAATCAAGCAAACAGTCATGCAATCTCCATAGACAAACATTGGCAGTTGAATAGCCCGTACTGAAGAGCTCAGTGACTTTCAACGTGGCACCATCATAGGATCCCACCTTTCCAACAAGTCAGTCCATCAAATGTATGCCCTACTAAAGCTGCCCCGGTAAACTGTAAGTGCTGTTATTGTGAAGTGGAATCGTCAAGAAGCAACAACAGCTCAGCCGCAAAGTGGTAGGCCACACAGCTCACAGAACAGGACCGCTGAGTGCTAACGCGCGTTGCGTGTAAAACTTGTCTTTCCTTGGTTGAGACACTCACTACAGAGTTCCAAACTGCATCTGGAAGCAACAACAGCAAAATAACTGTTAGTCGGGAGCTTCATGAAATGGTTTTCCATGGCCGAGCAGCAGCACACAAGCATAAGATCACCATGCGCAATGCCATGCGTCAGCTGGAATGATGTAAAGCTGGTCTTGGGCTGTTTTCATGGTTCGGGTTAGGCCCCTTAATTTCAGTGAAGGGAAATCTTAACGCTACAGTAACAATGACATTCTACATGATTCTCTACTTCCAACTTTGTGGCAAAAGTTTTGGGGAAGGTGCTTTCCTGTTTCAGTATGACAATGCCCTCACACATAAATGGTTTGTTGAGAACAATGTGGAACAACTTGACTGGCCTGCACAGAGCTCTGACCTCACCCCCATCGAACACCTTTGGGATGAATTGGAACGAATGGTCTGTTCTATATATATAATAAAATTAAACATGTACAACTGTGACAAAATGTTTAATAGTAGTTTTCATCAGTTGTTTTATACTGTACCAGTCAAAAGTTTGGACACACCTACTCATTCAAGGGTTTTTCTTTATTTTTTACTATTTTCTACATTGTAGAATAATAGTGAAGACATCAAAACTATGAAATAACACATATGGAAACATGTAGTGACCATAAAAGTGTTCAACAAATATATTTTATATTTGAGATTCTTCAAAGTAGCCCCCCTTTGCCTTGATGACAGCTTTGCACAGTCTTGGCATTCTCTCAACCAACTTCATGAGGTAGTCACCTGGAATGCATTTCAATTAACAGCTGTGCCTTGTTAAAAGTTAATTTGTGGAATTTCTTTCCTTCTCAATGCATTTTAGCCAATCAGTTGTGTTGTGACAAGGTAAGAATGGTATACAGAAGATAGCCATATTTTCTAAAATACCAGGTCCATATTATGGCAAGAACAGCTCAAATAAGCAAAGAAAAATGACAGTCCACCACAGTCACATAAAACATCAAGCGCTATGAGGAAACTGGCTCTCATGAGGACCGCCACAGGAAAGGAAGACCCAGAGTTACCTCTGCTGCAGAGGATAAGTTCATTAGAGTTACCAGCCTCATAAATTGCAGCCCAAATACAGTGCCTTGCGAAAGTATTCGGCCCCCTTGAACTTTGCGACCTTTTGCCACATTTCAGGCTTCAAACATAAAGATATAAAACTGTATTTTTTTGTGAAGAATCAACAACAAGTGGGAAACAATCATGAAGTGGAACGACATTTATTGGATATTTCAAACTTTTTTAACAAATCAAAAACTGAAAAATTGGGCGTGCAAAATTATTCAGCCCCCTTAAGTTAATACTTTGTAGCGCCACCTTTTGCTGCAATTACAGCTGTAAGTCACTTGGGGTATGTCTCTATCAGTTTTGCACATCGAGAGACTGAAATTTTTTCCCATTCCTCCTTGCAAAACACCTCGAGCTCAGTGAGGTTGGATGGAGAGCATTTGTGAACAGCAGTTTTCAGTTCTTTCCACAGATTCTCGATTGGATTCAGGTCTGGACTTTGACTTGGCCATTCTAACACCTGGATATGTTTATTTTTGAACCATTCCATTGTAGATTTTGCTTCATGTTTTGGATCATTGTCTTGTTGGAAGACAAATCTCCGTCCCGGTCTCAGGGCTTTTGTAGACTCCATCAGGTTTTCTTCCAGAATGGTCCTGTATTTGGCTCCATTCATCTTCCCATCAATTTTAACCATCTTCCCTGTCCCTGCTGAAGAAAAGCAGGCCCAAACCATGATGCTGCCACCACCATGTTTGACAGTGGGGATGGTGTGTTCAGGTTGATGAGCTGTGTTGCTTTTACGCCAAACATAACATTTTGCATTGTTGCCAAAAAGTTCAATTTTGGTTTCATCTGACCAGAGCACCTTCTTCCACATGTTTGGTGTGTCTCCCAGGTGGCTTGTGGCAAACTTTAAACAACACTTTTTATGGATATCTTTAAGAAATGGCTTTCTTCTTGCCACTCTTCCATAAAGGCCAGATTTGTGCAATATACGACTGATTGTTGTCCTATGGACAGAGTCTCCAACCTCAGCTGTAGATCTCTGCAGTTCATCCAGAGTGATCATGGGCCTCTTGGCTGCATCTCTGATCAGTCTTCTCCTTGTATGAGCTGAAAGTTTAGAGGGACGGCCAGGTCTTGGTAGATTTGCAGTGGTCTGATACTCCTTCCATTTCAATATTATCGCTTGCACAGTGCTGCTTGGGAAATATTTTTGTATCCATATCCGGCTTTAAACTTCTTCACAACAGTATCTCGGACCTGCCTGGTGTGTTCCTTGTTCTTCGTGATGCTCTCTGTGCTTTTAACGGACCTCTGAGACTATCACAGTGCAGGTGCATTTATACGGAGACTTGATTACACACAGGTGGATTGTATTTATCATCATTAGTCATTTAGGTCAACATTGGATCATTCAGAGATCCTCACTGAACTTCTGGAGAGAGTTTGCTGCACTGAAAGTAAAGGGGCTGAATAATTTTGCACGCCCAATTTTTCAGTTTTTGATTTGTTAAAAAAGTTTGAAATATCCAATAAATGTAGTTCCACTTCATGATTGTGTCCCACTTGTTGTTGATTCTTCACAAAAAAATACATTTTTATATCTTTATGTTTGAAGCCTGAAATGTGGCAAAAGGTCGCAAAGTTCAAGGGGGCCGAATACTTTCGCAAGGCACTGTAAATGCTTCATAGAGTTCAAGTAACAGACACATCTCAACATCAACTGTTCAGAGGAGACAATCAGACCGAATCAGACCTTCATGTTCGAATTTCTGCAAAGAAACTACTAGTAAAGGACACCAATAAGAAGAGACTTGCTTGGGCCAAGAAACACAAGCAATGGATATTAGACCGGTGGAAATCTGTCCTTTGGTCTGATGACTCCAAATTTGAGAGTTTTGGTTCCAACCACAGTGTCTTTGTGAGACGCAGTGTAGGTGAACAGGTGATGTCCTCATGTGTGGTTCCCACTGTGAAGCATGGAGGAGGAGGTGTGATGGTGTGGGGGTGCATTGCTGGTGACACTGCCTGTGATTTATTTAGAATTCAAGGCACACTTATCCAGCATGGCTAGCACAGCATTCTGCAGCAATATGCCATTCCATCTTGCTTGCACTTGGTGGGACTATTGTTTGTTTTTAAAGAGGACAATGACCCAACACACCTTCAGGCTGTATAAGGGCTATTTGACCAATATGGAGAGTGATGGAGTGCTGCATCAGATGACCTGGCCTCCACAATCACCCGACATCAACCCAAATGGGATGGTTTGGGATGAGTTGGACCACAGAGTGAAGTAAAATCAGCCAACAAGTGCTCAGCATATGTGGGAACTCCTTAAAGACTGTTGGAAAAGCATTCCAGGTGAATCTGGTTGAGAGAATGCCAAGCGTGTGCAGAGCAGTCATCAAGGCAAAGGATGGCTACTTTGAAGAATATACAATTTTAACAATTTTTTGGTTAGTACATGATTCCATGTGTCATTTCATAGTTTTGATGTCTTCACTATTATTCTACAATGTAGAAAATTATACAAAACAGAAAAACTCTTGAATGAGCATGTGTGTCCAAACATTGACGGGTACTTTATGAAATATAATTTCCACCACAGTCATTATCATCGCGGTGCATATTTTTGAGGCCAAGGTGTATTAAATTCCAGTGCTTTCCCTTATATGCTTGTTCTTAAGATAATTCCTAAAATAATGCAAAATATTAAGATTTTGGTGTTGTTGAGTATCATCAAGGCATGTATGGACATTTAGACATCACAGTGACGAATACATACAATTAATAAAACTTCCAAACAGTAAAAAAAAAACATTAACAAATGTGAAGTGTTATATGAAATACCTTAGGCACAATTAGCACATTTTATGACGTGGTGGTAATGACATTTCCCCTCGGGTAATTGGGGTGACTGACCAAAATGTTTATATTCTTCAAGAGTACGGTCTCAACCACTATTAAATCTTGATTCCAGACAGAGTGAAGAAAATATTCAGGTAGATACAAAGCGGTTTCAAGAGGTTTCATTTAACATCCAAAATTGCCCGATTTGGCAAAATCAACCTTATAAAGTATTTATAAAGTATAAATAGCCCACACTTTCGATGAGGCCACGCAAAAAGACTTAACTAATGATTAGTAAATGGTTTATAAGGACCTATATTCAACATCTTATGAATGGAGTAATGATTCATAAATTATTAACAAACTATGTACATTATAAATCCTTTATTACGCGGAGTTCTCATAAAGTGCTACCCAACATTACATACATACATAGATCAAAAATAAATCTAGTGCCTAAGCTAAGTGAGTTTTCTGAAATAGCACTAGTAGTGTGAGGTAACAACTGCACAATACAGGCTGTGCCACAATCTCACAGACCGCAGTCCAATTTGTCAAGCTATGTGGAATTCTGGTGTTGACCCTGCAGTTCTGTTATGCCAGTGTGAATCGAGCACAGGACGGGTCTTGCCAGTCTGTTGGGATTCCACGATCATTTGGCTACGCTGAGTTACATAGCCATCAGACAGCATCACAGTCACGTAGTAACAGGAAGACATGATCCAAACACCGTTTGTTTATTTGCCACAGATTGTTTTCTGTACTTGTATAGATGCTGCAGGTGTTCATCTTACATTCATGTGAGACCAAAATGTGAGAATAACCCCAAATATATTTACATGTGGTAGTCAGTAGTTGACATATTCTGTCTTGAATGCTGTATCTGAAATGCAATAAGCTATTTCAAAATGGGGAAAGAGGGAGAAGAGGACATTGAAAAGGAACTAATACTTCAGCACAAAGGGAGAGCGATGGCAGCAAGCTGATCATTAGAGAAGTAGCTGACTACGAGTAATTGACATAATAAGTGATCCAATCCAGGGAGGTAGGAATCATATAACGCTCTTAATCCACAATAAACTCCTAGTTTTCTATCTCCACAGGATCTTTGTAGTTTTTCCCTGTATGGATATAAAATCACATGCAAGTATTAAGAGCTCTCTCCCTCAGAGCCTCCTTTGACAGCCCAACACAGCAAGGACAAGCACAGGGGGGGGACCGCCATAATGATGCCATCAACAAACAACATAAACCCATTAATAATAAAAAAGCTCTGGAGCAATCTGGAGCAGAGGTGTTGCAAAACTCCTCCTCAAGCCTTCCCTCTGCTCGTCCATGATCAGAGCCCAGCTCGAACCCAAAGTGAATTGATTTATGGTAACATTGGGGTTGAATTGGCTCTAGAGTGTGTAAACATCCTGTCTTTGCATAATGAGACAAATGAAAGTCCCCAGCCAGCAGCCGCGTCTCACTGAGGGGAGGAGAGAGAGAGAGAGAGAGAGAGAGAGGAGCAGAGCCGAACATAGTGCGGCGTGGTGGTCACATGCACACATTCCTGGTGTGCCTGACCCCCCTGACCCTGCAGGCTGTTTTAGAGCACGGAGCTCATATCACGGGGGTGGGACTGGGACCTCATGGGAAGGAGTGCAAAGCCTTGCTGCAAAACCCCAACAGAGAAACACCTTCTGGCCTAACAGCATGCACACCGAAATGTGGAATAGCATGAAATGACATTAATACGCAGTGAACCAGTCAGCTGAGGGATACAATTAACTTAGAGGAAAGGACAGATAGGAACAAGTTCTGTTTGATTGATGCATGTTGACTTGAAGTATGTAAATTACTTTACAAATGAGGGGCGAGGGGAGCCGTGTGAGGTGGAGCACCAAAACAAAAAGTGCATGCATTGATTGTACAGTATGTTTATGAGAGTAAAAAGACCATGTGTTTACTTTACACACCTATATGTGAATACAATCATTTGATGAAGGACGGACGCGGTGATAACCCATCTAGTCAAGTGGAGAGTCCTCCTCTATGAGGGACCTAGAGATGGTGTGTTTTACATTTTACAGTCAAATAGCAGCACAGGGTAGGCTATATTCCAGTAGACAACAATCAATGCTTTAAAAGTATTGTGTGGTTGTGAGCTTTATAAAAACTAAAGCCCTTTCAGCCACAGCACCAGATACAGATCCATCTAACATTCAAGCTCACTCTTTAATTAGAGCTAACAGAAAATGACTCAAAGCCACTTCTTCTCTCTCATTATGACCATACAAATGTGCATGTTTATCTGCAACGCAACTAAAGATGACTGAAAGCGTGTTGTGTTTATTTTAAAATGCTGACATTTTATATCTAGGCTAAATGACTGACTGTCTCCCCCCCACAAGGGTGAGGTAGTGAACAAACCAACATGTTGCAATGAAAGCAGTCCAAGGTTTAAAGAAATATAGGCTTCTGTAGGTTGACGTTCTTCAACCATAATGTATAGTCTCAGTCTTGAACAATAAATACAAATCACAAGTTGAGTACACCAATACCAACAAGTAGAGTACACCAATACCAACAAGTAGAGTACACCAATACCAACAAGTAGAGTACACCAATACCAACAAGTAGAGTACACCAATACCAACAAGTAGAGTACACCAATACCAACAAGTAGAGTACACCAATACCAACAAGTAGAGTACACCAATACCAACAAGTAGAGTACACCAATACCAACAAGTAGAGTACACCAATACCAACAAGGTGCTGTTAAATACAGTACAAGCGAATATGTCATCTGAACATGTACAATATTTTCCCACAGTAAGTTTCCTAAGAGCTTGAGACAGCCAGCTAATAAAGAAATAAAGATAATATATAATTCATGGATGTACAATATATACCACACCCATGAGGCTCAATAAAAAATGCATAGTGTTATTTCTGTGGCCGACAGACAGTTTTCCTGATGTTGAGAGACAGAGAGAGAGGTAGAGGGAGAGAGACATGGTTTATCCATGTGCTGCTGTCTTAGCTATGCCCCTTTGCCGTGGCAAATTTCACTTTCAACTTACTATTTAACCTCAGATTATGGCAGGTGCATCTGGCCACTTTATTTGTTTATGCCACTCCAGCCAGAGAATAAAACCTTTCTGTAGAGGGAGAGGTGGCCAGCCAGCCCACGTAGCACAAACACAGAGCAGGCTCTTTTACAGCCTGTAGCAAGTAGCAACGGTAATGTGACATTTGAGTGAAGCCCTGCCACCCAATCGTTGAAAGCGCTGCAGCATCACAGGCCAATTGAGAGAGATTATTTTATAAGTTGTTATCTCACATGTTTGCAGTCTGGTGTCCACGCACTCATATTGCTACAGCAGAGTTGCTGATCACGTACTTTAGCTTTGCTAATATTTTAACTTTTTTGCTTAGCGCAAGGGAGTGAAGGGAGCAAGGGAGTAACAGGTTGCGAACAAGAGCAAATGAGCTGGCTATGCTGCTTGTAAGCATATCATGTAAAGAGGTTAGAGAGTTGTAACTGTTTAGTGACTGTTCAATATTGTTCACTATGTAATAATGAGAACCCACTCGGCACAGACGTCAGTTCTGTCACAACCTGACCTTAGTTATCGTTGTTTTCTTTATTATTTTGGTTAGGTCAGGGTGTGACGAGGGTGGTATGTGTGTTTTTGTCTTTTCTAGGGTTTTTTGTATATCTATGGGGTTTTGGTATGTCCAGGTACATGTAGGTTTATGGTGGCCTGAATTGGTTCCCAATCAGAGACAGCTGTTTATCGTTGTCTCTGATTGGGGATCCTATTTAGGTTGCCATTTTCCATTTTGGTTTTGTGGGTTATTGTCTATGTGTAGTTGCATGTCAGCACTAGTTGTTTATAGCGGCACGTTCGTTTTGTTGTTTTTGGTTAGTTTGTTTAAGTGTTCTTTGTGTTTTTCGTTAATAAAAGAAGAATGTATTCTAATCACGCTGCGCCTTGGTCTCATCGTTATGACGACCGTGACAAGTTCAACATTTTCCTTTCATTTACATTTGGTTGAGTTGTCAACTAATGTCAATTTAACATGAAATTTAAAAAAATGGGGTTAAAAGTAGGGTGAAAAAAGGCCAATGTTTCCTTATGTTAATTACTTTTTTCAAATCCAATTGGTTTTCCACGTTGATTCAATGTAATCACATTGAATTTTTGTGTTGAATTGATGTGGAAACAATGTTGATTCAACCAGTTTTTGCCCAATGGGAAGTCTCCCTCGTGTACCATTATGGCAAGGGAAATAAAATAGAATGGAATTTTCTGCCAGCCTGTGATCATACGATTACAAATCAGCCTTTTAGAACGGCATCTCTTCATGATCTTTGACATTTATCATCATTTACGTCCCTTGTTGAAGAGATTATCTAGTGAGAATATATTTAGAAAACACACATTAACATGGTTTGAAAAAAACAACAATATTTTGATCAACGAAATCCATCAAAGTGTTCAAATCTGTATTTAAAGACACGTGCATGCACACACAGACACACGGAGAGACACAGTTTCCCCCTCTAACACACACACATTAAACCCAACCAAATCAATGATTCGGTCTACTCCTGGTTGCCCTCAGACTGATCAAGTGCCTTGGAGGGCCGTATCCTCAGGTGGGTTTAATACAGCTGGATATGTGAAGTCGGACCAGACCACAACAGTAGAGCTTAATACCTGTAAGACTGAGGTTTAACACCTGGATGTGCAGGCCTAGCTAAAACCACACAGTGCTTGGCTGTATGGAAATCTTATCCAGAGGGCTCAGTTGGATACTAGTTTACTGTGCTTAATGATGGAATTGTGCTATTGGAGACTATTGCAACCTTCTTTCTCTGATTTATTAAGAGGCATAAAGCAGTACTTTCTGATTCATTGAAATCATAATGGCCCCAATGGGTTTACTGGTTGGTTGGTTGCACTGCACAGCAGTAAATAAAAACCCATGGGCTTCTAAAGAGATGAGTATAATGTCACACTACAGTGGATTTAGGGGGGATGGTGTGGATTATGAGTCTAATATTTGTTTGCAACGGATGAAGAGGAAGGGAAATAAAATATGCCCAATGAATTAAACAGTGAACAGTCCATTAAAACATGAATAAAGCAGGTCGCATTACCTTTCAAACAGAGAGAGCCAGCCAGAGCACCCGAGTGATTTCTAGTGGCACGAATGTGCAGTAGGTTTCCAACATACTGTATGGTTTAGTGGGTGTAGGCTCATTAGTTCTATTCCCCACTGGGGTTGAGTGAGGCATGACGTTGGGATTAAACCACCGAGGAATGCTATTGTCCCTCCACATTGAAGAGTTGGAAAGGGGAAGAAAACTGTACATTTGAAAAGGATAGACCAATTAGTAAAAGGGTAGAAGCATGGGTATACAAGACACAGGCTGGCTGGGGGGAAAAGCCAGGCATTAAGAGTCTCTTTTACCATTATGTACAGAACTGCACTGCAGGTATTATGTATTAGTCTACGGTAACTGAGAGGCAATAGTTCACCATTGTGGGTTCTACTTTATAATAATATCAGTCATATCAACTAAGGTGGTAAAATGCATGTGGTTTGTTTGCCAAACAGAATATGCAACATCCCTTGGAGGAATGTGGTGAGAGACTGGAAATATAACAAATGCCTTTTAAGTTGTAGCCAGAGACAATACAGTAGCATAACTATTAGGCCTCACTTTTAAAAGAAAAGTGGCAATGGAGACCTGGGTGCTTCTATAGAGGAAACAACATTGATTCAACCCTAAATGTGTAAACGGGTTTTCTATTTTCTCTCAGCCACTTTCCAGATCTGTGACTCAAATGGCATTTCACAAAGACGCCGCCTGCCGGGGTCTCCGAATCCCTAGCTCTCACTTCTCACACAATGGTTAAAGAGTTTCCCTCCAGCTAGGAGCCATGCTTTCTAACCAAGCATGGCTAACTGAAACAGAATCCACCCATTCCACACTGTGTGCTCCACTCGCTAGCCCCTTTCATTTTCACACAGTCAGCTGAGTGCACTCACATACCGAGCTCCTCTTCCCTCACTCTCTGTCAACACTGGTTTCCAAACACACTCAACGGAACTCAAGAGAACAGTTAGTCACTCTGTCATGACGAGGTGAAAACAAATGTCATATGGTACATCCAAAAGCATTGGAGATGGTGACTCAGAGTAGAGGTTTTATATTCTAGGTATGAATTACATTTCTACGACATTATAACCAGGCTAAAATGATGCTGCACCCAAGCAAATTCCAAGATGAATTTAAATTCACTGATATCATGCCATCCTCATAAGCATGGGCCACCATCACTTTAGTATTTACATACTATTCTGCAAAGAAGACGCTGTGTGCAATCATGCATTGCTAATTTGCCTCCAGTGTGACACAGGTAATTGGCAGGTCACTTTAAGAGCCTTGTGTAATATGGAGCTGGCTTTGTACTCTCATGAGAAGCCATGGTAGATGTGTTTGTGTACATCGGGGTTGAGGTGATCAGGTTTGTTTACAGAGCATGGAGAAGTTTGGCTGTTCAAGACACTGGTGGCAACTGCTATGAGCAGAGTGCAAGTCCACAGAAGCGTTTGGATATGTGTAAAACATGGAATGTGCAAGGACTCAGGGGGCAGTGGACATGTGGATTAATGTCACTTCACATGTCATTTGTAAATACTGAAAATACTAAGTCATGCAAATGAACTAGTAGACTGTTAAAGGGCTGTATACTGTATATGCTCCGTATAGCCTACTTTTCCAGGACAGATTATATAGGGTATTTTCATCCATAGTGAGAGATAGATGCACCAATATCATACCCCCAAAATGTATTTTGTGCAGGGAATATGGGACCAAATATTAAACGTTTGACTACTTTAATACAAATATAAATGAATTTGTCCCAAGAATGTTGGTCCCCTAAAATGGGGGGGGGACTATGTCATTTCTAAACGGTTCACCTGGTTTTGTATCATTTCAGATGCAAAGGGCTGGAGTACAGAGGCAAAACAACAAAACATGTCACGATCCCAATACTTTTGAAATTCACTGTATCTAATTTGTATTTAGGTTGATCAACTGTGGATGCACCTATGCTTATCCTAATTATATTGTTTTATGAGTTGATGCATGTTAAAGTCTGGACCTCTGCCACAAGACTAAATAGATTATACTCTGTCCATTAGGTCATTTTTGACCTCTATGCGCAAAAGTGAGGGACAGCTTCTATGCATGTTGATCTTTCCAAAGCTGTGAAATGTGAATCCACGTTTTGCCACTCTTGCCTTGAACAGAAATAGCTGCAATGAGGTAATGTGTGCCTCGGTGTTGCTGCTGTGAACGCGGGAGACGTTTTGTGCGAAGACTCTCCTCCACGTTTTGCGCGATCCTGAATCCAGACTTTTGTCTCGTCAGAGTCAAGATTCGGTTGCTCCGCCCCTGACTGCTTGTATATCAGCACTGGATGAGAGCGGTTGAAACAGTTTTGTATTTTTTTGAGCTGAGTTTGAAAGTACACCATCTTGATTTCCAGAATGCACACCATTCACTGAGTTGTGATTGCAAAAACTGGACTGATACAGTCACTCGCCTTGTGCTGACAGCGGAGCCACATCCAAGGGATCCCGTCAAAGAGGTAAATAACGAGTTTTGTTTTTGGAGTAGTGGATTGAGCTGCGGAAATTGATTCACTGAAAAAGGAAAGTAATTACAATGTCACGGAGACATTTGATACAACCTTGCAGCTCTGTTTATTGTGACTCAGTCTGCAGTTACGTTGTATACATACATAGTGTCTAAGATTAATGTTTTGCATGGGATTTGTTTCTAAGTAGTTTTAATATAATACTTTGGAGGCTTTAACTGCAAAACTATTTACTGGGTGATAATCGTTTTCATTGCACGTAAATTGTTGGATAGCCTGTTTTTCTTATCCAGTCGATGCAAATTAAATGTTTGTATTTTAATTTGTGACAGCTTGGGGAATGGTAGACCGCATGATGGCAATGAACCATGGACGATTCCCTGAAGCTGTGAATGGTCTCCACCATCACCACCCAGCGCGCAGAATGGGCATGGGGCAGTTCTCGAATCCACAACACCATCAGCAACAACAGCAGCAGCATGGCTACACTACTGGTATAATGGGAGATAATTTGCACTACGGAGGGGGCAATGTAACAGCTAACCACGGAATTCGGCATTCTGTGGGGAATGTAAACGCTGGACACCCTAACGGCAACATGCCTCCCGGAGCGCGCTACAGCTCTCAATTTGTGGGACCTGCCGCCGCCGTCCCCACTCAAGGACAGCTCGCGGCAAGTATGCAGTTACAAAAGCTCAACACGCAGTACTACAGCCACCATACTCATCCCTCTCACCATCATTATATGCATGATTTGCATCCTGCGAATCATCAACTTAACGGGACGGGACAACAGTTCAGAGACAGCAACGCGAAACACAGCACGTCCAGTTTGCCTCAACAAGCGCATCATGTGCCTGCAGCAATACTGCCCCCCAACGTCATTGACACGGATTTTATTGATGAGGAGGTCTTGATGTCTCTGGTCATTGAGATGGGGCTGGACCGAATAAAGGAGCTACCTGAGCTGTGGTTAGGACAGAACGAGTTTGATTTCATGACAGACTTTGTATGTAAGCAACAGCCAAGCCGAGTGAGTTGTTAAATCTCACTAAGTGGACTTATACAGTCATCTACTCAAACAGACTTTAAAGCATTCCTTGTTGTCCCCTAAACTCGAACATTGAGAGAGAAGATCTGCAATATACCAATGGAGAACCATTCAAACATGTACTATACCAGATGATATGTTCCTCAAATATTTTGGGGTAATAGACTTCTACTGCAGATATAATGGAAATGAGTTTGTTTGATGTAGGAATGCACTACAATCTCAATTGAATCTTTGTCAGAAAGGCAAATCTTTACATCCATGCTATGCATCATTACTTCAAGCTAGAATCCTTAGTTGCTACATCAATTTTTGGAGAAATTATATATATATATACCAATTGATTCTTGAATAATATAACTTATAAATGCCTCATGAGCTTAGTTCAACTGTGATACCCCATCACCCAAAGGAAAAATATAAGCCCTTTTTTGTTAGCAATGTTAATATAAACAAACACTGTATAGCCTCAACATGGTTAACTATCATTTTGATATAATGGGTGGTCAGTCCTTGCAGCAATAGCTGTGTCTATGAATTTCAGAGTGGTTCTTCTGGCCCATTCCTCAGCTTTTTTTTTAACAAAAACAGTTTGTTATTGTTTCAATTAAGGATTCTAGCTTTAGTTGGACAACAGAACATGTGAAATCAAGAAAACCTTTTAGATGAGTAGAGTGTCTGCTTATTTGAATAGGCCTAGTTCTGGAGGAAAATAGAGCCGTACAATAGCGTGCTTGGTATATTTATTTTCCTGCCTCATTCAAACATTTTGGATGACAGAAAATGTTGAATAATTATGAATTGCAAATGAACCATATTCAAAATGCTCGAAGTGGTTAAGAAACATGCTTGTAGACAAGTACTGTGTAATTGTTCCCTACAATACTATACTGTACAATGTTGTGGCCATATACTTACCAGATATCTGTGCTTTAAAATTATTTGTCTATCATGGAGGAAAACTGAAACTTGTGCTTGTTTTTTTTAAATTTCCTCATCTGCTGCAAATGTATTTTTAACATTGCTTGTATCACAGCCAGGATGCACTGTGAGTTAACATGGTTTTCTTTGATATTGTGAAGGTTAATGGTAGGAATGGACATGTCTTTACAGAGATGTGGATCCTTCAATAACAGAGGGGGTGATGTGTGGGTATTTTCCACATGCTTAAATGGGAACAATGTCTGTTTAGAAAGAGAGAAAAAAATGAGTCTTTGGAAAAGGGATACTCCTTCGCTTAAATATCCGACCCCTCCCCCCTGCTCTTTCATGTGTGGACAATAAACAGTGTGGAATGTTGTCAAGGTAAAGAGTATAATTTCACAGGACGTCTTGTTTCTCATCAGTCCTCAGAATTGACACCACTGTGCTTATTTAGTGTATGCGATACAAGGCAATATTACTGTGTTGAAGCTTTCCAGGAAAGTTTGACAGTATTTTTGTACATTTCTTTTTTTTTTCCTTTTTTTTTTTTAGAAGAAGAAAATTGTTAATTTATTCTATTTTAATTTGCAAACATGAATAAAGCAGCTGAAGTGCATTACTGAAGTGATCATGGTGTCATTGTGGGTGTTGGCATCCGTTCCATGTGTTTTCAGTTTGTGGGGTTTGTTGCACACTTTTGCCACTTGCACAGTTGCAGGCCAAAGAATGAGGGCAATTCCACCGTAACAGAATGATGCTGAGACTCCGATTTTTCTTTTCACTTTTAAAATGTATGTCAAAACAAAAACCAATGACAGCAAAGATAAATAAACCATACAACTATATGCATAAGGACTACTTTTAACAATTTCTACAGTCATCTTTACAAAAACACATTTCACTTGAACAGTGCAGATGCAAAGTTTGGTAACAGTATGACATAACAGTCACCAATGTACTGTTCTTCAACTAAATGTGCATCATTCTGTTAGTGGAATTGCCCAGGACTATCCTTTTACAGTCAGACAACAGTTTGGTTCACATGGATTCAAAGTTAGGGTTGTTGTGAGGAAATACTACTGGTGAGACTTACCACTGGTGATGCATAAAGCCTCAAAATACCCGACAACGTAACACTTCTAGTAGATATAGGATAGTAGTTAATACTATTTAATTTAGCCCAACTGTAATAAATATAACAAACTTTGAACTATGAAATTACATTTGGACTCTTCTGCCCATAATACCTGTTTTTATGGATCCTTAATGGTGATCTTTGCAGCCAGCTGTCTCTCTTTGAGAGGGAGCGTGAGGAACCAAACACTTAACCAAAAGGAAGTGCTCAATGAGATGAACCCTGAGGTGTAACGCTGTAAGCTGTAAGCGTCTAACCTTTACCATGCCAATGTTCAGCAGCTTCATATGCTGAGCTCTTTCTCACCGTCTAATGAGACCTTGAACCGTTTCTCAGCGAAGGAAGTTATAATAGTGAGGATTCACTCCTAATTTATGTATCTGTTACAGGGTTTATGTGAAGCGAATTTTAAACACATCTTAAATCAAAACTTGAGACTAATGAAAGTGTGGAAGATGAGTCCCATGTGAGATTTTCACTGAATATTAAGGTAGAGAGATTCATTCATCCCAGAGGCATACTACCCTGTATTGTCCTTGAGTTTCTTATTTTTTTTATCTCTGATTCAGTCATCCCTTTTATATGGGAAAAGGGATTAGATTCTCAGAAAAAGAGACACTTTAAAAGAAGCTTGAATTGTTAGCAAGAAAATGTTCGGAAGACTTGAAGGGTTATCAGTAAATTGCAATGAATCCTGAAATTGGTGTCTTTGACTATAGAAAACCAAATTGACACACCAATACAGTAGCTTAGCAATAGAGACACTTGTCTTTGTGAAGTGTGCTGTGCAAACCCTTGAAAATATTAATTTCACTCAGACAAAATGATAGGCTCTCTTGGCTCCCAAATAAATAAAATATATAGTGAATGACAGAGAAGGACATTAAAAATAGTATTTCCATAAACATTAAATATTTACTTTAATATACCTCGGCTTCAGCCCGATCATAGACACAGAACTGTCTTAGGGACAGTTGGCAGGGACGTATAACAGTGACGAGGAGTATCCTTGTGCCAAAAAACATAGATGCTGCTCTGCTGGTCAGTCTGTGTGCCATTAACACCTTGTCAAGTGTGCAAACAACCCCTGATTTGTATGTTTACAGTGTCTAGAAGAAGGAATAAAATTATCTGTCCTTAAAAAAGGCTAAATGCTTTCAGTGATTAATTTTGCTTACAGGTGTGCATGGATTTTCGTTGAAGACTTGATCCGAACCATTTAAAGGCCCAATCTGTAATTTCAAAACCTGACCCTAACACTGTTTGGAAACTGACAGACGAGGCTGTGACAATGTAACCACTCTCAAATTTACAGACAAACATACGAATTCAAGGACAGACACCCCAACAGTTTTTACTCAAATGTGTATATGTGTGGGCATCATTTTAGTGTTTATCTATGGTGTTGTGTGTTAAAGGATCCCCAACTAAGAAAAGGTATGAGATCAGTAATGCTGTATTAATTATCTCCCATTTAGAAAGTACATGTGAATGAATGTCTAGGTTGAGTCGCTGATGCTCTCTCCTGATAGCTACGTTAGTGCAGTAGGATACTTTACAACAGACAAACCATGGCTTTCACTATCAACCCCCAATTTACAGCGGCTCAAACGGAGACAGCACCCCATCCCCCACACCCAATCTATGATTGGTCACGTCCTGAATTAGTAGATTTAGGATTATAATCCCAGTCCAGCAGTGGGATTCAACATATTCTCCTGCTCAATCCACACCAATCAAATATGTTTAGCCAGTCATTTAATTTTGACCATATAATGGGTTTGGGGTCAGTAGCTACATACAATTAATTTTAAATAAACAGTTCAGTGTTGACCTATGAAATAGATGGGGCAGAGGAAAAGCTTCCACATGAAATCCATGAAGTTAAATAATTAACATTTATGACTTGGCAAGAAGTAGAAGTAGTACTGCAGCTGGTGGTAAATCAGGGAGCCAGCGCAGTAACAAAATGCACTCTGGAGCAGTTAAATGCTCATCATAGCGAGTCATTCAATAAAGTTTTAATTAAAAAGAGGTCATTTAAATGGCCAAGTGCCATTTTGGCTGCCTCCTGTAAGTTTTGATAGCTAACATTCACATATTCCATGGAATGAAATGTGTATAGATTTTATGAGTCCTACAAACAGCTCTATAAAAAACTTCAACATAACATGATGAGACATTACCATTTTTACAGCTGTCACAACACAACATGAGCTTTAACTAGGGCCAGGGGGTTATCCTGGCCACATGACATGACCAGAAAAAAACTGGGCGCTACTTATAAGCTATCCAGGGCCCAGAGTATTTCGTAGTCATGTGATATGGTCAGGAAAAACTCTGTGCCCTAAACAAGAGGTATAATAACCAGACAATCTAAACGTGTACTGTAGACCTACACCAAACATTTATTTAAAAACAGCCCCTGGAGATTCCAGAAAGGACAGTCAAGGGTGGTCCTCGGCGCTGCCCTCCTGGAAAGCCTGATCAGAAAGGCTATTATTGTACCCCCTCCACCCCTCGATGGGCCGACATCCTCTTGGTGTGAGCCGAGTTGAGTTGCAGGAAGTTATTTTAAGGGGCTTGCCTGTCACAGTTGTTGTCTCAGTCACCAGAGTCCTGTTGGACCCATTTCACTTCTCTCCCCGCTGGACCTGGTAAGTGGCTGTCCCATACTATTTTACATACTTTTCAGGTACAGAAATGACATGTTAAGTTTGAGTTTCTGTTGGTCTTAGTGCTAAGTGTTCCTGGACTGTTTAGAGATGATGGTTGGTAAAAAAAAAATTTTTTAAACCTGCTTCATGATATGTGGTGACAAAGTTTCTTGGCGTTACTGTCAAGCCATAGTGACAAATGTGTTGTGCTAGTGCGACATGTGTAATGATAAATGTTCTGTACCATGGTGGTGCATTGATTTGGTAAGGAAGTTTTCTGCCAAGTTGATTTGGCCTGAAGTCACACTAAATTATTCAAACACTGATGACAAGTGTTTTTTGATGTGCGTTCTTAATTCAACATTATCAGAGGAGGTGATTAGCTGTTCCAAATGATCAACTGAAACACACGGTCGTTTAGAAAATATGTGTAATCTCATCAGGTGTTATTACAGCTAACCAAGAATGAATGCAGACATTCAGAACAAAATGTCAACTTTGCACAGTCATTGACATCAGTAGATACGTGTCTAGAATACGAAATAGCTTGACCATATTTAGAGGCTCCTAAAATAGAGTGAAGCCTCATAACAGGTGCCATGTGCCTGCCCGCTGGAAGCAGGGAGGGGGGAAGAGGGCTGCAGAGGGGGACTAGGGATAATTTTATCCTGATAAGCAGGGGGCAATCATGTTGCAATAGAGCTGGGGGATAAACAACCTCTGGATACTTTAAGTTCATTCCATATTAAATGAAAGGGAGAAGTGGGAAGGGAGCCTGGTGGGTCTGATGTCTATTTGTGACAGGGCAGATTTAAATCCTCACAGTGGTATTGTGTCCTGACTCCTGACAGGCTACTGGGTTTTGTGCTATTTTTCACCACCCCTAGTGATTTGTACCACATGCATCAGACTGAAAGTTACTTTGCTTGGAAGTAATACTCTAACTAGTATGAGGATGAACAGGAGCTTGAACATCAGATTAAACATTAGACATTAAATATATGAGATTTCTTTCAAATATTGTTGACCTTTTAGTCTATCAAAAATATATTGCAGTTTGGCGATTTGGTTATAGATGTAGATGGCAGGTGGTACACAGGTACTATTGATTAGTATACTTTTCAGTTTGTTTGTTTTACACTGTTTCTATGTATCTGCCACATGGGTACTAGTATCTAACATCTCCGTCCCCTCTCAGCCACATCTGTGAAAATGGAGACCAATGTCCAGTCTGCTGCAGAGGTCATTCCAGCCCAGACCAGGGTGACTCCACCACAGTCCCCAGTCACCACAGAGACCCAGGTCCCTCCACCCCAGGCCCAGGAGGCCCAGCACATGGACCCCATGGAGGAGTTTGGTCGTCAGCTGGAGGAGATCATCAGCACCTATGGCTCCGCAGCCAGCCTGATGGAGAAACAGTGCATCGTCCTGGAAACGGAGGAGGTGGACGAGGAGGCCAGCAGAGAGCAAGGTGATGAAGTCACAGCCACCAAGGATGCCAGCACGGACAAGGATACAAAGAAGTTGCAGAAAGCTTTAGGTGAGTGGTTTTAGTGTCACTGTTTTGTTTTGTTTCTCTCATACATTATTTGTATTGTGCAGTTTTGCTTTTAAAGACAACATCCACAGTGATTTCTATTGAAAACATACAGTCAAGTCTTCACTTAGCCTTTGCATTCAGCAGGAGAATGGCTTTGTTTTTCGACACAGCTGTGCTGTAATCTGTTGTTTGACAGCAGTTGCTGTGAGGGCATAGACAGAGCAGTGTGCTGATGAGAGATTCCAGAGGCAATATTCTCGTCACAACTAAACAACTTCCCTTCCAATCTAAGACAAAGTGCATGTCAGTTTACACTTAATCCCATTCATCATCACATTTTCACAAAGGGAAGAGTAGACTAAATAGCAGAGTCATGCTGTTACTGTATCTTACCATGACAGATTCTGTTTTGAGGACAGGTTACACAAGTCCTGGGCAGAAGCAACACAAACATGTATTTTCTAACCAACAGCAGACAGTTGGTTTCTTTGCCACAACATGAAACCGGGCCAGCAACGGAGGGTTATAAACATCTTCCTTGCACATTTTCAGCAATTTGATTTGATTTGCTTTTCCAAAGCCATAGTTGTCAAGAAGCAATGGCTTTCATGCTGAGGAAATGGCTTCTGAAGAGTATTTATTTTGAAGAAATTTATAGAATGATCCCTGGTGGGCTTTTTCCATCCTTCTTTTTTTTAAATATCAGTCCTACAGAAACAAACATTACATGATTTATCTCTATCCACACAGGAAAGGAGGGCACTCTACTAATGCAAAGTTTGAACAAGCTGCACACACCACAGGAGAAATTGGATGCTCTCCTCAAGAAGTATGCCGAACTGGTGAGTGTTCTCTTCTCCCCTCTATCAGCACACCAGAGAGTAGAGTCCTTCAGCACAGCAGTAACCAGCGGCAATAAAACAGGCGAGGGAAAGTTGAAAGGAAACAAATAAAAACACACAAATGAATCAACGGGGAAAACAGAGAGTGCCTGGTGAGATCTTGGAAGGGGTACAGCCTCATACCGTGATGACCTAAATATTCTTCGCCTCCGGCAGCAAAAGCGAATCTGAACACAAGGTCATATGCCATGTGATACAGCTAGCTATAACATGGCTCTCTAATTCCTCGACAGAGATATCAAGAACACTATGCATTATGAATAATATTATCAAAGACATCGGCTCTCGCAGTCAGTTTCATGTTTAACAAATGGATAGTTCCTTAGGCCATCCTAATATACAGTTCATAGTATCACCAGGAAAAGGAAACAGAACGTATAAACAGATGTTGGGTGTCGAGATTAAACAAATATATACTCATCCATATACACCCACCCACCCAGCCATACCAAATCCTCTTCGGGCATTCTTTCTGCTTTTAGTCACCTAGCCGGTTGTTAGCCAAAAGCAGCTTAAAGAGCCCAAGTCTGTACAGAGGGCAGAGGCTGTGATCCAGTGTAATATATATAGCACATCTGTCTGCACGGTCCACAGCTGGAGGAGCGTCGTGGGGAACAGAAGCAGCTGAGGTTCCTGCAGAAGAAGCAGGGCCACGTGGGGAAGGAGAGGGACCAGCTCCAGTACGAGCACAGCAGAGCCATCCTGGCCCGCAGCAAACTGGAGGGCCTCTGCAGGGAGCTCCAGAGGCACAACAAGACCCTCAAGGTGTGTGATCACTGCTCACTGCTCAGCTCAGCTTCAATTAACACTACACTAATCTAATCAACATAATGGGCTCAAGACCCTTGAGGTGGTTTCTCACAGCCCAGTCTAACTCCACATTACACTAATCTACTCAACATTATGGGTTCAACACCGTCGGGGTGGGTGTTCATAAGACCAACTAGGTTTTGAACCCAGGTTATCCACATGACGTAAGACTATGTTAGACCATTTGTCACGCCTTGGTCATAGTGTTTTGTGTTTTCGTTATATATTTTGGTCAGGCCAGGGTGTGACATGGGTTTATGTGTTGTGTTTCGTATTGGAGTTTTATAGGATTTGGGATTGCTAATGATTAGGGGTGTGTCTAGTTAGGTTTGGCTGCCTGAGGCGGTTCTCAATCTGAGTCAGGTGATTCTCGTTGTCTCGGATTGGGAACCGTATTTAGGTAGCCTGGGTTTCGCTTTGTATTTCGTGGGTGATTGTTCCTGTCTTTGTGTAGTGTTCACCAGATAGGCTGTATTAGGTTTCACGTTCCGTTTGTTGTTTTCGTATTTAATAGTTATTTCATGTATCGTCATTCATTCATTAAAGAACACGAGTAACCACCACGCTGCATTTCGGTCCTCTCTTTCAACAAACGAAGAACGCCGTTACAGAATCACCCACCACACTCGGACCGAGCAGCGTGTTAACAGGCAGCAGCGAAGGGAGGAAGTTATGGACAGCAGAGGCTTTGAGTATACGACGTGGGAAGAAATAGACAGGTGGGCGGCCGACCCAGAGAGAGTGCCTGAGCCCGCCTGGGATTCGCTGGAACAGTGCGAAGAGGGCTATAGACGAATGGAGTCGAAAAGAAAGACACGGCGGCGCAGAGCGAAAACCGAAAAGCAGCCCCAAAAATGTATTGGGGGGGGCTCAGAGGGAGAGTGGTGAGTCAGGAGATAGACCTGAGCCAACTCTCCCTGTTTATCGTGAGGAGCCAAGGAGGAGACCAGAACCAGAGCCGGTGTTGGAGGTGAGCGAAACAGAGACTGTGAAGGAGTTAATGGGGAAATTGGAGGAGAGAGAAATGAGGGAGTTGCTGTGTTGGTGCTTTTTGCATGGAATTCGTCCGACGGAACGTGTCGGGGATTTGATGGCACCTGGGTTAGCGCTCCATACTCGTCCTGAGGTGCGTGTTAGTCGGCTGGTGAAGTTGGTGCCAGCCTCACGCACCAGGCATCCTGTGCACATCCCTAGCCTTGCACGTCCTGTGCCAACACTGCTCTCAAGATCTCCAGTTCGCCTTCACGGTCTAGCCCATCCTGTGCCACCTCCACACTCCAGTCCTCCGGTAGCAGCTCCCCGCACCAGGCTTCCTGTGCGTGTCCTCGATCCAGTACCACCAGTTCCAGCACCACGCATCAGGCCTACAGTGCGCCTCGCCTCTCCTGCGCTGTCGGAGTCTCCCGCCTGTTTAGCGCAGCTAGAGCCTTTCTCCTCTCCTGCGCTGCTGGAGTCTCCCACCTGTTCAGTGCAGCCAGAGCCTCTCTCCTCTCCTGCGCTGCCGGAGTCTCCCGCCTGTTCAGCGCAGACAGAGCTGTCAGTCTGTAAGAAGCCACCAGAGCTGTCAGCCTGCATGGAGCAGCCAGAGATGTCAGTCTGCATGGAGCAGCTGGAGCTGCCAGCCTGCATGGAGAAGCCAGAGCTGCCAGCCTGCATGGAGCAGCCAGAGCTGTCAGTCTGCATGAAACAGCCAGAGCTGTCAGTCTGCATGGAGCAGCCAGAGCTGTCAGTCTGCATGAAGCAGCCCGAGCTGTCAGTCTGCAAGGAGCTGCCAGTCTGCAAGGAGCTGCCAGTCTGCAAGGAGCTGTCAGTCTGCAAGGAGCTGTCAGTCTGCACGGAGCTGTCAGTCTGCAAGGAGCTGTCAGTCTGTAAGGAGCTGTCAGTCTGTAAGGAGCTGCCAGTCGTCTGCAGGGAGCTGCCAGTCAGCACGGAGCCGCCAGAGCTGTCAGTCTGTAAGAAGCCGCCAGAGCTGTCAGCCTATATGGAGCAGCCAGTGCCGCCAGTCTGCCCAGCGCCGCCAGTGCCGCCAGTCTGCCCAGCGCCGCCAGTGCCGCCAGTCTGCCCAGCGCCGCCAGTGCCCCCAGTCTGCCCAGCGTCGCCAGTCTGCCCAGCGTCGCCAGTCTGCCCAGCGCCGCCAGTCTGCCCAGCGTCGCCAGTCTGCCCAGCGCCGCCAGTCTGCCCAGCGTCGCCAGTCTGTCAGGATCAGTTAGATCCACCAGTCAGCCAGGATCCACCAGTCTTCCAGGATCCGCCAGAAGTGCCAGTCAGCCAGGATCCGCCAGAAGTGCCAGTCGGCCAGGATCTGCCAGTAGTGCCAGTCGGCCAGGATCTGCCAGTAGTGCCAGTCGGCCAGGATCTGCCAGTCAGCCAGACTCTTCCAGATCCGCCAGTCAGCCAGACTCTTCCAGAACCGCCAGTCAGCCAGACTCTTCCAGATCTGCCAGTCAGCCAGACTCTTCCAGATCTGCCAGTCAGCCAGAATCTTCCAGATCTGCCAGTCAGCCAGAATCTTCCAGATCTGCTAGTCAAACTGAATCTTCCAGATCCGCCAGCCAGCCAGGATCTACCGGAGCCTACTACCTACCTGAGCTTCATCTCAGTACTGGGCTTCCTCTCAGTACTGGGCTTCCTCTCGGTACTGGGCTTCCCCTCGGTTCCGGGCTGCCCCTCGGTTCCGAGCTGCCCCTCAGTCCCGAGCTGCCCCTCAGTCCCGAGCTGCCCCTCAGTCCCGAGCTGCCCCTCAGTCCCGAGCTGCCTCAGTCCCGAGCTGCCCCTCAGTCCCGAGCTGCCCCTCAGTTCAGTGGGGTTCTGGGTGAGGACTATTAGGCCATGGTCGGCGGCGAGGGTGGATTATCCCAGGACGCGAAGGGGAGGAACTATGACATTTATGGAGTGGGGTCCACGTCCCGAGCCGGAGCCGCCACCATGGACAGACGCCCACCCGGACCCTCCCTATGGGTTTGAGGTGCGTCCGGGAGTCCGCACCTTAGGGGGGGGGTTCTGTCACGCCTTGGTCATAGTGTTTTGTGTTTTCGTTATATATTTTGGTCAGGCCAGGGTGTGACATGGGTTTATGTGTTGTGTTTCGTATTGGAGTTTTATAGGATTTGGGATTGCTAATGATTAGGGGTGTGTCTAGTTAGGTTTGGCTGCCTGAGGCGGTTCTCAATCTGAGTCAGGTGATTCTCGTTGTCTCGGATTGGGAACCGTATTTAGGTAGCCTGGGTTTCGCTTTGTATTTCGTGGGTGATTGTTCCTGTCTTTGTGTAGTGTTCACCAGATAGGCTGTATTAGGTTTCACGTTCCGTTTGTTGTTTTCGTATTTAATAGTTATTTCATGTATCGTCATTCATTCATTAAAGAACACGAGTAACCACCACGCTGCATTTCGGTCCTCTCTTTCAACAAACGAAGAACGCCGTTACACCATTGAGCTAAAGCCTATAGGCGTTAGCTCTGAAAGAAAGCATGAATCAGGCCTCAAGCAAGATTACGTACCACAATTCAATGTAATTTAATTCAAAGTGCTTTATTGGAAAGGGAAGTAGGTTTGCATTGCCAAAGCAAGTGAAATAGATAATAAACAAAAGTGAAATAAACAATAGAACATTACACTCACAAAAGTTTCAAAGTAATAGAGACATTTTCAAAAGGCATATTATGGCAAGGTAGCGATGTGCAAATAGTTAAAATACAAAAGGAAAAATAAATCTTCTCCGGTTGTGTCACATTGGTATGAATGATTTGGGAGACAGGCGCCAGAATGCGTAATAAGGTTTTTTATTACACCCAAATTACGACGTGCCGTGTAAAGGCACGGGGACGAAGACCAAACAAACACTATACACAACACAGGGTAGGAACCCAAACAAAAGAGCGAGGAGTACCTCAAATAAATAACACAAGCGGACAATGATTAACACACGGGACGAGACCCGTAATCATCTGCGCAATCCACAATGGCACGAAAGCCAAAACACACAGCACAGGTACTCACACGCACCAACTGACATTGTAACAATAATCAACAGGACAATGGTAAACCAAGGACACACTTATACAATTACTAATCACTGGGAAAAGGGGCCAGGTGTGCGTAATGAAAGTTCCGGAGGGATCCGTGACAGGTTGCCCTTTTCTTGTGGCAACAGGTCACAAATCTTGCTGCTGTGATGGCAGACTGTGATACTTCACACCAATAGATATGGAAGTTTATCCAAATTTAATTGGTTTTCAAATTCTTTGTGGGTCTGTGTAATCTTAGGGAAATACGTGTCTCTAATATGGTCATATATTTGGCAGGAGGTTAGGAAGTGCAGCTCAGTTTTCACCTCATTTTGTGGGCAGTGTGCACATGGCCTGTCTTTCTCAATAGAAAGGCTATGCTCACTAAGTCTTTACATAGTCAAAGCTTTCCTTAGTTTTGGATCAGTCACTGTGGTTATGTATTCTGCCACTGTGTACTCTGCTTAGGGCCAAATAGCATTCCAGTCTGCTCTGTTTTTTGGTCAATTCTTTCCAATGTGTCAAGTAATTATCTTTTTGTTTTCTCATGATTTGGTTATGTCTAATTATGTTTTTGTTGCTATCCGGGGGCTCTGTGAGGTCTGTTTGTGAATAGAGCCACATGACCATCTTGCTTAGGGGGCTCTTCTCTAGGTTAATCTCTCTGTAGGGGGTGGCTTTGTTATGAAAGGTGTGATAATCGCTGGTTGTTGTTGTAGATTTTAACAGCTCTTTCCTGGATTTTGTTGAATTTTATGTTCCTTTTGATGCCGTAGAAGGCCCTTCTTATCTAGTCTCTCAAATTGTTCACAGCTTTGTGGAAGTTACCTGCGGTGCTGATGTTTATGCCAAGGTAGATATTGTTTATGTGCTCTAGGGCAACGATGTCTAGATTGAATTTGTGGTCCTGGCAAGTGGACCTTTTTTGGAACACTATTATTTTTGTCTTGCTGAGATTTACTGTCAGGGCCCAGGTCTGACAGAATTTGTGCAGAAGATTTAGGTGCTGCTGTAGGCCCTCCCTGGTTGGGGACAGAAGTACCAGATCAGCAAACAGTAGACATTTGACTTCAGATTCTAGCAGGGTGAGGCCGGGTGCTGCAAACTGTTCTAGTGCCCTCGCCAATTCGTTGATATATATGTTTAAGATGGTGGGGCTCATACTGCATCCCTGTCTCACCCCACAGCCTTGTGGAAATAAATGTGTTTCTTTTGTCAATTTTAACTGCACACACCCACTCTGCTACAGCTCAACCTCAGCCAACCCTAGATTGTTGAATGGCACAGTTAACACCTTCTCACAAATAACTGTCCTGATGTTGCAGAGATTGTTCATTCTGCTCTTCAAAACTCTCTAGTGTCAACCCTTGTCACGTGTGCTCCCTCTATGGCCTCTAGGTCACCAGGCTGCTCATTACGGCACACACCTGTCACCATCGTTACGCGCACCTGCGTGTCATCACCTGCGTGTCATGTTGAGTCCAGAACAGAGTAGCAGGGTGGTGAGATGTGGAACAGGAGACAGAATCAGGGCGGCAAAACTGCAGTGAGAGGATAAACAGCGTCAAGCAGGGAAGCAGGTACAGCAGGGTAACAGGATCTTGAATAATAATAATGGCTAGAAGCTTAAACTGACTGAGCAGAGATTACGATCTGGCAGAGTGGAAGTGGCAGAACTGAGTATTTGTAGAGGTCTTGATAATGGAATGAGTTGTAGCTGGTAGGGATCTGCTCTGACTCCCGCACACCCATCTCCAACCACACAAACAAAAGGGAGGGGGGAGAGTGTAGGGAATGGCTGAGGGAATGGCTACAGGTCAAGCAGACACCGGATGACCACTAGGGGGTGTGGCAGGAGCAGATGTGACACCCCAGGCGTCATTGTTTCTGTTTCTGTGTCATGTCTGTGTTGTTTGTGTTTTCTTGTTTTGTATGATATTACGTTTATTTATTAACCTGTTGCTTCGAGCAATCCCGTATCCGGGAGCGTAATTAGCCTCAAGCTCATTACCATAACGCAACGTTAACTATTCATGAAAATCGCAAATGAAATGAAATAAATATATTGGCTCACAAGCTTAGCCTTTTGTTAACAACACTGTCATCTCAGATTTACAAAATATGCTTTTCAACCATAGCTACACAAGCATTTGTGTAAGAGTATTGATAGCTAGCATAGCATTAAGCCTAGCATTCAGCAGGCAATATTTTCACAAAAACAAGAAAAGCATTCAAATAAAATCATTTACCTTTGAAGAACTTCGGATGTTTTCAATGAGGAGACTCTCAGTTAGATAGCAAATGTTCAGTTTTTCCAAAAAGATTATTTGTGTAGGAGAAATCGCTCCGTTTTGTTCATCACGTTTGGCTAAGAAAAAACCCCGAAAATTCAGTCATTACAACGCCAAACTTTTTTCCAAATTGACTCCATAATATCGCCAGAAACATGGCAAACGTTGTTTAGAATCAATCCTCAAGGTGTTTTTCACATTTCTATTCGATGATAAGTCATTCGTGGCAGTTTGGTTTCTCCTCTGAAGCAAATGGTAAAATACACGCAGCTGGAGATTACACAATAATTGCAACGGAGGACACCAACCGGAGCACCTGGTAAATGTAGTCTCTTATGGTCAATCTTCCAATGATATGCCTACAAATACGTCACAATGCTGCAGACACCTTGGGGAAACAACAGAAAGTGTAGGCTCATTCCTTGCGCATTCACAGCCATATAAGGAGACATTGGAACAAAGCGCATTCAAAATCTGGGGCATTTCCTGTTTGAAATTTCATCTTGGTTTCGCCTGTAGCATCAGTTCTGTGGCACTCACAGATATATCTTTGCAGATTTGGAAACGTCAGAGTGTTTTCTTTCCAAAGCTGTCAATTATATGCATAGTCGAGCATCTTTTCGTGACAAAATATCTTGTTTAAAACGGGAACGTTTTTTTATCCATAAATTAAAAGAGCGCCCCCTATATCGAAGAAGTTAAAACACTCACTCCCTGAACTTGCTTCCCGACTCTCAGCGCACTCGTTACAGCCCTAGCTATATGGAAACACAGTTCCCAAAAAATAACACTAGAGCTCACATTAACATAATCACTGGCGACACACTGGTGCATTAATGGAAAAAGCCCATTACCCATAAAGTTTCTATTAATGTCTTGCTGGTGGTAGCTGTGAGTATTGAAACTCAAATAGACTTGATGAGGGAAATAAGACATCAAATGCAGGAGAGTGAAAATGTTACTGTCAATGCCTGTCAACTATACTCGTTGGATGAATCCATTTCAATTCAATCACTTTTTGACAGCATCCCTTTTGATTTAAACAAAACTTTTCGTACATGTTTGCCAATGGAAGAAGAGGTCAGAAAGTGACTTTTGCCAAAACATTCAGGAGATAAAGGTGTTCAAAGTTGACCCGTTTTGCATACCCCACCATTCCATGAGACATCCATGTCTTCATCACTGGAAAAGATCAACGGTTGAGTTTGATATCACTTAAACACCTACAAACAGGGTTGTCAAACTATTTTATAATTTCTTTAAAAATAAAATTGTTCTAATCATATTTGTTGTTGCTTTGACCCTACTTTACGTCCTCTGAGGTTTTTGTGTTGTGCTGATCGGTTGAGACACAACATGCTCTCGGGTGTCATTTCATTCATAGAAATATAATTAATAGAATGGATATATCCCTTCAGACCACTGTAATTTAGCTGGTACACCATTGAAATTGAATTGAAATTGTAACTTCTAATTACAACCACAAAGATAGCCACCAGTCCACCCACCCACCGTCCAATTTCAACTTACAGTTTTTTTCGATTGCTAAACGACAGTGGACACAACTGGAGTCACATGTGCAAAACTCTAACTAAAGTCTGCACAGCAGCAGTTCATGTGGACCAAACTCTAGTTCGTTTTTCATTGCTTGAACACAGTTTTCAAAACTCTACACACTTATCCCATGACTTTAACCACAACCTGCACAACACTGTGGATTTACAGCACTTTGTTCAAATGCTAACACACTGCTGTCAAAACTGTGAACCACACATTCAAAACAGAATAGATTTCAGCCTTGTGCCTTTCAAACACTGCTGAATGCAATTTCAGCTGAAAGGCTAAGCAGGTGTCTTGTTTTAGACTTGTTAGTGAACACACACACATATTACAGTATATATAGGTAGAGCTCAGAAAGACTCATTTTGGATATGGAACAAGGAAGATGGGTTCGTGGAGGGAGAGGGCGGATGCGTGGAGGAAGACAAAGAAGACAAAGAGCTGTTATTTCAGATGAAATAAGGGCTACACTTATAGACCATGTCATGAACCATGGTCTCTCATTGAGAGAGGCAGGGTTGAGGGTGCAACCCAATCTGCAAAGATCCACAGTGGCATCTGTAATGCGAATTTTCCATCATGCAAACAGGTGAGAGTTACATCCTTACAGTAAATGAAAACATTACAGGAATCTATTTTGTATTGCAATTATAGAATATTTACACAGATATATATTACAGTAAGTTTGACTGTAAAATATATTTTTACAACAGGACCCAAAGGCTGCCCCCAACAGGGGGAAGAGGAAAAATATTTTCAGATGCGCAGGAAAATGCTATTGTTGACAACAATGCAATAAAACTGCGGGAGATTCAAGACAGAGTGCTAGCTGATAATGATATATTTGAAAATGTTAATTCTGTCAGCACAACAACTATTGCTCGAGTCCTAAAGAAACACCAAGTTACAATGAAACAGTTATACACTGTACCGTTCGAGAGAAACAGTGAACGGGTAAAAGAGCAAAGATACCAATATGTCCAGGTAAGACGTCTGAGGTTACGTACACAGCTATACAAAATATTTACAGTAAAAAAAAACACTAGCATTTCTACAGTAAAACTGTGCACTTACTGTTTTTCAGAGAGTAATGGAGGTGGAAGCACTGGAAAGACCACATTCATTTGTATTTATCGATGAAGCTGGATTTAACCTTGACCCATACAACACAGAAAGGCTTATAGCTTTCCTAGAACAGCTCTATGCTCAGCTAGTGTCAGCAGAACAGGGGAGCCAGTAAGAAACCCCAAGTTTTTGTCATAGTTTGCGATAACGTTGCTTTTCACCACTCTGCAGCTGTCACAGATTGGTTTGCAGCACATCACAGATTTATGGTTTTGTACCTGCCTGCATATTCACCATTCCTCAACCCAATTGAGGAGTTTTTCTCTGCCTGGAGGTGGAAAGTGTTTGGTCACCACCCACATGACCAAATGTCTCTTTTGGAAGCCATGCGTGCCGGATGTGAGGACACGAGTCCAGAGGACTGCCAGGGATGGATAAGGCACTCCAGAAGGTTCTTCCCCAGGTGCATGGCAAGAGAAAACATTAGATGTGATGTTGAAGAAAACCTGTGGCCTGATGCTAGAGAGAGGCAGGATTAGCCCCTCAATTATTTGTTCGAATTACAATATGTACTTTTAGTTTCTACCTTTTTTTTCTCATTACTGTAATTCCGTAAATTACTACAGACTATTGAAGCAAACGGCTAATTTTCATTTACCTTAAAGAATTGTTATGTTCTAAAAAAAATTATAAATCATGTGAAATAATGTCACTCTTTTCTTTGAAGAAAATATTACTTTGTAAAGTATAAAGTATTACTAGATGAAAAGTTTGTATTTTCTGTATTGGTGTTTGATGCTAGTGTTTTTACTCTCAGTGTGTTCTGAGTGACAGTGTGTGTTATCTCAGTGAGGGTTGTGCATAGTGTTTGGCTGCACTGAGCGTGTTTTGAGCCATGTGTTAAGAGTTGTGTTGCTTGGAATGAGTTTTGCAGGTGATGTGAACTGTTTAGCTCAGGTGACTGTTGGTAGTGCAGACTGTAGTTAGAGTTTTGCACATGTGACTCCAGTTGTGCCCACTGTCGTTTAGCAATCGAAAAAAACTGTAAATCTATATTTCTATGATTTCAATAGGTTTCCTATGGAGGATTGACAGTATAATTTAAACCACACATATTTGCATTCAAGGCTACATTATCTTATGTGTAGACATCTACCCATCTTTGTGGTACCATTTGAAAGTTGTAATTTCGATTTTATTCCAATTTTAGTACATTTATCAGCCACCCTATATTCAAAAGCATGTTGTGTCTCAACTGATGGCAGACACAACACAAAAACCTCAGATTATGTAAAATAGGGTCAAAGCTACAACATCTGTAAATATGAAAAATCGGAGTTTCCAATTTTTTTAACAAAAAATTGACGTTAAAGGTAAAAATATGACAAAATGTATATTAAAAAAAAAGTTGTTCAATCAATCTATCTAATCTAATCTAAGACATGGATGTCTCATTGTATGGAGGGATATGCAAAATAGGTAAACTTTGAGCAGCTTTATCTCTTGAATGGTTTGGCATGGGCAAATATGTATGGAAGGTTTCATTCAAATTAAAGGGGTGCTGTCAAAAAGTGATTGAATTCAAATGTCTTTACCCCACTGTAGAAATGTGCTTAAAAAATACATTCTACTGGTATTGTCATTCGAAAAGTTGGATGCTTAAAGGCGCCACTCCCAAAACGCCTTGACTCTCTACCCTGAGTCAGAGGGATCTCAATGTGAGGGGGTCATATCTCAATTAGGCCTTACATGGGTGAGTGTCCTGTTACATCTATAAATAATAGATTGACATACGGTATGTTTAGTCATCCCATTATAAGTGGCTCATGTGTAACATTTCACAGAAAGAGCATGACCAATGGCACTACCTAATTTTAGCAAAGGTCACAGGTTTAGCACAATGAAAGCTTTCTATTGTGAGTTGACACATTGCCACTGCTGTTCATCCTCTCAAAAGGTGAAACCTCTTTAGCTAAACTCTAGGTATTGATCAAGTTTATGCCTTAATCAACATAAATGAAACCGCTGTTCACTTATCCTTTGATTCACAGCCAATAATTATGTACACAGTTTGGCCATTTGATTTGTTTATGAATCATAAATCACCCTATAAGTCAATGGCATAATGCTCAATGATCTGTAAACAAATAGTCCGTTTCTACTGGATCAGTGTCCTATCTATTGTGCAACCCTTACACAATCTCTGGGACCTATTGAATCTCCTGTTCTGCTCCCCTTGGGAGGTAATTGGACTCCATGTCGCTCTCCCTCTCTCGTCTCTCACCGCCACAAAGCACTGTGTGTGTGTGTGTGTGTGTGTGTGTGTGTGTGTGTGTGTGTGTGTGTGTGTGTGTGTGTGTGTGTGTGTGTGTGTGTGTGTGTGTGTGTGTGTGTGTGTGTGTGTGTGTGTGTGTGTGTGTGTGTGTGTGTGTGTGTGTGTGTGTGTGTGTGTGTGTGTGTGTGTGTGTGTGTGTGTGTGTGTGTGTGTGTGTGTGTGATTCCCACTCAGAGAGGAGACCCCTCAGACACAGGGCACCAGTGACGCGGCTCTTTGACAAGAAGGATGGTTTCATTGGGCTTTTGTGGCATCTGCTCTTCGACTATAAATCAAAGGCGAGAGAAAGAGGCTCTAATGCCTTGACCCATCTCTTTCTGCTCCTTCTAGCATCTTCACATTTCAAGATATAGAGGAAATCAGGGTTAAAGCAGAGTTAGGATGATCATTTGACTGTTGGGTATAATCGATTAATATGCAGATTTGTGTAAATAGCCAGCTCTTTATACATCCTAAATCAATCAAACAAACAATATACAAACAAGAATCCTACATGCTAACAAAAGTTAATCAAAATGTGCTCATCTGAATTGGAATGGGACAGCTGTTGAAAGTGGAAGATCATGTCTTGTCATCTGGTAGCTCATGATGTAAGCGAGAGTCTGAGGAGGCTTGGCATTAATGTGCTTTGCTCCTTTAGTTGTAAGAGCTCTGTATTTGTGCACTTATCGGTGGGTGTAATTGCGCTACAGTACATTTCCCATGTTGGAGCTTATGCCTGTGTCATTTGTAAACACAGTCAAATAAACAGCCATGTCTTTAGAAACTCTGGCAATGCTTGGTTCACTTCTCAGTAAGCTAAGTCTGGAAACTGGCATTTCACAATCCTGACCCCAGCAACTGAATGTTTTTTTTGACACATGTTATATTTAGTTTATTTTTTCAGAGTGGGGTTTACAGGTACAAAAAACAATCAAAGAAATACCTACATATAAAACCCCAGCGCATTATATTATTCTTTACAGAGTCACGTATATTTGTCCAGGCCTCAGTTGTTCCTTGACTAGCACCATTTATTTTCGCTGTCGATAATTCTGATATTATAACATCTAGTAGTAACTGTATCCACTGGTTAAATGGGAGAGAGTGAGTGCTGTCTGCCAGCAGTAATCTTCTCTGATTGATGGAGAGATTCAAGGGACTATCATCGTTAAGTAACATAATAGAAGCAAAGCATTGAATATTTAAATTCATGCACTTCGAAATTCATTTTGTAACTTTGCCCCAGAAGCATTCAACTGCAGGGCACTCCCACATCATATGAAGGAATGTGCCTACCTGATGTAGGGGATGCAGGGAACAGATAGGGAGTTGGTGCCAATTTAATCGTAAAATGTTTCCTTGTTGTTAAATACAGTCTGTGAACAAACTTAAAATGTATAAATTGTTGGTTCAGAGTACGGGATGCCAAGTTAATATTTCTCCATACTCTGTTCCAGTTAAAAGGTGGTTGAGATTCAATGAGATTTGTGGACTACGGTTTTGTAATGGCTAGCTCAGAATAATAATAATACATAATAATACATATTATGGAGATCAGTCCTTTCAGGAGCACAGATACTTTATTTATAAATCCCATCATTGGATGGTAGTTGGCTTTCCATAGTTGTAAATATAGAAAAGAAGGAGTTGCCTGGTAATGTGTGTGTCGTTCAAATCTTAGAATGATCTCAAACCATTACCATCCATGATATTGATAAGGGTACGAATTCCATATTTGGACCATTGGGGGGATGCAAAAGGCCACCCTCCAGATCGCAAGGCATTATTGTAACATACAGTGCCTTGCGAAAGTATTCGGCCCCCTTGAACTTTGCGACCTTTTGCCACATTTCAGGCTTCAAACATAAAGATATAAAACTGTATTTTTTTGTGAAGAATCAACAACAAGTGGGACACAATCATGAAGTGGAACGACATTTATTGGATATTTCAAACTTTTTTAACAAATCAAAAACTGAAAAATTGGGCGTGCAAAATTATTCAGCCCCCTTAAGTTAATACTTTGTAGCGCCACCTTTTGCTGCGATTACAGCTGTAAGTCGCTTGGGGTATGTCTCTATCAGTTTTGCACATCGAGAGACTGACATTTTTTCCCATTCCTCCTTGCAAAACAGCTCGAGCTCAGTGAAGTTGGATGGAGAGCATTTGTGAACAGCAGTTTTCAGTTCTTTCCACAGATTCTCGATTGGATTCAGGTCTGGACTTTGACTTGGCCATTCTAACACCTGGATATGTTTATTTTTGAACCATTCCATTGTAGATTTTGCTTTATGTTTTGGATCATTGTCTTGTTGGAAGACAAATCTCCGTCCCAGTCTCAGGTCTTTTGCAGACTCCATCAGGTTTTCTTCCAGAATGGTCCTGTATTTGGCTCCATCCATCTTCCCATCAATTTTAACAATCTTCCCTGTCCCTGCTGAAGAAAAGCAGGCCCAAACCATGATGCTGCCACCACCATGTTTGACAGTGGGGATGGTGTGTTCAGGGTGATGAGCTGTGTTGCTTTTACGCCAAACATAACGTTTTGCATTGTTGCCAAAACGTTCAATTTTGGTTTCATCTGACCAGAGCACCTTCTTCCACATGTTTGGTGTGTCTCCCAGGTGGCTTGTGGCAAACTTTAAATGACACTTTTTATGGATATCTTTAAGAAATGGCTTTCTTCTTGCCACTCTTCCATAAAGGCCAGATCTGTGTAATATACGACTGATTGTTGTCCTATGGACAGAGTCTCCCACCTCAGCTGTAGATCTCTGCAGTTCATCCAGAGTGATCATGGGCCTCTTGGCTGCATCTCTGATCAGTCTTCTCCTTGTATGAGCTGAAAGTTTAGAGGGACGGCCAGGTCTTGGTAGATTTGCAGTGGTCTGATACTCCTTCCATTTCAATATTATCGCTTGCACAGTGCTCCTTGGGATGTTTAAAGCTTGGGAAATCTTTTTGTATCCAAATCCGGCTTTAAACTTCCTCACAACAGTATCTCGGACCTGCCTGGTGTGTTCCTTGTTCTTCATGATGCTCTCTGCGCTTTTAACGGACCTCTGAGACTATCACAGTGCAGGTGCATTTATACGGAGTCTTGATTACACACAGGTGGATTGTATTTATCATCATTAGTCATTTAGGTCAACATTGGATCATTCAGAGATCCTCACTGAACTTCTGGAGAGAGTTTGCTGCACTGAAAGTAAAGGGGCTGAATAATTTTGCACGCCCAATTTTTCAGTTTTTGATTTGTTAAAAAAGTTTGAAATATCCAATAAATGTCGTTCTACTTCATGATTGTGTCCCACTTGTTGTTGATTCTTCACAAAAAAATACACTTTTATATCTTTATGTTTGAAGCCTGAAATGTGGCAAAAGGTCGCAAAGTTCAAGGGGGCCGAATACTTTCGCAAGGCACTGTATTAGAGTATGGGCATGACATTTTGATTCCAGTTACATTTTTTTTTTTCAATTTTGCAGATGGGGTGAAATGCTAGTCCCTGGAAATACAATTTACAGTTTGGTACGGATAGTCCTCCTACGTATTTCCATCTTTGTAAATGTGTTAATTGTATGCGGGACCATTTACCTTCCCATATACATTTTGAAACAGCACTGTGAATTTTATCCCAATAGCCAGAAGGAGAAGCCATGGGAAGCATTGAACTACAGAAATTCAGCCTTGCCAATATATTCATTTTGACAATAGATATTCTGTCAGTTAAAGAAACTGGGATATTATTCCATCTACTGAGATTGGATTGAATTGATTTGAGCGTTCTGTTAAAGTTCTGGCAATGGTTTTATCTAAGGAAGGAAATGTATATTTTCCCAAATATTTAAAACAATTGGGATTCCATAAGTAGAAATGGAGTCATCCATTGGAGTTTTGAGAGGCAGTAGGGATGATTTGGGTAGAGACATTTTATAGCTTGAGATTAGGCTGAATTTATCCATGAGTTTCAATTTGTTTTGGGACAATTGAGATACATTGGCTGGATAAAGTAAAAAATATTGTCTGCGCATAATGAGATGAAGTGATCAGATTTTAAGGACATTTGTGTTATTTCCGTTGATAGACGAATTGCCTGGGCCAGATGTTCCATGGATAGTAAGAATAACAGAGGCAAAATTGGATCGCCTTGTCTGCTGCTTCTAGTGACTCTGAACGAAGCAGAACAGATATTGTCTGTTATAACTATGGCTGAGGGATTGGCATATAGTATTTCAATCATATTAATGAAATTGGAGCCAATTCCCATATGTTCCAAGACAGACCAGAGATATGACCATTCTAGTCTATCGAAAGCTTTTTCTGCGTCGAGAGATAATACAGCCCAAGGAGCTGTTGTTTCTGATGAAGCATCTAAGATATGTAATAGTCAACAGAGGTTATCTGAGAATAAACACTTTTTAACAAACTCGCTTTGAACCAATTTGGGTAAGTCTCAAGATGGGACAACAACATTTTAGAAAACAGTTTAATATATGTGTGTATCAAAGAAAGGGAGCAATAGTGAGAACACCTTTTTTAAATAAAAGCTAAATTAGTCCTGTATACACATTTCTCCCAAATTAACCTTCGTGAATGGCTGTATAAATAATTACGAGCAATAGTGGACCTAATTGATTCCAACATTTTAAATAGACCTCAGGAGGAATACTGTCCCATCCAGGTGATTAGCCTTTATTCATGATATCCAATGCCCCTTTGAATTCATTGATAGAGATTTGTGCTCCCAGCGAGGTGGTTTCCTCTGATGAGAGAAGAAGAGTTCTTCATTATATTATAAATGACTTAGTCTTGCTTGGTGTAGATTTAAAATCGGTTGTGTACAGTTCTTTATAGAAGCGGGAGAATCTGTGATGGATTAATCTGAGTTCTGATCATAATTCCCCTGTTTTAGATGCAATAGTTGCTATATCAGCTAATTGATCATGACTGCGTAGCTTGTTGGCCAGTAAACGACTGGGATGATCACCATGGAAGTAATGGTTGAGTCTTATTTGATGGATGGAAAATTCTGCTCTCCGTCGTATCAATAAATGAAGTTTTGTCTTGACTTTGGAAAGAGTAATAGCTACCTGGTCTGAAAAGAGTGTTGAAAATGTTCTAACACAACATTTCCAAATATATTTCCTTTAATTGTGATTTATTTAACCCAGATACAAATGCGGTTGCATTCTTTTAATAAAACCTTTGGTGGCATCCCATAGAATCTTGTTCAATTTCAAATTGATCACAGAATGTAGGCTTTTGTAGTACTGAAATGTTGAAACTCCATCTTGTGGCTCTTTTAGGGGATTCAGAAATTTGAAGTTGGCAGTAGTAAGCGTGGTGGTCAGAAAGCGCATATGTCTAATGTCCATTTTCTTAATTAAAGAAATTACAGGTGCAGATAATTGTATGAAATTGATTTGTGAGAATAATTTATGCCTGTTTCAGTAGAAAAGGAAAGGAAAAAGGAAAGGGTACCTAGTCCGTTGTACAACTGAAATTTGTCATTCGCATTTAACCCAACCCCTCTGAATTGTACTCTTTTGTTTTAAAATGATGTACTCACCAGACATCAATGAGATTCTAATCAGAGAGTATATGCTAGAGAGCCTTGGTTGCATATGGATTGTATATTTGGTCTTATTAAAGTTGTCCCACATGTCCAAAATTGCATTCATGTCTGTCCCAATAACCAGATGGAATTAAGTTCTAACAATATGCTGTTCAGAGAATTAGAAATCATAGGATCATATGAATTTGGAGCGTACATATTAATAAAGGCCATTTTCTATCCATAAATAAAGGGATAATGCATTCTTGGTCGCCGCCTTTAACCAAGATGATCATTTTTAGTTTCTTGTGTATCATAATGATTACACCTTTAGTTATGTTTGGGGCTTATGAAAAAGCAGTCAGTTTGAACAAATGGTTCTCTTTTCTATGTCCGTCCTTTTGAATCAAGTGTGTTGCATTGCTGTATCAACCTGATTTCTTGCTAGGATATCAAGCAAACTGGAATGTTTAATAGGACAGTTTCGGCCTTTCAAATTCCAATAGAGAATAGCTAGCATTGCCATTGTTAAAACAAAAATAATGTTTTATTAATAATGTAATTGTTTTATTTAGTGTTAATAAGCCCATGGATGTGAAAAAAAAGCGGGTTTTGGTGGCACACAACATTTTTCTGGAGGCAAGCTGAAGTTTGGAACTGAAGTCTACGCCCATTCGTCGGTGATTGGTCAACAGTAGGCGTTCCTCAATAAAGTCTTTGTTGTCATTCAATGAGAGATGACTTGTTTTCATGCAATTTTTTTCATTGAAAAATACTGCACCAAACGCGACTAAGATCTTTTTAGCAAAAACGTCAAAATTAATGACATATTTCTTGAGTTATGTTAGATTAATTCAAACTATTTTCAGGAAGCATATACTGGCTATGGCGTCTCAAAATGGACAAACAGTACTATTGCCGCTTTTTTCTTATTTTTCAAGCGAGGGTTTTTTAAGGGAGTATGCAAGCACACTTGTTCGGTTTGGCTAGCCGAGTTTGGCTAGGCACCAGCCGAACCGAAGCATGCTAATGCCTTTACAGTATTGCAGCATACCTATGAAATCTCTTAAGCAACATATTTTTTGGTCTCAAAACTTTTTCAGGCTAGGGTCTATTTTTCTCCACTTCCTGTCTGACTGACGTGCCCAAAGTAAACTGCCTGTTACTCAGGCCCAGAAGCCAGGATGTGCATATAATTGGTAAAATTGGATAGAAAACACTCTAAAGTTTGTAGAAATTTTAAAATAATGTATGAGACTATAACACAATTGATGTGGTAGGGGAAAATCCAAAGAGAGCCCATGCTCTTTCAATGGAAAGTTATGAGTCCTACGCAATTCCAGCTCCCAGATTGCAATTCCTATGGCTTCCACTAGATGTCAACTGTCTTTGTTCAAGGTTTCAGGCTTGTTTGTTCCCAAATGAGGAAGAATTTTGAGTTTTGGTACTGGGAGTCAGAGTTGGAAATCAGTCTGGTGGCGTGCAACGTATGTTTTCTATTGAACATACTTCTTTCTGTATGAAATATTATAGGTTAATTACATTTTAGGGTACCTAAAATTAAATAGAAACATAGATTGACTTGTTTCAACAAAGTTTAGCGGTAGATTTTTGGATTCCTTTCTCTGCATGTTGAATGAGTGGATTACTCAAATCTATGGCGCCAACTAAACTGATTTTTTTGGGATATAAATAACGATTGAATATTGAATAGAAGTGAATATTTAATCGTTATTTGTGATTTTACGAAGCCTGTGCTGTTTGAAAAATATTTTGATGTGGGGCGCCGTCCTCAAACAATCACATGGCATGCTTTCGCTGTAAAGCCTATTGTAAATCGGACAATGCGGTTAGATTATCAATCATTTAAACTTTTAACTGATATAAGACACTTGTATGTACCTAAATGTTTAATATCCATAATTTCTTTGATTATTTATTTGAATTGCGCGCCCTCCAATTTCACCGGAAGTTGTCGACAGGTGTCCTGCTGACGGGACGCCTAGCCCTAGAAGTTTTAAGGTATTGATAAATAAATAAATAACCATTTACCCCTTCAGACCTTTACATTTAGGTTTGCAGACTTGATGAATTAGGGTGGCTAATGAAGAAAAAAAGGAGAGATAAGGCGAAAAAAGTAGGCAAAACAGAAATACAAGCCTAAACAGTCAAACAGGATGACTGTGGGAGCAATAGCTCCTGATCCATTATCATTAGCAATATGGTCTAAATTACCCTAAACATCACATACCCTCAATTTGTATATTAAAGGAATTCTTTGGGTGGTTTTTCTGTAAGCATGTATGTGCTCTATACTATGCGCAGTATGGGACCAAAAATTGGCATTGGCATTTCTAACACACCAGCCCATTCTTTTCCCTGAGGCACCCAAACTGACCAATTATTTTCCTTGAGGCCACCATTATTAGCCAGATAATTATCATTTTGCGCAAAAAAAAAACCAAGTTAGACAGGCCCACTGGGATAGAAATGAACTAGCCCACCTGGCATTAGCCCGAAATGCCAGATGGCCAATACGCCCCTGCTTCTGAATGTCTCTCTCTCTCTCCCACCTTCTCCCACTCTCTTTCTCTCTCTCTCTCCCTTCCTTGTCCCTCTCTACCTCCCTTAATCTCTCAGGAGGAGACCCTAGCTCGTTGTCGTGAGGACGAGGAGAAGCGCAGGGAGATCACCACTCACTTCCAGAGCACACTGACAGACATCCAGGCTCAGATCGAGCAGCACAGTAACCGCAACAACAAGCTGTGTTTGGAGAACGCCAACCTGGCAGACAAACTCAAACACATCATCAGCCAGTACGAGCAGAGAGAGGAGGTACACAACAGGAATACGTAACCTTAACCTCACTGTTATATGTCTGTACACTCTCATTGGGGTGGCAGGCCGCCTAGTGGTAAGAGTTTTGGGCCAGTAACAGTGTTAACCCACTGTTCCTAGGCTGTCAATGTAAATAAGAATTTGTTCTTAACTGTCTTGCCGAGTTAAATAAAGGTTAAATAAAATTCCTGGCCTACTAACACCATGCATGCAGGCTCCGGTCATGGAGTCATTTGATAACCAAAGCTGTTATTGATCATAATTAATCTGTCCCCAAAAGGAACAAAAGTCTATACAGGAAGTAGACACTTGTACGTCATGTTTAGTGAGATAGCTGTGACAAAAGAATTGAGTCAGATCTTTGAATAAAGACACTCAGAGACACTTAGAGGTATTATTGCTCCCTACGCACATCAACAGTCAGAGATATAGCCAGCCAAGGGCGCTCATTGAATAACACTATAGCATGTCATATGTAATCACACAACAATACACCAGGAAAATGACAAGCCTAAAGTGACGCACGAAAAACAGGATCTGTCATGCAGTTGGTTGCCACTGAGGCTGTTGCACCACTTCTGCTGCCCACACACAGCTGCAGCTGGTGTGGTAAAACAGAAGAAGATTTCAATTTCTTATTTTTAACTTTTTTTTTTACTTGTGAGTTTCTAATAATTTGTCTTGAGTGCCATCTGCTGGTTGTAGTCAGTATAAACACTTCAAATCAAATTGTATTGGTTACATACACATGGTTAGTGCGAGTGTAGCGAAATGCTTGTGCTACTAGTTTGACGGTGCCGTGCTATCTAACAAGTAATCTAACAATTCCCCAACAACTACCTAATACACAATGAATGAGAATATGTACATATAGTATGAAGATGAGCAATGGCCGAGCGGCATAGGCAAAGTGTAAAAGTGCATAGGCATAGTAAAATAGATGGTATAAAATACAGTATATACATGTGATATGAGTAATGTAAGATATGTAAACATTATTAAAGTGCCATTATTTAAAGTGGAATTGTTTAAAGTGACTAGTGATCCATTTATTAAAGTGTCTGGGTCTCAATGCAGGCAGCAGCCTCTCTGAGTTAGCGATTGCTGTTTAGCAGTCTGATGGCCTTGAGATAGAAGCTGTTTTTCAATCTCTCGGTCCCAGCTTTGATGCACCTGTACTGAACTCGCCTTCTGGATGATAGCGGTGTGAACAGGCAATGGCTCGGGTGGTTGTTGTCCTTGTTGATCTTTTTGGCCTTCCTGTGACATCAGGTTCTGTAGGTGTCATGGAGGGCAGGTAGTTTGCCCCCAGTGATGCGTTGTGCAGACCGCACCACCCTCTGGAGAGGCTTGCGGTTGAGGGCGATGCAGTTGCTATACCAGGCTGTGATACAGCCCGACAGGATGCTCTCGATAGTGCATCTGTAAAATTGTATCAGAGTTTTGGATGACAAGCAACATTTCTTCAGTCTCCTGAGGTTGAAGAGGCGCTCTGGCGCCTTCTTCACCACACTGTCTGTGTGGGTGGACCATTTCAGTTTGTCTGTGATGTGTATGCTCAGGAACTTTCCACCTTCTCCACTGCTGTCCCTTCAATGTGGATAGGGGGGTGCTCCATCTGCTGTTTCCTGAAGTCCTCAATCATCTCCTTTGTTTTGTTGACGTTGAGTGAGGGGTTGTTTTCCTGACACCACATTTAAGTGTCAAAAAGACATGATTATTTGATATCCAAATAACATCTAAAGTGTCTTATTAAAATATGTGATTAGATCCATACATTGCAATTATGACATAAAATGGATTCAAGTTGACCTTTGATAGTTGGCTAAATGCTGATTGACATAAATGAACTCTGCTCTTTTTGGCAGAAAACTTGTGAATTATGCCACACTGTTTATGCATATGGCTATTTCCCATAGTAAAGAAAATAGATTAGTCTTACGCGCAAAATAAACAATATGTATAGAAACAATTATTTTCCGCAATTGAACTCATCTTGGGTCAGTATTCTCATCAGAATGTGTGCCCTGATGATAATAATAATAATAAAAATCCCGATAAAGACAATACTTTAAACCATTTACTCCCCTGATAAATGTGAAACAATAATTCAGTAAGTCACAGGTTTTAATTGGTCCTCCACCCACTATTTTGTCTGTTCTCCTTGGCATCATAAAAAGTATCTGAACTTCCCAATGAAATACTGTAGGCAAACAACAATGGTCTTAATTACTTATCAAGGCACACATTTATGACCATTTCTCATAGACAGACATAGGGTAGCGGTGGTGGTTTTTAGCTAGATAAAAAAGTGTGAAATGTATCCTAATTGATGAGTCATAACCTGTACAGAATGTCTCAGAGGCCCTTCTCAAACCAAAGTGTCCAATCTCACCTTGTCTATCACTCAGAGCTTGGAGAAGATCTTCAAGCACCACGACCTGCAGCAGAAACTGTCTGATGCCAAACTGGAGCAAGCCCACGCACAGCTGCAGGAGGCTGATGAGAAGCACAAGAGAGAGAAGGAATACGTGAGTTACTATACTTTAACCAACTTTTACTGACCTTACCCACAACGTACTGTAAAGCAATGTCAATGTAGTTGAGAATCATTTGCCTTACATTTTAATTCTGGTTTACTTTCAAGTATACAACCAATAAGTCTTACTGTGCATGTGATGCTCACACAAATGAGTATTGTAACCATTCACTGTCTCTGTTGTTAGCTGCTTAGGGAGGCAATTGACAAAACAAAGAAATGCTACACATTGAAGGAGCAAGAGTTGCAGTTGAAGAAAAAGGTACATTTGTGCTTTGCGTGTGTTTTGTTTTTAACCAGTTACTGGTACACGCAGCTGAGTGGAAACTACAAGCTAAACTTCTGAGAGAGCAGGAGACAGTCATGCAGGCTCAGGTGAATATATCCAATATGGTGCCAAGCACTCTTATTCAAACCTTTTCTTTCAGGTCCAAGCCTACCAAAGGCAAGCACAGTCCCATTAAGGTCCTCTGGATTGCTCAATGTGTTTTAAAGGCCCAATGCATACATTTTTTATCTCAATATCAAATAATTTCTCAGTTACAGTTAAGTACCTTACTGTAAAACTTTTCCATTAAAATGGTAAAATCTCAAGCAAGAATTTTTGGGAGTGATCTGCGTGGGGCGTGGGAGGCATATGTAATCTGAAAACTAGCTGTTGTTGGCGGAGAGTTTTGGAACTCTCTCTGTTATTTGTCTATATTAACTTAAAGCACCTGGCGATGTCACCAGGCAAGCAAAAACTCCACCTATGCATAACCTGTTGATTAGAAGGTCCTGTGTAGATTGTATTTTCAACCAGCAACTATTAGGAAATAACGCTGATAACATATTTTTACACTTTTACAATGTTAGTTTCATCAGCTGTTGTACAATATGATACAAAACACAGGGAAACAGATGTTCGACTGCACTGGGCCTTTAAAAGACAACTAATCTATTTCTGTGTATTTGTCCATTGGGATCTAAAGCCCTTCAATATTGGTCCAAGCCAATATATCACCCCAAACATTGGCAAAGTGACCCCCTCATTTGAGAGTAATCCCAAATCGTATTTCTCCTCTCTTATAACTATATGGCTTAATGTACATAGCATTTAATATGAAAGGAAGGAACCCCTGTTAGCTGAGCTACTGTACGCATTTTTTTTTTACACGGTCAAACCAGCAAAGAGAGCAGTCATAATTCCCATGATAGCAGCAGGCAAGGCAAGAGCAACTTCCTCTCCCTGAACCAGCAGCATGACCCACTGCATCATGGGGATACGAAAAAACTCTTGCTTTGCAATTAATGTGACATGGAGTCGATAAAGTTGATGATTGCATCAATGCAATGCAGCACTGTTTTGCTGTTGGAACATTGAGTGCATACTCCAGTACCATTGATTATTATGATAAAATTACAATTGCTATGTTTATTGGATGTGGTACAATCATTGTTTGGGTGCAAGCAAATTAAACAATGAAATTAGTTGGGCTGACACACACCATGTTAATAAATGATAAATCATACAAAAATAATTTATGAATCCATCGGAAAAGCATTTATCGCTGACAGTTCATATGGTTATAATTAATTGCAGAGAAACCTTGCCATTATGTAAAGCCTTGGGTTTTCACAATAGAAACCTTAGCCTGGCTCCCAACTAAATCAAATGACAAAGTCATATTAAAACATCAATGAAGTTAATATTGCATTTCAGTACCCATACGATTCATTACATATGGGTACCAAGCCATGTCACATTTCCAATCTAATTTACGTGGGAATGTCAAACTGAATTTCTCTGTCCAGTAACAGACAGATTTAGATCACACAAAGAAATGGCCGAGTCAGCCTTCAGACAGAAACTGATCTGAAATACAAAACATATTCAAACTAAAAGCCTTTCCTCTTTTATAAAGTGTGTCAAGTCATTTGTTTTGCTTTTGTGCCAAACCAGTAGCTTCAAAATATAATCAGTTGATCTCAGTTAAACAGGGTGGCTTGCAGAGACATGTTTGAATATTGGAGACTGACTGTGTCTGCAATACTGCTTTCCCCTGAGGGCCTCCAGAGATTAGCCTGTTAACTCTAGCTGGACAGACTGCCTGGCAAGGCATACCAACAATAAGTGACCTTATTGGAAGTGCTTATTTGTTCCCGTGGAAAATATACACAGAGGAAAAAAATTGTCAGCCCCCTCATGAATTACCAAATGTTTGCTGAACCCCCCCCTGGCTCTTTCTCTCTCTCTCATCTCCCTCTAAAGTTTAGAACATTTGTTTCTGGTTTGAAAATATGTTAAAATCATAGATCTGATTGTTCCCGGGTGTGAATAGATGCATATTATTGCTACATGTGAAGTCAACATGCAATCTCCTGAAATCAATTTCTCTGTTTCTCTGCAGCTTGTTCTGTACTCCCAGAAGTTTGAAGAGTTCCAGACTACGTTGTCTAAGAGCAACGATGTGTATGCCAGCTTCAAAAATGAAATGGAGAAGGTATTTAAAAAAATAAATAAAATCATTGTTCCTTACAATATACAGTGTATTTTTAGGGCCAAGTGCTCGGAGGTGATATAAGGTCAGCATCATCCTGAAATGAGAAAACAACTATTTTCTGGAGGGATAGAAGCTTCTATCAAACATGTTCAAAACGATGAAGGCTACATTTATTTTCAGATATGTTTTAACCCAACAAATATTTTGCTTCATAGATGACAAAGAAGATGAAGAAACTAGACAAAGAGTCAACTGTTTGGAAGACCAGATTTGAGAGCACTAACAAGGCTCTCTCTGAGATGATTGAAGAGGTAACTACTTATCTGAAACACATAAAAAAGAGAGCCTTTATTCAAATGAGCTACAACAAGTTTATTTAATTGAATTTGTAAAAATGTATTTTACCTTTATTTAACTAGGCAAGTAAGTTAAAAACAAATTCTTATTTACAATGGCGGCCTACAGTTTAACTGCATGAACAACAGTGTCCCTGACTCTCTGATTCACTCTCTTTTCCCACAGAGGACTCTGAAGGAGAATGAGTATGAGATGTTCGTTGTGAAGATTGACAAGCTGGAGAGGCTCTGCCGAGCACTCCAGGATGAGAGGAAGATTCTGTATTCCAAGATCAAAGGCATCCGTCAAACCCCTAATGCCCCCGAGGAGACACCCAAGGACGAGACACAGGAGCAGGCCCCTGAACCAGTCCACAGCCTCATGGATATTGTTGAGGAGCCAGAGATGACAGAGGAGATGGCCCGTCTGAGAGCTGAGCAGAACAGGCTGGCGGAGTTCGCCGCCTCTCTACTGGCCCCGTCAACAGGAGACAATGATGACGATGACTCTGACAGCGAGGAAGAGCCAGAGTCTACAGAACCGGCTGAGACCCAGAACATCTCTGAACCAACACAGGCCTCAGCACAAGTACAGGCAGAGGAAACAGCACATGCAAAGGCACCAGCACAGGCTCCATCACAGATAGAAGCACCAGCACAGGCTCTCTCACAGGTAGAAGAACCAGCACAGGCTCCTCACAGGTAGAAGCACCAGCACAGGCTCCCTCACAGGTAGAAGCACCAGCACAGGCTCCCTCACAGGTAGAAGCACTAGCACAGGCTCCTCACAGGTAGAAGCACTAGCTCAGGCTCTCTCACAGGTCAGGCCCTCACAGGTAGAAGCACTAGCTCAGGCTCCCTCACAGGTAGAAGCACCAGCACAGGCTCCCTCACAGGTAGAAGCACCAGCACAGGCTCCCTCACAGGTAGAAGCACCAGCTCAGGCTCCCTCACAGGTAGAAGCACCAGCACAGGCTCCCTCACAGGTAGAAGCACCAGCACAGGCTCCCTCACAGGTAGAAGCACCAGCACAGGCTCCCTCACAGGTAGAAGCACCAGCTCACAGGCTCCCTCACAGGTAGAAGCACCAGCACAGGCTCCCTCACAGGTAGAAGCACCAGCACAGGCTCCCTCACAGGTAGAAGCACCAGCACAGGCTCTCTCACAGGTAGAAGCACCAGCACAGGCTCCCTCACAGGTAGAAGCACCAGCACAGGCTCCCTCACAGGTAGAAGCACCAGCACAGGCTCTCTCACAGGTAGAATCACCAGCACAGGCTCTCTCACAGGTAGAAGCACCAGCACAGGTTCCAGCTCAAGTAGAAGCACCAGTCCAGCCAGAGCCCCCAAAACAGCCAGAGCCCTCTGCCAAAAAGCAGACACCAAAGAAGAAGAATGCAAGGAAGACCAGCTGAACCGACAAATGTGCCATTGTGTGATCGTTAGTACTGTAGTCCCTGTGCCTGGTGTTATAGTTGAGATATCTAATCCAGTTTGGTTTGTCTATATACTGGTGTATCCAAAGTCTATCCAAAGTCATGGCGTGCAGTAGAAGTTTGTTTAAATTGTATATCAGATGACGACAGAGATTTACTGTTTTTTACCATTTAGAAATACACTGGCATAACCAAAGAATGGGCAGCAAGGTTATTCAGGACATTGCAGCCAAAAACCTTTCAATGCCAAATGTGGTTTGCAAAACAGCATCATAAAAGCCACTGTCTTTTTTTCCATCTGAACCCTATAATGTAACTTCAATAAATATCTGATTGAAATTTATGTAGACATGTTGGTGCTTTGGAATGTTTTTATAGGCCCGCTTCTCTGGTTTACACAATAAAAACTCATATCTAATATGACCAAATATTGGAAGATGCAAAGTAGCTAGATAAATGCATTACAATGCTTTCATGTTCACACTCTCTCTCTCTCTCTCTCTCTCTCTCTCTCTCTCTCTCTCTCTCTCTCTCTCTCTCTCTCTCTCTCTCTCTCTCTCTCTCTCTCTCTCTCTCTCTCTCTCTCTCTCTCTCTCTCTCTCTCTCTCTCTCTCTCTCTCTCTCTCTCTCTCTCTCTCTCTCTCTCTCTCTCTCTCTCTGAATTGTTAACTGGACATCAAAAACGTCTCAGAAGACACGCGGCCACTCTTTCACGATAATTTAGGGATGGATCCTTACTGTAGTTTCCATGGCAACCCAACCAAAAAAAGCCAAGCGGACAGGGCACATCTATTTTTTTTTTTTAAATATATAATCTGTATCAGACAGTCTCTATCCCCAGAGTGGGTTGTTTTGGCCAGGCCGTGGTCTGTCTGTGTTCTGGGAAAATAACAAAGTTACACAAACTCTCCTCCACCAAGGACACAACATTAGAATGACAGGCACCAAGTCGCCACGGCAACGCCATCTGCTTATTCGTTGAGGAGGACCATTAAGGTGTGCATGATAATATAATAGTGCAGAGGACCCTGGGTTTTTAATAAATACAGATCCGTGTTGAGTGCCCCAGGGAAAACAAATTAGACCACTGTGAACATCATGTTTATGCTCTGGATTGTAAGTACTGCTTCAGCAGATTGCACACCGCACACAAATTGTATACAATATCTTCCGTTAGGACAAAAGCACCTAGTTGTCACTCAATAAAAATACTGACAAAAGTAAGACAAACTCGAGTCCTATCCAATGCCCCACTTTATGATCACATCTACACCAACCTATGGAAGTCATCTTGATGCCTGAAATAGCCTCTGCAAACTTACAAGTGACGTGAGTATATTCAGTTTCACCAAGAGGATGACAAAGCTTCACGGCTTTTACTTCATGGTTGTGACCACCAGATGAGGCCTTTGAAACCATTCACAATTCCACCGAAACCTCCACACGGACTTCCCTCTCCTTTGTATTCCCATGCACATTACTGTGGATTTATACAGTATGTCATGCAATCAGCCTTTTGAGGGGCCTAAACGAAATGTTGTTGCGAGCAAAACATTGTAGCAGTCCCCCTCTTGACAGCGGAGAGAAAACATGTACATTTTGGAGTTCATTTAATTCTACACATTTTGCTATGGGGCGTAGAGAAAATGTTTGTTTTAGAGAAAGTTTGCTGCAATTCTACTAATTTTGCCATGGGGCAGAGAGAAAAATGTGCAGTTTTGAATATGATATCTGAGTGAGATTTACGAATAAAATAGTAGTAGATGGGTCGTTTGTCCAGGCCTGCAATAGGCTAACTAGTAATCATACCTCACATAAAAATATTAAAATCTGCCTCAATTTTTCATATGAATCTCAAGAACAAATAGCTGATAGGCAGCAGAGAGGCCAGGTGCACCATTGCACATGAAAGGACAATGAAGACATGAGACACACAGCTCAAAATTCTCCCTTATTGATCGTGTTTAGGGGAAATACAATTGTCCGACATAGACTAGCCTACATCACCACAATGCAATGAATAATTGCAATGAATAATGAGTGCAAAATTCTGCAGTGAAAATGTAATTTGAATAATGGCGCAAAAGCCCTGTGATTTCAATGTTTCATTCGATTTGGATCAGTTGTGGGTCGACTCTCGACAGTTTATAAGGTCGAGAAAGGCACAGAAGCACTCCAGTCTAGCTGTATTTTTACTTCTGATACTGAATGCGCTGTCTGTTGCAGATCATCACTCTCCCAAGTCATCCTATAATAATGTGACCACATACTCCCCGCAGGCCCAGTTATTCAGGAAAGCTTAACACATGCTCTGCCTCTTCTCCAATCTGAGCGGCTATTCCTTTGACACCTAGAACCTAACGCTTCAATACAGTCAAAATATTTATCATTTAACTTTTTAAAAGGAATTACCATAATATGTGGCATAAACACAACCAGTCACAATGTTTAAATCTGAATAGGCTACTTCAAAAGTCTCCTGTAGGCATGCGCACATTCCTCCAAAATATAATTCTAGCATCCTCAAAATTGTTTGACAATAACCAGATTTCTGCATCGCAGTGCTTGAAGCGTCCCTACAGACCCAGGCTGTGTCACAACCGGCCGTAACCGGGAGTCCCATAGGGCGGCGCACAATTGGCCCAGCGTCGTCCGGGTTAGGGGAGGGTTTGGCCGGGGGGCTTCACTTGGCTCATCGCGCTCTAGCGACTCCTTGTGGCGGGCCGGGCGCCTGCAGCTTGACTTCGGTTGTCAGTTGAATGGTGTTGTGTTGGCTGGCATCAGGGTTAAGCGGGTGGGTGTTAAGGAGCTCGGATTGTGGGGTCATGTTTCGAAGAATGCATGACCCGACCTCTGCCTCTCCCGAGCCCGTTCGGGAATTGCAGCGATGAGACAAGATCGTAATTGGATATGGCAAAATTGGGGAGAAAAAGGGGGTATAATAAAATAATGTCACCCCATCATAGGAAAGCATGCAGTTTATTAGGCTACAGATTAAATAAGTTATGATGATCTTCACAGGGTGGTGAAAGTGCAGGGTGATGAACCTCATCACTGTGCACTTTCACCACCTTGTGAAAGTCATCATAACTTATTTCATCATAACTTACTTCATGCTCCTTTCAATAAATATCAAGGGTCTTATTCCGGTGAGATAGTGATCGATGCTTGGCTGCTATTTGACAAATAAAAATAATCTTGCACTTTTGTCCATAATATCTCATCATGTAGTAGGCTACAATATACCTGCACTGTATCTGCAAGCCGCTGGCTAGAGCGCACGTGCCAATACCAGAGTGGGCATATTCGCTATAGTTATGCAACATTTTCTGTGACAAAACCATCCGTATGCTTAGAGTTGAAAATGCGCATTTAACTTGTATTTTTTATTCAGTACATGGGAATTTAACCTCAAAGGGTATTTTTTTATGTGCTCTACATATTTACCGCACAAACTTATGAATTTGATGGAAACACAAACTCTGATGAGAAAATGGTCCAGGGTTTACCTCAGCTGGTAATTGCAGGCATTTGGCTGATAAAAAAATAAAAAGCCAATAAATAAAATTGCAGCAAGCCAGATTGTCCAGGAGACGCTGTTCTGACCCATTCTCTCACACCTTGTGTGCAAATGCGCCTGCTGCTGAAGAGAGAGAGAGCAAACAAAGAGCCTCGGCCTAGTCTACTGTTGATTGCGAAGATTGAGTCCTTTTTCATTGAAGTAAAACACAAGTTAGATGAAAAAGAGTATGCCTATAGTGAAATGTAATACACACTACTATTCAAAAGTTTTGGGTCACTTAGAAATATCAGTGTTTTTTATCCATTAAAATGTTATCAGAAATACAGTGTAGACATTGTTAATGTTGTAAATGACTATTGTAGCTGGAAATGGCAGGTTTTTTATGGAATACCTACATAGGCGTACAGAGGCCCATTATCAGCAACCATCACTCCTGTGTTCCGAATGGCACGTTGTGTTAGCTAATCCAAGCTTATCGTTTTAAAATGCAAATTGATCATTAGAAAACCCTTTTGCAATTATGTTAGCACAGCTGAAAACTATTGTTCTGATTAAAGAAGCAATAAAACTGGCCTTCTTTAGACTAGTTGAGTATCTGGAAAATCAGCATTTGTGGGTTCGATTACAGGCTCAAAATGGCCAGAAACAAATAACTTTCCTCTGAAACTCATCAGTCGATTCTTGTTCTGAGAAATTAAGGCTATTCCATGCGAGAAAATGCCAAGAAACTGAAGATCTCGTACAATGCTGTGTACTACTCCCTTCACAGAGCAGCGCAAACTGGCTCTAACCAGAATAGAAAGACGACTGGGAGGCCCTAGTGCACAACTGAGTAAGAGGACAAGTACATTAGAGTGTCTAGTTTGAGAAACAGACGCCTCACAAGTCCTCAACTGGCAGCTTCATTAAATAGTACCCACAAAACACCAGTCTCAACATCAACAGTGAAGAGGCAACTCCGGGAAGCTGGCCTTCTAGGCAGAGTTGCAAAGAAAAAGCCATATATCAGACTGGCCAATAAAAATAAAAGATTAAGATGGGCAAAAGAACATTGACATTGGACAGAGGAACTCTGCCTAGAAGGCCAGCATCCTGGAGACGGAACAGCCCAAACTGTCCTCTTGCTCAGTTGTGCACAGGGGCCTCCCACTCCTATTCTGGTTAGAGACAGTTTGCGCTGTTCTGTGAAGGGAGTAGTACACAGCGTTTAAAAACATTACAATACATTCTTTTCAGAATTCACAATACACTAAGTGTGTGCCCTCAGGCCCATACTCCACTACCACATATCTACAACACAAAATCCATGTGTACATGTGTGTATAGTGCGTATGTTATCATGTGTGTGTATGCATGTGTCTGTGCCTATGTTGGTGTTATTTCACAGTCCCCGCTGTTCCATAAGGTATATTTTTACCTGCTTTTTAAATCTGATTCTACTACTTGCATCAGTTACCTGATGAGGAATAGAGTTCCATCTAGTCATGGCTCTATGTAGTACTGTGCGTCTCCCATAGTCTGTTCTGGACTCTGGGACTGTGAAGAGACCTCTGGTGGCATGTCTTGTGGGGTATACATGTGTGCACGAGCTGTGTGCTGGTATTTTAAAAAGACAGCTCGGTACCTTCAGCTTGTCAACACCTCTTACAAAAGCAAGTAATGAGGAAATCAATCTCTCTTCCGCTTTGATCCATGAGAGACTGCATGTTTAAACCAGTTCTTTAAACATGCAAAACCTGTTTTGTTTAACTCTTGAGACATATTTATTGGCTAAATTAACTTTGATCTGTCTTTTTAATTGTGTGCTCTGTATTTAGTTTAAGATAGGTTATAGGTAGGTGTAAAATAAATACAATTAGCCTTTAGCCTATTTCTGTAATTTGTTGGGTATGGTAGGCACCTGCCTTTGTTGGAAATTGCTGCAATATAGCCTGTTCAAAAGGTTTAAACCAGTTTGGAAGTGTTCTGCTCCATTCTGTTGAGCCATTTTCTTTGGCCAAATTAAATTAGCTCCTGAATGGTGCAGCATTCTAAGGCACGACATCTCAGTGCCAGAGGAGTCACTACAGACGCTGGTTCGATTCCAGGCTGTATCACAACTGACCGTGATTGGGATGTCCATAGGGCGGCGCACAATTGGCCCAGTGTTGTCCGGGTAAGGGTTTGGCCGCGGTAGGTCATCATTGTAAATATGAATTTGTTCTTAACTGACTTGCCTAGTTAAATAAAGGTTAAACAAATTAAAAAGTTCAAACTGTAATGCTGTGTTTGCAGCAATATAATAGCCTGCTCTTATTTTTCCTATAAACAATGGCTTGACTTACTTTTCATATTACCCTAAAAAAAGTTTAGGAACTTTTGTGAAGGTTTGTTGTGGCTATTATTAAGCTTTAGCTACTGCAAGCCTATGATATGAAGGCAGTGTGCACTGGCGTTCCAAACAACTCCAACAGTTGAACTTGAGGTGAGCAAGAATGTTTCAGGCCTATTAGAGTTACTCATATAATCTTACACTATAACGCTTATCTTTATACAGCATATTCTGATTGAAAATGAATGAATTAGCCTCCTTTTGTACATCTATATCTCTATAACCATCACTCAAAGAAATGCATGTTGGTGTCCTAGCATCCTGCCGGGCATATCTCTATCTTTCTGGGGCTAGGCCTAACCTTCTCTTCCATTATATAGGCTACATTTAAATATATTAATAACATACAGTGGACACCTAAGCCTATAGGCCTATGCATGTAATGCCCTGATGCATTTAGTGCTCACATCTCCAACAGCTGAATCGTGAGGTGGACAATTATTATTTTAGGAAAGCAGCCCCCAAAAAATACAAATTAATTGGCTATAATGTTTTGGCCAATATCCCTCATTTAGTCCAATGTGAATGGATATGGGCGGTCAGTACATTTCTGGTCATTTAAAATCTTCCTGGGCACGTTGTCCAGCACCCTAAAAATGTTTAAAGCATCCCACTGATGGCCTGCTTTGAAGCTAAGCAGGGTTGGTCCTGGTCAGTCCCTGGATAGGAGACCAGATGCTTCTGGAAGTGGTGTTGGAGGAGGCACTCTTTCCTCTGGTCTAAAAGAAAATATCCCAATGCCCCAGGGCAGTGATTGGGGGCAGTGCCCTGTGTAGGGTGCCATCTTTCAGATGGGATGTTAAATGAGTGTCCTGACTCTCTGTGGTCACTAAAGATCCCATGGCACTTATCGTAAGAGCAGGGGTGTTAACCCTGGTGTCCTGGCTAATTACCCAATCTGGCCTTCATACCATCATGGCCACCTAATCATCCCCAGCTTATAGTTGGCTTATTCATCCCCCTTCCTCTCTCCTATAACTATAACAGTTGTTGCTGTAAATGAGAATGTGTTCTCAGTCAACATAACTGGTGAAAAGATTCATAGTGTCATTTATATTGACTAATTTCTGCCTACTCTTTGCTGTTTGGCAATTATGATGAACAAGAGCATGCAACATTTCATTCTCTCCTTTATTATATATTTGTCATCCTTTTGTAAAAAAGCAAATTTGGCATACAGATACATTCACTTGTTGTCACAGTATATGTGTTTCATCTTTTTAAGTGCCAGACAGTTCCGACCGTTGTAGGTCTTATGAATATAACTTTTTCTGAAATCATATAGATGCTGTCTTGGACATTTTTAGTCGAGTCATATTCTTTCTATACATACAAAATAAAACAATAACTAAAGCCCAGAAAAAAGTATTTAAGGGACAAAAATAAAGTTGCCTAGATAAAAAACAGAAACAAGAGAAACAGCACTAGCATGCATGCACATTTGTCAATAAGCTTCCAAGACTTTGAAGGAGGAGAATGGCTTGACAAAGTGGTAGTCGAGGTTCCCACAGTGGGGGCACTGCTGCACGTTGCTGTACTCTGAGAAGTACTGCATCCCCACCCTGACATCTATGACTGGCTTGCCACAGTGCTTGCAGTTCAGACGGGCCTAAGGGTACAAATGGAGGAAATGCCTAAGGATCCGCAGTAGTTGACTTTGCCATGCATAATGTCAATGAGACGATTTGATAGGAAGAGATCTAGCCCCAACACAAAACGGGATTTTTTAAAAACTGACTTTGGCCCATGAAGCTACCTTATTGCAGGCAGCCTGACATATTTAAATGACACCCCTGAACCATCTGGATGCTAACTCAAATATGACTTTCAAACTCATCATGAGGAGGAAAAAAATATATATTAATAAATACTAATAGCCTACTCACCTGACAACATGGTGTGGCGGCCAGTATATCGTAGGTGTACATCGTCCCCAACTGGTGCCAGCTCCCATCCCACCTGGACTTGCACTTGATACAGACAATTTTGTGGACTCCCTCCAGACAGTCGACACATATTGCATACAGATGCATCAGCCTCCCTTTACAAGAGAGACAATAGGGTTGTTTAATAGATTCCACAAATAATCCCTAAAGCGTGAAAAATAATCATGCATTACAAAGCCTGAAGATCAAAGCAACAGCATTCAGCCACGGATTTAATTCTTATCCATGTGGTGAATAGCTACTAAGAACCTGTTTGTGGAAAACAGTATAGATTGACTTGATTGATATGCATGTCATGCTTGATCACATTCATGTGCCATAATAATTTTGTTTAGTTCTCAATGAAAGTAATGAATTATATTGTGCCAGGTTTATTATGGTGTGTTCTTATCTCAAATATATGCAAGGGATAACACCCTTGCTGACCAAAATAACAATTATGAAAATTCACAACCAAACGAGTTATTCTGAAATACACTAAAACATGCATATCTGGAAACAGCTGTGGTCCAAATAATTTGCTTGCAGCAACATACTGTAACTCCTGGGGCCTGATCAGCTGTCAACAGTAAACCTGAACATTTCACTGTCCACATTTCTTCTACCACAACAGGAACCAGCATATCGGTGTCAGGTAGCCTAGAGGTTAAAGAGGCGAGCTAGCATGTCCGACCCAGGTTCGACGAGGAACAATCTGTTGGGAAGTGAGCTGGCAACCAGAGGGTTGCTGTCGGAACCAATTCCTAGATGATATTGCCTGCCGTTGTGCCCTTGAGCAAGGCACTTAACCCCTCAACAACAACAGCTCTTGGGGGTCCAGTGTGGCAGCACCTCTACAAAATCTGTATGCATGTGTTTTTCTGCAGGGTTGGGTTCAAAGTCAAACGTCACATGGAACGTGTGCAATTCACCCAATAAAGTGATCTTTCTCTTAAACTCGGGTTCAAGACGATCATTTTCAAATTTTTAATTACAGGTCATCAGATTGTTTGTGGGAAAATATGTCCATAGAATATTTAAAAAATAATTATGTAATTTCCAGTTTGCAATATTTGAGTTTGTACCCAATCACAACATACATACATGCATGCATGCGCAATGGTTGCGGCAGTCTGCTGGTTTTGATAGCCTAAGTGTTTCAAATTCTGTTTCTCAGAGATGGACATTGTTCCAAAGACCTACCTTGCAGATGGCACGGCACATCATACTCAATCTCATCGTGTCTGGAGGGGCTCAGGAACAGGGTTCCGTCCACCAGGGGGAACTGCTCAAAGACAGGCAGGGTGCGGTGGCACAGGGCACAGTTGACCATGTTCCTGTGGCTGGCGCTCAGAGCCGACAGGATGTACCTCCTCAGGTCCTCTCCCTGGCCCGCCTGGGCGTCATCTTCCATACGGACATGGTAGGTGTTCAGCTTGTGTCTGGGTATGTGGGTCAGCAGCTCTGTGAGGTCCAGCCTCCGCAAGAACTGCACTGGGTTGTCCCCTGGGGTGAGTCTGGGCAGGGGCAGGATGGTGTGATCGAGGTGGCATCCGCGACCCAGCATGCCGCTTGCCAGCATGTGCTTCCGGTGACTCTCCATGTGCACCGCATTCTTCAGGAACTCCCCCAGGTGCCGGGAGCTGCGGGGCCCTGTGAATGCAGGCGGGGAGAAGAAGGAGAAGCCTGACGGAGGGGACTGACCCGGGGAGTCACAGGGTGAGCGGGGCCCCAGGCTGCTTCCACAGAATAGGCCTCCGTGACCCCTCTCCTGAGAGTTCTGCCGATCCACTGACTGTCGGCGAGGCAGCTCCTGACTGGATGCTCTGTGAGCCAGCTTACTGCCCCCAGGCAGCTTGCCCCTTTTAGGATCATCAGGGGGATCCAACCCACCTCCACATGCACCCCCTCCAGCTAAGCTGCTCAACTTCCCTAGACTCTTCTCCAGAGGCACCTTCTTCTTCACCTCTGTCATGCGCTTCACCTGGTACCAGTCCGTGTCTTTCTTAAGGTGGCCCTGGCCACAGCGGCAGGAGCAGAAGCGGAAGGCCAGGTCGTATCCCTTCTTAGTCCACATGTTCTGCCGGCACTGCTTCTCGTTCCAGCTGCGGGCCCTTCCAATGCAGTTGAACTGGACCAGGATGCTACTCTCCCACTCGTAGAAGCACTGCAAGTGCATCCAGTTGCCATAAGGGCAGCTATCACTGTTACACACCACACGTTGATAGTCATCCTTGTCAAGGTCAATGTCTCTGGCCAGACTGCACACAAGAGGGGTAGCACAGGGGGCCTCTGCAGCACACAAAACAGAGTTACTATATCACTCATAAACATATTATAACATCTCCATACGAAATATGACTTGAAAATAAAAAACAAACATGCTTTGAGGCTCAACATTCACTTTGGACATATTACAGAGCAACAAAACAATATTAAACAGAATAGATTTGTGTTCATGCTATCAGGACTAGCTCCTTGGACTGCAATGTTGACAAAATTCTATGCTGTTACTGAACGATTCAGGACTCAAACATCAATGCACAGCCTGTCTGGAATTTAACTTTAAAACGGTAATGGACTGTGTGAACATTCAATAATAAGAAGAAGGCTAATGGGATCTGTGTTATCTTGCAACATAAGAGCCATCATTATTGAGTATGGATCACTGAGAAGTGGTGCCTGAATACCCGTCAGACAGGGAAACCCTCAGTGTCTGTCTCTCTCTCTCTGTCTGTGTGTGTGTGTGTGTGTCTGTATGGTAGATCAATTTCCTCCTTTCATTTCCTGTACTTCATTGTCATCTCTCAGCCCTCATAGTTTCTAGACAGTGTATCAGAAACAATCCCATGCATGCACTGTAATGTGCCTAACTATACATGCATCAAAACTCAGTTCAGTTAAAAATAAAAATAAATAAGAAGAACAGGACTAGTCTATGCCTCTGCAACATGATTATGAGTCACCAACTTCAGGCTGCCAGGGTGATTCAAACATAAACCTGAGGCTCTGTACAATGAATTCCATCATTGTTCAGCTATTTGCCTACCCCAGCACATTTTATTAATTGGTAATATTTTGTTTATAAAGAGCCGACCGGAATATGTTTCATTCAGATAGTAAGTTAGGCCTGGTATAACTTTGATGCCAACTATAATGTATATGCAGCCTATATGCACAGCCTACTTATATCGTTTCTGTGTTACTTTATCTGACTCAGGACACAGACGTTGCAATACAGACAATGTATCAAATTAAGTTGTACTTGAGCAGGCAAGCGGCGAGGTGCCAGCACTACCCATGAACAAGGCCACAACTGACACTGTACATGTGTGCGTCGTGATATGACAGTGCATAGAGCTCCATGTCGACGCATCATTAAATGATCAATGCATAATGCTCGTTGGCAATTACACTATAACGCGTGAGTTATGAAGCCTACAGTCGATAACAAAAATGTGAAGCACCGTACAGCGTACGTTGGCTCATAGGCAATAATAAAATAAAATCCATTGCAATAACTTCGGTCACGCATGTTTTGACACAATTTCACTCTTACCACTTCTATGCTCGTTGAACGGTGCAGCTGTAGCCCCTAATAATGTTGCTGTTACCCCTGGTGCTCCTCCTGTTGCGGCAGCACTGGCTCCATTTTCTTGTTCATCTCCACTACTATTAGTCCTTTTATTTCTCTTCCCCTTGTTGCTTTTCTGGTTGGGCATTTTACTGATCCAGATATGAATACTTTCAACCCATCAACGGCTGGCTGACATTTCTGCGGATTCCATTTGAATCCTACTTGAGAGATGCAATGATTCTCTTCTTGATTGCAGGTGGTACTGTTTACAGCTATATTATCTCCATCCAGGTTTATGCAGTTGTGACAGCAAAGGTAACCTACGAAGAAGGCGTGTCCGTTTCTTGTTTTGATTCCTGCTCTGAATGTAGATCCGTCAGGCGCTGTTCTGTTTTCCTCCTGCCGCCATGACGAAACACGGCTCCGCCCCCCGAACCTTGCTGTAAATTATTATTCGAATTAACAAGGGAGTCCCACGTAAAGGGTCCTGGTAGGAAAGGAAAACTCAAGTAATTCCTCAGGTTCAAGTCAATGCTTTCTTTGGGTTATCTGTGGCAACAATTGAAGTCATACTCTATCGCATTGTCAGCTATCTAATGATTACTTCTAAAAGTGCAGACTTAATAGACTGGTGGTAGTATAGCCTACTGTCCTTTTCACAATACATATATTCACATTTTCTTCAAGAATGCAATGTTATATAGCACAGCATAAGGTTACAAAAATATATATACACACACATGACCCTTCTGTATGCAATACATCTGTAGTATGTATCTACAGATGTATTTATTTTTTAAATCAGGCTGCAAAGTGAAGGTTTGTTCTTTATTAACTGAGTATTTCATCCTCAGAACACTTTCTTTGGAATACATTATTGTCAATATGTCAATCATTTGGAAATTATTGGACTTTGGAAAGGAACTGCACTTTGATGATCATACATGTATTGTGCTCAATTTGTCATTTGTTTATTTTTCTTGTTAAACCAATTTTTTTTTTTTTGAAGAGTTACTATTGCTTCCCATGTCAAGTTTCAAATGTATTTCCTACCAGGACACAATACTAAGCATCGTGTATCTTCTTTGAACATTAACACCATGCATTATAAGCCTATATTCACAGTTCATGGTAACCCACACAATTTGATGACAGTCTTATTCGTGATATGGGGCACATTAAGTAAGCCACAACATACATGTTGCAGGTATAGAAATGTGATCAACAACTCCCTAGCCTGTAAAATAGAGAACATCTTATACATCATTTCTATCCATCTACAACATTTGAGTACTTTATCAATATGTCTCTTATTAAGACTATTCTATGCTTGCATAATATACAACACTGTATCTGGAATGAGGCAAACTTGTATTCTAAGTAAACGAGTCTAATTTCAAAGGTCAGTTTAACATTTGGTCCTGAGGAACATTACAAAACCTAATTTTTATTTGGCACAAATCACCCTGTCATTAAATACTAAGAATCACACAGGAAATCCATTGGCTTAATCCCCCTTGGTTATAGCGAAGGCAAAGGTTTGTGAGTGGTCGATAGAGAAAAGACAGTCATGCGAACATATAAAAGCTTGAATAATACATACTCAAATGCTTAACATTAGCATGAATAAAATAAAAATCAATATGTGCAAAAGCCTCTCTTGAAACACTGCCATCTTAGTTTTTCTAAGGAAGTCCACAAGAGGTACCAAAATGACCATGTAAACAATAAATGAAGTTGCCATTTGGTGATTCCTGTAAGGTAATTTGTTTCCTAAAACATCTAGGTGTATTTCGTCCCCTAGAATATACTCGTTATGAACAATATTCTCCTAATGTGGTATACAAAGTGTTACATTCTCAGCCTGTACATTTGTAGTCCTAAAAATGTATCAAAATGTTGATTTGTGATCCCTGGTTGGTAGATGTAATAGTAACGCCTCAAAGAAACTTGACTTTGCATCTGAATAACGATAGCCATCAGTTTCATTCTTGTAGGAGTGTGATGTCAACATTGTCATGGACACCTTGCAGGAGCAGCTCCCCTTCAAATGCGATGATCTTCTTCCTCTTGGCAGCCCTCAGAGTCCCAACCAAAGCCTCAAAGATATTTGCGCATCTATCGTCATTGAACAGGACACCAAATTTTACACAAGTTTGTCCATCTGCATCTGTAAAACAAGGCAAGGTAGTATTGAAAAAAGAGAATCCTGTATTCCTTCAATAAGGAAAAAAAAGAAAACGAAACGTTCCTGAAACACCTGAAAATGTCTATCACACAAACAATACTCGTCAAATGTTTGGACACACCTACTCATTCAAGGGTTTCTTCATATTCTACAATGTAGAATAATATTGGCGAAAACATCAAAACTATGAAATAACATATGGGATCATGTAGTAACCCCCCAAAAAAAAAAAAAAAAGTGTTAAAATCTAAATATTTTATATTTGAGTTTCTTCAAATTCACTCTCAACCAGGTTCATGAGGTAGTCACCTGGATTACATTTCAAGTAACAGGTGTGCCTTGTTAAAAGTTCATTTGTGGAATGTATATCCTTCTTAATGCGTTTCAGCCAATCAGTTGTGTTGTGATAAGGTAGGGTTGGTATACAGAAGATAGCCCTATTTGGTTAAATCCTAAATCCATATTATGGCAAGAGCAGCTCAAATAAGCAAAGAGAAACGACAGTCCATCATTATTTGAAGACATGAAGGTCAGTCAATCTGGAAAGAGTTACCTCTGCTGCAGAGGATGGGTTAATTTAGAATGAACTGCACCTCAGAAATTGCAGCCCAAATAAACGCTTCAGCGTTCAAGTAACCGACATATCAACATCAACTGTTCAGAGGAGACAGTGTCAAATCAGACCTTCATGGTCAAATTGCTGCAAAGAAACCACAAAAAGGACACCAATAAGAAGAAGAAACACGAGCAATGGACATTAGACCGGTGGAAATCTGTCTTTTAGTCTGATGAGTCCAAATCGGAGATTTTTGGTGTCTTTGTGAGACGCATAGTAGGTGATCGGATGCCCTCCGCATGTGTGGTTCCCACCGTGAAACATGGAGGAAGTGTGATCGTGTGGGGGTGCTTTGCTGGTGACACTTGTCTGATTTATTTAAAATGAATCTCATCAATTGAGATTAGTTGTGATGAGTTGGACCGCAGCGTGAAAGAAAAGCAGCCAACAAGTGCTCAGCATGTGGGAACTCCTTCAAGGCTGTTGGAAAAGCATTCCAAGTGAATCTGGTTGAGAGAATGCCAAGTGTGCAGAGCTGTCAAGGCAGAGGGTGGCTACTTTGAAGAACCTAAAATATATTTTGATTTAACACTTTTTTGGTTAGTACATGATTCCATGTTATTTCATAGTTTTGATGTCATCGCAATTATTCTACAATGTAGATAAGTCAAAATAAAGAAAAACCCTTGAATGAGTAGGTGTGTCCAAACTTTTGACTGGTACCACGTTTAGTGTTTCCTCTAGCACTGCACAGAATTGGCAGGGGATGACACTGAAACTATCCATTCCCAAATAGGCTGCGGCAGCTGAGGAGCAAATAAGGGGGATGCATGGCTCTGTAAACAAGAAATTAAAGCCAGGGGATTTTTAACAGCAGGAGAGAGCATGGAGGTAGTGGAGCTAATATGGGGTGGTTATTTGGAAAATTCTGAGATGAGTTCACAAACTGGATGCTCCACTGCCGGAGGATAAAGTTGGTGTCCAAATGAAGACAAAACAGGCTTACTTTCAGTGCACCAATTAATTATGGATCACATTAATTGCATGATGGTGTTGGGGATCCACATGGTATGCAGACTTTGGTTCCACCCCAGTGCTAATGAACTCAACTATCCACCAAGCCCTTGCACCAGGGGAGCATTCAGCAGGACAACATTTTGGATAGAAATGTTATATAGAACAAACATGCCTCTACGCAATGTTTGTTTGTTGGAACTAGTGCTGAGCAATTAATGCTGAGGTCGGTTCAGTTATGCTTATTTGAAAACAAAATCATGGATTTCGATTTGATACATTTTATTAAACAACTGCATTATGAAATACTGACATTAAAATTAGTAGAGCTTTTTAATGGAAATGCCAAAGCCAAAAACATGCAATTAGGGTTCAATGAGATCCATTGAAAATATTCCATCGTCTCAGTCAGGTCCACATAGTAATTAACTATTTTAAGATATTTATGTTAGTTTTACTTGATGGCTTTATAATTTTACTTAAAGTTGTCATCTCAAGCAGCCAGACATTTCTGTTCTTCCCATACTGTAGGCTACTGTAGCTAGGCAAGCCTGCCTAAGTATGCTGCTCTCTGAAGATATCATTTGACTAGTTCTTCAAAGTAGATCAGGCATACTTTCAATAACTCTATCCCTATCATTCTTTATGTTGTCTCTCTCTCATACGGTGGCATATGGGGTCTGTGTGCATCTAAACAAACAGGCATAAAATTAGTAGTGTAAAGTACTTAAGTAAAAATACTACAAGTCATTTTTGGGGCATCTATACTTTACGATTTATATTTGACAACTTACACTTTTCCACGTTCCTAAAAAAAAATGTATTTTTTACTCCTGACACCCAAAAGTACTCGTTACATTTTGACAGGAAAATTGTCCAATTCACACACTTATCAAAAGAACATCCCTGATCCTCCCTACTGCCTCTGATCTGGTGGACTCACTAAACATACATGCTTCATTTGTAAATTATGTCTGGAGTTTTGGCTATACAAATTTGAAATTATTTATACTTTTGATACTTAAGTATATTTAAACCAAATACTTTGACACTAGTATTTTACTGCGTGACTTTCACTGGAGTCATTTTCTATTAAAGTATCTTTACTTTTACTCAAGTATGACAATTGGGTAGTTTAACAACTGCATCTGTGTCTGAGCCGGTAAAGAACATATACTGAACAAAAATATAAAACGCAACATGTAAGGTGTTGGTCCCATGTTTCATGAGCTGAAATAAAATATCAGAAATTCTCCATATGCACAAGCTTATTTTTCTCAAATTTTGTGCAGAAAATTAGTTTACTACTCTTTTAATGAGCATTTCTTCTTTGCCAAGGTAATCCAACCACCTGACAGGTGTGGTATATCAAGAAGCTGTTTAAACAGCATAAACATTACACAGGTGCACCTTGTGCTGGGGACAAGAAAAGGCCACTAAAATGTGCAGTTGTGTCACACAATGACACAGATGTCTGAAGTGGAGGGAGCATGCAATTGGCATGCTTACTGCAGAAATAACCACCAGACGTGTGTGTGTGTGGGGGGGGGACAAAAAAACAAATTTGGAATGGCTTGGCCTTGCTCCCCAGTGGCTGGACCTACTGGCTCCCAGAGCCAACCCTGGCTCCACCCCTGCCCAGACATCTGAAATCCATAGATTAGGGCCTAATGAATTTATTTCCATTGACTGATTTCCATATATGAACTATAACTCAGTAAAATCTTTTAAATTGTTGCATTTATATTTTTGTTCAGTATAGGTTGAAATGTTGCTTAATAAAAACTATGACTCCCTTTGGACCAGCATCCCATATACTGTTCTTGACTTAGTTTCTCTAGAGAGAAATCAAATCATGAGAAATTAAATGGAATTCAAGTAATTGAACCGAAGTTGGAAATATGTTGTTTAATAACCGAAAACCCCCTGAAAATATGGTTAATGGCTCAGCACTAGTTAGAATTTAGCTGGGAGGTGAAAAAAAAAAAAAAAAAAAAAAAAAAAAAAGTCTACACACCCTATTTGGAGAGAATTGTAGAAGTTTCAGATTACAGCACAACCTCTATTACAGGAATCACACCACCTATCCCTGCTGATTTGATTATTATAAAACAGATGGTCTTGCAAAGTACATTGATTAAGCACTTCATCCGGTTGGTTTCATCCTTGGGATTGACATTGAGGTCTGAAAGGACGCCTGAAGATTATGATCACTTGCCTGAATTAAGTATCTATTTTCATCTTCACATACGGAACTAGAAGGACCAGACTACTGGAATTATTAGGATTTTGGTTATCAGTAAGAAAAAAAATAATTAAAAGTCACCTGCCTAATGGAGCAACCTCAACTTGTGACAACTCGGGTCACTTGCCCCGGTCAATAGGGCAACCCCCATTGCATTGGTTATTTGTTATAAGCAAAGTGCACTGTAACACAAGATTATACTTACTTTTACTGCCAAGCCGTTGGATCTCTCCAACAAGCAGAGATACTTCATGTTGGACGTTCATTGCAACTAGAAGTGTAACAAAATGTAAGTGTCACATGCCAATATTATATGGGCATTCCCAGAAACCAAAAGCAGCAAGGGAGAGGGGGTGTCATAATGTAGACATGTGTCATAACATCCCTTGTAATGTATTATAGGGTAAATGGGCTCCTGATTAAGACAGGATACACCATCACAGTATTATAAAGATGGTCCGTTTCGCAAAAATGTAGCCTACGCAGCAGCAGAAACAAGTCAGTTTCACATTGTAACAAGCTGCAACAAAATTGCCTTCCATATGAAAAGTGGGGCGGCAGGTAGCATAGTGGTTAGAGCATTGGGCCAAGTAAATGAAAGGTTGCTAGATCTAATCCCCAAGCTGAAAAGGTACAAATCTTTCGTTCTGCCCCTGAACAAGGCAGTTAACCCACTGTTCCTAGGCAGTCATTGTAAATAAGAATTTGTTCTTAACTGACTTGCCTAGTTAAATAAAAAGGTAAAGAAAAAAAAAAAAAGACTATCAATGCGGAAGTAGGCTAGCTGGGCTCAGTAGGGTTTAACCTATTTACCACAGCCGCAAAGTCAAAATGGGCTGTATCGTGACAAAAAAAAAACACCCTTTGTCTACATATAAAGTTTAAGCAAAAATTAGCCGTGTGGTTTGGGTTAAAGTCACATTTTAAGAAGAGAAATTGTAGAAATAGGCGAGATATGACTTTGTTGCTGTGATAACTAGTGACGACCGATCACTACCTAAGGGAATTTAGAATCAATCACGTTGAAAGACGGTGAATCCGTTTCGAGACCCATTACTTGACCCCTGTCCAGCATGACTATTTCGATCCTTTAAAAAAATAAAATAAAATAATTTGATTATAGACTACATAAACACGGCTATGGCAGACAATGGAAGGAAATGCGAGAGGCTGCCGGCTAAAGTGATGATAGAGTTTAAATGTAGGCTAATAACCCAACAGACTATGCGCATGTTCTATTTGACATTTAATTGTTGTTATGTTGCGGTATTTACCTGAGTAAGAGCGATATCCCGATATAACACGATGCCTGAGTAGAATTCAACAGGAAGCGAAAGAGGGACGAAGCAAATTAAAACTGTACCATAAAAGGCAGTATTGCCGACGTCAAGACCACTCCTTCTTTGGCTACAGGGAGGGGGAGCTTAAAACTCCTTTTAGCTAGTTTATACAGAGCGCAGTTTGGAAGGCATAGGCTTACGTGAAAAATCTTGTTTTAATACGTACATAAGGCAAATGTTCCGGAACCAATTTACACCTAGAGGAAAAAATGTTCTGGAACATGCTTACTCCTGACATTGTCTGGAAAAAAAGCTTGGTTGATGCATTCCAAAATATTGTATAGCAAACAAATTTAAGGAAGTGCTCTTTAAGATTTACATGGATATATCTTATGTACATTCTGTGTTGTCCAAATTTGTGACTAATGATGACATCTGCGAAAAAGTGAACGTTTGACCCACTTGTTCTATGAATGGTTTTGTTAGCAATGCAATAGTAACATATATCTATGATAGATTTTTGGGAAAAACCTTGCAGAATACTTGTTTACCTTTTTGAACACCACCCATGTTGTTGACAAATGATATGTTACTATTGCAATGATAACAAGACCATCTAAATTATTGTGATTTATTTTTTATTCTTGTTGCTTTAAACAAGACAAATTCCAGAATTCTACACCAAAATAGCAAATATTTTTGATTGAATCATCTAAGATATTATTTTTGTTATTCACTGGGGATAATATCTCCCTGAATCATTGACATTTTTCTGAGTGAATACAAATTGCACTAGAATTGTATTTTTTTGTATATAAAACTCAGCAATAAAATAAAAAACAGCCCTTTCAGGACCCTTTCTAAGATAATTTGTAAAAATCCAAATAACTTCAGATCTTTATTGTAAAGAGTATAAAACACTGTTTCCCATGTTTGTTCAATGAACCAAACAATGAATGAACATTCACCTGTGGAACGGTCGTTAAGACACTGGCAGCTTACAGACGGTAGGCAATTAAGGTCATAGTTATGAAAACTTTGGACACTAAAGAGGCCTTTCTATGGACTCTGAAAAACACCAAAAGAAAGATGCCCAGGGTCCCTGCTCATCTGTGTGAACGTGCCTTAGGAATGCTGCAAGGAGGCATGGGGACAGCAGATGTGGCCAGGGCAATAAATTGCAATGTCCGTACTGTGAGATGCCTAAGACAGCGCTACAGGGAGACTGGACGGACAGCTGATCGTCCTCACAGTGGCAGACCACGTGTAACAACACTTGCACAGGATCGGTACATCACACCTGCGGGACAGGATGGTAACAACAACTGCCCGAGTTACAACAGGAACTCACAATCTCCCCATCAGTGCTCAGACTGTCCACAATAGGCTGAGAGAGGCTGGACTGAGGGCTTGTAGACCTGTTGTAAGGTAGGTCCTCACCAGACATCACCGGCAACAACATCACCTATGGGCACAAACCCACCGTCACTGGACCAGACAGGACTGGCAAAAAGTGTTCTGCCATGGCCATCGAAGAGCCCAGATCTCAATCCCATTGAGCACGTCTGGAACCTATTGGATCGGAGGGTGAGGGCTAGGGCCATTAAATGTCCGGGAACTTGCAGGTGCCTTGGTGGAAGAGTTGGGTAACATCTCACAGCAAGAACTGACAAATCTGGTGCAGTCCATGAGGAGGAGATGCACTGCAGTACTTAATGCAGCTGGTGGCCACACCAGATACTGACTGTTACCTTTGACCCCTCCTTTGTTCAGGGACACATTCAATTTCTGTGGAACTTGTTCAGTTTATGTCTCAGTTGTTGAATCTTATGTTTATACAAATATTTTCACATGTTAAGTTTGCTGAAAATAAACACAATTGACAGTGAGAGGACTTTCTTTTTCTGTGTGTACACTACCAGTCAAAAGTTTGAAAAAAAAAGCATTTAAATGACCAAAGAAAATGCCAAATATTTGTCCATTAAAATAACATAAAAATGATCAGAAATACAGTGTAGACATTGTTAATGTTGTAAATGACTATTGTAGCTGAAAACAGAAGACTAATGGAATATCTACATAGGCCCATTGTCAGCAACCATCACTCCTGTGTTCCAATGGAATGTTGCGTTAGCTAATCCAAGTTTATAATTTTAAGTCACTAATTGATCATTAGAAAACCCTTTTGCAATTATGTTAGCACAGCTGAAAACTTGAGCCAATTAAAAAAAGAAAAAGCTATAAAACTAGCCTTCTTTAGACTAGTTGGGCATCAGCATTTGTGGGTTCAATTACAGGCTCAAAATGGCCAGAAACAAAGAACTTTATTCTCAAACAGTCTATTCTTATTCTGAGAAATGAAGGCTATTCCATGCAAGAAAATGCCAAACTTAAGATCTCGTACAACGCCCTTCACAGAACAGCGCAACCTGGTTCTAACCAGAATAGAAAGAGGACTGGGAGGCCCAAGTGCACAACTGAGTAAGAGGACCAGTACATTAGAGTGTCTAGTTTGAGAAACAGACATCCACAACTGGCAATTAAATAGTACCCGCAAAACACCAGTCTCAACGTCAAAAGTGAAGAGGCAACTCCGGGATGCTGGCCTTCTTCAGTTGTGCACCAGGGCCTCCCACTCCTTTCTATTCTGGTTAGCGCCAGTTTGCGCTGTTCTGTAAGGGAGTAATACACAGCATTGTATGAGATCTTCAATATTTTGGCATTTTCTCACATGGAATAGCCTCCCTTTTCTCAGAACAAGAATAGACTAATGAGTTTCAGATGAAGGTTCTTTATTTCTGGACATTTTGAGCCTGTAAATCGAAACCACAAATGCTGATGCTCCAGATTCAAGCAGCACAACGGTTCTCAGCTGTGCTAACAATTGCAAAAGGGTTTTCTAATCAATTAGCCTTTTAAAATTATAAACTTGGATTAGCTAACACAACGTGCCATTGGAACACAGGAGTGAAGGTTGCTGACAAACGGCCTCTGTACGCCTATGTAGCTATTCCATAAAAATAAAAGCCTTTCCAGCTACAATAGTAATTTACACCATTTAACAATGTCTACACTGTATTTCTGATCAATTTTGTTATTTTAAAATGGACAAAAGCTTTCCTTTCAAAAACAAGGACATTTCTAAGTGACCCCAAACTTTTGAACGGTGGTGTATGCATTGTCTGTATCTGTGTTTTGTTAGACATGTTTGATGTAGGGATGTAAAATTGATAATTTCGAATTATGAAAAAAATAAGAGGTTGAGCGTCGCTGTTGGACACGATTAGCATATCTACATTTTGCCTTTTCCACTGCACTAATATGCATGGTGGCTCTATTGTCTATGTTGATGCATGTGCTTGGTTTAACCATTAACTACTGCAAACAAAGCCATTCATTAAAAAAACATATAGAAAAAAAAAGCTTTTAAAAAGGCTACTGGCATCTGAGTGTGTTTGAACTAAGGTTGTGTTTCAACCCATATCTTTTTATTTATTGGCAAACTCATTTTTGGGGGTCACATTGCTACCTCAAAGATAACTACAGAACAGGGTACTGGTTTTGAGTCTTCCTTCCAATCATGTCGAAGGGTTTTTAAAATATTCGATACTCTACAGGACAACCCCGAGGGCTCTGCCCAAACTGGCTCTTAAGAACTGGTGGTCATGCAGATTGACCAAAATGTTAAACTGGTCAGGTAGGTTAGGCTTATGAAATATTCTCTGACCAGTGTCCCCGGTTTCTCTTTTGGTCACTGTAGCCTACCTGACAATCACACACCTATCCCAGCTGGCAAAATTAGCAGCAGGACTCAAAATACCCACTTCCTGTTCTTGGTTAGTCTCTTGAACCAGAATCTGGCCTTGCAGGAGATGTGGATAAGGTGAATCACCTTTAAGCCCAGGAAGCATCCATTCAACTTGCCATTGGCCAGCTTAAAACGTAATGTTAAAATACGTTCGTTACTCACCAAATATGGAGTTTTGAATAGCAACTATCGCCATTTACTGCCGTCAGGGCCTGTATGTACTTCCAAAAAGTCTAAATAAAAAGGTTATTTTTATATCTCATTGGCATCTCCAATGTATTGAGCTGTTGTAGACTTCCAGCAATGACGGCAGTAAATGACAATAGTACACCCCTTCCAGTCTCGAAGTCCCTGCTGCTGAAAAGCATCCCCAATTACATGATGCTGCCACCACCATGCTTCACAGTAGGGATGGTGTTAGACGGGTGATGAGCTGTGCCTGGTTCTCCAGACATAGCGTTTTGCATTCAGGTCAAAGATATACATTTGTCTCATTAGACCACTGAATCTTTTGCCTTATGCTTGAAGTCTTTCATGTGCCTTTTTACAAACTCCAGGCATGTGGTCATGTGCCTTTTTCTCAGGAGTGGCTTGCATTTGGCCATCCTCCCATAAAGGCCAGATTGGTAAAGTGCTGTAGAGACCATTGTCCTTCCCGGTAGGTTCTCCCATCTTAGCCAAGGAACCCTATCGTCCTGTCAGAGTGGTCATTGGGTTCTTGGTCTCCTCCCTGACCAAAGGTCTTCTTGCCCAGTTAGGTCAGCTCGAGGCTGAGTCTGGGTAGTTCCATATTTCTTACATTTCTCAAAAGATGGAGACCACTGTGCTCTTGGAAACATTCAACACTCTATAAATTGTTTTATACCCTTCCCCAGATATACCTTAATACAATTATATCTCGGAGATCTACGGACAATTCCTTGGACTTCATTGTTTCTGCTTTGACATGCACTGTTGGACCTAGGTGGTTCTTCAAGAATTTATTGGCAGATTATATCCAAAGAGGTGTATTGCCACCATTTTGTGGGATGAAAACATAGTTTAACAAAAAAAAAAAAAATAGGGTAATGAAATAAACCTCATAAGCTGGGTTCTAATACTCATACTAACCTCACTAATCATACTATGTCTGGTGTAAATTGAGTATGTAGTATGCTTAGTGGTCAGAGTGTGGATATAGTTAGTATGACAAAGTTCCCGGATGTTGTACTACAGTCGCCAAAATACGAAGTATACAAGCAATGGACACCATTTCCGCGCTTTTGTATTTCGCCACACTCGCATTAACATCTGCTATCCATGTGCATGTGACAAATAAAATTTGATTTGAATTCTTCAGAAATAGGCGTGGCTTCACAACATTTTCAGATTTGAAGAAAATGGCGGAAAATATGCAACATAAATCTGATGAGAGCGGATTCAAATGTATTGCTTTAACTAATTATGACAAATGTTAAGAAAATGTTGAGCAATGTAATAAAGTAATGACTTTTCAAATAAGTTATTGTGTTGGCAGACAATTTGTTAGCTACGCTATCCTTACAAACCGCATAGCATTACAGCAGTATGTACCAGGTATGTTAGCTACCTACTAACATTAGTTGGCTACTAATACATCGAACTTACCAGTATATTTACTTCATGCAATCTACCCAACATTTATTGACTTGATTATTCACGTAATTCATAGCTTTGCTAAGTGGTATAGTGGTTCAGGTGTGTTTGTAAATTCACTCTGGCCATCTAGTCCGATTTCAGAGCTCTGACGGTTGCCAGAGCTCAGAATAACTGATGAATTTACGAATGCTCACTCATTGAATGTTGCAATTGTCAGTAAACTTCAGCAAAAAAAGCCTAATTAAATTGTTGCCAGCAGCATAGTTAGGCACCAACGCTCTGGATAACATGAAAACAGCTCTGCTAGGGTGAGTAAAATAGTCACGAGTGAGGTTCTCATTTGTGTCTGGAAGTAGCTAGCAAGTTAGCTTGGGTGCTTGAATTTACCTTTATTTAAAATGGCCAAGTCAGTTAAGAACAAATTCTTATTTACAGTGCCGTTGCGAGTCAAACGTTCTGACTCTCTCGGATCAACTCCTCAGCTAAAGCACTTCGAATTTATGAACGGACAATCTGACAACACCCTGAATTTACGAACGCTCTGAGTGCACTCTGGCACCCCATATTCAATTTACAAACATGTCTAGCTAGTAATTTGTTATGCTAACAAGAGATTGCATAACAACAGCATCAACTTCCAGTACACAGGCAAAGCGCTAGTACACGCAACTGAAAAGACACCATTCAACAACAGTATACTAAAATAAACTAATAGTATACCATATGGGTATTCAAACAGAGCGCTATTATTCTCACAAAACAAAAATGTACTCAGCTCCCACACAGGCTCTAGGGCCTGAGAGGGGGAGCATCTTCAGACAGTATTCCCTGCAATGTTTCAGCTGCGAAATCCGATTATATAATGGCAGTCTGCAAACAAAAATTAAAGGTACATGCCACTACCTGTGCTGGACTGTGTGTCAATCACAGTTTAAAACATTATCTCCACATTTCTAAATCCTTCTACCTAACGCTCTACATTGAGAAAATAAGAGTCCTACTAACAGACCCACCCCCAAATCCCTTCCAACCCCCCTACACTTAAATCTTTCCCTCTCTTCAACAATATAACATGAGCCACCGTTTCATCGACCATACACATGTTTATCAACCAGATGTAATGACGAGTTCAATGTAGGTGCAATCAAGCTAACACCACCTCCTTAATCTGACCTTTGAATCTTGGTCCACCAACCTTTTCTTTTGAGGGCATATAAATGCCAGACCTTGGGCTCAGAGTCCCATCTCTTCTACCACACAGCATTCAAAATGACTCCGATGTTACATTTGGCCTCACCTCTACCCAGTGGAAAATGATCACGGCATTTTAAAGCCCATTTAAAAGTTGTAGAACCAATGGCCATTCCCTTCCACACCCAAATGGGCTGGGACCCAACATAATCTCACTACTACAATACCATAATAACCATAATAACATTAATGCCTCCAATAGTAAGTCACTCCTATTAGATTTGCCAGGACTTCTGACTGTGAAGTCCTGGAGATCCAATAACCTTTTAATCGCTTTCTCAAGGATTTCCAGTTTCTTTGATTTTTGGTTAGTTTGTCCTGTACAATGAATTACTTACGCAATTAAGGAAGCAAACTCAACCTTCTTTACGATTAGTGTTCCAAGACCTCTCAACCCACTGACATTGTGAGACAGGTGGGTTTCTTTCTAAATCATGTCCTAACAATTGAATTGGCCACAGGTGGACTCTAATCAAGTTGTATCGACCTTGACTAACCTGTTCCCCCACACATTGACTCTGCACCTGTACCTCCTGTATATAGCCTCGGATCTGTTATTTTATTGTTGCTCTTTAATTGTTTGTTATTTTTATTTGATTTTTTAAAATGTTTTAAAATTTCAGTTTATCTTAATACTTATTTTTCTTAAAACTGCATTGTTGGTTAAGGGCTTGTAAGTAAGTAATTTACTGTAAGTTCTACTACACCTGTTAAATTCGGTGCATGTTACAAATAACATTTGATTCGATCAACGTCTCAAGGATGATCAAAGGAAATTGGATGTACCTGAGCTCAATTTGGAGTGTCTGTACTTTGAATACATTTTGAATTCAGGCTGTAACACAACAAAATGTGGAATAAATCAAGGGGTATGAATACTTTCTGTGAAGTCCCTGTATCAATGTCTCCTGTAAGGCCAGGTTCTGGTTGTCCCCTCTCATCATACACGAGGGAAACAACAGCCGTTTATAAAAGCAAAACCTTCCGCAATGGACCTCCTATGCCTGGTCAATCACAGCCATGGCATTCTACTAGTGCATCAGATATGACAAACAAACAAATATACATTAACTACGGCATTTTTTTGTGATCCGGGCGCCGCTCACTCACAACGTCTGTACGATGACATCACGGGGCATAGGACTGGTGGAGAAAAGAGCCAGAAGACCCTAAAACTTCGTCTAATATCATTTTGAATTATTCAGACTTGATTGAAACATACGGCAACGGAATAGAACCGGAAGAACTCCGTTTCATTTACCGTTGAATACCGACACCCAGTCTCGGAAGTTGACTATTGCTGACTTGAGGCTGGTTTTCTACCTGGCTAGCCAGCTACGTTAGCTAGCTGCTAACAGCTTGTAACGTTAGTAGCGAGGCCAGAAAGTCTAACTTTATCCATTGATAAATAGCAAAGTAATTACCCGAAATAGTCAATTGTTCTAACCAGTCGGTACGTAATATTGCGACTGGGCTAGTTTCTGGGGACATACAAGACCCCTTCTTGCCATAACCAGCATTTCGCTAAGCTATTTAGCAAAGCTAACCAGCAACGTCGCTCTTTCGCACTTTTTGGGTCCAGTTCAGGCAAGTAAGGATAACGAAACAGCTAGTTCGCTAAACGGGTACTTTTATGCCATAATGGAAAGTTTAACATTAACTGATGGAGAGCAGAAGTATTACTCTGATTTGTTCGTTTATTGCGATACGGACAACACAAAGAAAGTGGCTTCCAATGGCAGAGTTCTTGACCTTTTCCGGGCGGCCCAGCTACCCAGCGAGGTTGTCCTGCAGGTGGGCTACCTAAATTAACTAGCCAGCTAAACGTATCAATCTGTCAAATGTGATAGAGGTGTGTTTGACATGTATGTGGCGTTCATGTTGACAGTGGTTAACGTGACGAGACACACCTTATACTTGCCAGTTAGCAAATTGAAAAAGGTATTTCCTGCATCAGGCTAACTAGCAATGCATGCTACCAATAATATAGTTAAGTTGCTAGCATTACATTTTATACATAGCCACATGTTCTCTCAACACCACAGCTATTTATTTTCAATGTTTTTCTAGCTGTCTTTCTGCTTGATATTCTTGCAATTTGAATCATAAACTAGCTTAATTATCCCCACTTGTTTTTGTAGCTAACCAGTTTAAGTCGACAGCCCACTTCCTCTCTTATGTATTTAATACTTTGTTGCTTGCTGGACTGGATACAAAATGTACAGTATAAGAATCTTATTTGTATCGCCTTGATACTATAACATTAATCCAATCCAAGATGTGAAGCCAGTAGAATGTGCATTGTAGCAACGACTGTGTTACTTGAACATAGTCAGTCATGTTTAGCTATTTCTTTGTATATTCGTGCTGTCATCAATTTGTGGGCTGACGCCAACATTTCTGTTGCGGTTGAAGGTTTGCTGTCTTTCTTTCAATGTGTCATTTATTGACCTGCTCAGTCTAATTCCTAGGCCACTTGTCCTGGTGTAGGCTATAGAATTAATGTGCTAGGAAGGGGTGTGACTCAGACTTTTGTTTCAACAGTTACTGTGCACTTTTGTGGGCCATGATGTATGCTTTTATTTCCTCCCTAATGCAAAAACATAGGACTAAAGGTTTCTGTTTTGGTTGTTCATTATACTGAAGAATAGGCCTAATCCATGATCCATAAATCTGAGATGTGAAATGTTGCCTGGGTCTGTCTGAGGCCTTGTCTGTGGCCTATTTCCCATTGAAATAATGCAGACTCACTAGGCCTTGGCTGGTAGTTATATTTCTTACCAACGCAATGGCAAAGTCTCAGGGAATAGGTCTTCAATTTGCCGTATACATCTAATTCAGATGCATCCTTGTAGAAATGTCAGACCATTTTCGTTTATGACGACACAAGTCACATTGCTCAGTGAGCACACAAAGCAACATCTGTCTTCCTGTGTTAGTTAGGAAGCAATGTCCTTGGAACATTCTCTGTGAGAGACTGCAACATTCCCTCCCATGATCAACTATTTGGCACATAACAGTGATGCGTGAACACAATAGTGAGTTTATATCACTCTACAGTATGTTGAGAATAAGATGAACTGCCCCTCCCTACCTTCAGGCTATGCTCAAACCCTACACCCCAACCACCTCTGGTCTCTTGACCCTTACGAGACGGCAGCTCCTGCTCAACCCATTCCAAGCTCTTCTCTGTCCTTGTATCCCAAGGATGGAACCAGCTTCCCCCAGATGCTAGGACAGCAGAGTCCCTGCCCATCTTCTGAAAGCGTCTGAAACCCTACCTCTTCAAAGAGTATCTTAAATAATCCCCCTCCTCAAAAAGACTGAAATGTAAATTTGTTGTCTCAGATCACAGAGCTCTGTGGAGCCACTCGCCTGGGCCATTTTGGAAGGAGCCAGTTTTACATTGCACTGAAACTCATCGCTGTAGCCCAGTCCGGACTGCCTCTCCGAGTAGAGAGCCTCAATTCTGGTTAGTAAACATGTCTGGAATGCTCCATCTATTAGGAATTAACCACTAATGTATGAGAGAGGGTATTAGCACCTGGGGGCACACTGGACAATGTTTACATCTTTTTATGTTTGTCTTTGGTGCAGTTTCAGTTACATTCAGTCGCCTATATTGAAGGGAAAGTAGCATAGTCATGTGTTTTTCACAATAGCATACATTTGACTTCAAAACAAAACTGATTACAGTGCATTCGGAAAGTATTTAGACCCCGTGACTTTTAACACATTTTTTTTTGTTACAGCCGTATTCTAAAATAAATACAATTGTGGTTTTCCCTCATCAATCAACACACAACCATAATGACAAAGCAAAAACAGTTTTTTTTAAATAAAAAAAAACGGATTACATTTACTTATGTATTTATTTAGACCCTTTAGTCAGTTCTTTGTTGACGCACCTTTGGCAGTGATTACAGCCACGGGTCTTCTTGGGTATGATTTTACAAGCTTGGCACACTTGTATTTGGGGAGTTTCTCCCATTCTTCTTTGCATATGCTCTCAAGCTCTGTCAGGTTGGATGGGGAGTGTTGCTGCACATCTATTTAAAGGTCTCTCCAGAGATGTTCGATCGGGTTCAAGTCAAGGCTCTGGCTGTGCCAATCGAGGACATAAAGAGACTTGTCCCGAAGCGACTCCTGTGTTGTCTTGGCTGTGTGCTTAGGGTCGTTGTCCTGTTGGAAGGTGAACCTTCTCCCAAGTCTGAGATCCTGAGCGCTCTGTAGCAAGTTTTCATCAAGGACCTCTCTGTACTTTGCTCCGTTCATCGACCCTGACTGGTCTCCCAGTCCCTGCCACTGGAAAAACATCCCCACAGCATGATGCTGCCACTACCATGCTTCACCGTAGGGATTGTGCCAGGTATACCCAAGATGTGAAACTTGGAATTCAGGCCTAAGAGTTCAATCTTGGTTTCATCAGACCAGAGAATCTTGTTCCTCATGGTCTGAGAGTCCTTTAGGTGCCTTTTGGCAAACTCCTAGCGGGCTGTCATGCCTTTTACTGAGTGGCTTCCGTCTGGCCACTCTACCATAAAGGCCTGATTGCTAGAATCCTGCAGAGATGGTTATCCTTCTGGAAGGTTTTCAAATCTCCACAGAGGACCTAGAGAGCTCTGTCAGAGTGACCATTGGGTTCTTGGTCACCTCCCTGACCAAGTCCCGCTCTAGGAAGTGTCTTAATGGTTCCAAACTTTTTCCATTTAAGTATGATAGAGGCCACAGTGTTTTTGGGGATCTTCAATGCTGCAGAAATTTGTTGGTACCCTTTCCCAGATCTGTGCCTCGACACAATCCTGTCTACGGACAATTCCTTTAACCTCTTTGCTTGGTGCTTGCTCTTACATGCACTGCCAACTGTGAGACCTTTTTTATATAGACTGGTGTGTGCCTTTCCAAATCATGTCCAATCAATTGACTGGACTCCAATCAAGATGTATGGACTTTTCAAGGATGCTCATTGGAAACAGGATGCACCTGAGCTCAATTTTGAGTTACAGAGCAAAGGGTCTGAATACTTATGTCAATACTTATGTCAATCAGGTATTTCTGTTTTTTATACATTTCCCAAAATGTCTAAAAACCTGGAAAAAGGGAAGGGGTCTGAATACTTTCCTAATGCCATGTGTGCTCCCTAGAGATGAGCTGTTTTCAAATGCATATACTGTCAACATAGAGGATACTTCACCCAAGTTTCATATCTGAGTCCATTTAATAAGTAGCAGGATGCAGAGATATGGATGGATCAGAGATGGAGTGTGATTTTGCAGGAAATGAAGACCACTATAAAGTACCAGTCAAAAGTTTGGACACATTTACTCATTCAAGGGTGTTTCTTTATTTTTACAATTTTCTACATTGTAGAATAATAGTGAAAACACAAACTATTAAATATCACATATGGAATCATGTAGTAATCAAAAAAGTGAAACAAATCAAGAAAAAATATATATTTGAGATTCTTCAAAGTAGCCACCCTTTGCCTTGACAGCTTGGCATTCTCTCAACCAGCTTCATGAGGTAGTCACCTGGAATGCTTTTCCAACGGTCTTGAAGGAGTTCCCACATATGCTGAGCACTTGTTGGCTGCTTTTCCTTCACTCTGCGGTCCAACTAATCCCAAACCATCTCAATTGGGTTGAGGTCGGGTGATTGTGGAGGCCTGGTCATCTGATGCAGCCCTCCATCACTCCTTCTTGGTCAAATAGCCTATACACAGCCCAGGGGTGTTTGAGGTCATTGTCCTGTTGAAAAGCAAAATGATAGTCCTACTAAGGGCAAACCAGATGGGAAGGTGTATCGCTGCAGAATGCTGTGGTAACCATGCTGGTGAAGTGTGCCTTGAATTCTAAATAAATCACAGGCAGTGTCACTAGCAAAGTACCATCACACCACCACCTTGCATGCTTCACAGTGGGAACCACACATGTGGAGATCATCCATTCACCTACTCTGCGTCTCACAAAGACACGGCAGATTTCCACCGGTCTAATGTCCATTGCTCATGTTTCTTGGCCTAAGCAAGTTTCTTCTTGTTATTGGTGTACTTTTAGTAGAGGTTTCTTTGCAGCAATTCAACCCATGAAGGCCTGGTTGATGCAGTCTTCTCTGAACAGTTGATGTGTCTGTCACTCTGGGAAGCATTTGACAGGAAACTGATTGGTAACTCTAATGAACTTATCCTCTGCAGCAGAGGTCACTCTGGGACTTCTTTTCATGTGGCGGTCCTCATGAGAGCCAGTTTCATCATTGCACTTGAAGGCTTTTTGCGATTGCACGTGAAGAAACTTTTCAAAGTTCTTTACCTTTTCCATATTGACTTACCCTTACCTTCATGTCTTAAAGTAATGATGACCTGTCATTTCTCTTTGCTTATTTGAGCTGTTCTTGCCAAAATATGGACTTGATCTTTTACCAAATAGCCCTATCTTCTGTATACCAACCCCAGCTTGTCACAACACAACTGAAATTCCACAAATTTAACTTTTAACAAGGCACACCTGTTAATTGAAATGCATTCCAGGTGACTACCTCCATGAAGCTGGTTGAGAGAATGCCAAGAGTGCAAAGCTGTCACGGCAAGGGTGGCTACTTTGAAGAATCTCAAATATAAAATATATTTAGATTTATGTATCACTTTTTTTGGCTACTAGATGATTCCATATGTGTTATTTCATAGTTTTGATGTCTTCACTATTATTCTACAATGTAGAAAATAGTACAAATAAAAACCCTTGAATGAGTAGGTGTGTCTAGATGTTTGACTGGTACTGTATATACAAAAGCATGTAGACACCTCTTCAAATCAGTGGATTTGGCTGCTTCAGTCACTCGTTGCTGACGGGTGTATAAAATTGAGCACACAGCCATACAATTTCCATAGACAAACATTGGCAGTAGAATGGCCATACTGAAGAGCTCAGTGACTTTCAATGTGGCACCATCATAGGATGCTACCTTTTCAACAAGTCTTTTTATTAAAAAAATTAATTCTGCCCTGCTAAACCTGCCCCGGTCAACTAAGTGTTATTGTGAAGTGGAAACATCTAGGAGCAACAACGGCTCAGCCGCGAAGTGGTAGGCCACACAAGCTCTCAGAACGGGACCGCCAAGTGCTGAAGCGCGCAGCGTGTAAAAATTGCCTGTCCTTGGTTGCAACACTCATTATCGAGTTCCAAACTGCTTCTGAAAACGTCAGCACAATAATTGTTCGACGGGAGTTTCATGAAATGGGCTTCCTTGGCAGAGCAGCTGCACACCAGCCTAAGATCACAATGTGCTATGCCAAACGCCAGCTGGAGTGGTGTAAAGCTTGCCGCCTTTGGACTCTGGAACAGTGGAAACTGGAGTGTTGAATCACGCTTTACCATCTTACAGTACGACGTACGAATCTGGGTTTGGCGGATTCCAGGAGAAAGCTACCTGCCCCAATGCATAATGCCAATTGGGAAGTTTGATGGAGGAGGAATAATGGTCTGGGGCTGTATTCATGGTTTGGGCTAGGCCCCTTAATTCCAGTGAAGGGGAAATCTTAAAGCTACAGCATACAATGACATTCTAGACAATTCTGTGCTTCTAACTTTGTGGCAACAGTTTGGGGAAGGCCCTTTCCTGTTTCAGCGTGGCTGTGCCCCTGTGCAGAAGTTGAGGGCCAGACATAAATGGTTGGCGAGATCAGTGTGGAAGAACTTGACTGCCTGCACAGAGCTCTGACCTCAACCCCATCGAACACCTTTGGAATGAATTGGACCACTGACTGCGAATCCAGGCCTAATCGCCCAACATCGCTAAATAATCTTGTGGCTGATGGAAGCAAGTCCCTGCAGCGATGTTTTAACATCTAGTGGAAAGCCAACCCAGAAGAGTGGAAGCTCTAATAGTAACAAATGGGGGACCAACTCTATATTAATGACCATGATTTTTGAATGAGATGTTCGATGAGCAGGTGTCCACATACTTTTGGTAATGTAGTGTATAAGCAAAGAATAGAGAACAAATTCAACAGGAAATTGCACAGCCTAAACAGGAAGCTGGGCCAGAGCTATTGGAGGAAAAGACTCAAAGTACTTCTTTAAAACCTGAACATTAGGCTTTGTAAAGCACCTTTTGATACATCACTTAAGTAAATTGGGTAACACTTTAACTAGATGTGGTTAATAATGCAGCTGCAAACAAATGTTGTAGTTATCATTTTCAACACTTTTGTAGGCCATGTTGTAATAGGCCATACTAGATGACAACAACTGACTAGTTAAGTCCTGCTAGTTGAAACAACTAGCTAGCTAGAAGGGATTTGAGGCAGTGCTATAATCTAACAGTTTCTCATCTACAGTCAAGGACTTGCCTCTGCCTCGCTTTGTTGTGGCCAAGAATGAACAGGAGGCCAGACACACAGCCATGTACCCAGATTCTGAGAACCAGGGGTCTTACCAGGGCGTAATCCCACGACCCCCAGGCCGAGGGCAGGTCAAGAAGTTGTCTGCCCATGAGGTCATCCAGCCCTGCGTGCCCACAGTAGAACCACAGGTCATTGCCCCTCTGAGCGTTTCTCTTATTAAGAGATCACTAGTGGAGAAAATATTTGATCAACTATTTGAATGATCTAGTTTCTTGACAGATTGATCTGTCAGAATTACAATTCAAACTTTGATAGACATTTAGGTTTTAATCTGATGTTATTTGCCATTCTTTGAAGCTGCAGCCTGACACCACGTCCCCTGTGGTGTCTCCGCACCAGTCCCCTCCCACCTCGCCCCACTGGAGAAAGCACAAACGTCAGGCCAGCGGGGGGAACGTAGAGAGACAACCTGTGGTTGTGGCAGGTGCTGTCTGGACACCTTTCAGAGAACCACAAGCAGGTACACACTCCACACAACAACCTGTATCCTCTGAATGTTAGTCTGACAAGGTTTACAGTTTCAGATGTGTATTAATATCTGTACACAGTTGTCATGCATCATTTTGGCTTTCGCCAGTCATACAACTATTACATAGCTTGCTAGATAAGTGAGGTTCAACATGATTATTGATAATAGGAATATTGATGACAAGTGTTTTGAATCCACTCACTGAATGCTTGAGTATGCTCACTGCATCAGCGAGAAGGAGCTCTGTGTAATCTAATTGCCCTGTCCTGAGGCTGTGTAACTCTCCTCTCTCTACAGGACCTGTGGTGTCAGGTGATGGGATGTGGTCTGCCAACTCTCCTCCCCCTGTTCAGGAAAGCTGGGTCAGTTTGAAAGATGCTCATCCCCCCTCCTCCAGCACACTCCCAGCAATACATTCCTCACCGGTCCAGGTAGTGCAGCAAATGCTTCCATGGACCTGTCATATTTCTTGTAATGGCTTAAAGGCATAGAGATGGAGATGGCCTATTTCACTAGATGCTCTATTTCATTGGTTAATGTTTCCCCCTCAAACTACATACGGTGCATTCGGAAAGTATTCAGACCCCTTGACTTTTTCTAAATTTTGTTACATTACAGCCTTATTCTAAAATGTATTAAATTGTGTTTTTCCCCCTAAATCTACACATATTACCCCATAATGACAAAACAAAAACAGGTTTTTAGAAATGTTTGCACATTTATAAAAATAAAGACTATCACATTTACATAAGTATTCAGATCCTTTACTCAGTACTTTGTTGAAGCATCTTTGGCAGCTATTACAGTCATCTTCTTAGGTATGACACTAAAATCTTGGTACACCTGTATTTGGGGAGTTTCCCCATTCTTCTCTGCAGATCCTTTCAAGCTGTCAGGTTGGATGGGGCGCATTGCTGCACAGCTATTTTCAAGTCTCTCCAGAGATGTTCGATTAGGTTCAAGTCCAGGCTCTGGCTGGGCCACTCAAAGACATTCAGAGACTTGTCCCGCAGCCATTCCTGCGTTGACTTGGCTGTGTGCTTAGGGTCATTGTCCTGTTGGACTGTGAACCTTCTCCCCAGTCTGAGGTCCTGAGCGCTCTGTAGCAAGTTTTCATCAAGGACCTCTCTGTACTTTGCTCCGTTCATCTTTCCCTCGACACTGACTAGTCTCCCAGAGACTGCTGCTGAAAAACATCCCCACAGCATGATGCTGCCACCACCATGCTTCACCGTTGGGATGGTGCCAGGTTTCCACCTGACAAGACCCTAGGCATTCAAGCCAAAGAGTTCAATCTTGGTTTCATCAGACCAGAGACTCTTGTTTCTCATGATCTGAGAGTCCTTTAGGTGCCTTTTGGAAAACTCCAAGCGGGCTGTTGTGCGTTTTACTGAGTGGCTTCCGTCTGCACACTCTACGATAAAGGCCTGATTGGTGGAGTGATGCAGAGATGGTTGTCCTTCTGGGAGGTTCTCCCATCTCCACAGAGGAACTCTGGAGCTCTTTCAGAGTGACCATCGAGGTTCTTGGTCACCTCCCTGACCAAGGCCCTTCTCCACCGATTGCTCAGTTTAGGCAACCTTCCCCAGATCTGTACCTCGACACAATCTTGTCTTGGAGCTTGACAATTCCTTCAACCTCATGGCTTGGTTTTTACTTTGACATGCACTGTCAACTGTGAGACCTTATATAGACGGGTGTGTGTCTTTCCAAATCATGTCCAATCAATTGAATTTACCACAGGTTGAAACATCTCAAGGATGATCAATGCAAACAGGATGCACCTGAGCTCAATTTCGAGTCTCATATCAAAGGGTCTGAATACTTAATTTTTTTAATACATTTGCAAAAATGTGTAAACCTGTTTTCGCTTTGTCATTATGGGTTTTGTGTGTAGCTTGATAAAATATTTAATCCTTTATAGAATAAAGCTGTAACGTAACAAAATGTTGAAAAAGTCAAGGGGTCTGAATACTTTCTGAATGCACTGTAGCTACTGCGATAAGTCAGGAACGGTTCTTTTCTCTCAATGTTTCACATGACTGGCTTTAGGAGAACTCTTCAATACGAACGGTTGCATCTGCGACAACAACCAATGAAACCCAAAGACAGTCCAGTGGTGGTTATGACGACCCCTGGAAAATCACAGACGAGCAGAGACAGTATTACATAAATCAGTTCAAGACCATCCAACCAGACCTCAATGGTTTCATTCCTGGTGAGTAGTGAGCTTTGTGTGAAACCAGCTTTTACACATTCACCTTCAATCTGCAGTTGCTTCATCCATTTTTGGACTAATAAATAAATGTTATTCAAGCATCAAAGGGTATATATACATTAGAAATGCCTAATGAGCTTAGTTTAACTGTCATACTCCATCAGGACCCAAAATATGTTTGTTTTACACCAATAGTTGTAAACATTGTACATGTAAACAAACATTTTATAGCCTCTCAACATGTTAAAAACTATCTTTAATTTATTGGCTGGTCAGTCCTTGTATTCATAGCTCTGCCCATTCAATTTTAGTGGTTACATTTCTCCAGGCCCATCCCTCAGCTTTTTACCAAAACAGAGGCAGGGAACCACTTGGTTTCAATTAAGGTTTGGCCCTTTAATGGTTACAGGGACTGGCTGTTATGCTACAGTGATTGACCCAGCACAAACAGTTTTTCCCTTCGTCTATATTTCAGGTTCTGCCGCAAAAGAATTTTTCACAAAATCAAAGCTACCTATTCTTGAACTGTCCCACATTTGGTAAGTTATTAGAAAGAGGGCTATTGGCTTTAGTTGAGATGCTCCCCATATGGAATTGTATTATGAACCACCTGCTTTATTCTTAATCCAGGAAGTAATACCAAAGAATGGAATAAATAACTCTTCAGTTATTGAATTTGGATACCTCTTGTCCAGTGATTGAATTCACAAGGGATTCGAGCAGTTTTCCATTCACGAGTGTCTTTAGTCTTTTTCGCTGACTCACATTTTTTGCATTACAGGGAGCTGTCAGATTTCGATAAAGACGGGGCGTTGACACTGGATGAGTTCTGTGCTGCATTTCATCTGGTTGTTGCTCGGAAAAACAGCTATGATCTTCCCGAAAAGCTGCCGGAGAGTCTTATGCCAAAGCTTATTGACTTGGATGACTCAGCAGGTAAAAGCTGGCGCTCTCCTGCTATATAATCAGAATCTGTCCAAACCTGGCCTTGGGACTGTCTGCTGCAGACAGTTGATTTATGAAACACAGAGAGAAATGGAATCGTCATCCTGATATAAATGTTCCATGTTCCAGAGGTTCCAGACCAGGCCCCTGACGTGGGCTACTCGGGATCCCCCGTGGAGGTGACACCCAACAAGTCCCCCTCCATGCCCTCACTCAACCAGACCTGGCCTGATCTCAACCAGGGCAATGAGGTTGGACACCGAACCACCACATGTTGTCACTGTAAAATAGGTCATCGTTGAACTTTTGCCATTCCAGCATTTTGCAAATTACTTCTCAATTAAGTGATCGATAAGGATCTTTCCATTGCTCGGTTTTAGTAGCTGTCCTCTCGCAGTAATTTCCTAATTCAGTATCTTTCTTATCCATTTTTAAGAAACACAGATTAGTACTTATAGAAACCTACAAAAGCTACAATTCTCAATCAGTCAGTTTGCTCCATTTCTGTTAAGCTAGTTATCATGGTTCCAGTCAATATCCATCCCTTCCTCACTATAATGAATGGATAAGTGATAGTAAATGCAGCTCCTCAACCCGCCTGTGTGAGAGCAGTGGGGTTTGTAACTGGGTGGGGAATCATCCTGTGTGCTGATGTGTTTCTGCTTTGTCTCTAGCAGTGGGAGACTTTTAGTGAGCGCTCCTCCAGCTCACAAACTCTGACCCAATTTGATTCTAACATTGCGCCAGCTGACCCTGTAAGTCCATCACCTGTTTCAGTATAAATTATTAATATTATTAAGATCTCACTCTGAGTGCATGTACTTAGTGCTACTGAATTTACCACAACTGCAGTACCCATGTGATTTTTGCTTGCTTAGCTTTTTTTGTCCCATACTATGATTAAGAATGACATTGTGGGCCCTATAAGTTCCTGGGATATTTTAAATGTTAGCAATATTTAATGTCTTCATTTTTTTTTTTTTACTATTTTCTACATTGTAGAATAATAGTGAAGACATCAAAACTATGAAATAACACATGGAATCATATGTAACCAGAAAAGTGGTAAACAAATCAAAATAGCCACCCTTTGCCTTTAATGACAGCTTTGCATTCTCTCAACCAGCTTTGAGGTAGTCACCTGGAATGCATTTCAATTAACAGGTGTGCCTTGTTTGAGCCAATCAGTTGTGTTGTGACAAAGTAGGGGTGGTAAACAGGTGGCCTTTTACCAAATAGGGCTAAGTCCATATTATGGCAATAACAGCTCAAATAAGCAAAGAGAAATGACAGTCCATTACTTTAAGACATGAAGGTCAGTCAATCCATACAATTTCAAGAACTTTAAAAGTTTTTAAGTAAAGTTGCAAAAACCCATCAAGCGCTATGATGAAACTGGCTCTCATGAGGACTGCCACAGGAAAGGAAGACCCAGAGTTACCTCTGCTGCAGAGGATACGTTCTTTAGAGTTAACTGCACCTCAGATTGCAGCCCAAATAAATGTTTCAGAGTTCCAAGTAACAGACACATCTCAACATCAACTGTTCAGAGGAGACTGCATGAATCAGGCCTTCATGGTCAAATTGCTGCAAGGAAACCACTAAAGAACACCAATAAGAAGAGACTTGCTTGGGCCAAGAAACATGAGCAATAGACTGGTGGAAATCTGTTATGTCTTTTTGAGACGGAGAGTAGGTGAACGAATGATCTCCGTGTGTGTGGTTCCCGTCGTGAAGCATGGAGGAGATGGTGTGGGGGTGCTTTGCTGGTGACACTTGTCTGTGATTTATTTAGAATTCAAGTCACACTTAACCAGCATGGCTACCACAGCATTCTGCAGCGATACGCCTTCCCATCTGGTTTGCGCTTAGTGGGGCTATCATTTGTTTTTCAAAAGGACACCTCCAGGCTGTGTATAGGCTATTTGACCAAGTAGGAGAGTGTTGGAGTGCTGCATCAGATGACCAGGCCTCCACAACCACCCGACCTCAACCCAATTGAGATGGTTTGGGATGAGTTGGACCGCAGCGTGAAGGAAAAGCAGCCAACAAGTGCTCAGCATATGTGGGAACTCCAAGACTGTTGGAAAAGCATTCCAGGTGAATCTGGTTGAGAGAATGCCAAGTGTGCAAAGCTGTCAAGGCAAAAGGTGGCTACTTTGAAGAATCTCAAATGTTAAATATATTTTGATTTGTTTAACACTTTTTTTTGAAAATAAAGAAAAACCTTTGAGTACGTGTCCAAACTTTTGACTGGTACTGTAGTGCTTCAGTTTTCTCAATCTGCATAATTGCCATGAATGGAAGCCTTTTCTAGCCTTTTACAAACTGTTCTGACACTATATGAAATATTTATATTCTAATGGCAGTATATGGGCTTATGATCATCAGACACCTCTGTCCTTACAGGATACAGCCATTGTCCACCCTGTCCCCATCCGCATGACCCCAAGCAAGATCCATATGCAAGAGATGGAGCTGAAGAGAACCGGAAGTGGTAAGATACTTTCCCCATATGATAAGAGCATGTAAACATATCAGAAGACCGAGCTCTGTCTTCTAAAGCAGTGGAGACTGGAGAGACTGGCAACTCTCAAGAATTTTACTGAGAAGTAGTGAAGGGATGCACTGTACCTATTTCTAAATACTGTTAAGGGAATTCACCGTATTTCTCATTCCTGAAGACCACACACATCCTACGAGTCCCCTGATGGCTAAACCACCTGACCTCTCTGAAGAAACCAAGCTTGCCACCTCTATGAAGTTTGTAACTGCTAACTCTGGTAAGTGTCTCAAGGGATGTGCCATTATCATAAAAAATGTAGGACAGTTGCAATTTTTAGGTAGGCCATATTCCTATAATAGATCTGTGACCATAATTATATTGCATTTCCTTGAGGCACGGTTCAAGATACAATACTCATATTTCTCTCCTAAAGGTGATGGTTATAGCAGTTCAGATTCCTATACTTCAGATCAAGACCCAATTACAAGTGTTGTAACAAGACAAAGGTAAGTTGGTCTCAATACCTAGAGATATTTGATGTCAAAACACATGCTTTGTTAATTGAAGAGTTTTTGAATGGTAAGCTCATTAGCTGTGTTGTAGGTCTCATTCTGGGACGTCTCCTGAAGGACTGAAGGTGGTGACTGCTCCCCCACCGCCACCCCCCAGACCACACGCCTCCCACTCCCGCTCCTCCTCTCTAGACATGAACAGAAGCTTTGCGGCTGTACCCCCCGGGCCACAGTCGGCTGGAGTCGTGGCCTACCCTCCAGCTGTGCCACCTAGACCACTACCCACACAGGTAGAACTATCAGCACAGACCTGAAGACTTATCAAAATGTTGCCGCCTCTGTGTAGTCTTTAATAGGAAATGTACATATTTAAATGCTGAAATCGCCTTTCTTTATGTTCTATTCACTCTACACAGACTATTATTATTACTACTACTAAGGGAGTGAACGTTATTTATAATAAGGGTTACATGGAGAAAAGCGAACCTCTCTGAAATGAAAATGGATCGCCTTCCCTTGGGAAAAAAGTGATATACACACCCAAAATAATAATTAAAACGAAGTGGATAGCAGAGAACATGTTTAACCTCACTTCTTGGACACACCAAAGCCTTAGATATGCAGTTTTAGAAACTGTTCTTTCTTCTGTAAGCATTACATGGCAATGCAGGATTTTTAATATTTTTTTGGCACAGGGCTGCGGGCCAGAAGGTTGTGAGTTCAGAGACTACTGTGGACAGATGTCCTTTATTGTAAAATCGATCATATTTGCAGGTCAGAGAGAAAAATGGCCTTATAGAAACATTTCATGCAATTCTACATAATGTTACATATTAGCAGAATTTTTTTAATACCACATAAATTACAGGCTAAGAATGGACAGATGTGTGTTCATCTTGTCACATTTCTCCAATGCCATTTGTTTGCAACAAAACTGTTCATGTCTGCAAACAATCATTAGGAATCTGAGAATGGTTCTTTCAAAAGTTAAGCCTACCTTTCCACCCCAAACAGGGTAGTCCTACCGATGCATAAAAATGAAAGCTTTAACTACTGGCTACTCTGCTTCTGTGGCTTAACCCAATGAGAGAAGGTCACAAGTGTTTCCCTAAAAGCTGTCTTGGGTTTAAATATCTTCTATTGTACAGAAAGTGAATAGCTTAATCAATTGATAGTGACATAATTTGATTACCTCCCAAGCAAAGTACATTTTTTGGCTCTGCTGTAGAAACTAAATGATATCCCGGGTATTTTACCGCTTGTTTCTATCATAAAGCGTCACGGACCTAAGCACTGTTATAGTTTACTTTATATAATGGATCTGTAATTTTTCCCCCTCTAAATCTTAAGATAACAATGTGTAGGCCTGTGCTTTTTGCCATTTTCTTTAATAAAAGGTAGGCCTATGGCAAATCTATGGATATAGCAGCCTAATAGCCTAATTTTATTTGTCAAACAGGTAGGCCTACCTCTTTCTTAAATAGGAAGAAATAGGCTCCAACACAAAGTCCTCATGTTGTTACTAAAGTCGAATTAAAACTTTATATTAATGATGCCTACTGTCCATTGGTTGTGCTGCTGCTTCAAATTTCAGCACCACAATGTTACTCGAATCAATAACTCTGAATACATCATGGGCAAGAGAAAAAAAAAAGCTGAACGGAACATAGGTTATAGGCTAGTCCGCGCACAAGATTTGGACTAGGCCTAATCGGAAGTAATGTTTGGAAGAAGCTTTTGACTCACCTCCTGAACTGCCGCCACTGTAGGCCTGCACAGCATTGGTGAGACGGCACACAAAAAAGGTTTTGATCAGCAAGAGCAGAGCAGCCCGGGGCTCAGGGTTGGAATATCCATTGCAGTGTGTAATGCAGCCTAGTTTTATTTATACCATCCCAGCAGCTATCTTTGTAATATAACTTTGATCTGTGCTTCTCCGACCATGCACTTCGTAGCCTATAAGCTATGGATAATTTGATTGAGACTACACTAAATAGCCTGTAGGCTCACTTGATATTGCATGCCAGGCAGGGAGAATCAGCGATGAGGGGCGGCATCAGGCGCGCGCGCGCACACACACACACACCGTACCAGTCAAAAGTTTGGACAGATCTAACCATTCAAGGGTTTTTCTTTATTTTTACTATTTTCTACATTGCAGTGAAGACCTCAAAATGATGAAATAACATATGGAATCATGTAGTAATGAAAAAAGTGTTAAACAAAATATATTTCATTCTTCAAAGTAGCCACAGTTTGCCTTGACAGCTTTGCACACTCTTGGCATTCTCTTAGCCAGCTTCACGAGGAATGCTTTTCCAACAGTCTTAAAGGAGTTCCCACATATGCTGAGTACTTGTTGGTTGCTTTTCCTTCACTCTGCGGTCCAACTCATCCCAAACCTTCTCAATTGGGTTGAGGTCGGGTGATTGTGGAGGCCTGGTCATTATTTGGCCTCTCCTCCTTGGCCAAATAACACTTACACAGCCTGGAGGTGTGTTTTGGATCATTGTCTTGTTGAAAAACAAATGATAGCCCCACTAAGTGCAAACCAGATCGGATGGTGAATTGCTGCAGAATGCTGTGGTAGCCATGCTAGTTAAGTATGCCTTGAATTCTAAATAAGTCACAGACTTTGTCACCAGCAAAGCACCACTTCCATCCTTCGCCGCATGTGTGATTCCCACCGTGATCATCCGTTAACCTACTCTGCGTCTCACAAAGACATGGTGGTTGGAACCAAAAAGGTCAAATTTGGACATCAGACCAAAGGACAATTTTCCACAGGTTTAATGTCCATTGCTCATGTTTCTTGGCCCAAGCAAGTTTCTTCTTATTATCGGTGTCCTTTTTAGTAGTGGTTTCTTTGCAGCAATTCAATCATGAATGCCTGATTCACACAGTCTCCTCTGAACAGTTGATGATAACTCTGGGTCTTCCTTTCCTGTGTCGGTCCTCATCAGAGACAGTTTCATCATAGTGCTTGATGTTTTTTGCGACTGCGCTTGAAGAAACGTTCAAAGTTCTTGATTTTCCGTATTGACTGACCATGTCTCAAAGTAATGATGGACTGTTGTTTCTCTTTGCTTATTTGAGCTGTTCTTGCCATAATATGGACTTGGTCTTTTACCAAATAGGGCTGTCTTCTGTATACCACCCCTACCTTGTCACAACACAACTGATTGGCTCAAATGCTAAGAAGGAAAGAAATTCCACAAATTAACTTTAAAAAATACTCAACACTCCCCTTGACTGAAATTGAAAAAACATGACCCTCCCCCAATTTTCTCCAGGTACCTATGCAGTAAATTTCAATCCACACCTAAGTCATTGACTAAGTAATCTCCTATTCAAGGTTGTGTTCCGTTTTTCAATATGCAGTGTTTAGTCTGAACCCTGTGTTTTTCCCCAGACCTCGGGTCCCCACAGTGGGCATCGCTCAGATGAGGGCCTGGCAGCTCATTCCACTACCTCGCCCCAGCAGATCCCGGAGCAGCCCAACTTTGCTGACTTCAGTCAGTTCCAGGTGTTTGCTGCCTCAGAAGAGCCCAGCGATGACGGGGAGAAGCACCCAGAGAGCTTGCCGGTAAGTCAAACACCGTAAAATACAGAACCACCTTGCAGTTGGTGAACCTAACCCGGTTATATCATCTGTACTCCTGTTATAATAAGACAGACTGTTCGTTCTCTGTTCACAGGTAGAGAAGTCTTTAGAAGGTGCTGGGCCTTTGAGAACTGTGAAGAGTGACAACCAGGAAGAGCGAGCTGCAGCTACTGTGAACTCTGTAAGTAATTGACTTATTTAGACCATGATGCACCTCAATTAATCACTCTAACTACCTCGTACCTCAGTACACTGTCTTGATACCTGTACAGTGGCTTGCGAAAATATTGGCATTTTTCCTATTTTGTTGCCTTATAACCTGGAATTAAAATGTGGTTTTTTTAGGGAGGGGGTTTGTATCATTTGATTTACACATGCCTACCACTTTGAAGATGTGAAACAAACAAGAAATAAGACAAAAACAGAACTTGAGTGTGCATAACTATTCACCCCCTCCCAAAGTCAATACTTTGTAGAGCCACCTTTTGCAGCAATTACAGCTGCAAGTCTCTTGGGGTATGTCTCTGTAAGCTTGGCACATCTAGACACTTGGATTTGTTCCCATTCTTCAAGGCAAAACTGCTCCAGCTCCTTCAAGTAGGATGGGTTCTGCTGGTGTACAGCAATCTTTGAGTCATACCACAGATTCTCAATTGGATTGTGGTCTGGGCTTTGACTAGATCATTCTAAGACATTTAAATGTTTCCCCTTAAACCACTCGAGTGTTGCTTTAGCAGTATGCTTAGGGTCATTGTCCTGCTGGAAAGGTGAACTGCCAAATTCAACTGCCTGCTACTCATCCCCAGACGATAAGATATGCATATTATTAGTAGATTTGGATAGAAAACACTCTGAAGTTTCTAAAACTGTTTGAATCATGTCTGTGAGTATAACAGAACTTATTTCGCAGGCGAAACCCCGAGGACAAACCATTCCGATTTTTTTTGAGGTCACTCTTTTCAATGGGGTTTCATTGGGAATCCAGATTTCTAAGGGACCTTCTTGCAGTTCCTACCGCTTCCACTGGATGTCACCAGTCTTTAGAAATTGATTGAAGTCTTTCCTTTGTGTAATGAAGAAGTAGCCCTGTTCAGAACGAGGGTCACTTGTAGTGTACTGTTAGATAGAGGCGCATGACCAGAAAGCTAGCTACAGTTTGTTTTCCTCTTGTATTGAATACAGATCATCCCGTCTTCAATTTTATCGATTATTTATGTTAAAAAATACCTAAAAGTTGTATTACAAAAGTAGTTTGAAATGTTTTGCCAAAGTTTACAGGTAACTTTTGAGATATTTTGTGGTCAAGTTGCGCAAGTTGTAACCGGTGTTTTTCTGGATCAAACGCGCCAAATAAATGGACATTTTGGATATGTATCGACGGAATTAATCGAACAAAAGGACCATTTGTGATGTTTATGGGACATATTGGAGTGCCAATAAAAGAAGCTCATCAAAGGTAAGGCATGAATTATATTTTTATTTCTGCGTTTTGTGTCGCGCCTGCAGGGTTGAAATATGCTTTTCTCTCTTTGTTTAGGGACGTGCTATCCTCAGATAATAGCATCGTTAGCTTTCGCCAAAAAGCCTTTTTGAAATCTGACGTTGGCTGGATTCACAACAAGTGTAGCTTTAATTTGGTATCTTACATGTGTGTTTTTATGAAAGTTTGATTTTTATAGTAATTTATTTGAATTTGGTGCTCTGCATTTTCACTGGCTTTTGGCCAGGTGGGATGCTAGCGTCCCACATATTCCAGAGAGGTTAAGCAATGGCTTTTTTCTGGCCACTCTTCCGTAAAGCCCAGTTCTGTGGACTGTATGAGAGATACTCCAATCTCTACTGTGGAGCTTTGCAGCTTCTTCAGGGTTATCTTTGGTCTCTTTGTGGCCTCTCTGATTCATGCCCTCTTGCCTGGTCCGTGAGCTTTGGTGGGCAGCCCTCTCTTGGCAGATTTGTTGTGGTGCCATATTATTTCCATTTTTTTTAATGGATTAAATGGTGCTCCGTGGGATGTTCAATGTTTCGGATATTTTTTATAACCCAACCCTGATCTGTTGGGTTATAAGAGCTCCATGGTCTTCATAGTGCGACTTGCTTGGTGGTGTTGCAGACTCTTGTGCCTTTTGAACGGCTACATATTTATATATACTGAGATCATATGACACTTAGATTGCACACAGGTGGACTTTATTTAACTTTATTTGAGTTCTGAAGGTAATTGGTTGCACCAGATCTTATTTAGGAGCTTCATAGCAAAGGGGGTGAAAAATATATATATATATATATATATATACATATATATATACATATACACACAGTTTACATACACCTTAGCGAAATACATTTAAACTCACTTTTTCACAATTCCTGACATTTAATCCTAGTAAAAATTCCCTGTCTTAGGCCAGTTAGGATCACCACTGTATTTTAAGGGTGAAATGTAAGAATAATAGAGTGATTTTATTTCAGCTTATATTTCTTTCATCACATTCCCAGTGGGTCATTAGTTTACATACAGTCAATTAGTATTTGGTAGCATTATTTGGAAGCTTTAACTACCTGACTGATGTCTTGAGATGTTGCTTCAATATATCCACATAACTATCCTTCCTCATGATGCCATCTATTTTGTGAAGTACACTTGTCCATCCTGCTGCAAAGCACCCCCACAACATGATGCTGTCACCCCCGTGCTTCACGGTTGGGATGATGTTCTTCGGCTTGCAAGCCTCCCCCTATAGGACTCGTTTTACTGTGGATATACTTTTGTATCGGTTTCCTCCAGCATCTTCACAAGGTCCTTTGTTGCTGTTCTGGGATTGATTTGCACTTTTCGCACCAAAGTACATTCATCTCTAGGAGACGGAACGCGTCTCCTTCCTGAGCGGTATAACGGCTGCGTGGTCCCATGGTGTTAATACTTGCGTACTATTGTTTGTACTTGCAAATGGTTATTTTCAGATTTATACAGTGTGTTTTATTTTTTTCCCTGTCAGGCCAAAGGGTCCATCATGGCCCCCCCACCTAAGCCTGTCCGCCGGAGACTGAAGTCTGAGGATGAACTCCAGGAAGAGGCCCTCCCCCTGAAGTCTAACGTCATAGCCACTGTTTTAGCTGCACAGCCATCCATTCCCAGGTAGGAACAGGGGCTCCATATGAATCTGAATAGTGACTGGTCTTTCATTGTTGATGTATATATCTTGGATCACTTAATTGGCAATGAAATGAAGAAATGTAAGTTTTAAAAGTTTTAAATAAATAAAAATTGCAGGTCGGTTGGGAAGGATAAAAAAGCAATTCAAGCCTCTATCAGAAGAAACAAGGAGACCAACACAGTCTTGGCCAGGCTCAACAGTGAATTACAGCAACAGCTGAAGGTAGGGGAATGTTTAAACACAGTACATGCATACTAACCAATTTGTTATTGAACATTTTGGCATAAAAAAAAATCAAAGCCTTTACAAAGGTTGAACTTCATTCCTAATTTTAGGTGATTTATCTTGTTGTTTTTCATTCATAGGACTTGCTAGAAGAGAGGATATCTTTGGAGGTTCAACTGGAACAGCTTAGACCATTTTCCCATTTGTAACCTGTTTGTGAGGAGGATAAGTCCATGAGAGCAGATAGGAGAGATGCACATGTTGTTCTCCCGATGTCCACTCCCTCTGTGTTCTGCTGTCTCTTCTGTGGGAAACAGACTCTGTCACCGGCTGACTGACTGCAACAACACACCCTGAGTCGCCCTCATCAGACAGAGTACAGTCTTACCAGAGCGGCTGGGATGGGAATGTTACAAATATTGGCACTTTTATTTATCAAAGAAATAAAGATTATTGTAGACGTCAATCCCTTATAACAGGACAGGCCCCCGAGGCTAGCCAGGCAGGCATAGAACTGGAACTTGAGTCATGGGGTACTGAAGGCCAAGTTCCCTCCCCATTCTTCCCCGTGATGACAAGTGTCCAGTTCACTGAATGAGAGGAGCACACTGTGGTCTGTCTGTAGTGTGAGTGGGCCTGGCCGCCCGGGCCCTGTCAAGGACAGATAATCATACCAGCGAGGGCATTGGGTGAGGAGAGGAGAGGGGAGGAGTCTATGGGAGATGATGCTCTATCCTGGAGCACCTTGGACTGATCATGTAACAGGAATTTATTAATGTTCCAGTTTATTACTGTGTGTGTGGATGAATGTGGGCAGGCAACGGTTACAAACTGCACAATGCAACAAGTGTATGTATGTGTTCTTTTAGTTTTTTTCACTAGTCTTCTGCGATTTGATCCTTAACACAGTGAGCTGTATTACCTTGTGAAGTGATCGACCCCCAGATGACGGGACACCTTTAAGTTTCGCCTCTGGCTCTGTAGTTGCTCATGCTGCCGCTGCCTGTGAGAGAGGTCCTTGTGAGATACCAACTATGGAAGTGAGACCTGACTGAAAAGACTGCACCCCCCCCTGTTTTTCTTTTTGTTTCCCCTCCGACACCATTTTTATTTGTACCTGCATGTTGTTCATGTTCTTATCTAGTATGAAGACTGCGCTTAAAAATAGACCACTTGATTTCTACCTGTATATCTTACCTAGTATGACATTGTGGTGGTACCTAAACATTGTATAACTGTCTTTGTTTTCCTGGAATTTCCTGTTTCTTTTCTCAACCTGTCCTCAAATGCCTTACTCCTGGCGTTCAGGTTTCCACTTGTTTCTATTCTCCCTGTATTGAACCTAGGTGAACCTTCTTTTCCCTGCTGTTCAGGTTGATGTACTGTAAAAGGGTTATGTTGTATATTGTATATGATACACACCTTTTGATCTCATATGTACATTTGCATTAATTGCTGACTAACAGCAAATATTCTATTTAATTGCTTATTATGGCTGTGGGATGATGTTTAACTGCATGGATGTATCTCTGCAGAATGAACTAGCAGCTGTGTGATTTTTACACAAAATAAAATGACAATATTTTAACCACCTTTTTCTGGTTCAAATGTTATTGTTGATGTGACTGACACAAGCAGTCCCAAGGAATACCTTGTATTGCTACATTTTGAACGCTTGATAGTAAAACATGATGCATTCCAGTCTAATAAGATCCTTTATCAGCTGATGTGACATTTTTCATAGAACTTAGGCAAGTAAATAATCAGAGATACAGTGGTGGTGTTTTTGTCAGGTCTCATTTATTTATTATGCAGAAGAGCACAGAACTACAAAAGGAACAGTAGCAATTAACATGAAGTGAAGAGCAGTGAGCAGGTTTTACTCTAGGGCAACAGCAGTACTATATTCTTTCTCCTCAAGACAACAGGACTGTTTATGTATTCGGTTCTTACAGCAGGACGAGCTCTAGTTACACAGGAATATACAATTACTTAAAATATGATCAACAGTGATGACAGGTTTCACTTTTTCTAGTTGACAGTGTGAAGTCATCCTGAACATTCTGCTTTGTGTAGTGGTGCACGGTGGGGTGTCCTCCGATTTCTACTTCACCACTCTGGAAAGGAAAAGGTAATTAAAAAATCTAAATCACTTCAGGACATTTGTCTCCTATCTCACTTTAAAATGTACTTGCTATAAAGCCTGGTGTGATTAGTAAGATTATTATTGGTCCAATGACACAGAAGCACTCACACAGTGGTTTGTTTGTAGAGGTCTAGGGCCTGCTGTGCCACCATTTCAGAGAACTTGGGGTCATTCCAGGGGATGTCTCCAGGCACACTGAAGGTCATGGCAGGGTTGTCAAACAACTGGACAGACACATTGGTGTCCCCTGGCTTCTCAGGGTCCTCTGTGTCCTTGGACATGACCTTGGAGGAATTCAAGACGTAAGTCTTCATAAGACCATGTTACAAAGAAATAGGATACAGCGCATTGCAGACTATGGAGTCTCACCGTTTCGATCTTGAAGATTTCATCCTTGTTGTTGGTGTTGTTGGCCAGGGCAGACACCCAGCCAAACTGCTTGCTGAAAAGGTCTAGCAGGCTGGAAGTGTTGGACATCTGCTCCTCAAACTTCCTCAGCTGCTTGCTGTACTCCTGAGTGAACTTCTCTGCCATGGCCAGGGCCTGCTCCAGGTCCTTCTTCAGAGGACCAGCCAGAGGCTTCTTCCCTGAGCAGTCTGGAGGAGAGAACCACATTTCATGTAATACATAACTCTATAGTCAACAGAGTCACTGGTGTCCCTTTAGCTCCATATCAGCAACTTTTGGTGTGATGTACTAGCAACTTGTTTTACCTATTCGGAAGGCCAAAGTTAGCTTAAGGAGCAGTTCTCTCTGGGTCTAATTCCAAGAAGTTCTGGAAAACTGTTGAAGACCTGAAGAATAAACCCTACTCACAGCTGCCCGTGTCCCTTAATGTTGAATTGGTTGTTACTGACAAGGAGCACATGGCTGAGCTCTTTAATCACCACTTCATTAAGTCAGGATTCCTATTTGACTCAGCCATCCCTCATTGCCTGTACAACATTTCCTCATCTCCCACCACTTCTAAAGCGACTAGCCCCGATGCTCCTCTTTTTACCCTGCTCCGCTACAAAGTGTCTCCTTGCAGGCTGTCGCTGAGTCTAAGGTGCTAAAGGAGCTCCTTATACTTGACCCCCAAAAAACATCTGAGTCAGATGGTTTAAATCCTTTCTGCTTTAAGGTTCCAGCCTCTATCATCACCAAGCTTATCTCTGACCTTTTTAACCTGTCTCTCCTGTTTGGGGTGGTTCCCGTTGCTTGGAAGGTAGCCACGGTGCGTCCTTTATTTAAAGGCGGAGATCAAGCTGATCCTAACTGTTATAGGCCAATTTCTATTTTTCCCTGTTTATCAAAAGTATTTTTGGTATTTTATTAGGATCCCCATTAGCTGTTGCAAAAGCAGCAGCTCCTCTTCCTGGGGTCCAACACAAAACATGAACCATGACATAATACAGAACATGAATAGACAAGAACAGCGCAAGGACAGAACTACACAGAGAGGCACACGTACCCTACACATCAATACTTGCACACAAACTATCTAGATCAAATAGGGGAAAGGCGTTGTGCCGTGAGATGTTGCTTTATCTGATTTTTAAAACCAGGTTTGCTGTTAATTTGAGCAATACGATATGGAATGGAGTTCCATGCTATATAATACTGTACGCTTTCTTGAAATTGTTCTGGATTTGGGGACTGTGAAAAGACCTCTGGTGGCGTAAGTGTGTGTGTGTCAGAGCTGTGTGTTAATTGACTATGCAAACAATTTGGGATTTGCAAAACATTCATGTTTCTTATAAAGAGAAGTGATGCAGTCAGTCTCTCCTCAACTCTTAGCCAAGAGAGACTGGCATGCATAGTATTTATAGCTCTGTTCTGAGCCTGCTGCAGCTTAACTGCAGTTGAAGTCGGAAGTTTACATAAACCTTAGCGAAATACATTTAAACTCTGTTTTTTACAATTCCTGACATTTAATCCGAGTGAGAATTCCCTGTTTTAGGTCAGTTAGGATCACCTCTTTATTGTAAGAATGTGAAATGTCAGAATAATAGTAGAGAGTGATTTATTTCAGCTTTTATTTCTTTCATCACATTCCCAGTGGGTCAGAAGTTTACATACCCTAAATAAGTATTTGGTAGCATTGCCTTTAAATTGTTTAACTTGGGTGAAATGTTTCAGGTAGCCTTCCACAAGCTTCCCACAATAAGTTGGGTGAATTTTGGCCCATTCCTCCTGACAGCTGGTGTAAGTGAGTCAGGTTTGTAGGCCTCCTTGCTCACACATGTTTTTTCAGTTCTGCCCACAAATTTTCTGTAGGATTGAGATTATTGCTTTGTGATGGCCAATCCAATACCTTGACTTTGTTGTCCTTAAGCCATTTTGCCACTTTGGAAGCATGCTTGGGGTAATTGTCCATTTGGAAGACCCATTTGCGACCAAGCTTTAACTTCCTGACTGATGTCTTGAGATGTTGCGTCAATATATCCACATAATTTTTGTTCCTCATGATGCCATCTGTTTTGTGAAGTGCACCAGTCCCTCCTGCAGCAAAGCACCCCCACAACATGATGTTGCCCAGCCCCGTGCTTCATGGTTGGGATGGTGTTTATCGGCTTGCAAGCCTCCCCACAATGGTCATTATGGCCAAACAGTTCTATTTTTGTTTCATCACACCAGAGGACATTTCTCCAAAAAGTACAATCTTCGTCCCCATGTGCAGTTGCAAACCATAGTCTGGCTTTTTTATGGCGGTTTTGGAGCAGTGGCTACTTCCTTGCTGAGTGGCTTTTCAGGTTTTGTCGATACAGGACTCATTTTACTGTGGATATAGATACTTCTGTACCTGTTCCCTCCAGCATCTTCACAAGGTCCTTGCTGTTGTTCTGGGATTGATTTGCACTTTTCGCACCAAAGTACGTTCATCTCTAGGAGACGGAACGCGTCTCCTTCCTGAGCAGTATGATGGCTGCGTGGTCTCATGGTGTTTATACTTGCGTACTATTGTTTGTACAGATGAACGTGGTACCTTCAGGCGTTTGGAAATTGCTCCCAAGGATGAACCAGACTTGTGGTCTACAATTATTTTTCTGAGGTCTTGGCTGATTTTCTTTTGATTTTCAAATGATGTCAAGCAAAGAGGCACTGAGTTTGAAGGTAGGCCTTGAAATACATCCACAGGTACACCTCCAATTGACTCAAATTATGTCAATTAGCCTATCAGTAGCTTCTAAAGTCATGACATAATTTTCTGGAATTTTCCAAGCTGTTTAAAATCCCAGTGGACCCACTGGAATTGCGATACACTAAGTTATAAGTTAAATAATCTGTCTAAAGAATTGTTGGAAAAATTACTTGTGTCACGCACAAGGTAGATGTCCTAACTGACTTGCCAAGGGTATAGTTTGTTAACAAGAAATGTGTGGAGTGCTTGAAAAACTAGTTTTAATGACTCCAACCTAAGTGTATGTAAACTTCAAACTTCCACTGTACATATGAGATGAGTAATGCAAAACATGTAAACATTATTGAAGTGACTGGTGTTCCATTATTAAAGTGGCATGTGATTTCAAGTCTATGTATATAGGCAGCTGACTCTAATGTGCTAGTGATGGCTATTTAAAAGTCTGATGGCCTTGAGCTGTTTCAGTCTCTCAGTCCCAGCTTTGATGAACCTGTACTGACCTCGCCTTCTGGATGATAGCGGTGTGAGCAGGCAGTGGCTCGGGTGGTTGTTGTCCTTGATGATCTTTTTGGCCTTCCTGTGACATCCCTGATGATGTGTTGGGCAGACTGTACCACCCTCTGGAGAGCCCAGTGGTTGCGGGCGGTGCAGTTACTGTTCCAGACGGTAATACATCCCGACAGGATGCTCTCAATTGTGCATCTGTAAAAGTTTGTGAGGGTTTTAGGTACCAAGCCAAATTTCTTCAGCTCACTGAGGTTGAAGAGGCACTGTTGCACCTTCTTCACCACACAGTCTGTGTGGGTAGACCCTTTCAGTTTGTCAGTGATGTGTACGCAGAGGACCTTCTCCACTGCGATACCGTCAATGTGGATAGAGGGGTGCTCCCTCTGCTGTTTCCTGAAGTCCACGATTCATCTCCTTGGTTTTGTTGACCTTGAATGAGAATTTATTTCCCTGGCATCACACTCCCAGTGCCCTCACTTCCTCCCTGTAGGCTGTCACGTCATTGTTGGTAATCAAGCCTTCTACTGATGTGTCGTCTGCAAACTTGATAATTGAGTTGGAGGTGTGCTTGGGCACACAGTCATGGGTGAACAGGAAGTACAGGAGGGGGCTGAGCATGCACCCTTGTGGGGCCCCAGTGTTGAGGATCAGCGAAGTGGAGGTGTTGTTTCCTACCTTCACCACCTGGGGGTTGCCCATCAGGAAGTCCAGGACCTAGTTGTACAGGGCGGGGTTCAGACCCAGGGCCATGAGCTTAATGATGTGCTTGGAGGGTACTATGGTGTTGAATGCTGAGCTATAGTCAATGAACAACATTTTTACATAGGTATTCCTCTTGTACAGATGGGATAGGGCAGTGTGCAGTGCGATGGAGATTGCATCGTCTCTGGATCTGTTGGGGTGGTAAGCAAATTGAAGTGGGTCTAGGGTGACATGATATGATCCTTGACTACTCTCAAAGCACTTCATGATGACAGAAGTGAGTGCTACGGGGTGATAGTTATGTAGTTCAGTTACCTTTGCTTTCTTGGGCACAGGAACAATGGTGGGCATCTTGAAGCATGTGGGGACGGCAGACTGGCATAGGGAGAGATTGAATATGTCCGTAAACACACCAGCCAGCTGGTCTGCACATGCTCTGATGACGTGGCTAGAGATACCGTCTGGGCCGGCAGCCTTGCAAGGGTTAACACTCTTCAATGTCTTACCACGGAGAAGGAGAGCCCACAGTCTTTGGTAGCGGGCCGTGTCAGTGGCACTGTGTTATCCTCAAAGCGGGCGAAGAAGGTGGTTAGCTTGGCCAGAAGTAAGACGTCGGTGTCCTCAACATGTCTAGTTTTCCTTTAGTAGTCAGTGATTGTCTGTAGACCCTGCCACATACCTCTCGTGTCTGAGCTGTTGAATTGCGACTCCACTTTGTCTCTATACTTACGTTTTGCCTGTTTGATTGCCTTGTCGAGGGAATAGCTACATTGTTTGTATTCTGCCATATTCCTAGTCACCTTGCCATGGTTAAATGCGGTGGTTCGCTTCTTCAGTTTTGCGAGAATGCTGCCATCTATTCACGGTTTCTAGTTTAATAGTCACAGTGGGTACAACATCTCCTATACACTTCCTGATAAACTCAGTCACCGTATCAGTATATTCATTAATATTAATCTCTGAAGCTACCCGGAACATATCCCAGGCCGCGTGATCTAAACAATCTTGAAGCATGGATTCCGATTGACCTGCATTGAACAGTCCTTAGCACGGCTACTTCCTGTTTGAATTTCTGCCTATAGGAAGGGGGGAGCACACTGGAGTCGTGGTCAGATTTGCCGAAAGGAGGACGGGGGAGGGCCTTGTAGTCATCCAGGAAGTTGGAGTAGCAGTGGTCGAGTGTTTTAGCAGTGCGAGGACTACAGTCGATGTGTTGATAGAACTTTGGCAGCCTTTTTCTCAAATTTGCTTTGTTAAAATCCCCAGATACAATAAATGCAGCCTCAGGATATGTTTTTTCCAGTTTGCATAAAGTCCAGTAAGATTCTTTGAGGGCCGTCGTGAGGGGGGATATACAGGGCTGTGACAATAACCAAAAATAATTATCTTAGGAGATAATATGGTCTGTATTTCATTGTGAGGCATTCTAGGTCAGGGGATCAAAAGGACTTGAGTTCCTGTATGTTATCACAATCATACCGTGAGTCGTTAATCATGAAACATACGACCCCGCCCTTCTTCTTCCCGGAGAGATATTTATTCCTGTCTGTGCGATGAACTGAGAACCCAACTGGCTGGACCGACTTAGACAGTATATCCCGAGAGAGCCATGTTTCCTTGAAACAGAGTATGTTACAATACCTGATGTCTGTCTGGAAAGAAACCCTCGCCCTAAGCTCATCAACATTATCATCCAGAGACTGAACATTAGCGAGTAATATACTCCAAAGCGGTGGATGGTATGCATGCCTACTAAGTCGGACTAGAAGACCACTCCGAGTACCTCTCCTCCGCCGGCGGTGTTTTGGGTCGGCTTCTGGAATCAGTTCAATTGCCCTGGGGGGTGCAAACAAAGGATCCGCTTCGGAAAGTTCCTGGTCGTAATGCTGCTGGTGCTGGAAAGTTACCGCCACTCTGATATCCAATAGTTCTTCCCGGCTGCATGTAATAACAAAAAACATTTTCTGGGCTAATAATGTAAGAAACAATACTTAAAAAACGAAATACTGCGAAGTTTCCTAAGAGCTAGAAGCATGGCAGCCCTCTCTGTCGGCGCCATTTCGTATGAATAGGCTAGCTGCTGTGCCAAATAGCTCCTCAGACCCGCCCTTGTTCGGCAGGATCACTGGACAGAGACTAGCTGTCCCAACAACTACGTTGCAGAATCCAAACTAAAAAAGTTAGCTAGCTACTAATACACTTTCAAAACAACAAACTTTTAAAAACAACAAATCCGAGCTCTCCCTCGTTCCGCGTTCAGAAGTGTTGGAAAAAGTTATCAATAATCAACTGACTGGCTTTCTTGATGTCTATAGTATTTTCTCTCATATGCAATCTGGTTTCTGCCCAGGATATGGATGTGTCATTGCCACCTTAAAGGTCCTAAATTATGTCACCATTGCCCTTGATTCTAAGCAATGTTGTGTTGCTATTATTTTGACTTGTTCAAAGCTTTTGATATGCTAGACCATTCCATACTTGTGGGAGGAGTATTGATGTCTCTGAGGGGCCTTTGGCCTGGTTTGCTAACTACCTCTCTCAAAGAGTGCAGTGTATAAAGTCAGAACATCTGCTGTCTCAGCCACTGCCTGTCACCAAGGACTCGATCCTAGGCCCCACACTCTTTTCAATTTACATCAACAACATACCTCGGCAGTAAGCTTTCTCATCCATTTATATGCAGATGATACAGATGATATATGCAGTTTTATACTCAGCTGGGCCCTCACCGGATTTTTTGTTAAATGCTCTACAACAAAGATGTCTTAGTGTCCAACAAGCTTTCTCTGCCCTTAACCTTGTTCTGAACACCTCCAAAACAAAGGTAATGTGGTTTGGTAAGAAGAATTCCCCTCTCTCCACCGGTACGATTACAACCTCTGAGGCTTTAGAGCTTGAGTTAGTCACCTCATACAAGTACTTGGGAGTATGGCTAGACGGTACACTGTCCTTCTCTCAGAAAATATCAAAGCTGCAGACTATAAGGTTAAATCTAGACTTGATTTCCTCTATCGTAATCATTCCTCTTTCACTCCATCTTCCAAACTAACCCTGATTCAGATTACCATCCTACCCATGCTAGATTACGAAGACGTAATTTATAGATCGGCAGGTAAGGGTGCTCTCGAGCGGCTATATGTCCTTTACCATTCGGCCATCAGATTTGCCACCAATGCTCCTTATAGGACACATCACTGCACGTTATACTCCTCCGTAAACTGGTGATCTCTGTATACCCATAGCAAGACCCATTGGTTGATGCTTATTTATAGGCCTCATTCCCCCGTATCTGAGATACCTACTGCAGCCCTCATTCTCCACATACAACACATGTTCTGCCAGTCACATTCTGTTGAACGTCCCCAAACCACACACATCCCTGGGTCGCTCCTCTTTTCAGTTCGCAACTGGAACGAGCTGCAAAAAAACACTCAAACTGGACAGTTTTCTCTCTTTATCTCTTCATTCAAAGACTCAATCATGGACACTCTTACTGACAGTTGTGGATGCTTCACATGTGTATTGTTGTCTCTACCTTCTTGCCTTTGTGCTGTTGTCTGTGCCTAATAATGTTTGTACCATGTGTAATGACTGTCCTGTTCAGGACAGGTCACCATGGACCACAGTCCTACAGATATATCTCTCACACCCACCACAGGGGGGAGATGAGGGGTTTTATGACACCGCATGCCCATTGTAAATCTTAAGGCAGCAGACAAAATCCTTTGTCAACTCAGTGTGGAGGTTTGGAATGTGTGAGTGGGCCCTATGGAGAATCTAACTCAGAACGATACATGCAATAAATGGACTTAGGTAAATATATTTCATCAGCAAAAATGGTGGTAATAACGATAGATGGAATATGAAAATGAATGTCGTTTTTGTGATGTTATTAAAGGTTAAATGACGACATTATAACGAAAACATTGTAACTTGAAGAGTTTCCATAATATGCACATGATGTATACATATTGTATCTTGTGTGGAAAATGTCCAGATCAAAAATAATGTTTTGGAAAAGTGAACTGTGAAATTAGTTGTCTAAGGTCTGAGTAGTCGCAACCCCAAAATGCAACATGAGGTTGAGGAAGACAAAAGAACCTCTTAACAATATATGCTACGGACCACCCGGTTATTCTATCCAAGGAATCGTGTGTCTACACTGCTTTCATTCCCAAACTGGAACCGTCTACAGTCGTGGCCAAAAGTTTTGAGAATGACACAAATATTAATTTTCACAAAGTTTGCTGCTTCAGTGTCTTTAGATATTTTTGTCAGATGTTACTATGGAACACTGAAGTACAATTACAGGCATTTCATAAGTGTCAAAGGCTTTTATTGACAATTACATGACGTTGATGCAAAGAGTCAATATTTGCAGTGTTGACCCTTCTTTTCAAGACCTCTGCAATCCACCCTGGCATGCTGTCAATTAACTTCTGGGCCACATCCTGACTGATGGCAGCCCATTCTTGCATAATCAATGCTTGGAGTTTGTCAGAATTTGTGGGTTTTTGTTTGTCCACCCGCCTCTTGAGGATTGACCACAAGTTCTCGATGGGATTAAGGTCTGGGGAGCTTCCTGGCCATGGACCCAAAATATTGATGTTTTGTTCCCCGAGCCACTTAGTTATCCCTTCTGCCTTATGGAAAGGTGCTCCATCATAAAGGCATTGTCCGTCACCAAACTGTTCCTGGATGGTTGGGAGAAGTTGCTCTAGAATGATGTGTTGGTATCATTCTTTATTCATGGCTGTTCTTAGGCAAAATTGTGAGTGAGCCCACACTCCCTTGGCTGAGAAGCAACCCCACACATGAATGTTCTCAGGATGCTTTACTGTTGGCATGACACAGGACTGATGGTAGCGCTCACCTTGTCTTCTCCAGACAAGCTTGTTTCCGGATGCCCTCAGCAGTCCAATCCCTGTACCTTTTGCAGAATATCAGTCTGTCCCTGATGTTTTTCCTGGAGAGAAGTGGCTTCTTTGCTGCCCTTCTTGACACCAAGCCATCCTCCAAAAGTCTTCGCCTCACTGTGCGTGCAGATGCACTCACACCTGCCTACTGACATTCCTGAGCAAGCTCTGTACTGGTGGTGCCCCGATCCCGCGGCTGAATCAACTTTAGGAGACGGTCCTGGCGCTTGCTGGACTTGCTTGGGCACCCTGAAGCCTTCTTCACAACAATTGAACCACTCTCCTTGAAGTTCTTGATGATCCGATAAATGGTTGATTTAAGTGCAATCTTACTGGCAGCAATATCCTTGCCTGTGAAGCCCTTTTTGTGCAAAGCAATGCTGACGGCACGTGTTTCCTTGCAGGTAACCATGGTTGACAGAGGAAGAACAATGATTCCAAGCACCACCCTCCTTTTGAAGCTTCCAGTCTGTTATTTGAACTAAATCAGAATGACAGAGTGATCTCCAGCCTTGTCCTCGTCAACAATCACACCTGCGTTAATGAGAGAATCACTGACATGATGTCAGCTGGTCCTTTTGTGGCAGGGCTGAAATGCAGTGGAAATGTTTTTTGGGGATTCAGTTAATTTGCATGGCAAAGAGGGACTTTGCAATTAATTGCAATTCATCTGATCACTCTTCATAACAGTCTGGAGTATGTGCAAATTGCCATCATACAAACTGAGGCAGCAGACTTTGTGAAAATTAATATTTGTGTCATTCTCAAAACTTTTGGCCACGACTGTACACGGCTAATTAGTCGTCCGGAGAAGACCCCTTTTCATAACGAGGGCAAGAAAACAGACTTCTAAGAGAAAGGACACTAACATCGTGTGGACAATCAAAGACTTACACCCGGTAACGAAAGAAGTGCCACCATCAGAGAAGAGACCTTCGACAAGTAATTACATCATTATATTGTAACCCATAAGAGCAGCAGTTCGGGACAAGGTGTAAGGGCTAAACTAAGCATAGTTTACAAATGTATTCAAGTGTGCTTTTCTCTCGTGCACTCTCTCTTTCTCTCTCTTTCTAAATCCCCATTTTGTGTAACAGGTGAAACTGGAACATTTTTCATTGTACTAAGTTTTAATCAATAGCCTAGACTGTTTGTTTGTGTATGTGTATCTTATGTTATCATTTAGCATTTTAGTAAATAAATGATCAACTCAATTGGTGTGGTACAGAATTATTTAGTGAGACTCGGGTTTGTGCAGATTCACGAATTATGCGATGTTCAGGATGAGACTGTAGAGGAAATTAATGAATTAGCGACTGCTGTAAAATCTATATTCTGATAGTTAATTAGGGAAAACGGAAACTCAATAAAAAACTAACTTTTCCCATGGTGCCCCAGGTTACTGAGTTAATGATTACCTGATTAATTGAAAGACATAATTATAAACAGTTAATAATTAGATGAACAGCAGTCGTCACATAAATCAATACGTCACAACACATGTTTTGTGCTGCTACCATGCTGTGTTGTCATGTGTTTCTGCCATGCTTTGTTGTTGTCTTCGGTCTCTCTTTATGTAGTGTTTTGGTGTCTCTACTGTCGTGATGTGTTTTTTTGTCCTATATTTTTATTTTTAATCCCATCCCAGTCCTCGCAGGAGGCCTTTTGCCTTTTGTTAGGTCGTCATTGTAAATAAGAATTGGTTCATAACTGACTTGCCTAGCTAAATAAAGCTTAAATAAAAAATACCTGACTCAGCCAAGGCATGACTTTGTGGTTAGAAAGAGAAAGAAAATCTGATGGGCTTTACCAATATCCTGGATCGCTACGCATTTTTCACACTCTCCTCGCAGTTTAATGCAGCCAGCAGAATTGCGACGTATCTCTCTGCAGGTCATACCGGAAGGCTTTGTCAAAACAACATCCTCATTCACACTCCCCTCTGTGGAAAAAAAGAAGCCCAATATCATTTATGTAAACATTAACACCATGTTATTGTATAATAACAGTTGTTTAATTAGGACTGAGGTATACCCTCTGAGGGGTTGATGTCAAAGTTAGCGTCTGCGTCCATGACAGGCCCCATGGAGCCGAAGATATTCCGGGCCATGTCCATCATAGGAGCGAACATGTTGTGGAACCCATGGAAGTCTGGGTCCTTCAGAGGGGACCTGACCACACGGGAGCGCACCTCGCCCGTCTCTGCCATCTCTGCTCTCTCATTGGCCCTCTCACTATGACCCCATATACTGGGCATGTGGAAGGGGCTGGAGAACATGGGAGGGTTGAGGGAGCGCATGTGGTCGAACACCCTCAAGCTGTCCATGAAGATACTGTCCACCCCATCGGCCACGTCGGAGTAGCGCTCCTCCAGGTTCTGGAACCTCTGGCTCTGCTCCTGGTCCTCCCTCTCCAGAACATCCATGTTCTCCCCGTTGATCCAGATGGAGAATGGAGAGGTCCTGTTCAGAACCTCCTCCAGCTGAGAGGGAAACAGGAGAAAGCAGCTAGTACAACAGTGACCTATTTTATTTGGAAGGATTGTATAATAGCTTAAACCCATTGATCAGTGGTTGTGCATGTCTCTGTGTAAGTCTAGCTTACACAACATATTTGAACTACAATTGCAAACCAATGTGGAGATTGATTGATGATAGTTCTGTGTAGTTGAGGCGATACCTGTCTGCCGATCAGTCCGGCGCCACTGCTGCAGGTCCTGGAGTAGTATTTGATGCAGGTGTTCTTCAGACAGGGCTTGCACTCCTCCCACAGAGACTGCATGGTGCCGTTACACACCTCCTGCTCCTCACTCAGTTTAGTCTCCATCTCCTGAGCTGCCTTCAGAGCATCCTGGGAAACAAACACAGCAACTGAGTCAGTGGTCTAAAAAGAACTAGGTGACTATAGCTGATGAATTGAACACAAAATGTAGTGTGATCTTTAACTTATTTTTGTCCAAAACAGTGATGAAAGCTCATGGTACTGTGCGTTGCTCAAATGCACTGTACCTCTTTTTGCTGTTTAGTTTTCTCCAGGGCACTCAAGAACTTATTGTGATCATCTCCAGACCTCTCCATCACTGTCTTCATCTCCTTCACCCCACTGATGGCATTCTCTATCTGCTTGTCCAGGTACTTCACCCCCAGGAGAGAAATCTCTGCAGAGAACAATCGCTCAAAATAAATCTCCCCAGCGACTTAAAAATATCCTGCATTATACAGTATACGGTTATTCTGAACAATTTGAAGATATTTAGTTATATGATGGCTTACGGCTTAGATCCTCCTTTGATGGAGGCAGCAGACACTCAGTAGATACCAGAAGCAAAGCAAGGCCCACTAGTGACCCAAAGACTCTCATCTTTACTGTTTCTTAGATACCAAGCGACTGATGCAGTACACACCTGAAAAACAGAGGGGGCTTAGGGTATTTTGGTTGTAATCATAACGCCTCTTATGTAAAGCACTGCAAAATGACCTCATAGTCCAGTGATTCCCAAACTTTTTATAGTCCCATACCTTTTCAAACATTCAACCTTCAGCCGCACGCACTCTTTTTATAGTCCCATACCCTTTCAAACATTCAACCTTCAGCTGCGCACACTCTCTAGCACCAAGGTCAGCGCACTCTCAAATGTTTTTTTTTGCCAACATTGTAAGCCTGCCACACACACACTATACGATACATTTATTAAACATAAGAATGAGTGTCAATTATGGTCAGTAAAGAAAACTTTAGGTTCGTCTCTCAATTTAAAAAAAACAATGTGTCAATACTTTGCCCCTTGATAACCAGCCCACTTCTGTATGTTGTAAAAGCGTTACAAGCTGCCCATATCATTGCATAGTGCAGAAAATACGCGAGAGTACAGGGGCCTTGCTTTAACAAAGTTAGCCATTTTCACTGTAGTGTCCAAAACGCCTTTCAAGCTGTCAGGCATTCCCTTGGCAGCAAGAGCCTCTAAGTGGATGCTGCAGTGTACCCAAGTGTCGTCGGGAGCAACTGCTTGCACATCGTTACCAGTCCACTATGTCTCCCTGTCATGGCTTTTGCTCCATCAGTAGAGATACCAACACATCTTGACCACCAAAGTCCATTTGATATCACAAAGCTGGCCAGTACTTTAAACATATCCTCTCCTGCTGTCCTGGTTTCCAGTGGTTTGCAGAAGAGGATGTCTTCCTTAATTGACCCTCCATAAACGTAACAGACATATAACAGGAGCTGTGCCAGGTCGCCATGTCTGTTGACTCATCCAGCTGTAATGCATAGAATTCACAGGCTTGTATGCAAAGCAGTAATTGTTTCAAAACATCTCCTGCCGTGTCCCTGATGCGTCGTGAAACAGTTTTGTTTGATGAAGACATTGTCTGTATCATTTTTTTGGCCTTTCCCCCCAGCATTGTCCCAGCCATATCCACGGCAGCAGGGAGAATTAAGTCCTCCACAATAGTATGGGGCTTGCCTGTCCTAGCCACTTGGTAGCTCACCATATACGACTTCTAGCTACTTGTTAATGGTATCTGTTGCTTTTATACATGTCTTACTACTTGAAAGTCATCTTAATTCTCACTCAAAAAACTCCCATGGCTTATTTTTCAAATTGGCATGTTTTGTTTCTAAATGTCTGCGCAAGAGTGAAGGTTTCATCGAGTTGTGAGATAGTACTTTTGGCACTACTCCCAATATAAGTGAACCCCAAATCAATGTAGTTCTCATCATATTTGCTCTGGTCCAACGTCCCTGTCTGTTGTTTGGGTGCTTTCCCGGGTAAGGGGGCAGTAGCTGCATCAGATTCACAGCTGTCAGTGTCCATGCTAGCTGGGCTAGCAACAACACGTAGAAATACTGATGCTAAGCATTGGATGTGCTTGTGGAAGCAGAATAACTTGGGTCGTCGACAGGTGCAGGTGGAGTACTGCTGGTAGTAGCAGTACTACCAGTAGAGCTGTATGTGTCTCTATGGATGCGGGCCTTACTTTCCTTTAACCATTTATCCTTTTTCAAGCGAACTGAATGAGCAGCAGCTAAGTTTGGATACATACGGGCCGTTAGTGAGAGAGTAACGGTTAATGTGATTGGATGTTAATTATTTGACTAGGCTACTTGTATTTGACATCGTGTTGTTATTTCGCTGAACATTAGATGGTTTCATTTTATTTTTGGAAGTGAAACGAGGCTACTCAGGTGAGAAAAAACACCCAAATGTGTAGCCCCGTTGGAAAATATAAATGGACTGTTTCAAAATGTGAAAAATAGACGTGTATCACGTTTTTATTTGGCGTACTGCCGACGTAATTGCGCGTTTGAGAATACCTGTATTACCCCAGTTTGGGAGTACCTGTATAGTCCACGTCTGACCTTGGTGTTGTTGTGATGTTGATATTACCCACTAGAGGGTAATGTTGCCCATATAACGATGACAATACTGTGACACAGCATCATTTGAAACCTTTTTCCTTTAATGCTGACATTTGCTGATTTGTTCCAAACGATAAAGTGTGTTTATACTGCATTGCCAGCATAGACATTTATCCTATTGTATACTTTTTTAATTTGATAAAAGTATTGACATTAGGCTCAAGATAAACCCGGTGACACAGATACAATGCAGAGATTAGGGGCTGGATTCAACCCTTAGCACCGAAGAGCAGCGTTGTAGCGCGGTTGAAATGTAAAGGTCATTTTCGATCGAGTCGACATATGCAGTGTTTACTGTGAATGCAGTCTCCTCAAACACAGAAACATTGCCTATACAATTTAATCACGCTACAAACGCTGATCTTCGGCGCTAGAGATTGAATCCAGCCCTAGTGGGCGTTTATCTGATAGATCTCCCTGTTGGAATGGAGCCGAAACAAACACAAATTCTTCTCCACTAATCTCTGTGATTATTCCAGGCAGCCCTATAATCCCTTGTGTATTCAACACGCTCACTGTACAACTTCCCAGAAAACACTGAATTGTTGGAAAAAAAATAAAGCCCAATGTTTAGATTTGGAAAACATTGCACATCCTTCCAATTGTGGTGCCAGATATTCAGTTGAAATGTCACCATTGGAGGAAATATCTTGCCATTAAGGAAATGGCAAGATACAGCCATAATGTTGACATTTTCAGACACAGGACTAGCCTTACATATTTTACAGGTCTGGGTGGATACAAGGGAAAATAATCATGGGAGAAAAAGAAGTTTCAAACAATGTCCTACTCATAAATAAGGTCCAATAGCACTTGTATGACTTGCAGGAAAAAGTAGAACACCATTAATAGAACCCAGAAGTAGAACCCACAATTCTGCTCAATCCAGCAGATGGACTGAGCTCTGTATTAAAAGGGATTTGCACATTCTAGTATACTCCTACAAGGGGAAAAAAATGGGGCTTGAGAACTGCAGCGTCCAGACTTAATTGCTCTCTGCTTGTCCATCTCACGCAAACATGCCCTGTGCAGCTACAATATCAACGCAATAACAGCACTCTAACTCAGAGAGACTTTGTGCCTTTGAGGGTGTTGAATTTAATTATCCAATTGTGGAGTCTTTATAGCAAATGCATTGGATAAAGCTTGCAGCCTTAAAATGTTGCGATATACGCAGTACATATCTGGGTCATTCACAGGCAGAGGCAGCGGCAGTTTTGAACAGAGGTCACCCATGAGTAAGAATGAGGAATAACAGTAACATCACTGTGCAGAATTTCTGCAGAATCAAATAGAAACAATATTTATCATAATAAACCACATGGCAAAAAATAGTAGCATCAGCCCCAGGTACAATTCTAAAGACAAATCAAGCATTTCAAGGATACTCCTACTGCAGTTTTGTCTAGTGCCGCAGAAGGCAGCTATGCACAGGGCTGATACCCTGAAGACACACAATATGCGTTTTCCTCCCAGCCAGCCGGGACTGCCAGGCAGAAGAGGATCACTCACCTCCCTGTTGATCTTGCCTCTTCAGAGCGGATGAAGCGCAGTGAGGCTGTCTTCCGCTAGGTATTTATACAGGACCTAGCAGTGATGTTGACACTGATTCACGCCCTGTGGCTTTGGACTTTTCCAGAAGTTGTGTAATTCCCAGTCACAGCTCAGAAATGTGGAGCAGCCAGGAGTGGGCACTGTTGCACCGTGTGTCACTAAGCTCCTTCTGGCTACTCTCTGGCTCCTGGGAGACAATGTCAATAGAGGGAGGATTGTGTCATCTTTGTGGGTCAGTGAACATGGTCTGGGCACATGGAGGAGGGGGCTTTCAAGATGATTGATCCTTATATTATATATACATCCCCATGACTCAGTGCATCTGCGCATCATTACACACACACACACACACACACACACACTTGGATCATCCAAAAGGAGTCAAATTCAAATTATAATGTTATCAGCCTAACAAATGCAAACATTTACTGTAACACCTTGTAGCTCAAATTCAAAACATATCCATGAACTCCACACTTGGCTCAAAACACAACTGTCCCAGGCTCCAGCTTCACACAAAATCATGACCAAGCACAGGTACGGGAATGTTGATGATGTGTTGCTGCTGAATCCAACAGGTTATAAAAGGGTTCTTTAATGAGCCCTGCAAATGTAAACCTCTTACTTTATGCTCTCATCATCCTGTTGCCAAGCTGAGCTCTACAGCCAGGCCAGTGGCCAGATGTCTCCAGTTAGGAGTATACTTTATTTTTTCCTGTGACGCAAGATCATTACATAAGCTCATTCAGAAATGAAACGATATAAAAGGAGGAAATGGAAAAAGTAGATTCCTGGCTACACTCCACCTAAAACACACAGAGAATAACAAGTTCTGGGCCCTAATGTTGAATGTCTGCTCGGGTGATATTTACTGTATGCACACACTCATACCTTGGCACTGTGTCAGCAGTCTTCAGGGGCTGATTTGTGGTTTCAAATAAGAGGAAAGGTGAAAGTTCATTTGTGCAGGACATTACAGCTGGAGCGTCCTAGCAACAAGACCTCAATTGGTCCAGTTTAATATTAATTCTCTCCTATTTGTGTTATTCTCATGCAAAGACACATTTTGATTTCGAATGTGGGTACGCACTTGACACACCAGTTTGAAGGAAATAAATGAGATCATATGTAAACAAACTTGAATAATGCCCTTGGCATCGGTCCTCATGGCCTGATGTTTGGTTTTGTGAAGAATAGAAAAGGACTCAGCCAAGTTTAGTGTCTACACTCAAGTCCACAGACATGATTTGTCATCCACATCCAGACGAGCTCAAGGTTGATTTGTGATGGTGTCTGGCCCTTGTGAGAGATGCTGTTGTGTTTAGGCGGGCAGACACGTCTCCTCCCCCTCTCCTCTCTCCCCCTCACTTCTCCTCTCTCCCCAACTTCTCCTCTCTCCCACTCTCCAGCAGGCCCAGACCAGGGCAGAGCAAGACGTGCCTGGGCCTGCAGCCTCTCCTACCTCCTCCCTTTCCATCCCCTTCTCCCCTTCCCATTCGTCCCTTCTCTCATCTTTCATCTTTCATCCTCCATCCTTCTCCTCCTCTCCTCCCTTCCTTCCAAGTGCATGTGACCAGTCAAGGTCATTCACAGACTGAGACACAGTCACAGGCAGACGTGTGACTATCACTTCCCACAGAACACAGGGATCTCTTGAGACATGCAGTAGACACTCTCTCTCCCACAGTGATAAACTGCTGCTGGGAATGACAACAGCTGCTCCCTCTGAGAAATGTTCTATTGCGTTACTCCCAAAATAACACTGATTGCAAATCATGCTATTGATTTGTATCACTTTAATTGCTCATGCCTTGTTATACAGTGTCTAACCACAGCAGTGGGTTTGGAATGCCTTTAAGTTTGGTGGATGTCAGGTTATTATGATGGCTGGTGTCTGTGTGATTACAAGTGCCTTTGGCAAGGATGCTTTCCATCAGTATCAGGGTATATGTACAGTAAGGCAAAAAAATATTCTAGGACAATGAAAAATGACAGTAATCTATATTTTCTGCTGATTCTCAGCACCATATTGTATCCTCCTGCAGTATTAATCAAGAAGGTTCCTAGTAATTTCACATAGTGCCCACTGGGTGGCAGTAGATGTAACGTAAGAAATGCTGAGATGTGTACTTTCTCAGTAGCTGCTGCTATAAATGAAGGACTGGACATGTTGGGTGTGTCAAAACGTAGATCAATTATCTTTGCAGTGTGATAAATAGATGCAGTCCAGATACAAAATGTTTGAAATGCAAAAATAAATTGTGAAAAACGTCATCTTCAGTGCTTTCAGTAAAGCAATGTTCTCAGTGTTTTCATTGTTTCATCATTGTTCTGTTTTATCTTCCAAGTCATTTAAACCATTCTGGGTGGTAGCCTAGTCCCTTATGACTGCATGGGACAATTGTTTTCACTGTCTCTGAAGTTTGGCATCGAGATCAAAATCTCTTTGAAGTCATTATAGTCTATCCCAAATCACAACTCCACAAATTGAATTATGTTGGGGCTTCCTAATCTGCTAATGGAAGACTCAACATCCTAACTTAATATTCACTCTCAATCTTTAGAACCACATGCCCTCAGTTTAGCTCAATATTGTGTTACCAGCTACCGCTTTTTTGATGTAGCCTACAATACTACTGCATAACATTACTTAACTGTAAGTCAATGTCCTATTTACATAGTTTACATGACATAACTTCAGTAATTACTCTTGACCTTTAGACACATCATTAAAAGATCTCTCTACAAACAGCTGAATCACAGCTGCTATTAGAAACATGCAGGCATCAACATCTGTATGGATGTAAACATTGAAAGTGTTAAAAATAGTGACCTCTAAACTAGAGCCAACGATGGCATCTCTCTGCATCACTGAAAAACGAAAGCAGTCATGAACTTCCCATTAATCAGTGGCCAGGCTATTTATTTGATAACAGATTATATCAACATAAAACTGCTATGGATTGAAACAAAATGGCCCCTGTTTATAAAGTCATGAAACTGGATTGGAATTTAGGTTATTACAGGATGGCCGCCAGTAACATTGTTGTAAAGCTCAATCAAAGATGGCTTAAACAATATGTGATGACATGTCTGTACACAATCCAATGAGGTGCCAAAGTTAATGTGATGTGTCAAATGCAGAGCGACATGACCACATTGGTGTGAGCAAAGGGTAAGATACATTTGATTGCTTTGCATGTTGAAATAAAGAACGTGACAATAAAAGCATATGCACTTGTGTAGGAACATCTTAAGAAGCATATTTGATAGGTTATGAACATATTTTGCTTTTAGATATATTAAAAAAATGTAGTTCTCTTTTTGGTGCCTCAGGGCAACAATGTACAGTTAGGTTACTTTTCAGGTCAATATCATGCTCAATGAAATACATATCATTTGATGTAAAATGATGGCCTTTGGTCAATGTTTTTCCAACATATCCACTGACATTCACAGGCAATGGACACAGAGACATTCTATGAGCGAAAGGAGACTAATTGGTTAGAGCGTTGGACTAGTAACCGAAAGGTTGCAAGATTGAGTTGATAAGGTTCAAATCTGTTGTTCTTCCCCTGAACAAGGCAGTTAGCCCACTGTTCCTAGGCCGTCATTGAAAATAAGAATTTGTTCTTAACTGACTTGCCTAGATAAATAAAGGATCATTATTTTTTGGAGCAGTTAGGATCATACCCTCTGATAGTGAGGAAAGTGAGCTTGAGGACAGTGACAGTGAGGAAAAATGAACCATAGGTTTGAGAGGCAGTGAAATACTAGTTTATTCCCAATTTGTATTTTCTTATAAAAATAGTGCTTGTTTCTACTATGTTTCACTTAATGAATGTTCTGTAAATATCACATTTTCCTTGGTGTTTTATTACCTTTATGGCGCAGCGTTGCCCTGAGGCAACAAGAACAATTCTGGGTGTGGGGGGTAAAGTGAATGTTTTTATTATTGCTAAATTATCAGAAAGCCTAAATCTTCCCCAAAAAATAGAATGGAATATTTAAAACAAATGAAAAACCAAGATGTGTGCAGCTCACATTACAGACGCTGTCTGCATAGGAGCTTACATCATATGGTTAGATCTCCAAGACAAAAGGTCATTTCACACTGGGTAGAGACAAATTCTTACCTTGTGATTATGGATTGAAGCGAAAACAGATGTTTGTCTCTGTCGCTCTCACACGCTCTCTCTTTCTGAGATCTCTTTCAACTACATTTTCTAAAGATGGAGCTTTATCAAGTCAAGCTGGAAGTGGAACCCATTTCTTAAGTAACAAACTGCTGTCAGAACCTTTTCCAAACAAAGGATTCTAGTTTACCCATCCATTGATTTACTGGCTATTAGGATCCTATCCAAGATCACAACATTTTGTGCATTCGCTGAGTATTAGAAAACATCAGTGGAGCACAATAAGACTTAGACAATCACTAAGATAGGACGATAATAGACCAAAGTGGACCGAAGCAATTAAGAGGTTTCTGTTGGAACCATAGAGCAGCTGGATCATTTACTCTGTATGGGCCTTGAAGTACAAGGAGAGAAGGCCCCAGGCAAAAGGTTCACTCAGAGGTCAGAGAAAATCAAATCTAACCCAATTTTATTTGTCACATGCGCCAAAAACCACAGGTGGAGACCTTACAGTGAAATGGTTACTTACAAGCCCTTAACCACAATGTAGTTTTAAGAAGAATAAGTGTTAAGAATGTATTTACTAAAATAAACTGAAGTAAAAAATAAAACAGAAATAGGAAAAATAATTATAGAAAAAAATAAAAAATAATTGAAGAGTAATAATAAAATAACAGTAGCGAGGCTATATACATGGGGTACCGGTATAGAGTGAATGTGCGGGGGCACAGACTAGTTGAGGTAATTGAGGTAATATGTACATGTAGGTAGAGGTAAAGTGACTATGCATAGGTAGCCGGGTAGCCATTTGATTAGCTGTTCAGGAGTCTTGTGGCTTGGGGTAGAAGCTGTTACAAGACTTTTGGACGTAGACTGCTTGCCGTGCGGTAGCAGAGAGAACAATCTATGACTTGGGTCGCCGGAGTCTTTGGCAATTTTTAGGGCCTTCCTCTGACACCACCTGGTATAGAGGTCCTGGATGGCAGAGGTCCTTGGCCCCAGTGATGTACTGGGCTGGAACGCATGCAATACCTTCTGTAGTGCCTTGCTGTCGGAGGTTCGAGCAGTTGCCATTCCAGGCGGTGATGCAGTCAGTCAGGATGCATCTCGATGGTGCAGCTGTAGAACCTTTTGAGGATCTGAGGGCCCATGCCAAATCTTTTCAGTCTCCTGAGGTGTAATAGGTGTTGTTGTGCCCTCTTCATGACTTACATGGTGTGTTTGGACAATGATAGTTTGTTGGTGATGTGGACACCAAGGAACTTGAAGCTCTCAACCTGGTCCACTACAGCCCCGTTGATGAGAATGGGGCCGTGCTCGGCCCTCCTTTTCCTGAAGTTCACGATCATCTCCTTTGTCTTGATCACGTTGGGAGAGAGGTTGTTATCCTGGCACCACACTGCCAGGTCTCTGACCTCGTCCCTATAGGTTGTCTCATTGTTGTCGGTGATCACGCCTACCACTGTTGTGTCGTCGGCAAACTTAATGATGGTGTTGGAATCATGCTTGGCCATGCAGTCATGGGTGAACAAGGAGTACAGGAGGGGACTGAGCACGCACCCCTGAGGGGCCCGTGTGTTGAGGATCAGCGTGGCAGATGTCTTGTTACCTACCCTTACCACCTGGGGGTGGCCTGTCAGGAAGTCCAGGATCCAGCTGCCCTGTCTGTCACACCAGCCTTCGCCTTCGCTCCCCCTCCTGTCCAGCTCAGGCATTCGGCATCGCCGGCGTTCTAGCTGCTGCCGAACCTACTGCTGGCAAAACCCTTCACTCATCAACCCTGGACATGTATCGTCATCATTACACACACCTGGTTCCAATCCCCACTATCACTGTATATATACTCCCTCTGCCATTTGTCTTTGTCGGTCATTGAAAATGTTACTTCTTTTCCTGAGAGGAATTTCCCTTACTATTTCCTGAGTACTTTAGATTTTGCACTTTGGGTTTGGCCTGTGCCTTTTTGTTCCTGAAGATATATTTTGAGCACAACAGAGTTTGTGTTTCGTCCCACTTTGATTTATGGTGCTTAAATAAACTCAGTAGATCTAAACCTGCGACTGCCTCCTGCCTACTCCTCTCTACACCAGTGACCCTGTCCAGATCCTCCATGTACTTCCTCTGTCATCCATATCTTGGTGACTGTTGATGTGACTAGTGCCCATATAGTTCACAGAGAAGCATCTGCCCTTTCTTCAGTGTGCTAACATTATAGCATCTTGATATTATTGTTGGGAGCAATTGATATCATAGTTGGCATTGCATGATCAACACAGCCATATGGAGGGCAATTAGACAGCCTGGTCTCAGAGCAAACACATTATATTTTTACAAAAATTGCACCAAATAAATTCTCCCCGTAATTGTCCTCTGTTCTTATAACACAACAAGAAACCTGGTCTCAGAAAAACACGTATATTACTATACTTCCTCCAAGACGGCGCATAGTTAGCTAAAATGCGTAGTGGTTGGACTGGTAGTTGTTTTTTTTGGACTGGTACTGTATGACTGGTACTGTATGTATGTATATATATATATATATATATATATACAGTACCAGTCAATTTTTTTAACAAACCTACTAATTCAAGTGTGTTTCTTTATTTTTACTATTTTCCACATTGTAGAATAATAGTGAAAACATCAAAACTACTAACACATGGAATCATGTAGTAACCTAGAAAAGTGTTAAACAAATCAAAATATATTTTAGATTCTTCAAAGTAGCCACCCTTTGCCTCGATGACAGCTTTGCACATTCTTGGCATCCTTTCAACAAGCTTCACCTGGAATGTTTTTCCAACAGTCTTGAAGGAGTTCCCACAAATGCTGAGCACTTATTGGCTGTTTTTCCTTCACTCTGCGGTCCAACTCATCCCAAACCATTACAATTGAGTTGAGGTCGGGTGATTGTGGAGGCCAGGTCATCTGATGCAGCACTCCATCAAATCAAATCTAATTTTTCAAATCAAATTTATTTATATAGCCCTTCGTACATCAGTTGATATCTCAAAGTGCTGTACAGAAACCCAGCCTTAAACCCCAAACAGCAAGCAATGCAGGTGTAGAAGCACGGTGGCTAGGAAAAACTCCCTAGAAAGGCCAAAACCTAGGAAGAAACCTAGAGAGGAACCAGGCTATGTGGGGTGGCCAGTCCTCTTCTGGCTGTGCCGGGTGGAGATTATAACAGAACATGGCCAAGATGTTCAAATGTTCATAAATGACCAGCATGGTCGTATAATAATAAGGCCGAACAGTTGAAACTGGAGCAGCAGCACGGTCAGGTGGACTGGGGACAGCAAGGAGTCATCATGTCAGGTAGTCCTGGGGCATGGTCCTAGGGCTCAGGTCCTCCGAGAGAGAGAAAGAGAGAATTAGAGAACGCACACTTAGATTCACACAGGACACCGAATAGGACAGGAGAGGTACTCCAGATATAACAAACTGACCCTAGCCCCCCGACACATAAACTACTGCAGCATAAATACTGGAGGCTGAGACAGGAGGGGTCAGGAGACACCACTCTCCTTCTTGGTCAAATAGCCCTTACATAGCCTGGAGGTGTGTTGGGTCATTGTCCTGTTGAAAAACAAATGATAGTCCCATTAAGCACAAACCAGATGGGATGGCATATCACTGCAGAATGCTGTGGTAGCCATGATGGTTAAGTGTGACTTGAATTCTAAATAAATAACTGACAGTGTCACCAGGAAAACACCCCACAACATCACACCTCCTCCTCCATGCTTCACGGTGGGAACCACGCATGCGGAGATTATCCTTTCACCTACTCTGCGTCTCACAAAGACACGGCGGCTGGAACCAAAAATCTCAAATTTGGACTGATCAGACCAAAGGACAGATTTCCACCGGTCTAATGTCCATTGCTCGTATTTCTTTGCCCAAACAAGTCTCTTCTTATTATTGGTGCCCTTTAGTAGTGGTTTCTTTGCAGCAATTCGACCATGAAGGCCTGATTTACGCAATCATTTATTTGAGCTGCAATTTCTGAGGCTGGTAACTCTAATGAACTTATCCTCTGCAGCAGAGGTAACTCTGGGTCTTCCTTTCCTGTGGCGGTCCTCATGAGGGCAAGTTTCATCATAGCGCTTGAGATTTTTTGCGACTGCACATTAAGAAACTTTAAATGTTTTTTAAATGTTTCGTATTGACTGACCTTCATGTCTTAAAGTAATGATGGAATGTCATTTCTCTTTGCTTATTTGAGCTGTTCTTGCCATAATATGGGCTTGGTCTTTTACCAAATAGTGCTATCTTCTGTATAGCATACCTTGTCACAACACAACTGATTGGCTCAAAAGGATTAAGTAGGAAAGAAATTCCACAAATTAACTTTTAACAAGACACACCTGTTCATTTAAATGCATTCCAGGTGACTACCTCATGAAGCTGGTTGAGATAATGCCAAGAGTGTGCAAAGCTGTCATCAAGGCAAGGGTGTGGAAAAAATATATTTTGATTTGTTTACACTTTTTTGGTTACTAAATAATTCCATAAGTGTTATTTTTTTTGTTTTGATGTATTCACTACAATTCTATCATACAGTAAATAGTAGAAATGAAGAAAAAACCATGAATGAGTGGGTGTGTCCAAACTTTTGACTAGTACTGTGCATACAGACATACATACATATATATAAAATACATATACAGTCTATTCGGAAAGTATTCAGAACCCTTCACTTTTTACACATGTTGTTACTTTACAGCCTTATTCTACTTATTCGAGATCAGTGTCCCTTCCATGGGACGGTTGAGCTAATGTAGGCTAATACGATTAGCATGAGGTTGTAAATAACAAGAAACAATTTCCCAGACATAGACATATCTGATATTGGCAGAAAGCCTACATTCTTGTTAATCTAACTGCACTGTCTAATTTACAGTAGCTATTACAGTGAAAGAATACCATGCTATTGTTTGAGGAGAGTGCACAATTTTGAACATGAAAAGTAATTAATTAACAAATTAGGCACATTTGGGTAGTCTTGATACAACATTTTGAACAGAAATGCAATGGTTAGCCTCCCGGGTGGCGCAGTGGTTAAGGGCGCTGTACTGAAACGCCAGCTGTGCCATCAGAGACTCTGGATTCGTGCCCAGGCTCTGTCGTAACCGGCCGCGACCGGGAGGTCCGTGGGGAGACTCACAATTGGCCTAGCGTCGCCCGGGTTAGGGAGGGGTTGGCCGGTAGGGATGTCCTTGTCTCATCGTGCACCAGTGACTCCTGTGGCGGGCCGGGCACAGTGCGTGCTAACCAAGGTTGCCAGGTGCATGGTGTTTCCTCTGACACATTGGTGCGGCTGGCTTCCGGGTTGGATGCACGCTGTGTTAAGAAGCAGCGCTGCTTGGACGCATGACTTTCCACCTTCGTCTCTCCCAAGCCCGTGCGGGAGTTGTAGCGATGAGACAAGATAGTAGCTACTAAAACAATTGGATACCATGAAATTGGGGTGAAAACGGGGTAAAATTTTAAAAAATAAAATAAATGGTTCATTGGATCAGTCACATACACTTCTGCCATCTAACGGCCAACATCTAAATTGCAGATGGGCTGGAATAATACATTATTTCAAAGAATATGGTACAAAGAATACAAAAGAACGTTTTACATTTTTTTATTATATTTTACCAGATCTATTGTGTTATATTCTCCTACATTCATTTCCCATTTCCATATACTTCAAAGTGTTTCCTTTCAAATGATACCAAGAATATGCATATCCTTGCTTCGGAGCCTGAGCTACAGGCAGATAGATTTGGGTATGTCATTTTAGGTGAAAATTGAATAAAAGGGACGGATCCTTGAGGAAAAAGAACAATTTAACTCATCAATCTACACACAATACCCCCATAATGACTAAGCAAAAACAGGATTTTAGATATTTTTGCAGATTCAGACCCTTTGTGATGAGACTCGAATATTGAGCTCAGGTGCACCCTGTTTTCATTGATCATCCTTGAGATGTTTCTACAACTTGATTGGTTTCAACTTGTGGTAAATTCAATTGACTGGACATGATTTGGAAAGGCACACAGCTGTCTATATAAGGTCCCACAGTTGACAGTGCATATCAGAACAAAAACCAAGCCATGAGGTTAAAGGAATTGTCAGTAGCGCTCCGAGACAGGATTGTGTCGAGGCACAGATCTGGGGAAGGGTACCAAAAAATGTCTGCAGCATTGAAGGTCCCCAGGAACACAGTGGCCTCCATCATTCTTAAATGGAAGAAGTTTGGAACCACTAAAACTTTTCCTAGAGCTGGTCACCTGGCCAAACTGAGCAATCGGGGGAGAAGGGTCTTGGTCAGGGAGGTGACCAAGAACCCAATGGTCACTGACAGAGCTCCAGAGTTTCTCTATGGAGATGAGTGAACCTTCCAGAAGGACAACCATCTATACAGCACTCCACCAATCAGGCCTTTATGGTAAAGTGGCCAGACGGAAGCCACTCCCGCTTGAAGTTTGTCTAAAGGTAATTAAAGGACTCACAGACCATGAGAAACAAGATTCGCTGGTCTGAATAAACCAAGATTGAACTCTTTGGCCTGAATGCCAAGAGTCACGTCTTGCACCACCCCTGCGGTGAATCATGGTGGTGGCAGCATCATGCTGTGGGGACGTTTTTTCAGCAGCAGGGACATGAAGACTAGTCATGCACTGTACATGTGTGTGTGTATAATGCAGGGCTGACAGAAAAGTTCCTTTTCCCCCCCTTCCACTTGCCTCTTCTATTTTTGCAGTAATGCTGCAATTAGTTGGTTGTAATTTTGGGAGAGCACATACATACATTCTTCTTTTAATAAAGAAAGAACACTAAAACAAACATGCTGCTATATAGACCGAGTGCTGACATGCAACTACACATTGACAATAAAATGGCAACCTAAATAGGATCCCCAATCAGAGACAACGATAAACAGCTGCCTCTGATTGGGAACCAATTCAGGCCACCATAGACCTACATTACCTAGATATACAAAAAACCCATAGATATACAAAAACCCTAGACAGGACAAAAACACACATACCCACCCTCGTCACACCCTGACCAAAATAATACATAAAACATAGATAACTAAGGTCCTGGCGTGACAATTATATTAAATGGACTGGATCTTTACATTTTCCTCTTGGATCCTGTTTCAATAATAATGAAATCAGACCTTCTTGTTGAGTATCTGATCATCTACCATTTTTATAGGAGTGGTTAAAACATGCTAATAACTGTCCTCTGAGTATATCAAAAAAGGTTTGGTATACCTCCACTGGTATGTCATTCAGCCCTGGAGTTTTAGGTTAAAACTGTTAATTTTTCTTTTTAATTCTGAAACTACATGTGGGCATAATCCACGACACTCTAGCAACCCAAAGGTTGTGTGTTCAAGTCAGGTTGGGGACAACTATAGCATTTTAGCTAACCCTTCCCCTAAACCATATTCTACACATAACCCAATTCACCTAACCTGCTACATTTGCCTAACCTTTGTTATTTGAGTTCTCCTAACCTTTTACTTAAATTATCCTAACCTTTTTTGTTAGTTCCCCTAAGCGCCAACATAAATTATCCTCGGAATTCTCCTTTGTTGTTATGGTGCAACAAGCAACCTGGTCTCAGAGAAAGATGTATAATACCATACGTCCTCCAAGATGTATAGACGTATGATACTATGCGTCCTATAATTCATATGATATTGTATGACCAATATTCCATTCATAATGTAACCTAACATAACGTAGTATATACTAAAATTGTCACAGATTTACGAACAGAATCATCTGAATTGCCCTGAGATCGTGTTGCAAATTGATTGTGATAAATTGTGTTATAAGTTAATTAAGCTGATGTTTGTCTTTTAAAGTGGTCTATAACCATCTAACTACATGTTTTCTGAAATGACTTGAGGTATGCCTATTGAATTAGCCCTGATATGTCAGATATGGAGGAAAGTATTTCCTTTTGAACAGTGGAGGAAGGCCATAGATAGTAAAGGTGCCCATTTGATCCATGTTCAAACATTTGTTAGCAATTAGCCCGAGCCGCAGACTGGACATTCTACAACATATGCACCCTCTGTCCCTCCCTCTTCTTTCCATCTCTTAGTCCCCTTCCTCTCTCTCTCTCTCTCTCTCTCTCTCTCTCTCTCTCTCTCTCTCTCCCTCTCTCCTTCCCTCTCTCCTCCCTCTCTCTCTCTCTCTCCCTCTCTCTCCCTCTCTCTCTCTCCCTCCCTCTCCCTCTCTCTCTCTCCCTCCCTCTCCCTCCCTCTCCCTCTCTCCCTCTCTCCCTCTCGCCCAGTCATGTTTCCCCAAGCTGCACATGGTTATTGTCCAAGGTATAAGTTTCCTCTGGCTCTGAGGGAGAGGAGCAGCAGCCTTTCGCAGACTGACTCTAGCATGTAGCCAGGAATTTGTTCTTCACACACTAATAGACCTAGACTGTTTTATGTATGTGAGCTGCAGTTCAAGTGAGAAGTTGCTGGTGAGCGAGAGAGAGCCCATGGGCTACCTGAAGAATTCCTACTGTAGTTGTTGGGAGAAAAGTCTGGCTGGATATACAGCAGTTGTAAATTAATAAGTAAGTCCTGTCTCCTGCTCAGTGCTCTGGACACCCTGAACCATTTACAAGAGGGACCTGATGCCTATGGATGAGTGTATACATTGTAAATTAGACACTGTTTTTCTGTCACTTCTGCTGTAGGAGACTGTACTGCAGAGAAGAGGGCTGGGACAGTCAGAGGCTTTTGTCCGGACAAGTTCTTCACATCGTCACCAGAGCTGCCTTGAGGAATCACCATGAAAGGTTAGACGACTGTTGATGACTCTTTGTTGATGCTGTATTCAAATTCAGACTACTGCTCACTGTGGAGAAATATAATATATTATGTAGGAGACGTGAAAGTGCACCGGTGGCACACAAATGTGCAGACAGCTCGCTTTTAAGACCAGTACCTCACAGCATCCAGAGAAAACGTTGGTTTGTTGATCTTGGATGTGGGACATCCACCCCTTTTGCTTTGAAAGCTCTGTATTTCAAAAGCTTGCTGTTTCCAGAAGCCACACATTGGCTTTTGGTCTTCCTTTAAGGATCTCATATGAGCCCTTTTGAAAGGATAACATTTAAAGACCAACTTTTGTCAATGTTGCATGATATAAGATTCTTCAGAGACTCTGAAGAGGCTTTGGAAATCTGAGGAGTCCTCTCGGAGGAGGAATTGAGTAGCGACATGTGACTTTAGCTTTGAAGGTGTTATAGAGTGTTGTGGTATTGACAGGGGAACACACAGGTAGGTGGTCTCCTCATCTCTTGTTTGGAGCTCCATTGAAGCCAGGCTACTAAACATATAGACTAACACATTCCTAATGTGAAACAGGAAAGAGGCACCTCGGTAGGGGAAGCAGCAGGTGTGTGGTTGGCACATAGAGTACAGTAGAGAGAACTATGACTGGAGACACAGACTGCCTTACAAAAACTTGAATAACACTGTTCAACACAGCTCTCTTCTTTGGAAAGACAAATGCATTCCTTCGGCAGGCATTCAATCATAAATCATTGGCACGTGACAGTTATCAGATGAAATTGAAAGGTTCTAATTATACAGGACTGCTAGGATTGCAAGAGAGAAGTTTGTGAAATTACAGAACAAGACCCTTGCTACTATTGCTAGTACTGCCTGGCTATTTCTATCACGAGATGTCCAAAGCGTTTTCCTGGAGAAAACGAGGGCATGTATCATTTGATTTCAAGTCTGGACTCTCTCACCACCATGAAGGGCTGCTTGAGATCCTTCGGAGCAAGACCATTTGAATCAACACATTCCAGGCATTTCATTGCTTTGAAAGCAACTACACATTCCCTTTGAAGTGCATCTAAAACAGTTGGTTGTCAACAGGGGCTTGTGGAGACACTAGTCTTTATCAGTTGCAGTTGGGGCTCTTTGATGTTGGTGAATTCTTGTGTCTCTGTTTTCAAATTGGAGATTCAGGTATCCATGTTAAAAGGTTTAAGTCAACACCAATCAGGTGGACATTTCAAACAGTACAGTGTAGTTGGTTGTCAGACTTGGTATTTGTTTCTTTGGAGAACGGATTGCCAGTTGCTTCTGTTATAAGACAAGAAAACATAACACTCTTGACCCAAAGCTTATACTATAGTTTAATAGTCAAACATAACTGGATTTTCCCTGCTCCACATTTGAATGCGTGTGAAATCCAAACAGTGGTTTACATATTCCTCAGCTTTTCTAGGTTGATCGGGAGAGATTGAGTGTAACATTTGAAAATCCACTGTGAAGTGTAAATCAAGAAGGAACACAATAGGGTAACCACAAGCATTGGCAAATCATGAGGTTTGTGGACGTGAAGGGAGTTGACTGGTGTCATGTTCCTGCTCAGTGTGGCCCAAAGTTCACAATAACAACGAGGGTGGGAGGACTTAGACTTCATGTTGCCAATGAGAGACCACTAACATTCTCTTTGGTCCCTGTGTGTTGTACACGGATATTGGCAATTATTTGATACTTGAAACAAATGCATTGTGAATGGAAACACTGGGTTGTTGATGTAGGTGTTAGGTGAGAGTAGTCTCCCAGAGTAGTCTCCCAGAGTAGTCTCCTAGAGTTGTCTCCTAGATTAGTCTCCTAAGGGAAGGCTTCATGTCCAGGGCATTACACAGCAGTACCATCATTAGAAATGGGTCCGCTTACTAGGTATCTGTCCTATTGTGGAAACAGAACAGAACCTTTTTATTTACTGACTCCAGTTTCTCTCCCTAGGGTGTCATCATTTGGCCACTATTGGCAGTCAACATTGTCCTTGCCCTATCTGCAGTTCTGTATGGACCTTTCTTCCAGCCCATTGATGGCCTTTTCCTATGTAATAGGTTACATGATTAAATCATTTGACTCTTTAGCCTAATGTGTGATAGCTAGATTATTAGCCAACTTGTCAAACTTACCCTCATACCTACGTAGGTATTCATATGGATGTGGTTACAAATAATCAACTATGTTTAGAGTGGCACCAAAGATGACTATGTAACGCAGTTGCTACCTCTAATGTCCTTGCTGGGATGTTTTAACAGAGCTCAAGGTGTGTTTTCATATGTGGCTGTGTACTGTAAGACATCTGGACCAAGAGACAAATGAACTGTAATTGCTTTCGGAGAGTCAAAGCTCTTCTTTCATGCCCTAGAACTGAAACGGTGTCAATGTTTGTCCTCTTTATCAGTACCACCACTGTATCAATCTCTTCTCACCACTTACACGTTTGTCCTCTTTATCAGTACCACCACTGTATCAATCTCTTCTCACCACTTACACGTTTGTCCTCTTTATCAGTACCACCACTGTATCAATCTCTTCTCACCACTTACACGTTTGTCCTCTTTATCAGTACCACCACTGTATCAATCTCTTCTCACCACTTACACGTTTGTCCTCTTTATCAGTACCACCACTGTATCAATCTCTTCTCACCACTTACACGTTTGTCAACTGTTGAAATGCAATCGTCTCCGTAGCTTTAGGCGAGTCATGGCGGAAGTATTTGGATGAATATTTAAACCTAACAAAGATTATTTTCATGACTTTCAGGTAATTACATGTTGTAACACATTATGACAGTTCAAGGACTATAGCATTAGACCTGAGAGGTATTTTTGGCAAGTTCTATAGTGGACAGAGGGATACAGGGTCACTGCCTTATACACTGTTAAAACAGAGAACATATAATCAAATTCACATTCCAAGTGATCTATTACAAAAACTAATGACAGGTAGGGGTTATTCTGTTTTCAGTGCATTAACATTTATGTTTTTACCAGGCACATTAGACTCTTTAGCAATGCAAGAATGACACACCCTCTAATCAAGGAAATCTGCTGGACATACCGTACCTGCTGGATATACCATACAGACATGTCGCCTTTCTGCTGGCATATACGTTATTGGATTACAAAGTTATCTAAATATTTAAAGGTTTTTGGAGTAGACATTCCATTCATGAAGTGTTTGATGAAATATAAATGTTAGTTTTGTCCATTAGAATTTGCAGAGGTTTTTTTCAGCCGTTTCCTCCAAATGCACCTGTGCTCATATTTGCAATGGAACACTGGCTCTACTACAAACACCCACCACATTTAAATATCTTACATTCTAAAGACCACTGACCAATAGAGCCCTCACCTGAGTGCCTGATTCTATCTTAAAAACATGTCTGGTGATTATGCTGGTGAAGTGCCCCTGATTGATGTGAGGTGCTGATAAAGTTCCTGATTGGCGTAAGAGGCATGTTTTATACAGGGAAGGCAGGGCAGACCACTTCTTTCCTCCGTTGGCAGAGCCAGGAGAGCAGTGGAGGGCAGGCCCGGGGTTTAGCTTACAGCCACCGGTATGGCTGACTGGATAATGTAAAGTCTAAGAGCTGCAGCGGGCAGCTGGGCCCATTCCAGCCCCCTTCCTCCCTCTCTCTCTCTCTCTTCCACTGGTACGCACATCTCAGCATTTCAGTCAGAGCCTTGGCCTTCAGCAGTCTGACTTCAGCTGCTCCAACAGGCTGACTTCACATAAACACCCTCACCTCAGAGTTCTGTATTCCTCTCCACGTGCACAAAAAGCACAGCACAGCCCAGCAGAGGTGAAAACACCAGGGCTGCCTGAATGTAATATAAAGGGGAAAAGACGGTGAAGGAAAAGACAACAGAGACTCAACTGAGTGATGTTCCTGAGTGATGTTCCTGAGTGATGTTCCTGAGTGATGTTCCTGAGTGATGTTCCTGAGTGATGTTCTTTACTTTTGTGGATGTTGTACCCTAGTAAGAGAGTTGTTGACATAACTCAGAGGAGATTCTGAAGGATTTACCTCACAAGAAATACTGAGGTTTGTAGCCTAAAATTGCATATGCCATTAATCAATTGAAAGGCCCGTGTACATCTCTATCGCATCACAACGGTACAGTAAAGTAAGCTTTTCACGGTAATGTCTACACCTGTTGTATTCAGCATATTGGGGAAAATATAGTGGATTTGGTTTGATTAAATCACATATATTTTAGGTTATAGCTCAATTAGGTAAGCATTGCTAGTTCATTTAGTGTTTAGAGCGTTGGGCCAGTAAACAAAAGGTTGCTGGATCGAATCCCCGAGCTGACAAGGTAAAAATCTGTCGGTCTGCCCCTGAGCAAGGCAGTTAACCCACTGTTCCCCGGGCGCCAAAGACATGGATGTCGATTTAAGGCAGCCCACGTACCTCTCTGTTTCAGAGGGGTTGGTTTAAATGCGGAAGACACATTTCAGTTGAATGCATTCAGTTGTACAACTGACTTAGGTATCGCCCTTTCCCTTTCATTTGTGCCCAGCAATAAGCCATTTAAACCCAAGTTGAATCCAAATTCAGGTCTTGGCTTGAAGCTGCTTCTCTTTAGCATCAGTGTACCATGTCCCCCTGGCCCCTCTACCACATTGAGCTGGAACCAGGGGGGTGACATCACAGCCAGCCCAGCTAGCATCACACACAATCAGCCTTACTATAGTGTTTCATATTAGGCTGCAATGGGGCCCTTTATCTGACAGCGCATACATTTTCATTCCAGCCCACCATACTTAGAGAAGTGAATGATATATTGGTCAGAGACACAGATTAAACACTAGGAAAACAATCCCGTTCCCAATTTGCGGAATTGTGTTTCTATAAGTTGTGAGCCAAGTATGACTTCACATTCGTATTGAGAGCTCCAAGTTGAATGGTTTGTGTCTTGGAGGGTAAAAGTGGCCGAGGGGGCTTATTGCATTTCACCTCGTACTTTGTGATTGATGACCACTTTAATCAAATGTGTGAGTTGTTCCTTCAAGTTTCATACTATTGACCTTCATCTGTGAACACGCATTTCAAGTCTCTCCGTCTGTTTTTCAGAAATCTATTGTGGATACGAGAACCAGCTCTTTAAAGGTGAGGACAAACATGCGTGTTGGTTTTCTAAATTATCCTCTGGTTCTTGGACAGAATAGTGTGACAAATCTGTTTGTTGCTGTCCTGGCTTTGGCAAATCTATTAGGCCTACTATTGCATGCTTGCATGGTGGGAGTAGTCAGTTTTAAGTCAAAAGTCAATGAATGCTGACATGAGCTGAACTTCTGTGTGCTATCAGATGTTTCCATAACAGTGACACATGTTTTTCTTTGCTGCCTTTCAGAGGAGGATCTGACTGGGGAGGAGGAAGAGATGACTTCCTTTAGAGGTGAGGAACATGGTTTCTTTCTTGCTGTCCACTTTTGTTTATTTTGCGTGTTATGTGGATAGACAAGCGGGTTCTATGAAGTGTCCTTTGTTTTGATTTTGTTTTGATATGTCGGTCATGAATCTCTCAGGCGAAGAACCCAACGATACAATAACCCTTTGAAAAATAGCATCAGAATATCCACCAAGGGCGTATTGTGTCCACATTGGGCTACAGTGTGTGTACAGTGTTTGTGTGTGTGAGGGCCTGCGTGTGTCTGCATACATCTGCCATCACTGTTTTGTTTGTGTGCGTGCATTGTACATCTGTTTCAGATATCCCTCCTTAATCCTTCTCTTTCCCCCGTCTGACCACCATGCTCACTCCAAACAGCCTCTGCTGACCAAAGCCAGCCACTAGTCTGGTAGTTAGTCATGCAAAGTCCACACAGTGTCAGGGTTAAGACATGCATTTCCCCTCCTCTCTGTTCTCTAACCACCTGATGTTATGGTAGAGAGACGAAAGCCCCATGCTTCTGATTGCAGGAAGAACCAGAGGTGGCTGTGTCAAATGCCAGCAGACACGTTCTCTGCAGCTGGCCGTTAAAGTGCTGTACAGTTTCTTTGCCTTCCTCATCATAGCAGTGGCTGTGCTGGCATCACTTGGTGAGTAGACTATGATATTATACCAAATCTGGCAGCAGGCAGCAGGTAGCCTAGCGGTTAGAGTGTTGAGCCAGTAACTGAAAAGTCAATCCCCGAACCGACGAGGTGGAAAATCTGTCAATGTGCTCTTGAGCAAGGCACTTAATCATAATGTCTCCAGCGTTGCTGTTGATAATGGCTGACCCTGGCTGTGACCCCTCTCTCTGTTGGTGTCTCTGGGATTTTGAGCTGTTAGGCCCACTTTTACACCACTTTGGTTGGGTTTGATGAGATATAATAACTAAGCTAATAAAGCTGTATTAAATCCAGATTATTGTATGAGTAGATTGAAGTCTGGGACTTGGTGTTTCTGCAGGTATTATGTGTGTACAGACCTCAAGCTTCTCATCAGCAGGCATTCCTCCCCAATCAGAACCTGTTCTCTTTTGTCATGCTTGACTTAACAATGTGCTCCACACTGTACAATAACAGATGAGAGGGAGATCTGCTTCAAGCCTACAGGGTTTCTGTTGTAAAAAAATAAGGGCTCTTTAATTTCCAACAAGGATTGAGTGAACATACGACTTCAAACCGATTTGCCAGGTCTTACCTGACTGACAACTTTTTCAGTGCTTACAGATGTTACTTGCATTTCGGCAAAAAATATTATTGCGACTCAAAAAGATAAATCTCATTTTCACAGCAGCTCAGAGCTCCCTGAGGGCCATTGAGTAATTCCAAGATACAGAGGGTTGGGATTCCAACACTGCAGTGGCACTGCATTTTATTGGCAGGGTCTGCTTGAGTTTATGTCAACGCAGAGCACGGCAATAATGAGGCGAAATAAGAACAAAGCACTGTCAACCTTATGTCGTGAAATGTCTGAAATGTTGTTTGGCTTAAACTCCCCAAACATCGAGCGAGAACTTAAACATGAACTCATAAATATAGAAATGTCCATATCATGCAGCACATCTGTTTTACATTGTTGAAAGTCCCCAATAATTAGTGTTATATAACAGGCATTCTGGTGGGGGAAAAACATCACATTAGAACCTAACCAACCTCTGTGTAGCTAGCGGACATGATTAGAACAATATCAGAAGTTCAAGTCCACCAGTACACCACGATAATGTAAATGAATGTTTGAGAGGCTGTGTAGAATCAACATCCCTGAGGCCAAATGCAGCATAACTGGTGGTATGTATAAATGACATCGTTAGTGAGTGCAAACATACTATGGTGAACCAGTTATTAATCCCCAAAGTCAAGGATTAGGAAATGATATGCAAGTATAAGTCCTTAAAAGTGTGCTTTAAGCACTGTTCTTCTTCTTCTGGGGAAAATAATCAACTGGGAAGTAACCAGCTGAATAAACCAATACCATTATTTGTTCAGTACTTTGTAATAGAAAGAAACGGTCTTGTTGTTATCGTACAAGAAGGTTCAAGGCAGCATCTTAATTCCATTCACTGATGTGTATTGTCAAAGAAGTGTTGTAGTCACTGTGTAACTTCACTTGCGTCCTAGTTTCTCAACACATGTATTATGTTTGTTTCATTGTCTATAGAGGAACCTCCATTCCCGTTATTCTGAAAGTCTAATTTACATAATGATCTTTGTCTCATCAGTATTTAGGAAGGTCGACAGCTTATCAGAAGAGGAATCCTTTTATCATAAGAAGATTACCAAGGTCCAGGAAAGTATACAAGGTGAGAGAGTATGACTAATCATGTGACAAAATGTGCAGAGCCTCCCAATGTGGCTGCTGACAGAGAAGTCAAGAAGTAAACAATGACTAGTAGAGCATACTGAACATTTCTGCAGATTTCCCAAATGTATTTTGTCGAAAGAGGACCCCTCTGTTTAAAATAGGTCACCCATTGAGTGTAACTGTATGGGTGACTGAGTATGAAGTCCGGGCCAGTGAGGATCCGCTCTTCAAGCTTTATGGCCTGCCTCTTCTGGGGTGTCAACTCCCTGAAGAGACATAATTTGCAGAGGCTACGACAACTGCCTCCCTTGGCTCATTTATGGAAGCACCGCATCCGTCAGTCGTCGACTAGAATTTACAAATGGGAACTCTGATCATGATTAAATGATACATAAACAGATCACCATAATGTTGTTGTCTATTCCTTCCCAGATCTTAGCACTGCCAGCAACTGCTCGGATTGCTTCAATGTGGCCCACTTCAGCGAGGAGATCAGTAGGCTGAAGGGGGAGTTTGAGGACCTCCAGAAGATGATCTTGGGTCAGGAGCAGGTCCTGGACCAGGCCTCCCAGACCCAGCAGACCCTGAAGTCAGCCAGCAGCAGGATGACCCGAGACATGCAGAACTACTCCCTGTCCATCAGGCTCATCAACCAGTCCCTGGAGCGTTACGTACACCAGGTGGCTGGATGGAAGGCGGTCATCACCGAGACGGACGAGAGCATGAAGACTCTGTCTCAGGATCAGTATGACCTCAAGGCCACGGTGAATCAGGTCAACACCACGGTGGCCCTTAGCTCCTTGTGGATGGACGCCCTGCAGAGGAAGACCGATGAGGAGACTCTGGTCCTGCAGAAGATGACCGCTGACTGGCAGAACTACAGCCGGGTGTTGAGCGGTCTGAAGTCTAACTCTAGCACCACCACTCAGATGGTGAGGAGCATCCAGAGCGGAATCTCGGCCACGCACCAGAGGATCAGCATGAGCTCGGAAATAGTGCACGACCTTACCCTGCAGGTGATGAACCTGCAGATGCAGCTGGACAACGTCACCTCCTTCATGGACGAGCACGAGGAGAACATGCACGACCTCCACTACCACTCCAAGTACTATGAGAACCGGACGGGCGAAAGGTTCTTCACTATGGATGCCCGCATGAACTCTATCGAGATGGAGATTGACACCATCTCGTCCAGCATCAATGCCACAGTGAACCACGTGCAGAGCATGTACAAGTACATCAACATTGAGAGCACTTCGTGCCAGACGCGGCTTGGTGGCCACACGGAGGACCTGCACAACCTGAACACAACGGTGCTACTGCTGATGCACCTGGCTGACACCCTGAGGCAGCAGTACATGCTGCTGAGCGTCCGTCTAGACGTGGACGTCAGGAACCTGTCCATGGTCATGGAGGAGATGAAGCTAGTGGACACTCACCACACCCATGTCATCCAGAACTTCACCATTCTGAAAGGTACAGCAGAGATGTTCTTGATGTTTTCGCCAAAGGCACTTTTGTTTATGAGATCTTTATTTAACTGTGTTGCTGTTGGCTGGTTTCATTAGTGCTCACCTGACTCTTCTCTTCCCCAAATGCACTTCTATTATTGTTTAAACTTGCTAATATTACTGCTATCACCTCACAGGTGCACCTGGCCCACCAGGTCCAAAAGGCAACAGAGGGGAAGGAGGGGCCAAAGGTCCAGTTGGCCTGACAGGAAACAAAGGAGACAAAGGCCTAGCAGGGAACCGTGGCCCTCTGGGAGAGAAGGGCTTCATCGGGCCGGAGGGGGCTCAGGGGGAGCCAGGACCAATAGGAGCCAGAGGCGGAGTGGGAATCAAAGGGGCGAATGGTTCTGTGGGCCAGCCTGGCCCCCGTGGAGAAAGAGGAGAGAAGGGAGATATAGGTACTGTTGGTAAGGATGGACTGCCAGGCCCCAAAGGGCCAATGGGAATACAGGGCCAAACAGGGCTCCCAGGGGTGCACGGGCTACCCGGTCCAAGAGGAAAGCCTGGGCCTGTTGGTCCACACGGAACCCCTGGCCCACCGGGTCTACCAGCTTACCCAGCCACAGTGTCTTGAGGGGCCCATAAGGTCTGATCACTACAAGGGCAGGATTAGATGTACTGTAGTGATGTACTGGCAGCCTGACAAAGGGGTGGAGTGTAATTGAAGAGGTTGGAATGGATGGATGGAGCATGGGAAAGCTAATTCTCAAGCTTTCCGCTTCATGTTAGTCCATTGTTTTCATTGGACACTCAATGGACAACCCATGCTCTTGAGCATATACTGTACAGTACACATAGCCCTAAATGCATGTTCAGGTATGAAGGGATGTAGAGGAGACTGCAAAATTGAAGATAACATAAAGACTGCAAAAGTACGAGTTAAAAAAAAAATGCATTGTAAGTTTTCAGTATCACATACAGCTGAATGTATGTTTGAAGGAACCACAAAACCCTCATGGGGGCTTCATAAAGATCTAGGTTTACATTGCCATGCAGTTTCATGAAGGTACACTTAAATAAGGATTATTTTGTACACACATTTTTGGAACATTGACACGTGAAATTCTGTTCGATGGCACTTTACTGGTTTTATAAAGTGTAGAAACTACAGTCTGTTTTTATGTGTTTGCTTTTGCATCTTTTATGTTTCGGAGCAGGTTCTCCTGAATACTGACTGAAGTTGAGATGATTCAACAGGTCATAGTCATAATGGTAAGGGATGAATGAAATTGCTGAAGAACCAAAGGAATCTGCTTGGGTACGCAACTTTGGAAGTATTGGGTTTTAGTCAGCAATTGAACATTTCCTGAAATACTTCAAATGTATGGTTTGGGAATAAATATCTTTTTACGAGACATATTTGGGGTTTTATACCAATATTTTGCTATGTTACATTCAGAGTGTTTCCAGATTTTAAAGTGTATATAATATACATCATGTTTGTTGTGTGTTCTTGTTTCCATTGTGACTATTCACATGAATCTCTGCACATAATCAGAGTTGTGTGATGATATGTGTATTTTAACAGCAAATAGAACATGTTTAAAAAAAAGGTGAAACGATGAGAGACAGACGCTACGTACTGGGCACACACTAGTTGAATCAACGTTGTACAGACGTTGAATTGACGTCTGTGCCCAGTGGGTATTTTTGTAAACCTGTGTCATTCTTATAAACATTTGACTTGCTTGAATAGATGTTCAATAAATGCTACCACTCTACTTCACCAAAGTGTATCGACATACCACATTCACAAGTTCTGCTATTCTTCACATATGCGAACCTATTTTGAACTCCCATTTGTGTCTGGTAGAATGCTCGGATGTAGCTGCCGGGAGAGCCAATCAGAGTTCTACTCAGTCCAAAACCCTGAACGGATAAAGGAGTGGTTTTGCTGATTAATTAAGAACATGCAGTTTTCTCCCTCCAATAAAGTATCTTAGGATTTAGTGACTCAAACAGTCTTTAATTTCCTGTGTTACTCAATTGTTTTTTAATACAACGCATGCCTTAGATGTTTAAGCTATATTCCACATAGAATATTAGCTGTGGATATTATGGCTTCAAATTACGTGCTGATATCATGCAGTCTCGTGAGATCTGAGGGACACGAACTCGAACAAAAACTTCCCCTAAAATCCAATCAAATCCCATATTTTTTTGGTCATATGGATTTGCAATGTGTGGAGGGATTCGACCACTTTATATTTTCACCGAAGCAATATTACAGAGAAAAACAGATGGTAAAATTAAATGGCTGAAGATACACTATCAAATATTTCTTCAAAAGAAGGAAAAGACTGCAGTGATGAAATTTGAGAAGGTGTGTCTGATTTCAGTGGCTGGCTGTGTAAAGATACTCAGTTAAAATGGCCTGAGCTTCTCCTTCACATGTGGTGTGCAAGCCGCCGCAAGACATCTGACCTCCAGCAGCTTTTCAAAAAACCATTACCACATGTGCAACCATAAATCACTCACAGCTAGTGTGTAGGGAGATATTTTGGCTTGATGCATCATTACAAATGACACATTTAGGCAGTAACAGTGTTATCGACAGTCAATGTGGAGCCAGTATTATCTTTGTAGTTTTGCAATAGCAAAAAATGACGTTTTCCATTGTTATTGCAGCAATAACTAACTGCTACTGTAAATTAAACACATTGCGCGTTGAGCAAACATACACTCGAAACATTTAATGACACTTGTTTATTAGATGGTTACTCTGAGTGTACTGTATACTCAATGACATACACTGTAGGTCCATTTTAATGTGAAGCACAGTAAATGATGAAGTCTGCGGAGAATACCTGCTCCATATTATATCTATTGTATTGGCGCCAGGCACATTGTTTGGGTCACAGATGCTGTCTGTTGCTGACACACTCATATTTCACAGCAAAGACACATCTATACCACTGAACACCAGATGCACTCTGTTCCTCAAGAATACACCCTCATGAATACCCCAAAATATATGAGGGAAGATTAGTGGCCGGGGGTCAACATGTCCTTTGAGCCCAATATTCAGTTTCCCTTGTCCTGTAAGATTTGCACAAAACTGCTATTATGCTCCATTGAATGTACATAACTCTAAACCCACAGATTCAAATGATGGAAAAAAAAAGAGATTCTACACCTTTGTGCTCAAGTCACCTCAATTATCATCATCTATTGCCTTATTTTTCACCAAAATACACGACTGCATTCACTAATGAGTAATGACTGAGTGAAACTTGTTTGGTTGTCTGGGTCTCGTTATGTGGCCGCTGTTGGCTGGGAAAACAGGCGTGGGGATTGTTTGGCCTCTCTATGAGCTCATGGCTGTTGCCCTGCTTTACCTTCAGTGTGTGCTAACTGCATGGTGAAAAAAAGGCCCCTGGTCTGGGTGTCTACCGCTGGCAGACAGGCCTGTAGCCTGCAGCAGGTCCACGCCACCACCGCCATCACCACCAACAGGTAGGCTAGTTGAGAACAAGTTCTCATTTGCAACTGCGACCTGGCCAAGATAAAGCATAGCAGTGTGAACAGACAACACAGAGTTACACATGGAGTAAACAATTAACAAGTCAATAACACAGTAGAAAAAAAGGGGAGTCTATATACATTGTGTCATGCTGCTGGCCTGGCTGACAACTAGACCGGACTCCCTCTCCAAACCCAGACATACACACTCCGAGAGTGTGACGCTCCATGGATACGACCACCAGCCACATGGAGGCAAAAGTAAAAGTCCACTGTGAAAAGTTTGTGAGAAAAAGGACTAGAAAGAGTGATGGAAGATTACATAAAGTGTTTGTCTATAAATGTAAGCATGGAGCTCCTCCTCCACAGACATGTGTTGGTCTGAGCTGTCAGCTGCCTGGTGATTGTTGACTAAAAAAAGAGCTGGATTTTAACCCTCATACTACCAACATATTTTACATACATGGATTGATTACCAACTAGGGTCATTCTGACCCCAAGAATAAACTATTGGAAAAGAGCAACAATCATAGCAAAATATCAACTTACTTCTTGTCAAAACATGCTTAGACATGTAAATATGCAATCTCAACCACACTGCTATGAACACTGCTATGAATACCTATGTGAGAATGCTGTTCATCGACTACAGCTCAGCATTTAACACCATAGTACCCTCCAAACTCGTCATCAAACTCGAGTCCCTGGGTCTCGACCCCGCCCTGTGCAACTGGTTACTGGACTTCCTGACAGGCCGCCCTCAGGTGGTGAGGGTAGGTAACAACATCTCCGCCCCGCTGATCCTCAACACTGGGGCCCCACAAGGGTGCGTTCTGAGCCCTCTCCTGTACTCCCTGTTCACCCACGACTGCGTGGCCACGCACGCCTCCAAGTCAATCATCAAGTTTGCGGACGACACAACAGTGGTAGGCTTGATTACCAACAACGACGAGACGGCCTACAGGGAGGAGGTGAGGGCCCTCGGAGTGTGGTGTCAGGAAAATAACCTCACACTCAACGTCAACAAAACTAAGGAGATGATTGTGGACTTCAGGAAACAGCATAGGAAACACCCCCCTATCCACATCGATGGGACAGTAGTGGAGAAGGTAGTAAGTTTTAAGTTCCTCGGCGTACACATCACAGACAAACTGAATTGGTCCACCCACACAGACAGCATCGTGAAGAAGGCGCAGCAGCGCCTCTTCAACCTCAGGAGGCTGAAGAAATTCGGCTTGTCACCAAAAGCACTCACAAACTTCTACAGATGCACAATCGAGAGCATCCTGTCGGGCTGTATCACCGCCTGGTACGGCAACTGCTCCGCCCACAACCGTAAGGCTCTCCAGAGGGTAGTGAGGTCTGCACAACACATCACCGGGGGCAAACTACCTGCCCTCCAGGAAACCTACACCACCTGACGTCACAGGAAGGCCATAAAGATCATCAAGGACAACAACCACCCGAGCCACTGCCTGTTCACCCCGCTATCATCCAGAAGGTGAGGTCAGTACAGGTGCATCAAAGCTGGGACCGAGAGACTGAAAAATAGCTTCTATCTCAAGGCCATCCGACTGTTAAACAGCCACCACTAACATTGAGTGGCTGCTGCCAACACACTGACTCAACTCCAGCCACTTTAATAATGGGAATTGATGGGAATTGATGTTAAATATATCACTTGCCACTTTAAACAATGCTACTTAATATAAGGTTTACATACCCTACATTATTAATCTCATATGTATACGTATATACTGTACTCTATATCATCTACTGCATCTTTATGTAATACATGTATCACTAGCCACTTGAAACTATGTCACTTTGTTTACATACTCATCTCATATGTATATACTGTACTCGATACCATCTACTGCACCTTGCCTATGCCGCTCTGTACCATCACTCATTCATATATCTTTATGTACATATTCTTTATCCCTTTACACTTGTGTGTATAAGGTAGTAGTTTCGGAATTGTTAGTAGATTACTCGTTGGTTATTACTGCATTGTCGGAACTAGAAGCACAAGCATTTCGCTACACTCGCATTAACATCTGCTAACCATGTGTATGTGACAAATACATTTGATTAGATTTTTTGATTTTGAAATAATGTTATCAGAATTTTGGTTTTACCAGAGCACTGTTATTTTAGCTAAATTTCATCACTGTAGTCTTTTCCTTATTTTCCAAAGTACAATCCACATTAGTACAAAATTAGTACAAACAATCATTTGATTGTAGTATGATTTAGTTTTTTCGAATTTGTAAGTAAGTATGAATTTTGTCATATTTATGTGGAAATAACGACTGCCATTTATTAAAGGGGCAGTACACCAAAATTTAAAATATACTTCAATTTTATTGGTTAAAAAGTGATTCATCCATTGATCCTGAGAGACAATAGCAGGTTTCCATTCAATTGGCGGCAGATTTTCATGTGAATATTCTCAAATCTGCATACAAACAATATGCGCATTTTCTCACCAGAGATGTGTTGCCATCAAAATGAACTATTGCGGATAAAAGGCTGTGCCTGATGAAGTAGTGCAAATAAAACAGCTTTTGCAGTAAATTCCCATGTACCCAATAAAGAATATAAGTTAAATGGGTTTCCATTGCATTTTAGACTCTAATGATGGTTTTGTAAAACAATGTATTGCGTTGTATTGCAAATGTGCCCACTCTGGTTTTGGCATGTGCGATCTAGCCCACAGCTTACAGATACAGTGTGGGTAGGATATCCTACATAATGAGATTATTATGGACAAAAGGGAGAGATTATTTTTATTTGTCAAAAGGAAGCCAAGCATCGATCATCATGTCTTAAGAATCAGACCCTCGATATTTATTGAAATGGACCATCAATCACCACTCGCACTTTCACCACCCAGTGAAGTTCATCATAACTTAATTAATCTATAGCCTAATAAATTGCAATTCTTCCCAAATCGTACGGGAGGACCATACAATATACAGTACCACTTGGAAAGTTTAATGAGATTTTGTCATTATCTTTGTTACTTTCAATTTCACTTACTTAGCTAGCAAATGCAGCTGGCTTGTTTAGTTGCTCAAACACCTGGCTCAAATAAAGGGATCCTATATTAGCTAGCTGGCTATGACTATCCAACACAACACTGGAGCTCTTCCAAATCAAGGTGAGCTTTTGGTTTGATTCATTTATTGTTACCGGGGCCTGCTTGTGTAACTGCTTACTGACTAAACATTGTAACGTTACTGCATGATTGTAGCAGGTTTACTAACACATTAGTTCTATTAGCTATGTTGACTATGACGTTACTTTAGCTAATATGGGGACAACGATGTAGGCTGTGTGTAGCGGTTATGACATGGTTTGGCTTGGAAAAGTTTTTTGGCTTGGTCACATACACGTGTTGTGCATTGAAGTCCACAAGCAAAGGGAAGAGAACAAAGTTGTTGTTATGAGAGTGAACTCTGTTTACACGTGACCAGGGGTGTATTCATTCCCGCCGATTCTGTTGAAAAACGTTTCTTAAACGGAAGCAAATTGAACAAAACGGTTGATAAACATACCTGAATTTGTCCAATAGAAACTCTTGTTTGCAACTGTCAGCTAGATGCAGGCAAGAGTATGCAAGGCAGTATTGAATGTCACTGTCTGTCCATGTGTCACTGTCTGTCACCTCAAATTTGTCTCTCGACCTGTGTGCACCTATGTTGTAAACTTTCATTCATAGGCTAGGTTGTTGCAACATCATGATGGGTATAGGGAAAATTTGAGTATCATGTAGTAGCCTAAACCTATCGCTGTTACGTTGAATTTGGCAAATGGAATATGAATGAGAGTCATGCAATATGCTGTAATAGAAAAAATGCCATGCTCACGAAAAATAATCGTACTCCCTCATCTTAAACGCCACTGACCGCCACTGGTTTCCACCTCATTAATGAAAGAGGGGATGCCGGAGGGGATGGCTACTGTTTTACAGGCTCCTAACCTACTGTGCTATTTTGTACGTTTTTTTCACATTGTTTGTAACTTATTTTGTACATAATGTTGCTGCTACCATCTCTTATGACCGAAAAGAGCTTCTGGATATCAGAACAGCGACTACTCACCTCGAATTGGACAAAGATTTTTTCTTAATGAGTCCGATGTGAAGCATATACTGCTTCTCTGAGACCAGGCCCAAATCCCTGTCATTCGCGTAAAGAAAAGATGGAGATCGAGGGGGCGTAGATCGGGTATGCCTTGTGAGAATTTGTCAGCGAGTGGGTAACCTGCCTCTACCATCCGTTCTCTTGGCCAATGTGCAATCACTAGAAAATAAACTGGATGATCTCATTTTGAGACTAGCCTACCAACGAGACATTAAAAACTGTAATATCTTATATTTCACCAAGTTGTGGCTGAACGACAACACGGATAATATAGAGCTGGCTGGTTTTTCCAGAACAGCCACGTCTGCCAAGACGAGGGGTGGGGTTGTGTGTCTATTTGTCAATAACAGCTGGTGCGTGATGTCTAATATTACAGAAGTCTCAAGGTAGTACTCGCCTGAGGTAGAGTACCTCATGATAAGCTGTAGACCACACTATCTACCAAGAGAGTTTTCATCTATAGTATTCGTAGCCGTCTATTTACCACCACAAATCAATGCTGGCACTAAGACGGCACTCAACGAGCTGTATAAGGCTATGCTCTCTCTAAATCTCTCTTTCTTTCTCTCTTTCGTTCTTTCTTTCTCTCAGAGGACCTGAGCCCTAGGACCATGCCTCAGGACTACCTGGCCTAATGACTCCTTTCTGTCTCCAGTCCACATGGCCGTGCTGCTGCTCCAGTTTCAACTGTTATGCCTGCGGCTATGGAACCCTGACCTGTTCACCGGACGTGCTACCTGTCCCAGACCTGCTGTTTTCAACTCTCTAGAGACAGCAGGAGCGGTAGAGATACTCTGAATGATCGGCTATGAAAAGCCAACTGACATTTACTCCTGAGGTGCTGACCTGTTGCACCCTCGACAACCACTGAGATTATTATTATTTGACCCTGCTGGTCATCTATGTACTTTTGAACATCTTGGCCATGTTCTGTTATAATCTCCACCCAGCAAAGCCAGAAGAGGACTGGCCACCCCTCATAGCCTGGTTCCTCTCTAGGTTCTTCATAGGTTCTGGCCTTTCTAGGGAGTTTTTCCTAGCTACCGTGCTTCTACACCTGCATTGCTTGCTGTTTGGGGTTTTAGGCTGGGTTTCTGTACAGCACTTTGAGATATCAGCTGAAGTAAGAAGGGCTTTAAATATACATTTGATTTCATGATAAGCAAACAAGAAAATGCTCATCCAGAAGCAGCCTCCTCATGGCTGGAGTCTTTAACGCAGGCTAACTTAAATCCATTTTACCTCATTTCTACCAGCATGTCATATGTGCAACCATAGAAATAAAAACTCTTATGCCCTCCATTTGGCAAATCTGACCATCATTCTATCCTCCTGATTCCTGCTTACAAGCAAAAACTAAAGCAGGAAGTACCAGTGACTCACTCAATACGGAAGTGGTCAGATGATGCAGATGCTATGCTACAGGACTTTTTTGCTAGCATAGATTGGAATATGTTCCTGGATTCATCCAATGGCATTGAGGAGTAGACCACCTCAGTCACCGGCTTCATCAATAAGTACATTGACGACGTCGTCCTCACAGTGTCCGTGCGTACATATCCAAACCAGAACCATGGATGACAGGCAACAACCACAGCTAGCTAATGGCTAGAGCTGCCGCTTTCAAGGAGTGGGACACTAATCCAGACATTCCCGCTATGCCCTTAGACGAAACATCAAACATGCAAAGCGTCAATACAGAACTAAGATTGAATCCTACTAAACCAGTTCTGACGCTCGTCGGATGTGGCAGGGCTTGCAAACTATTACGGACTATAAAGGAAAACCCAGCCGCGAGCTGACCAGTGACACAAGCCAACCAGATGAGCAAAATGCCTTTTATGCTCGCTTTAAGGCAAGCAACACTGAAGCATGCATGAGCGCACCAGCTCTTCCGGACAATGGTGTGATCACGCTGTCTGTAGCCGATGTGAGTAAGACCTTTCAACAGGTCAATATTCACAAGGCCGCGGGACCAGACTGATTACCAGGACATGAACTCAGAGCATGCGTGGGCCAACTGGCAAGTGTCTTCACTGATATTGTCAACCGCTCCTTGCCGGGTCTGTAATACCTACATGTTTCAAGCAGACCACCATAGCCCCTGTGCCCAAGAAAGTGAAGGTAATCTGCCTAAATGACTACCGCCCTGTAGCACTATCGTCGGTAGCCATGAAGTGCTTTGAAAGGCTGGTCATGACTCACATCAACACCATCATCCCGGAAACCCTAGACCCTCTCCAATTCACATACCCCCCCAACAGATCCACAGATGAAGCAATCTCAATCGCACCCCACACTGCCCTTTCCCACCTGGACAAAAGGAACACCTATGTGAGAATGCTGTTCATTGACTACAGCTCAGAGTTCAACTACATAGTGCCCACAAAGTTCATCACTAAGCTAAGGACCCTGGGACGAAACACCTCCCTATGCAACTGGATCCTGGACTTCCTGACGGGCCACCCCCAGGTGGTAAGGGAAGCAACAACACATCTGCAATGCTGATCCTCAACACAGGGGCCCCTCAGACTCCAACACCATCATTAAGTTTGCTGACGACAAAACAGTGGTAAGCCTAATCACCGACAACGATGAGACAGCCTATAGGGAGGAGGTCAGAGACCTGGCAGTGTGGTGCCAGGACAACAACCTCTCCCTCAACATGAGCAAGATTAAGAGGCTGGTCGTGGACTACAGAAAAAGGGGGGGCCAAACATCCCCCAATTAACATTGACGAGGCTGTAGTGGAGCGGGTCGAGAGTTTCAAGTTCCTTGGTGTCCACATCACCAACAAACTATCATTGTCCAAACACACCAAGACGGTCATGAAGAGGGCATGACAACATCTTTTCCCCCTCAGGAGACTGAAAAGATTTGGCATGGGTCCCCAGATCCCTAAAAAGTTCTACAGCTGCACCATCGAGAGCATCCTGACCAGTTTCATCACCGCCTGGTATGCAACTGCCCAGTACATCACTGGGGCCAAGCTTCCTGCCATCCAGGACCTACATACTAGGCGTGTCAGAGGTTTTGTGTTGTACTCTGAGAATATTTTTTCAGAATTCTGCATGCAGTATCAATTGGGTGTTTGCCCCTTTTTCTGAATTCTTGGTTGGTGAGAGGACTCCAGATTTCACAATCTGATTGGAATATTTTTAGCCAGATCCTAATTGGGATGTGAAATTGTATATTCTTTTGATGGCGTAGAAGGCTCTCAGATCATTCACAGCCTTATAGAAGTTACCTGCGGTGCTGATGTTCATGCCGAGGTATGTGTAATTCTTTGTGTGTTCTAGGGGAAGGGTGTCAAGATATAATTCATGTCCGTGGTCCTGTGTGCAGGGTGTATATGTGGTCTGTCATACTGTATTTTGGTAAGAAGCCAATTTGACATTTGCTCAGGACATTGTTTTCACTGAGGAAATGTTGGAGTCTGCTGTTTATGACACTGCAGAGGATTTTCCAGAGGTAACTGTTAACACAGATTCCAAAGTAATTATTGGGGTCAAATTTATCTCCACTTTTGTGTATTGGAGTGTTTGCCAGAGCTGAAGATAATATTGAACATTTTGAGTGTAGCCAACTTTAAGTGTGTTAATATAGCACTGTGCCCTGACAGGGGATGGTCTGTGTGGAAGATTAAGTTGCTTACATTCCCATTTTTGTAGCAGATAGCAAAAGGTGTCCCTTGATTGTCCATGGGGAGCTTATTTTTGTACTCTGTCCATGCCTTCTCATCTCTCTCTCTATTTCTCTCTCTCTCTCTCTCGCTCTTTGTATTTTTCTCTCTCTCTTACAGTACATAAAATTCACACCTGCTGCTATTATTGTTTTCATGGGTATTTTGTCATAGAGACTCCAGGGATTGGTTCCCTCTGTAATGTCATATCCAGTCTGACCATTGAGGTAGGTGACAGAGACATCAGGAGACGTGACCTAACTTGGAATCTGTCCACACCAATGGAAACCCATTACAGTTGCAGCTGTATAAATGGACTGTTCTGAGACCTGCATTAAAGGTGACCAAATTATTATTATTGTATCTTCAGCTATGTAAACAGTGGTTGCACTTGCACCTGCCTTTTTATGTAGTGTATAGTGAGTCAACACTTTTAGAAAGTCTGTACATTACAGAGGTTGAGAACATAATTCTATTGCATGGTGAGTTTTTGTAAGTGCAATGGGACCACTATTGTAGTCTATAATATATGGTTTAGATGTTCTTATTGGAAGTAACTTCATGGGAGAGGGAAACAATATCTCAAGAATTTTCACGGGGGTCGACCCTGATTGCAGTGTCCAATACTATTTCTCCAAGCTGTAGAAAAAGCTATGGCAGCAGAAGGTCCACTGAGATTCTAATCTGTTCTTACAGTCTTGTTATTTCAATCTGTAATGAAATATATCAATGGAGAACTAAATTCAAGTATTATCTATTTATTTGCTTTCCATGACAGAGAGAACAATATAGGTCCCTAGTTATTAAAACAATTTGTTTGGAGAGAGGTCTATAGGCCAAATAAGGCTGATCCATTTAGTCTTTGGTAGTGCTATACTGTACATATGCTGACAATTTTATTTCTCTCTGTGTATTTTTGGGACATTTTTTCAATATTCCAATTTGGCACCAAGGATTTATATAGAGTGTTTCAATTTCAACACTTATTTTAATGAAGTAAATTCTAATAAGCAATGTGTCAAACATGATTAATTAGGATGTAATGGAGATTAATGCTCTGTAAAATAAATGTTGGATTTAATTAATGAAAAATAAGCAAATTTTCTTTTCTTTTTGTAAGCTGCAGGAGAATAGTCCTGTAATTTCATGCTTTGAAAGACAGTGTTTAATGTACACTACCCTTCAAAAGTTTGGGGTCACTTAGAAATGTCCTTGTTTTTTATTAAAATAACATCAAATTGATCAGATATACAGTGTAGACATTGTTAATGTTGTAAATTACTATTATAGCTGGAAACTGCAGATTTTTTAATGGAATATCTACATAGGCGTACAGAGGCCCATTATCAGCAACCATCACTCCTGCTTTCCAATGGCACGTTGTGTTAGCTAATCCAAGTTTATCATTTTAAAAAGATAATTGATTATTAGAAAACTTTTGCAATTATGTTAGCTTTGTTTCTGGCCATTTTGAGCCTGTAATCGAACCCACAAATGCTGATGATACAAATACTCAACTAGTCTAAAGAAGGCCAGTTTTATTGCTTCTTTAATCAGAACAACAGTTTTCAGCTGTTCTAACATAACTAAAAAAGGGTTTTCTAATGATCAATTAGCCTTTTAAAATGCTAAACTTGGATTAGCTAACACAATATGCCATTGGAACACAGGAGGGATGGTGGCTGATAATGGGCCTCTGTACGCCTATGTAGATATTCCATAAAAAATCTGCCATTTCCAGCTACAATAGTCGTTTCCAAAATGAACAATGTCTACACTGTATTTCTGATCAATTTGATTGTATTTTAATTGACAAAAAAAAAAAGCATTTTCTTTAAAAAGCAAGGACATTTCTAAGTGACCCCAAACTCTTGAACGGTAGTGTACATTGTTATGATCTGTGTACTAAGGCACCCACTCATCCTTAACAAGAAACTCGTAAACTCGGAATGAACCTATTTTCATTGTAATTTTGCAGAAACATGTTTTCAGCTAAACAGGTGATCCTTAGGGGTCTCTAATTTTCCGCTTTGATCTGGACCCACATGGCTCACAGGTGCTCTGCAATCTGGGAGACATCTTGGATGTGTCTTCCCTTGGTCAGGTCATATTGATGACCATACTCCACAATTCAGCTGCAAAACATTGACTTTGGACTATTCTAACCTTACCCATTCTTAAATGCTATAGTTTCCAAGTTCCCTTCCTTTCAATAACAAATGTATTCACAAAGGATGCACAGAATTCCACAATAGAAGGGGGGCAAATGAGAGTGAGAAGTGGAACCATAATATGCATTTACTGTCCAACAATGTGGTATATTGCGAAACAATATCAAAGTATCATGTGAGGACAGTTCAAGTTAAACAAAGAATGATTCACATTTTCCCCCAGCTCTCAAAATGGTTCTGAATTCACCAAAACCAACCAGAGTTCGTGGGAGGAGTACTGTAAATTGCTTTTTCATTATTTTCTTGTCTTAAGAATAACAATGTCTTTCCAGCAAACCTTACAAAGTCCAGCTCAGCTTCAGAGACAGACAACTCCCTGTTTTACAGGGAAGCAGTGGCACCTTGATTCAATATGGCAACTCAATCAATGGGGGATGTTAGCAAATATATAAACAACCCCTGCAGGTTATGTAACAAGAATCAGACAATTAGATGAACATAACACCACCACAGAGGAAGTGGTAATCTGATGTTAAATAGCAGTTAGTGCTTTGTGATATCTACTTGTCTTTGTGCCATTCCTGATCCTAGAGATTTGGTTGGTAGATTTTCATTACTGTACACACTACAACTATAGGAACCCTAATCTGCGAGGCCTCCTCCTCACAGCAATTTAGGAAGAATGGAAGTGTGGGATGGAGCTTTGGGGTATGGGCCTCTCCCCCCTCATCCCGGGCATTTTCTGCTAAATTCATCATCTGTGGTTGCCTGTTTAGAGCCTTCGGGGAGGGCCAGGACATGACTGGCAAGGCAGGCTAACGCCATCCAGATGGAGCCACAGCAGCAGGAAGGGGGTCAGGAGTTGTTAAGACAGCTGCCTGTTTCTCTGGACTATTATGGATGGTGGAAACACCATATTATCATAAGAGCCAGTCAGCAGAGACAAAGGGGGAATGACTGGGCCAGAGGAGGCTGGTGGGAGGAGTTATAGGAGGACGGGCTCATTGTAATGGCCTGGGATGGAATCAATGGAACAGAGTGAAACATTTTGTTTCCATGTGTTCCATTGATTCCAATCCAATCCATTCCATTGTTTCCAATCCAGCCTTTACAATGAGCCCGTTCTCCTATTGCTCCTCTCACCAGCCTGCTCTAGACTAAGCACTTAGGATTCCACTTGTAAAGTTGTTGCAAAACATTTTAACCTCTACGGGATCGGTGTCTCTATACCTGAACGGTTGAGCTAACGTGCGCTAATGTGATTAGCATGACAGTTGTTAGTAACGGCAAACTTTCCAGGACAGGGACATGTCTTATATGGGCAGAAAGCTTCAATTCTTGTTAATCTAACGGCACTGTCCAATTTACAGTAGCTATTACAGTGAAAAACAAACATGCTATTGTTTGAGGAGAGTGAACAACAACAACAAAAAGGTATCACAGCAACTGGTTTGAATGTAAATCATGTACTTTACAATCAGTAATCTTACTGATTTGTCATCCTGAGGGTCCCAGAGATAAAATGTAGCATAGTTTAGTTTGATAAGATACACATATTGCAGTACTGGACAATATTTTGTATCAAGTCTTCCCTAATGTGCCGAATTGATACAACTGTATTACAATGCTTCACTAGATCAATTTGAAACTTTACACACTAAATTGCACCTAAAAGGGCAATATTATATTTTGGCCTTTCTCTTGCATTTCAAAAAAATAGAAAATGTATGTTGTTTTGTTTGTATTATCTTTTACCAGATCTAATGTGTTAAATTCTACTAAAATTAAATGATCCTATTAAAAAAAATCATAACTACATCATCAACAAGAAGATGAATAAATATGTTGTTATTTAACAAGCACAACACAGAAATATAACTACAGTATATACTGTACCTTGCGCAGCATTTTTAACACCGTAATAGTGAGGAAATAAGGGGAGGATCAAGAGTGAAAACCATGACATTAACCCGAGAATGATGCCAGAACACAAATCCCTAGACCATTTAGTGTAAAAGTATTTCAACTTCAGGCCACCAAGAAAAGTTATGACATGACACGAATGATAATAGTTACAAATAAATAAGCTCTCTTCCACAAAGACAATTGTTTCCAGGGAGAAACGATTATAACGAAGCGCCTCTAAATATGACAGACAGTTTCACCACAATGATAGCTGCGCAGCTGTGACTTTGTTGGAGTCTAGGGTCCCCAGGCATTTCACTTAATTGTGATTTATTTATAATGTCATTGGGTAAAACATACACAGCCAGTTTAGAGTTTGCTTCTCTTTGGCATGGAGACGATCTTTAGTATGCAGTATGTGGGTCCCAACTCATTCACTTAAAGGCCCAATGCAGGCATTTTTATCTTAATATCAAATTCTTTCTGGGTAAAGTGCTTTACTGTGATTGTTTTCAATCAAAATGGTCTAAAATAAAGAAAAATATGCTTCTTCCAAGAGCAATTTCTCAAGCCACAATTTTGCTAGGACTGTCTGGGAGTGGTCTAAGTGGGGAGGGGAAAACCAGAAAATATCCGCTATTGACAGAGAGATTTGGAACTCACCTTCTTATTGGTCTATTAACTAATTTACCGGAGGCAAAAACTCCATCCCACCAAAACAGGCTGGAATTTCATGTGGTCTTTTCAAACAGCTCTTACACTACAAGGGCATTATCCTAATTTTCACAATTTCACATGCTCCGTGTGGTAAACAAGCATTCAGTTGTGCAAAAAAAAGTGTTTTATAACTTGTAAAACAGTCCGGTTGTTTCCAACTATTCCCTCTGGCTCCACACCAATCCACAGATGCAGAGCAGCCCTGCCAAAAGGATGTCAGGGTGAAAGGCAGGAGATTGTAGATGAGCCAAGTGATCTTGGACAGAAGAAGGGCATCACATGGCTGGAATCTATTGTGGATTCCTGTGGCCAGGACTCACTCCTAACCCAGATGAGCACCCCTGTCATCCAAACTAAACAGTCATTATTCCAATATGCACTCATGCATAATCAGACAGGATCCTGTGGGTTGTTGCACAGCATCAAATCTCATTATTCTGGCCCGGTGGGAGAGCGATTACTATTGTCCCAAAATGTGCAAATGTGTGAATGAATGCATCCACTTACGAACCATGCGTTGACATGAGTTTATGAGCTCATTTGATCCAGAAAGACAATGTTCCAGACAAAGTCTGAGAGATGACACTAACAGAGTGTCTCGTAAGAAGCCAGGCAGATCCAAGTATTTATTGAAGGAGGATGGAAAACATGAATGCCTTTGTCTCCAGTGCCATAATTGTGTTTTACTGAGGATAATTTTGCTCTTGGCTCAGGAAAGCCTATTGGATGGGTCAGAAGAGCTGGAGGAATCCTTGTTGTTGTCTTGTGAGTTGAGCAGGTTGGACAGAGGCCCGTCCTGCTGGTGCACAGATTAGGGACGTCTGTGTTCTCCTGCTGGGTCTGGGTGACTCAGCCTGGGTGAAATATGCTGACTGTAAATCCACAGGGAACTCTGGGCCCTTTCAGGGATGGATGACTCTAATGTTATGAAACCTGATGCCTAGATAGAGTACAATGAGATGTAACCCTTTGAGAGAATCATGGGTGTTCAATTGTGAAATGGGTTATGTTTGATAGCAGCTGTGCAGGCAAAATATTTTGCAATGTATGGATAACAAGTCAAACGCAATATCATGTAGGAACTATCTTTATGTGCAGTAAGTGAAAGCATTACCATGTTTATCTGTCAATACCACAAGGATGACGCAAGAGAAGTTTAGTCTAGTGCTGTAGGTTGGTTATCTTTGAATGCAGGAAATCATTCTCAATTAATTAGAGGCTAATTTGTTGAGTCTACACACCAAATCTGGAGTCAATCTGACTTATGGTTCATGAGAAGATATTAAGTGTTTTTAGCATTAGCATATGTGCTAACAGCCATATTTGAATGCAGTCTTTTTTTATATCTCAAAACCATTAAAAACTGATGTAAGTACAAAATCTGGATCTGATATATGGTTCATTAGATGATGATTGCAGATGATTTTGAGCATTAGCGTTACATATTTAATAGTTTCTTTTTTTTACTCAGCCCTTAGCTTTTCTCAAATTAAGTAAAAACAGGCACCATGGGCCTACATTCCAAATGTGGTGTCATTTGGTCATATGGTTCATGAGAAGATTTTGGAAGTACTTTTAACACATTTTTGCATATTAGCATAATTGCTAATGCATCAATGTTATTTTCTAAAACTCTTTAGGGACTATTGTGATGAGTCCAAAGACCACATTTGGAGGGAATCTGACATTTAGTCCATGAGAAGAAGATGTTTTTATGATTATTTTCAGGATTAGCTTTACATAGTAAAAAAAAATGAATCGTCAATTTTTTATATTTTTTATTTTTATTTCACTTTATTTAACCAGGTAGGCTAGTTGAGAACAAGTTCTCATTTGCAACTGCGACCTGGCCAAGATAAAGCATAGCAGTGTGAACAGACAACACAGAGTTACACATGGAGTAAACAATTAACAAGTCAATAACACAGTAGAAAAAAAGAAAAAAAAGATAGTCTATATACATTGTGTGCAAAAGGCATGAGGAGGTAGATGAATAATTACAATTTTGCAGATTAACACTGGAGTGATAAATGATCAGATGGTCATGTACAGGTAGAGATATTGGTGTGCAAAAGAGCAGAAAAGTAAATAAATATAAACAGTATGGGGAAGAGGTAGGTAAAATTGGGTGGGCTATTTACCGATAGACTATGTACAGCTGCAGCGATCGGTTAGCTGCTCAGATAGCAGATGTTTGAAGTTGGTGAGGGAGATAAAAGTCTCCAACTTCAGTGATTTTTGCAATTCGTTCCAGTCACAGGCAGCAGAGAACTGGAACGAAAGGCGGCCAAATGAGGCGTTGGCTTTAGGGATGATCAGTGAGATACACCTGCTGGAGCGTGTGCTACGGGTGGGTGTTGCCATCGTGACCAGTGAACTGAGCTAAGGCGGAGCTTTACCTAGCATGGACTTGTAGATGACCTGGAGCCAGTGGGTCTGGCGACGAATATGTAGCGAGGGCCAGCCAACTAGAGCATACAGGTCGCAGTGGTGGGTGGTATAAGGTGCTTTAGTAACAAAACGGATGGCACTGTGATAAACTGCATCCAGTTTGCTGAGTAGAGTGTTGGAAGCTATTTTGAAGATGACATCGCCGAAGTTGAGGATCGGTAGGATAGTCAGTTTTACTAGGGTAAGTTTGGCGGCGTGAGTGAAGGAGGCTTTGTTGCGGAATAGAAAGCCGACTCTAGATTTGATTTTAGATTGGAGATGTTTGATATGAGTCTGGAAGGAGAGTTTACAGTCTAGCCAGACACCTAGGTACTTATAAATGTCCACATATTCTAGGTCGGAACCATCTAGGGTGGTGATGCTAGTCGGGCGTGCGGGTGCAGGCAGCGAACGGTTGAAAAGCATGCATTTGGTTTTACTAGCGTTTAAGAGCAGTTGGAGGCCACGGAAGGAGTGTTGTATGGCATTGAAGCTCGTTTGGAGGTTAGATAGCACAGTGTCCAAGGACGGGCCGGAAGTATACAGAATGGTGTCGTCTGCGTAGAGGTGGATCAGGGAATCGCCCGCAGCAAGAGCAACATCATTGATATATACAGAGAAAAGAGTCGGCCCGAGAATTGAACCCTGTGGCACCCCCATAGAGACTGCCAGAGGACCGGCCAGCATGCCCTCCGATTTGACACACTGAACTCTGTCTGCAAAGTAGTTGGTGAACCAGGCAAGGCAGTCATCAGAAAAACCAAGGCTACTGAGTCTGCCGATAAGAATATGGTGATTGACAGTGTCGAAAGCCTTGGCAAGGTCGATGAAGACGGCTGCACAGTACTGTCTTTTATCGATGGCGGTTATGATATCGTTTAGTACCTTGAGCGTGACTGAGGTGCACCCGTGACCGGCTCGGAAACCAGATTGCACAGCGGAGAAGGTACGGTGGGATTCAAGATGGTCCGTGACCTGTTTGTTGACTTGGCTTTCGAAGACCTTAGATAGGCAGGGCAGGATGGATATAGGTCTGTAACAGTTAGGGTCCAGGGTGTCTCTCCCTTTGAAGAGGGGGATGACTGCGGCAGCTTTCCAAACCTTGGGGATCTCAGACGATATGAAAGAGAGGTTGAACAGGCTGGTAATAGGAGTTGCGACAATGGCGGCGGATAGTTTCAGAAATAGAGGATCCAGATTGTCAAGCCCAGCTGATTTGTACGGGTCCAGGTTTTGCAGCTCTTTCAGAACATCTGCTATTTGGATTTGGTTAAAGGAGAACCTGGAGAGGCTTGGGCGAGTAGCTGCAGGGGGAGCGGAGCTGTTGGCCGAGGTTGGAGTAGCCATGAGGAAGGCATGGCCATCCGTTGAGAAATGCTTGTTGAAGTTTTCGATAATCATGGATTTATCGGTGGTGACCGTGTTACCGAGCCTCAGTGCAGTGGGCAGCTGGGAGGAGGTGCTCTTGTTCTCCATGGACTTCACAGTGTCCCAGAACTTTTTGGAGTTAGAGCTACAGGATGCAAATTTCTGCCTGAAGAAGCTGGCCTTTGCTTTCCTGACTGACTGTGTGTACTGGTTCCTGACTTCCCCGAACAGTTGCATATCGCGGGGACTATTCGATGCTATTGCAGTCCGTTAATAGTTTATTTCTTAAGATATAAATGTCAAACTTAACATGGTTTATCATGGTAAGGTCTTTGATGACCCTAACAAGACTCAAATTGATAGGGCATTGTGGAGTGGATTTACAAAGGACACATAAAATCTGGTTTCCTGATTTATTGATAACCGATTGATCACCAATCCCTTAGCTTTTCTCAAACTAAGTTAAGAAATGTACCATGTGCCCTACATACCAAATGTTGTGTTATTTGGACTTATGGTTCATGAGAATACGAATATTTCCAAAGTTTTCCAAAATGTCCAAGATGGAGGAAAATCTCTCCTAATGGACGTTATGGGTCCTTGAGGCATATTTGTTCAGCATAAGGAAAACACCTACATACAAAGTTTCAAGTTTCTAAGTCAAATGGGGAAGATTTAAGGGGTTTAAGTGAAACTGCTTATAACAGCGCTACCTATAGGCCAATCGGCTCAATTTTTCAACCAAGTTACTCATGGCCTCAATTTTTCAACCAAGTTAATCATGTTACTCATGGAGTTTCTGTGTGCCAAATTATAAAAAAGTTACCGATATATGCTTCAGTTATTTGACGAGGTCAAGAGGGAAAACAATTGAAGAAACAGGTTTCACAGCTCAGCTGTGAACCCATAATTAAGATTTTAAAAAGTCCTATCATATCTAAAGTCCTATAAGGCAGATAAACCAAAAATAATCATGGGTTGGTAAAATATACTCAAGTGCTGGCACATCTAAGAGCAGAGGTTTAGTGATCCTGGTCAATAAATCTCCTAACTTCACTGATACGAAGGTGATATGTGACCCCGGGAGCAGATTCATTGTAGTGAGGGGAAAGTTGATAGGTGTCCCAGTTCAGTGACGGTAATAGTATGTAAATCTTTGTGGGCACCGTTTGTCACCGTGCAGTTCATGTATTGTTTATCCCCCCCCCCCCAAAAAAAGGTTTACCCCACCAACTGTTTGGACCTACATAAAGCTGTCCCAACAGCAGAGCTTTCTTTTCAGCGCCATATAGTGAATACCACCGCTACAACTGGCTATCAGCGGAGCCTCGTCTGGAAGTGAAACAGTTCATTTTGATGTCTTTCACTATTATTCTACAATGTAGAAAATAGAAAAATAAGAAAAACCCCTGAATGAGTAGGTCTTTCCAAACTTTTGACTGGTACTGTGTATATTTTTTTGTTTGTTTTCGTTGCCTATTTTGCATGTTATTTTGGCATTAATACATGTCACATATCAGTTTGCAAGCAATGTAAAAATATATATATATAATCTTTTAGTTAATAAAGCCGAGTAAGTGTTGTGCAGTAAGCTGTTTGTAGCACATGTGTCTCACCCTAATAATTTGGTCCCTTTCCCCCTCAGAACTTAGACGACTTCGTAGTGCACGTGTAGCCTGTAGCCTCTTTTAGAGAAATGTAATCATTGAATATTGTAAGAGCTTTCATTGTCTGGTTATATGCCCCCTTTATTTATCCTGCAGTTCTGACTTGGTGTACAGGGAGAATACTGTAAGAACGGCCCATGTTCTGAATTCTATAGCTGTACATTTCAAAAGTGCATAACAAATAGTTATATTGACTACATGCATCCTAGCTCGTTCATTAATGGCTTAATCGAACTTACGGATTGCCTGTTATCTGCTCGTTGTTCCCTTATCCCATAGTTTGTACATCTCAATTGTCAGTAGAAACCACATTTGTATAAGCAAGTAGCCATATCAACTGTGTTTTTAAAAAAGGCAGTAAATGAGGCTAAATAAACGGTTTGACTGCCAGACAAGGCTCTGATAGCCAGGTGTAGTGGTGGTAAGAATTCACTCCATGGTGCTGAAAAGAAAGCTCTGCTGTTGGGACAGCTTTATGTAGGCCCTAACAGTTGTGGGCACTGTTTGTCACCGTTATAGTGCAATGAATGTATTTTTTAGTGTTGTGTTGTGTGGTGGCTTTGCTGACATGCATAAAAAAAATGGTGTGCCCCACCAAGATTTACATGCTAAAATTGTCAAACTTCATCAAACTTTGATTATTTGAATCACCTGTGTAGTGCTAGGGAAAAAAAACAAAACCTGCACCCAGGGGGGCCCCAGGACCAAGTTTTGGAAACTCTTCTCTAACACGGAACCCAAACCGGCTACGTGCGTGCGCCATCGTGCGCTATCGTGCATAAATTAATTTTGTCCCCCTGCACCAAACACGATCATGACACGCAGGTTAAAATATCAAAACAAACTCTGAACCAATGACATTAATTTGGGGACAGGTCGAAAAGCATTAAACATGTATGGCAATTTAACTAGTTAGCTTTCACTTGCTAGCTAATTTGTCCTATTTAGCTAGCTTGCTGTTGATAGCTAATTTGTCCTGAGATATAAACATTGAGTTGTTATTTTACCTGAAATGCACAAGGTCCTCTACTCCGACAATTAATCCACACATAAAATGGCCAACCGAATCGTTTCTAGTCATCTCTCCTCCTTCCAGGCTTTTTCATCTTTGAACTTATATGGTGATTGGCATCTACACGTTCATAGTATTACCACGACAACCGGCAAAACATTTCATCTTTCAATCACCCACGTGAGTATAACCAATGAGGGGATAGCACGTGGGTACCTGCTTCTATAAAACAATGAGGAGATGAGGGAGAGGTAGGACTTGCGAGCAGTGTGGGTACAATAACTGAATAACATGGATTTCTAAATGTATTTTCCGATTCTCGCGCACGCGACGTGTCCGGTCTGGTCAGCATGTAAGTGTATTAAATACTTGGTTATTCTAGCCACAAACTTATCTAAAGACATGGTAGAGACTAACATGAGATCTTTACTGTACTCTATGAAAAGTTATTTCCAAAGATGTATAAAATGTATTTATCAATGTGTGGAAATATGAATTGTATAAACATTATGACAGCTCCAGTTGTGTACTATACCCAGTGTCGGGCAAGCTACTCTGCAAATATAGTTTACCATGCTACAAATTTCTTCACACTGGAAGAAGTTACGTTATACTAAATCTAAACTAAACTTAACTAAAGTTATTTTTAGAAAATTGTTTACTACATCCAAACTGCTTTGTAAAACCTAAAATTTCATGGACTACAAATTGCAAGAAGAAGATCACTCTGGAGTCAGATGTTAGCAGAATGTGTCATTTAACCTATTAAACATAGAAAGGTTTCATATGAAAATTAAGCAGGTCTGATGCTGAACAATAAATGAAATGTTTTGCCTACTTTACCCATATTATCTTTTCTTTTTGCAAAAAAAGTAGTGTGTAGTTTCAGTAGTTAGCTACACCCATTACATGGCAGAAAAAGTAGTGTGTAGTTTCAGTAGTTAGCTACACCCATTACATGGCAGAAAAGTTGTTAACTACTGAAAACACAGTAACACTTTACTTGACACCCAGCGTCATAACACGGTCAAAACACAGTCATAACTATGTCATAATATGTCAAAGAAGCTGACATGATACATACAGTGCCTTGCAAAAGTATTCATCCCCTTGGCGTTTTTCCTATTTTGTTGCATTACAATCTGTAATTTAAATGGATTTTTATTTGGATTTCATGTAATGGACATACACAAAATAGTCCAAATTGGTGAAGTGAAATTGAAAAACTAGCTTGTTTAAAAATACATCTAAAAAATAAAAAACAGAACAGTGGTACGTGCATATGTATTCACCCCCTTTGCTATGAAGCCCCTAAATAAGATTTGGTGCAACCAATTACCTTCAGAAGTCACATAATTAGTTAAATAAAGTCCACCTGTGTGCAATCTATGTGTCACATGATCTCAGTATATATACCTGTTCTGAAAGGTCCCAGAGTGTGCAACACCATTAAGCAAGGGGCACCACCAAGCAAGCAGCACCATGAAGACCAAGGAGCTCTCCAAACAGGTCAGGGACAAAGTTGTGGAGAAGTACAGATCAGGGTTGAGTTATAAAAAAATATCAGAAACTTTGAACATCCCACAGAGCACCGTTAAATCCATTATAAAAAAAATTGAAAGAATATGGCACCATAAAAATACCTGTCAAGAGAGGGCCGCCCAGCAAAACTCACAGACATGGCAAGGAGGGCATTAATCAGAGAGGCAACAAAGAGACCAAAGATAACCCTGAAGGAGCTGCAAAGCTCCACAGCGGAGATTGGAGTATCTGTCCATAGAACCACTTTGAGCCGTACACTCCACAGAGCTGGGCTTTACAGAAGAGTGTCCAGAAAAAAGCCATTGCTTAAGAGAAAAAAATAAAGCAAAAACGTTTAGTGATTGTCAAAAGGCATATGGGAGACTGGAAGAAGAAGAAGGTACTCTATGGAAGAAGGTACTCTGGTCAGATGAGACTAAAATTTAGCTTTTTGGCCATCAAGGAAAATGCTATGTCTGGCGCACACCCAACACCTCTCATCACCCTGAGAACCCCATCATCACAGTGAAGCATGGTGGTGGCAGCATCATGTTGTGGGGATGTTTTTCGGGGACTTGGAAACTGGTCAGCATTGAAGGAATGATGGATGGCACTAAATATAGGGAAATTCTTGAGGGAAACCTGTTTCAGTCTTCCAGAGATTTGAGACTGGGACTTAGGTGGACCGTCCAGCAGGACAATGACGCTAAGCATACTGCTAAAGCAACACTTGAGTGATTTAAGGAGAAACATTTAAATGTCTTGGAATGGCCTAGTAAAGGCCCAGACCTCATTCCAGTTCAGAATCTGTGGTATGACTTAAAGATCACTGTACACCAGCGGAACCCATCCATCTGGAAGGCGGTAGAGCAGTTTTGCCTTGAAGAATGGACAAAAATCCCAGTGGCTAGATGTGCCAGGCTTATAGAGACATACCCCAAGAGACTTACAGCTGTAATTGCTGCAAAAGGTGGCTCTACAACGTACTGACTTTGGGGGGTGAATAGTTATGCACTCTCAAGTTTTCCATTTTTTTGTCTTATTTCTTGTTTGTTTCACAAGAAAAAAAGATTTAGCATCTTCAAAGAGGTAAGCATGTTGTGTAAATCAAATGATACAAACCCCCCCAAAATCTATTTTAATTCCAGGTTGTAAGACAACAAAATAAGAAAAATGTCAAGGGGGGGTGAATACTTTCGCAAGACACTGTATATTTAGACCTGTTGTGACATATATTGCATTATGTTATGGCTGGTTATGGCACCTACATAAGAGTGTCAAAACCCACAAAACCTACCACGGATGGTAGTTATTTTATGGCTGGTTATGACACCTACATAAGAGTGTCAAAACACACAAAACCTACCACGGATGGTAGTTATTTTATGGCTGGTTATGACACCTACATAAGAGTGTAAAAACCCACACAACCTACCACACAAGAGAAAACATTCCATTAATTTATCATTTTAATTGTGCACAAATTGATGTCAGGCATGCACATACCCCAATTATCTGTTGCTGATGACTGGGATGAATGCAGGAGCAGATTTCAGGAGCAGGACAAGGCACCCTCTTTTTGACTGATTACTGACATAAGGGCATGTACGTTATAGGCCTATCTGGTTTATGAGATTATGATGGACATAATGCATCTTGACAGTGTCATAATGTTCATTTTCTTAGTCCAAGTAAAGTGACACAGGAGGGTCATAATGCTTCGTGACAGTGTCATAAAGTTATTTAAAATATGCTGGGGAAAAAAACATGACTGTGAGCAGAATTCATTACAACAACCACAAAGGACTTAAGAAACAAACTTTCAAAAGAAAGGAAACTACTTGGCAGGGAAAAAACACATTTGAATAAATGTTGGTTTTGACACTTATGTAGGTGTCATAACCAGCCATAAAATAACTCAATATATGTCACAACGGCTGTAAATATATGGGCCATGACAGTGTTATGACCATATTATGACAGGTTATGATAAGTTATGTCAGTTTTTAAGATATGTTATGACATGGTTTTGACCGTGTCATAAAGTGTTATGACACTGGGTGTCAAGTAAAGTGTCACCGAAAACACGACCCAGATTTGAATTTAGTTCAACTACCACCAAGCTACAGCAAAATGTAATTCAATTACTAGTTGAACTACATGTAGTTCACTAGTCCCTAACACTGACTATACCTTATCTCATTTACCAATGCCAATCCCAGAATCATACTTTAAAGAAATAGATAGGATTTTATATGGGGGGGAAGGGAGGCCATCATTTTTGGGCTTGAAAAAAACAACAAGCACACCCCTCTAGAGGTGGCTTTAGCCTCCCTAACTTTAAATGGTTCTACTGGGCCCAGACAGTTAAACAGCTAAGTGTATGAAGACCGGGATGGAATGGAGCTGTACAAACTGACTGGTATTATATGGAGAAGGAGATGTGGGAGGGAGTATCACCTTGGTGCTGGGCATTTCAATCCCTAACTCTTAGACAACAGGGTCATCCAACCATGTCCCGTGAGGCTGTGATAAATGTATTTTTTTAATAAAATGGGATCTCAAAAATGGGAAAAACAAAGCAATTGTAATGGGGGCGAAACAGCAGACTGGGGCGTCTGGATGAAGCTGACGGCCCCACAATGTATAACTTTGAACATCTGTCTGTATTCTGTAACATATGAGTTGCCTACGACACAGTTTTGGAAATACCCACTGGTCACAGAGGTCAGATCAACGTCTAGTTTTGATTTACATTTGGTTGAGTTGTCAACGAAAGTCATTGGATTTAGGTTAAAAGTTTGGTGGGAAAAAAAATACGAAATGCTCTTACATTGATGATTTTTTGCGAATCCTATCAGTTTTCCACATTGATTCAACGTCATCACTGATTTTTGGGGGGTTGAATTCAACCAGTTCAACCAGTTTTTGCCCAGTGAGTACCTACAATTGCAGGGCTGTCTGGCTAAAAACCTTTGTCAACCTCTGACTAGTTCAACTAAAAACTCAATTTGAAAGGCTTTTGTTGAAACAAAACAATAGAAAAAGCTTGACCTCCTTTACAGTATATTCTTGCCTACTAGTGGCTGAACCATTGGCAAAAGTGAACAAAATACAACCTATAAAGAAATGGGTAACAAATGTATACAAGCTAAAGTGATTCACAGGTGGCACTGGACTCCAGAGAAGCTGTGTAAAACCAAGATAATATTGCCGAATGATAACTGTTGGAGATGCAAGAGAGACACAGGATCAATCCCTCATATTTAATGGTCCTGTGCCTCTATTCCAGACTGGTGCAATAGTATCATCTATGCTATTTGTGAAGTAGTGGGGACTGATTTTTGCGTTTCTAATACATGTATAATGTTGGCCTCTACATTAAGTGGCAGGGTTCATTCTCCTCTCACAAGGAGGTGGATCTTGCTGGCCCTTACTTCTGCAAAAATAGATATTTTTAGTCAACACTCTTACCCAGAGCAACTACATTTTCATACTGGTCCCCCATAGGTATAAGAACCCACAACCATGGTGTTGCAAGCACTGTGCTCTTACCAAGTGAGCTACAAGGGACATTGGAAGCAGGATCAACCCTCACTGACTATGACCTAGTATGGGCTCCGTTCCTGCAGTGATCAGCAGGTGGAGCTAGTAACTCATTATTCATGTTCTTAGATATGACAATTTTTCTATAGCATTAATGACATTCTCCCATCAATGTGTAACCGTAACAGATTATGAACTGACGATTAATGAAATTGTCTCCCTTAATTGTATACACACTACCGTTCAAAAGTTTGGGGTCACTTAGAAATACAACGAGTTTCAGAAGAAGTTCTTTGTTTCTGGACATTTTGAGCCTGTAAACGAATGCTGATGTTCCAGATACTCAACTAGTCTAAAGAAGGCTAGTTTTATTGCTTCTTTAATCAGAACAACAATTCTCAGCTGTGCTAACATAATTTTAAAAGTTTTCTAATGATCAATTAGCCTTTTCAAATTATACACTTGGATTAGCTAACACAACGTGCCATTGGAACACAGGAGTGATGGTTGATGATAATGGGCCTCTGTACACCTATGTAGATATTCCATTAAAAATATGCCGTTTCCAGCTACAATAGTCATTTACAAAATTAGCCATGTCTACACTCTATTTCTGATCAATTTTATGTTATTTTAATGGACAGAAAAGGAGCTTTTCTTTAAAAAACTAGGACATTTCTAAGTGACGCCAAACTTTTGAACGGTAGTGTATATTGTCCAATGTATAATAATGAATATGTGATTATTATTTATTTATTTACTTGGGGCAGAGGATGGTGGTCCACATGTATCTGATGCCCATCTTAACATTTATTTTGAAAGAATGACCTGTAAAAATTCCAGGCGCATCTCCCATGCATTGTTTTTTTTAAACATTGTTTTTTCCCCCGTAGTGTTGCTGATGTATGTACCTTCATCATTCAGTAGACCTATTGGCAGTTTCATAAAATACTTTAGGCCAGATTATGAACAGACTATTAATTGTAGGTCTGCCTACCTCTGGAGGGGATGCGGTGGGTGGGAATGGAAATAGTCTTGTTGATGTTAGACTGCATATGTCTGTGTGTGTATCTTGTTTGTTTAATTTTGTCTCATCTGAATAAAGAAAGAAATGATATATATATAAAAAGAGAAGCACAGTCCATGTTGTTGTAGGGGAGTGCTCTCTATCAACCCCATTTGCAAGCCATATTTCCTTACATCAGAAGGAGGCCTTTCCAAAGACAGCACACCGACTCTGCATTTTACGGCCTTGTTTGCTTTTGTTGGAGGCTTCAGCTGGTCAGGCTGGACACGGGGACCACAGCAGAGCAGGTGGGTCTGTTGGTCGGAGGGTCGGCAGTACATCTCAGTCTGCCCTCCAAAGCCAGACCCTCCATAAGTGGCGGTGTGTGGTCCCCCTGCCTCTGTCAGCCACAGACAGATGTTATAACCAGCACAGGGGTAAAGCATAGCTGAAAGAAGCCACCAGCACAGGGAACTTTCCTCCCCTCTCTCTAAACAGGAAATTACAGGACTGCCTAGCTATAGATGACAATACATCCATAAAGCAGAAATATTTAGAGTAGGAGTTACAATGGGCCACAAGTTGAGGGCACCATCGTTAGACTAGGTGGTACCCCACTGTGGTAAAGCAGTATACATGTCTGATACATGTTGTACTGCAGGGAAAGGGGGATACCTAGTCGTAACTGCCTTGCTCAAGGGCAGAACAACAGATTTTTTTCCACCTAGCTGTCTCTGGGATTCCAACCATCTTTTGGTTACTGGCCCAACACTCTTAACCACTAGGCTACCTGCCACCCTGAATGGCCTGGTTTCCTGGACCCAGAATAAGAGAATCCCCATTGAAAATGCTATTTCTGTCCATGAACAGGGTTAATCTGGGTCCGGGAAACCACCAGCCCTAAATCTCAGCCATAAAGCACATAAGCATCTGGCTCAATAGTGTACTGCACCGAAGCAAATTAACAACAATTTGCTCCCACGCTCTCTCTAGTCATTTCCACTCTCCACCCCACTGTTGCACTGTGCTTGGGTTCTGTGAGAATTGGGCTGGGATGAAGCTGAAGCTCTGGCAGGGTCATGGGCTACTGGAGGAGATGATTGCATATTTCCAATAAACACATAAACATGCCTTCTCCACGTGGAGAGAAGAGGACCATCAGAGGTGGCAGCATTAAGAGGTCATTCTTTCCACAGGACCTTACGTCCTGCCAGCATGGCTGACGCCCTCCTCTGCAGAATAACTCCTTTCTCAGGCTTCCATTACTGCGTGTGCCATCTCTATGTTGTGTAGGCCAGCTCTTCTGAAATGTACCCTCTTAAATCTACTGTGGGAGAAACAGTCAATTCAGAGCTGTAAAAGCTTTGTAAGAGATTAAACGGGGCTACCTTCGGGTTTCTGAAGCAAAGGTTCTGAGCACCGAGTTCAAAGTTATGGGAAACATAGGGCTTTTTGGCAGGATATTTGCTTGTAAATATGAAATTAAACTATTGTGACAGAGCTGGAAATGATCCCTAGTAGAGGCCTGTCCGTATTTGTCCTGGTTCAGTGCTTTAATTTTAGAATGTCACTGCCAAACTATTATTTTGTGTGATTTGGGTAACCGTTGCCTCCCGCTGCAAATTACATACAGCCCGCCAAAAAATGTTTTATATTCCACAATATACAGGCTCCTGACACCAGCTAATTAGCCACCAAAATTCCTGGTTTTGTCCCCCCCCAAATTTTTTTTTTTAAAAAAAAAAAATATATTTTAAAAAATGTACATACTAGTTTATGGCAAAACAAGACAAAGGTGTAAAAATAGTGACGCTGAAAACATAGGCATATAGCTTTGTCTCTGTGAGATAATATTGAAGAAACATTTCGAAAGAAACAAATCTGTAGTCGACATCAAGTTTCATTATAGATCAAATCAATCAATGAATGACAAATTATACCATTTACCATGTCAGAGTGACCAACTCTAGCGTGATATTTAGTAAATGTGAACCTCCGGAAATAAAGCAATAACCTGCCATCTAGTGGTCTTAAAGAAAATGGAATCTCAAAATGTGAAAATAAAGCAACAGCAACTATTTTTCAGACTTAGTACAAAGTACATGTTGTTACAATGGGTGTAGCATAAGTTCTTGACTCTGCACTCATAGCTGTAAATCTATGTAGATCTCATTATAAAAAGAACTGGTACGTCTTCTCAGTTCTGGAACTGACTCATACAACAGGACTAATAAAACGAGACAAGAATTACAAATTCTGGCTGAACTCTTAATGACTCCCTTGCAAAGGAACAACTGAACTGCCACAGCGGTACCTCTCAAGAAGTACATCTCTTTAGAACAATACAATGCAGGCTACTTCTAATCAGCACTGAAACACGACAGATTCAAAGGAAATCTCTAGCCACCATAATAATTGGATGTAATAAATTGATCACTAGCCACTTTAAACAATGCCACTTTATTTAATGTTTACATACCCTACATTACTCATCTCATATGAATATACTGTACTCTATACCATCTACTGCATCTTGCCTATGCCGTTCGGCCATCGCTCATCCATATATTTTTTATGTGAAATTGTTAGATTAATTGTTAGATATTACTGCATGGTCGGAACTAGAAGCACAAGCATTTCGCTACACTCGCATTAACATCTGCTAAACATGTGTATGTGACAAATAAAATTGGATTTGATTCCCATGTAGGCCTGTTGTGATAAGAGCAATTTAAACACACATCCAACTGTTAGGTCAGCTATAACTTCAATATCATGCCTTTCTCCAACAGTTCATGTCTTGAAAATGTTTTAAATAAATGCCTCAACCATGAAATATAAAAAAATGGATTGAAGGTGTATGCAATATTCCAGTCAGATTGAAATCATACTTGCATGTGACAAATATGCATATTCATAGTTAGTTGATGAACACACAGGGTCCTGTAGTTACATACAGTTGAAGTCAGAAGTTTATACACCTTAGCCAAATACATTTAAACTCAGTTTTTCACAATTCCTGATATTTAATCAGAGTAAAAAATTCCCTGTCTTAGGTCAGTTAGGATCACCACTTTATTTTAAGAATGTGAAAATGTTAGAATAATATTAGAGAGAATAATTTATTTCAGCTTTTATTTCTTTCATCACATTCCCAGTGGGTCAGAAGTTTACATACATTCAATTATTATTTGGTAGCATTGCCTTTAAATTGTTAACTTGGGTAAAACATTTCAGGTAGCCTTCCACAAGCTTCCCACAATAAGTTGGGTGAATTTTGGCCCATTCCTCCTGACAGAGCTGGTGTAACTGAGTCAGGTTTGTAGGCTTCCTTGCTCGCACACGCTTTTTCAGTTCTGCCCACAAATGTTCTATAGGACTGATGTCAGGGCTTGTGATGGCCACTCCAATACCTTGACTTTTGTCCATAAGCCATTTTGCCAGAACTTTGGAAGTATGCTTGGGGTCATTGTCCATTTGGAAGATCCATTTGCGACAAAGTTTTAATTTCTTGACTGATGTCTTGAGATGTTGCTTCAATGTATCCACATCATTTTCCTTCTCATGGTGCCATCTATTCTGTGAAGTCCACTAGTCGCTCCTGCAGCAATGCACCCCCACAATATGATGCTGCCACCCCCGTGCTTCACGGTTGGGATGTTCTTCGGCTTGCAAGCCTCCCCCTTTTCCTCCAAACAAAACGATGATCATTACGGCCAAACAATTCTATTTTTGTTTCATCAGACCAGAGGACATTTCTCCAAAAAGTATGATCTTCGTCCCCATGTGCAGTTGCAAACCATAGTCTGGCTTTTTATTGGCGGTTTTGGAGCAGTGGGTTCTTCCTTGCTGAGCGGCCTTTCAGGTTATGTCGATATAGGACTCGTTTTACTCTGGATATAGATACTTTTGTGCCTGTTTCCTCCAGCATCTTCACAAGGTCCTTTTCTGTTGTTCTGGGATTGATTTGCACTTTTCGCACCAAAGTATGTTAATCTCTAGGAGACAGAACGTGTCTCGTTCCTGAGCGGTATGATGGCTGCGTGGTCCCATGGTGTTTATACTTGCGTACTATTGTTTGTACAGATGAATGTGGTACCATCAGGCGTTTGGAAATTGCTCCCATGGATGAACCAGACTTGTGGTCTACAATTATTTTTCTGAGGTCTTGGCTGATTTCTTTTGATTTTCCCATGATGTCAAGCAAAGAGACACTGTTTGAAGGTAGGCCTTGAAATAAATCCACAGATACCTCCAATTGACTCAAATGATGTCAATTAGCCTATCAGAAGCTTCTAAAGCCATGACATAATTTTCTGGAATATTCCAAGCTGTTAAAGGCAGTCTATTTATTGTATGTAAACTTCTGACCCACTGGAATTGTGATACAGTGAATTTTAAGTGAAATAATCTGTCTGTAAACAATTGTTGGAAAAATGTATTGTGTCATGCACATAGTAGATGTATTAACCGACCTGCCAAAACTATAGTTTGTTAATTTAACAAGAAATTTGTTGTGGTTGAAAAACGAGTTTTAATGACTCCAGCCTAAGTGTATGTAAACTTCCGACTTCAACTGTATGCCATCCTGTCACTGAGAATAACCCACTTTTATTCATGTCGTGGGAAGCAAATCACATGCAGAGTGAAACAAAGGCCTTTTCTTCTGCTTTTCAGTTGTTTGGAGTGAAAATGTTTATGCAGATGTGAAATGAAATGTAAGTCTTCTTGGAGAATTAACTTGGACGCGCTCCTCATACCTGAACCTGCTCCACGCGTTTCAGTCTGTGTGATGTGGACCAGAGGTCAGCCACAGCTGCTTTCCATTCATTCATACACAGCATTGAGAAATGAAGAGATGTCATGCTTTCTACTGAAAATCCAGCATGTTAAATCCTAGCTCTGATCATGACCCAGGAAAGAGAAACCTGATCCGTTACCCTGACAAAAAGCACTTGGAATAGGTAGGGGAGAGAATGGTACCCATATTACTAATAAAGGACCAAGTAGCTCAAACCATTCAAATGTCTCACTCTTCATTAGCAAAGCTATTTCAACATGTTTTCTAAATAATGACCTGGGCAATTACTCTACCTTCTGGGCAGTTCAATTTAAAACAAAAATGGAACTTTGCATGGATAAACAAGGGGAATTTTATTAATAACGTCAGCGCTCTTTCGGCTATTACAAAGAAACATTCAAGATAAAAACTTACTTTGCATGGCCTCATGGGGACACATTTACTAGACTCCAGTCTCTGGACAGGACAAAGTCTGCACCATCGGCCAAGTAAATTATAATAGATGTAAAGTACATATTCATTTCACCCATAGCTAGACATACTGGTCAGGAGATCATATATTCATTCATATCATTAGGTCAACATGCACCAATACTGAATTAGATCATAGAGCGTGTAAGGAATAGCAGTCCCAAGACTAAATCCTTGACAGCACTTGTCTGAGGAGTCTGGAATTGCCGTTACCCTCGTCAGTCAAGCAGAGGATGTAAAAGTACAAGATACCAATGATGTTTGAATTTTTCCTTTGAAATTCAAGAAGCGTAGGGAAAACAAGCATTTCACTATGGTCCTGAAATTGTGCATAATTGGCACGAGTACTGTTCCAAAAATACAGTAGCAAGTTTATCGATCTATACACACAATGTCAAAGCACTGTCCGGTATAACAGTGTGTATAACAGTGCAATCCAACAATGTTACATTTCAGGGGATGGTGTTTCTCCGATGTCCCAGATTCTCTTTTTACATGAAGTCATCCGAATCATTTCCATCCTGAAAAAGACTCCATTATCCATTTCTGACATACTGAATGGTCGTATTGCAACAACAGTCATATAAACGATTAACAGGCCAGTCTATTTCTGAAAGAAACAGATTTTAACTCTGTTCGGATTTTGTTAATCAACTCACCTCATTTGTTGTCATATTGTCACTCGTCATCAGCGAAGAATAACTTCTGTTTAGGAACAATTACAGTGTAAGTTCATATCATTCACAGAGGTGACACGTGGTGTTTTGGGATGCCAGTCGAACATGGATGATGTAGCTAGGGAGAGAACTTACTTGAGCTCCTCCAGCTCTCTTTTCTTTTTTATGTCATCTTTCTCTTTCTTTTTCAGATCTTGTATCTGGGCCTTCTTCTCGTTTCTCTCCTCCCTGTCTCGAGACTCTTTCTCTGCTGCTAGATCAGGGTATCGCTCGTCCTTTGTTTTCTCCACCCTGTTCACTATCTCATTGACCTTTTTCTCTACTGCCACGACCTTCACCTACAAAACAGTTGACAAAACAGGTCTAAATGATCGTTTTATAGAAATGACCAAAACCTCACAATACGGTGCAGAGTGTTAGATTTGGCTGCTCTGCTAAAACCATTGACAACTACATGGCGTTTTCAAAGGATTGTTAAATAAATGTTCTAACCATTTGGTTTTAATGTCATCACCTCTTGAAGAGCATAGTCAGAACTACACATGTCCAATTATTCCACATTTAGCTTTATAATTAGACGTATACAGCATGTAACTGCATCCCTTTCATGATCAGTAAACATAAATTGACAATATATTTTTAGATATGCGAGGGTAGTCTATCCATTTGGCATGTAGCTAGCTACAACATGTGTCATTTAGCTTGCTTCATCAGAGATTAGGCTTTTAGAAAGAGCTTGACATCGGCAAATCCTCGTCCTGGTAAAGTTCACAGTCGGACTACTGTCATCACCACTGAAAGTTAGCTTGTTAACTAGCCATATTGACGTGATCTGTTATTAGCTAGCTAGCCAATTTGACATGGTCCATCAATCGATGTAGCCAATCATGTCTGTCAGCAGCAATTGTGATTTAACCCTCTTTAAAACAATGTTGAAGAGAATAATTTGTATGTGTCCTGCCGCTTGACAGGCAGAGCACACATATTAACCTAAACCACACATACTTGTCAGGTAGAGTTCACTTTAATCCAATTAATGGAGGACAATATTGAGAGATATCACGAGTCTACCCTCAGGTATCTGAAATTACATGATCAATTGATGTTTACTGATCATGAAATCATGCAGTTACTTGCTGTATAACTCTGATGACAGAGCTAAATGTGGAATAATTGGACATTTGTAGGTCTGACAATGCTCTTCAAGAGGTGATGATATTAAAACCAAATAGTTCACATTTATTTAACAATCCCTTGAAAACGACACGCAGTTATCCATGCAACCCAGCAGGCAAATCCAACGCTCTGCACCTTATTGTGACGTTTTATTGATAACAACCTATAGAAACAAAGAACGTATGAACAATACAAGATGAGACACATATAAAAGTGACAGATCTGAAAGTAACACAGATTCATTATGCCAGAAAGATCACTGACCTCCTTGTGTCGATGGAAACCTATTTGGCCTACATCCATGTCTCCTGTTTTCTTTAGGTTAGCCCATGGTGTGTAGACAACATTGATGTTGTTCATTTTACAACCTGTTAAAGAGTAATTAAGAGTTAAAAGGCTATCACCAAGTTTCCTGGAAATGCTTGTGATATTGTATTAACTACTCTGTTATTTGTATCAAACTCACCAGGAAACTCAATGTATTACCTTGGATGCTGTTGTTTTTCACAAGCTGTGCACAGTCAATCAAGACTTCCTTGGGAATATCCTCTATTGTCAGTCCCTTAGGCATTCGCAGGTACACATGGGCAGAGGAGAGTTTATCCACATGAAACCTGTGGACACAATTATGATAGAATTATTATAACAGCCTTAATGCACACATACTAAAATAATCAATGCCATACAGTACCAGTCAAAAGTTTGGACACACCTACTCATTCAAGAGTTTCTTTATTTTTTAAAACTTTTTTCTACATTGTAGAATAATAGTGAAGACATCAAAACTATGAAATAACACACATGGAATCATGTAGTAACCAAAAAAGTAGCCACCCTTTGCCTTGATGACAGCTTTGCACACTCTTGGCATTCTCTTAACCAGCTTCATGAGGTAGTCATCTGGAATGCATTTGAATGAACAAGTGTGCCTTGTTGAAAGTTAATTTGTGGAATTCATTTCCTTCTTAATGCGTCTGAGCCAATCAGTTGTGTTGTGACAAGGTAGGGGAGGTATAGAGAAGATAGCCCTATTTGGTAAAAGACCAAGTCCATATCATGGCAAGAACTGCTCAAATAAGCAAAGAGAAACGAAGGTACATCATTACTTTAAGACATGAAGGTTAGTCAATACGGAACATTTCAAGAACTTTGAAAGTTTCTTCAAGTGCAGTTGCAAAAACCATCAAGCGCTATGATGAAACTGGCTCTCATGAGGACCGCCACAGGAAAGGCAAACCCAAAGTTACCTCTGCTGCAGAGGATACGTTCATTCGAGTTACCAGCCTCAGTAATTGCAGCCCAAATAAATGCTTCACAGAGTTCAAGTAACAGCACATCTCAACAACATCAACTGTTCAGAGGGGACTGTGTGAATCAGGCCTTCGTGGTCAAATTGCTGCCAAGAAACCACTACTAAAGGACACCAATAATAAGAAGAGACTTGCTTGAGCCAAGAAACGAGCAATGGACATTAGACCTGTGGAAACCTGCATTTTGGTCTGATGAGTCCAAATTTGAGATTTTTGGTTCCAACTGCCGTGTCTTTGTGAGATGCAGATTAGGTGAACGGAAGATCTCCACATGGAGCATGGAGGAGGAGGTGGTGCTTTGCTGGTGAAACTGTCAATGATTTATTTAGAATTCAAGGCACACTTAACCAGCATGGCTACCACAGCATTCTGGAGCAGAATGGAAAATTACCCAACACACCTCCAGGCTGTGTTAGGGCTATTTGACCAAGTAGGAGAGTGTTGGAGTGCTGCATCAGATGACCCGGCCTCCACAATCACCCGACCTCAACCCAATTGAGATGGTTTGGGATGAGTTGGACCGCAGCGTGAAGGAAAGCAGCCAACAAGTGATCATCATGTGGGAACTCCTTCAAGACTTTTGGATGGAAAAGCATTCCAGGTGAAGCTGGTTGAGAGAATGCCAAGAGTGTGCAAAGCAGTCATCAAGGGAAAGGGTGGCTACTTTTTTGGTTACTACATGATTCCATGTGTGTTATTTCATAGTTTATGTCTTCACTATTCTTCTACAATGCAGAAAATAGTTTAAAAAAAATATATATATATTTTCTTTTAAATAGAATGAGTAGATGGGTCCAAACGTTTCACTGGTACTGTACATACAACCACAGCCCTATTAGCTGATATAGGACTACTGTACCTTTGCTTAGCTCTAGGTGCCACCATGTGGATATTTTTCAACACTGCATAGAGTAATGTATCAGACAAATGTTCAGACTCAATGGTCAAATCCCAATAAGAGGCTCATGGTTTCAGTTATAAGCAGAGAGAGATATGAGTTTCTCACCAAATGTCTTCTGGCCATCCATATTTGATGAGATCTTCATCTAATTGTGAGAAAGAAGCAGACAGTTAGCTGAGTAGGCATCTTTAATGCCACTGACAACATGAATCGTGGCTTGTTAGAAAACAACACTTTAAAATGACCAGCTACCTACTTTCATATTTGTCTTTCCCCATGTAGATAGTGTAGGGAGGTGTAACAACTGTACAATAAAAAAACAAAGCAAATGTTAGTTAGCTATATCAACAAGGCTTTGGGGCTAATAAAACACGAATAATATGATAATTTGCCTAGCTACACATTCCTGTCCATTCTCAGAACAATAACTCTGCCATCATCCACTCCACATGACTATTATTCCTAATTAAATGCCTAGCTTAATCTGCTGACCTGAATATGTCAACAAACATCCATGACGAATGACAACTCATGATTATATTTGTCAAGAAAGCTTTCTAGCTAGAAATCAAACGTAGCTATCTAACAAAATGATTCAAGAAGATTCTCTAGGCTAGCTAGTTCAGTGCTAACTATGGGCGGGATAGCCAGCTAAAGAAAAGCTCACTTACTCACCGGCACTTGTGAAGTAAAACACCATCTTGCATAAATCGAAGAAACTGTTTTAAACTTTAGAAACAAAATAGGAATGGAGTACTTTACAAACTTTCCAAATAACTAAATGTGCCTCATAACGAGATGATAACTGTGCTGACAGTCAATTTCGCATGGAAAGTTGACCCGGAAGTTGGCGGCGGTCACAAACCAACTATTTCCGCTTAGGTCATGCTGCTCCACTTTTTTTTCAAAGTGGGACGCGCTCATATGGTCATTGGGCGCGCTGTTCAAAAACAGTCTGCACAGGAACCGCGGGGAAAACAAGTCACACTCCAGAACTTTGCTACGTATTGGATCACTTTGGATTTGGTATGCATTTTTGAAGAACAATTTATTTGGTCAAAGTTAGCTAACTCTTTAGATGGCATTTTACATTTTGTCTTGCCTGTCAGCTGTTTGTTTGCACCAAAACGTTGCTAGCTAAAATAGTTAGCTCGCTAACAAGCCAATAATCATTTCAACCACAATAATAACAACAGCTAAAGTTAGTTTTTATATTAGTAACTTTTTAGTGAAAAGTCGCCGTCAAATTTTATCATACAAAGGACATTCCCACAAACATTTCGTTAACTTTGTAACTATATGCCACACAGTGTAATATTTGTGTCAGACCCATCCCGCCAATAATTATTCACTCAGACACTGAACTAACGTTAGCCAGCTGGCAAAGGCTGCGCTGTCTATACATAATACACCATTACGTCTGTATTGCAATTATCTATTATTATTGCTAGATATGCTAGCTAGCTGATTCTGCGTGGTTAATTTATCTATCTATTGATTATCCAATGCGGGACCTAGCTAGCTAACATTAATACTTCTACTTATTCTTCCAGTGAAGTTACAAACATGCCCAATACTACAAGGAAGAGGAAGCACTCTTCAGTTGATTCTGACAGGTAAGTGACATGTCTATTAGTAAGTCATGTGTTAAATCAGTTATTAATCAATAATTCATGCATATAACATTGAGTAGGGCCTAACATCCTTGTAATTCTCCAACATTTTTAGTAACTCAGCCAAAAGGCCTGTTACAGATGGAGAATCTCCCCTAAAAAGAAAGTCATCTCGGTTGCCCCAGTCTCCACTAAAGATGTCCGTAAAACACCAGGACAAAGAGAACTGCCCTTCTCCCCAGAGATCCCCAGCTCCATCTCCCCTAAAGATTGCTCTGAAGAGAGGCTCTCCGTTCAAGGCTGCTGTGGTAACAGGGTCCTTCTATGGTAAACGCAAACCTTTGTACCTGACACCCCTGGAGAGGAAGATGCTGAATGAGACCAAATCACCTCCAAGGCTGACCAGTGTGGATCCTTATGGAATGCCGACGGCTGCTGTAAAGAAAAGGATGAAGATTAAAAGTACCAAGGCCAAAAAGGTGGCCACTGTACACGGAATGAAGACTGGCGTAACGGGAAACGCCAACTCCAAATCAAGCCTAATCAATTCCTCAAAGCCTAAAGCACCCGCCAGCACAGAGCAAGTGGAGCTGAAAAAAGGCATCACCTTGAACTTTGGCAGTTTAAAGCCTAAGCCTAAAATCTTCATTGGGGCTGCCTTTTTCAGCACAGGGAAAAAAACTGCCTCCATGTACAAAAAGTCTGCCTCGAAATCTACCAAGCCAGCTTTGAGATTTGAGAAAATAAAGGCCATGGTTCCTGCCTTAGAGGGAAAGCAAGAAAAAGTACAACAAGCCCCCTTTCCACAGCGACATGCTGTTGTAGTGAAGATACACCGGGCAGAGACTCTGGCTCTTCCTGCAGTGCAGGATGTACCAAAGAGTCCAGAGTCAGTCGAGGCCCAGTCAACCAGAGCTATAGTAGAGAAATACGGCATGAACAAGGAAGTCAGGATTGTGTTAAGCCGATCTCCGTCTCCCACACGTCCAGCATCCCCAGAAATAAACACTCAGGTGAGCTGTATATCACTTGACTAGTGTTTAGCATAGGTCTCACTGTCTGTAAGCATATTGTATCTGTATTACATTTAGGATATTGTTCTTTCTGTTTGTAGGATGAATTGATCACAAATACAGGTTCTGATGCCGTGTTTGATCTCAGTGACATTAGCCCATTAAACGGCATCATCAGTCCAGTCAAAGGTTGGTTGTTTATCGTTGGTCAATTAGCATTCATGTTTTTACTTAATGTCTTAATTTTCATTCATGGTTTCTCTCCCCTTTATGGAATCCTCAGCCGACGCTGTGTATCCAATCTTTGGAACTGCATCAACGAGGTAGGCAAAAACACTTCCATTTAATCTTTTTTTTTTAGCTAGAATGGTTTACTGCCCTCCAGGGATGGTATTATTTTCAGTCTTGCACATGGACAAATAGTAGTAACTCCACACACTGTCAACATGTGTGTATCGATGTATATATGCATTATCCCTTTCTATTTTCTGCCTTTAGGCCCCAGAGGAAGGCAGCTCTGGACTCTCCAGTGAACTGCAGCACCCCCTCGGCCCTTAGTCACCCCCTTCCCTCTGCTGCCAAGGAGAGGAGTGCCAGGAAGAAGAGGGAGACTAACAAACAGGCTGAGGCTGATGATCAACTCATCATCGTAAGTAAATCCTCTGGAAAGATGATGGATGGAAACATTGATGATGACCGTTGACTGCCTCTCATACTGTCATCTGTGGGCTTTGCTAATGCTCTTTGTTCTGTTCTGTGTTTACCTCAGGATGCTGGCCAGAAGCAGTTTGGTGCCACTGTGTGTGGGTCCTGTGGCATGATCTACAGTGCAGACAGCCTGGAAGACAACTTCCAGCACACACAGTTCCACCAGAGTTTTCTGGACGGAATTAAGTTTGTGGTACGTATGACTATGCATTTCCTCCCTTTCATCGACTCGTACAAGTTGCCCTAAGCATGTTGCTTTTAGAGTGGCTCCTTATTTTTTACCCCCCACAAAACCTTAGCCAAAACCGTTGACGTGGTTTAGCGAATAAAGTGAAACTGACCACTCACTCTTGATTTCTGACGGTTGCTTAATCAGTGTTTCCTTCTCGTCCCCAGGGCTGGAAGAAAGAGCGGGTGGTAGCAGAGTTCTGGGATGGAAAAATCATTCTGGTTCTACCTGATGATCCAAAATATGCTGTCAAAAAGGTTTATCATATCAGTGTCTGGGTCTGAAACAGCGCCCTATTCCCTTCATAGTGCACTACTTTAGGCCCATAGGGTGTGCTTATGCATTTGGTTTGAATGGAATCGTGAACGCACTTGCTCATGCTTAATGATTTTTTTATTAGGCAGAAGATGTGAGGCGACTTGCTGACAACGAGTTGGGCTTCCAGCAAGTGTCCCTCCGCTGCCCCAGCCAGGCTAAAACCTACCTGTATGTGAACAGTGACAGGATGGTGGTCGGCTGCCTCATTGCCGAGCACATACGACAGGTAACTTCTCTCTCCTCCTGTGCTGCTAAACTTTTGCACTCTGCTCCGATGTGTAACGCGCCAAACAAATGGTGGGTTTTCCAGGAATGGATCGGTGGTCTTTTACCACAATATGCTGATGTAAAGGCCTGTGATAATGTACTTTTCGTGTGTGGTGTGCATGTGAAAGATTGTCTGCTTGATCAAGAAATGAACAAATATACGCTCGGTCAAATACGATTAATCGGACGTTAGCTTTTGCGGACAGTAAAGGGGTGGTCATTACCGGGCTCATTGCAGAGCGTGTAAGGGACCAAGGGTCTCCTTCAGAAATAGAAAGGTAGCACACTGGAGGTGATAGCAATTCACTCGCTATCTTACAGGGGTATTTAGCGGAGTGACTGAGTGATTAGTCTATCTTGCCCTTTGTTTCCAGGGCTTCAGAGTGCTGGAGCAGCCAGAGCAGACCAAGGACATGACCAGGGAGGACTTCATGGAGCACCACAGAGCCTGGTGCTGCTCTACCACGCCAGAAAAGGCCATCTGTGGGGTCAGCCGCATCTGGGTGTTCAGCCTGGCCCGGAGGAAGGGCATTGCCACGCGCATGCTCGACACAGTCAGGTTAGGAAATTATTACAGGTTAGGTAGTGCAAACTTACTTCTGATTTGTTAAACTGAGAAGTACAATTAAAATCAGCCAAACAGGCATACATACTGGTTTGAGGGCCAATTTCAGGGACGTATAGCTAAATGGAAGATGTCATGTATGGCTATTTTTTAAAAATCTGAATGTATGTCATTTTCAGAAACTCCTTTGTGTATGGGGGCCACCTGACCAAGGAGGAAATAGCCTTCTCTGACCCCACCCCAGATGGCAAACTGTTCGCCACGAAGTACTGCGAGAAGCCTGCATTTATGGTCTACAATTTCATTGGTTAACTTAAAGTACAAGTTCAGACTTTTTTTTTAATGCTTTGAGTTTGATCAATGTTTGCCACTTTTTGAGGAGTTTGATTTAAATCAGAAAGTTGGTTTGTTGAACATGCAAGTTATGGCTGTTGCAGTCAAATTCCATTAGTGTTGAACTGAAGTATATTCTCTTCTAAAGCTTGTATATAGTTTTAATAAAATTTCTCACACTTCAAAGCCCAACTTCTTAACAAAATACATCATGCTCCATCAATACTAAATGGGGGTTTTTCCCCAACATACACCCATTTCACTAGTTTGTCTGTAATATGACAGTTGTGCCACTGCTATTCACAGAAATGCTGTGGGAGCTAAATAAAGAGTATGGCAGAACATCTGAGCAATTTATTTAATCACATGATTGACATAATGAATCTACACTACACATTCCATTTTAGATTATGCAGCACAAACCATGTATGCCCACAGGACACTACTAAAATGCTCAAGTATTAGTCAACTCTAGTTTAAACAACTGGAGGAAAAACCTACTTCTTTGAATTCCTTCTGTTTTCATAGCAGTATACTGAAATGTAAATCATTTTATTTACATATTTCACCTGAAAAAGGAGTACAGGCATAGAGAAGAGTACAGGACAGAATAATACAATGATATTACAAAAGTCAAGGTTTCTGGACACCGGTCTAGTCATGACAGTATGGCTTGATGAGACTGGTCAGTCTATGACAATGACCTCACTATTTTTGTTGTCCACCTGCATGTTGGACTCCAGAACCTGAACTATTTGGGTAGCTGAGGGGCGTTTCTGTGGATTCTCCTCCGTGCAGAGCCAGAACAGCTCCACCATTCTCTGGTAGGCTCCCCCGAGACTGACAGAGTCCAGCGCTGGCCGGGTGCCCAACTTCTCATAGTAGGCATCCTCATCAAAGCCGTCCTCCAATGAATCATCTGAGAATGTAACGTCTATACAATTATTTAAAACCATTATTGAGCAAATGATCTTGTTTCGAACAGAAGTCTTACATAAATCCAAAACAAGTGAAATTGCCTTTTTAAATGAGCTCTAGACATATAGAACTCTCCTTACCCCCCTCCTCACTGTCAAAAATCTCCAGGTGAGGCATGGCCAGAGTCATCATCTCCCAAAGGGTCAGTCCGTAGGCAAAGATGTCTGCCTTGTCAGTGATCACTCCTCCCTCCAGAGCTTCCTTGGGCGTCCACGGCTCAGTGCCAACATACTCTGCTTTGGGGTTACTCACAGAGAGGAGCAGAAACAGGAAGAGGTTTAAACATGTCATACAGTGATTAAAGCATGGGTTTTTAGGCTTACTGGGCATTGGTATATTTGACCAACAGTTTATTTGTGAGTATTGGTGGTTCTCAGAAAATCCAAAAGTAGAATTGGTTGGGAACATATGTGAGAAACACTAAGAATAAAGATTTTTTAAATGTATTATTTATTTCACCTTTATTTAACCAGGTAGGCTAGTTGAGAACAAGTTCTCATTTACAACTGCAACCTGGCCAAGATAAAGCAAAGCAGTTTGACACAGAGTTACACATAGAAGACAAACATACAATCAATAATACAGTAGAAAAAGTCTATATACAGTGTGTGCGAATGAGGTAGGATAAGGGAGGTAAGGCAATAAATAGGCCATGGTGGCAAAGTAATTACAATATACCAATTAAAACGCTGGAATGGTAGGTGTGCAGAAGATGAATGTGCAAGTAGAGATACTGGGGTGCAAAGGAGCAAGATAAATACAGTATGGGGATGAGGTAGTTGGGTGGGCTATGTACATGTGCAGTGATCTGACAGCTGGTGCTTAACGCTAGTGAGGGAGATATGAGTCTCCAGCTTCAGTGATTTTTGCAGTTCATTCCAGTCATTGGCAGCAGAGAACTGGAAGTAGAGGCGGCCAAAGAAGGAATTGGCTTTGGGGGTGACCAGTGAGATATACCTGCTGGAGCGCGTGCTATGGGTGGGTGCTGCTATGGTGACCAGTGAGCTGAGAGAAGGCTGGGCTTTACCTAGCAAAGACTTGTAGATGACCTGGAGCCAGTGGGTTTGGCGACGAGTATGAAGCGAGGGCCAGCCAACGAGAGCGTACAGGTCGTAGTGGTGGGTAGTATATGGGGCTTTGGTGACAAAACAGATGGCACTGTGATAGACTGCATCCAATTTGTTGAGTAGGGTATTGGAGGCTATTTTGTAAATGACATCGCCAAAGTCGAGGATCGGTAGGATGGTCAGTTTTACGAGGGTATGTTTGGCAGCATGAGTGAAGGATGCTTTGTTGCGAAATAGGAAGCCAATTCTAAATTTAACTTTGGATTGGAGATGCTTAATGTGAGTCTGGAAGGAGAGTTTACAGTCTAACCAGACACCTAGGTATTTGTAGTTGTCCACATATTCTAAGTCAGAACCGTCCAGAGTAGTGGTGCTGGACATGCGGGCAGGGATCGGTTGAAGAGCATGCATTTAGTTTTACTTGCATTTAATTTAAGAGCAGTTGGAGGCCACGCAAGGAGAGTTGTATGACATTGAAACTCGTCTGGAGGTTAGTTAACAGTGTCCAAAGAAGGGCCAGAGGTATACAGAATGGTGTCGTCTGCGTAGAGGTAAATCAGAGAATCACCAGCAGCAAGAGCGACATTGATGTATACAGAGAAGAGAGTCGGCCCGAGAATTGAACCCTGTGGCACCCCCATAGAGACTGCCAGAGGTCCGGACAACAGGCCATCCGATTTGACACACTGAACTATATCAGAGAAGTAGTTGGTGAACCAGGCGAGGTAATCATTTGAGAAACCAAGGCTGATAAGAATGTAGTGATTGACAGTCAAAAGCCTTGGCCAGGTCGATGAATACGGCTGCACAGTAATGTCTCTTATTGATTGCGGTTATGATATCGTTTAGGACCTTGAGCGTGGCTGAGGTGCACCCATGACCAGCTTTGAAACCAGATTGTATAGCGGAGAAGGTATGGTGGGATTCGAAATGGTCGGTAATCTGTTTGTTAACTTGGCTTTCGAAGACCTTAAAGGCAGGGTAGGATAGATATAGGTCTGTAGCAGTTTGGGTCTAGAGTTTCTCCCCCTTTGAAGAGGGGGATGACTGCGGCAGCGTTCCAATCTTTGGGAATATCAGGCGATACGAAAGAGAAGTTGAACAGGCTAGTAATAGGGGTTGCAACTATTTCGGCAGATCATTTTAGAAAGAGAGTAGAGGTTGACCAACTAATTGAAATGGCTGATTTCAAGTTTTCATAACAAAGTTGGTATTTTTTGTATTTTTTTACACCTTTATTTAATCTTTATTTAACTAGGCAAGTCAGTTAAGAACACATTCTTATTTTCAATGACGGCCTAGGAACGGTGGGTTAACTGCCTCGTTCAGGGGCAGAACGACAGATTTTCACCTTGTCAGCTCGGGGGATACAATCTTGCAAACTTACAGTTAACTAGTCCAACGCTATAACCACCTGCCTCTCGCTGCACTCCACAAGGAGACTGCCTGTTACGCAAATGCAGTAAGCCAAGGTAGGTTGCTAGCTAGCATTAAACTTAACTTATAAAAAACAAATCAATCAATCATAATCACTAGTTAACAACACATGGTTGATGATATTACTAGTTTCTCTAGCGTGTCCTGCGTTGCATATAATCTGACTTAACATTCAAGTGTCTGACTGAGTGGTGGTAGGCAGCAGCAGGCTCGTAAGCATTCATTCAAACAGCACTTTTGTGCGTTTTGCCAGCAGCTCTTCATTGTGCATCAAGCATTGCACTGTTTATGACCTCAAGCCTATCAACTCCTGAGATGAGGCTGGTGTAACCGATGTTAAATGGCTAGTTAGTTAGCGGGGTGCGCGCTAATAGCGTTTCAAACGTCACTCGTTCTGAGACATGGAGTTGTCGTTCCCTTTGCTCTGCATGGGGAACGCTGCTTCGAGGGTGGCTGTTGTCGTTGTGTTCCTGGTTCGAGCCCAGGGAGGAGCGCGGAGGGGGACGGAAGCTATACTGTTACACTGGCAATACTAAAGTGCCTATAAGAACATCCAACAGTCAAAGGTATATGAAATACGATATATACAATACATAATATGGTATAGAGAGAAATAGTCCTATAATAACTACAACCTAAAAGTTCTTACCTGGGAATATTGAAGACTCATGTTAAAAGGAACCACCAGCTATCATAAGTTCTCATGTTCTGAGTGTAACAGTATAACTTTAGACCGTCCCCTCGCCCATACCCGGGCGCGAACCAGGGACCCTCTGCACACATCAACAACAGTCACCCACGAAGCATCGTTACTGATCGCTCCACAAAAGCCGCGGCCCTTGCAGAGCAAGGGGAAGTACTACTTCAAGGTCGCAGGTGACGTCACTGATTGAAACGCTATTTAGTGCGCACCGCTAACTAAGCTAGCCGTTTCACATCCGTACATGAGCAAGGAACTTAAACATTAGCTTTCTTACATGGCACATATTGCACTTTTACTTTCTTCTTCAACACTTTGTTTTTGCATAATTTAAACCAAATTGAACATGTTTCATTATTTATTTGAGGCTAAATTGATTTTATTGATGTATTATATTAAGTTAAAATAAGTGTTCATTCAGTATGGTTGTAATTGTCATTATTACAAATAAATAAATAAAAATGGCCGATTAATTGGTATCGGCTTTTTGGTCCTCCAATAATCGGTATTGGTGTTGAAAAATCATAAATCGGTCAACCTCTAAAAGAGAGGGTCCAGATTGTCTAGCCCGGCTGATTTGTAGGGGTCCAGATTTTGCAGCTCTTTCAGAACATCAGCTATCTAGATTTGGGTGAAGGAGAAATGGGGAGTTGCTGTGGGGGGTGCAGGGCTGTTGATCGGGGTAGGGGTAGCCAGGTGGAAAGCATGGCCAGCCGTAGAAAAATGCTTATTGAAATTCTCAATTATAGTGGATTTATCAGTGGTGACAGTGTTTCCTAGCCTCAATGCAGTGGGCAGCTGGGAGGAGGTGCTCTCCAGATGAGGAATTGATGTGCCTAAAAGCCCAATTATATAATACATTGAGGTATTGTAAACTTTTTTTAGACCCTTTTTGTTCCTACCCATGTTAATGTCTAATGTCTATAATTAATTACACACACATTGCTCAAAATATTTACCAAAAGAACGATTCAAGTTACCAGGATAGGATCGACGCTATTAGCAATTTTACTCTAAATACAAGTATCGATATGCAAACAAAGCTTTTCTGCATTTGGTTTGAGGTTAACAAAACTCTTATTGCTTTTCACTTGACAGTTCAAATGATTCACTATTGTGTCTTGACATATGTATACTGTAGGCCGACAGCCTATTTCTGAAATACAAGAATATATAGACTTGTATTGTCCTGCCTTTCTCTTTGAGAGGTTCTACAACCTCATGGACAAGAGGAACACCGATGTGAGAATGCTGTTCATGGACTACAGCCCAGTGTTCAACACGATGGTGCCCAAAGCTCACTAAGCTAAGGACCCTGGGACTAAACACCTCCCTCTGCAACTGGATCTTGGACTTCCTGACAGGCCGCCCCCAGATGGTAAGGGTAGGCAACAACACATCTGCTACGCTGATCCTCAACACGGGGGCCCCTCAGGGGTGCGTGCTTAGTCCTCTCCTGTACTCCCTGTTCACCCACGACTGTGTGGCCAAGCACGACTCCAACACCATCATTAATTTAGCTGAAGACAACGGTAGTAGGCCTGATCACAGACAAATATGAGACTGCCTATAGGGAGGTGGTCAGAGACCTGGCATTGTGATGCCAGGACAACAACCTCTCCCTCAACGTCAACAAGACAAAGGAGCTGATTGTGGATTACAGAAAACTGAGGGCCAAACACGCCCCCGTTCCTTGGTGTCCACATCACCAACAAACGAACACACCAAGATAGTCGTGAAGAGAGCACGACAACACCTTTTCTCCCACAAGAGACTGAAAAGATTTGGTATGGGTCCCCAGATTCTCAAAAAGTTCTACATCTGCACCATCGAGAGCACCCTGACCTGTTCCATCACCGCCTGTTACGGCAACTGCTCGGCATCCGACAAAGGCACTACAGAGGGTAGTCCGTACGGCCCAGTAGCCATCCAGGACCTACAGCGGATTCGGAAAGTATTCAGAACCCTTGACTTTTTCCACATTTGGTTACATTACAGCCTCTGATTCAGAGCGGTTTGGTTAAATGCAGAAGACATTTCAGTTGAAGGCATTCAGTTGTACAACTGACTAGGTATCCCCCTTTCCTTATTCTAAAATAGATTACATTGTTTTCCCCCCCTCATCAATCTACACACAATAACCCATAATGACAAAGCAAAAACAGGATTTTAGAAATCTTTGCAAATGTATGCATTTTTTTTAAACTATCACATTTACATATGTATTCGGACCCTTTACTCAGTACTTTGTTGAAGCACCTTTGGCAGCAATTATATTCTCGAGTCTTCTTGGGTATGATGCTACAAACTTGGCACACCAGTATTTGTAGAGTTTCTCCCATTCTTCTCTGCAGATCCTCTCAAACTCTGCCAGGTTGGATGGGGAGCATTGCTGCACAGCTATTTTCTGGTCTGTCCAGAGATGTTTGATCAGGTTCAAGTCCGGGCCCTGGCTGAGCCACTCAAGGACATTCAGAGACTTGTCCCGAAGCCACTCCGGCGTTGTCTTTGCTGTGTGCTTAGGATCGTTGTCCTGTTGGAAGGTGAACCTTCGCCCCAGTCGGAGGTCCTGAGCGCTCTGGAGCAGGTTTCATCAAAGATCTCTCTGTACTTTGCCCCGTTCATCTTTCCCTTGATCCTGCAGCTGAAAAATATCACCACAGCATGCTGCCACCACCACGCTTCACAGCAGGGATGGTGCCAGGTTTCCTCCAGACGTGCGACTTAGCATTCAGGCCAAAGAGTTCAATTGTGGTTTCATCAGACCAGAGAATCTTGTTTCTCATGGTCAGAGTCTTTAGGTGCCTTTTGGCAAACTCTAAGTGGGCTGTCATGTACCTTTTACTGAGGAGTAGTTTCCGTCTGTCCACTCTACCATAAAGGCCTGATTGGTGGAGTGCTGCAGAGCTGGTTGTCCTTCTGGGAGGTTCTCCCGTCTCCACCGAGGAACTCTGGAGCTCTTTCAGAGGGACCATCGGGTTCTCTGTCACCTCCCTGACCAAGGCCCCCCTCCTGATTGCTCAGTTTGGCTGGGCGGCCAACTCTAGGAAGAGTCTTGGTGGTTCCAAACGACTTAAGTTAAGAATGATGGAGGCCACTGTGTTCTTGGGGACCTTCAATGCTGTAGAAATGTTTTGGTACTCTTCCCCAGATCTGTGCCTCGAAACAATCCTGTCTCGGAGCTCTAAGGACAATTCCTTCGACCTCATGGCTTGGTTTTTGCTCTGACTTGCACTGTCAACTGTGGGACCTTGTATAGACAGGTGTGTGCCTTTTCAAATTATGTCCAATCATTTGAATTTACCACAGGTGGACTCCAATCAAGTTGTAGAAAGATCTCAAGGATGATCAATGGAAACAGGATGCACCTGAGCTCAATTTCGAGACTCATAGCAAAGGGTCTGAATACTTATGTAAGTAAGGCATTTCAGTTTATGTTTAATACATTTGCAAACATTTCTAAAAACCTGTTTTCTGGTTGTCATTATGGGGTATTGTATGTCGATTGATGAGGAAGAAAAGTAATCAATTTTAGAATAAGGCTGTAACGTAACAAAATGTGGAAAAAGTCAAGGAGTCTGAATACTCTCCGAATGCACTGTATATACCAGGTGGTGTCAGAGGAAGGCCCCAAAAAATGTCAGACTCCAGTCACCCAAGTCAGACTGTTCTCTCTGCTACCGCAAGGCAAGCCTAGGTCCAAAAGGCTCCTTAACAGCTTCTACCCCAAAGTCCCAAGACTGCTGAACATTAATAAAATGGCCACCCGGCCTATTTACATTGACACCCCCCCTCCTTTCTTTTAACACGGCTGCTACTTGTAGTTTATTATCTATGCATAGTCACTTTACCCCTACCTACTGCACATGTACTAATGACCTCGACTAACCGGTACCCCTGCACAGGTACCCCCGGTATATAGTCTTGTTATTTTATTGTTTTACTTTTTATTGATTTTTTTTAACTTTAGGTTATTTTGTCAATATTTCCTTAACTATATTTCTTGAACTGCATTTTTGGTTAAGGGCTTGTAAGTAAATATTTCACGGTAAGGTCTACAGCTGTTGTATTCGGTGCATGTGACAAATACAATTTGATGAATAAAATAGATTGTTTACATAGCAAACCACCTGCACATTGTTTGTTACTCTATACCCTTCCCTACAGCATCCCTACTATGAATAGAAACGCTGTGTTTCCCAGAAAGCATGAGCATGATGTAACCACTGGGCATGTGTTCCATTAGGCTCAGGACATGAGTGCGCGCAACACTGTGAAAATCATCAACAGCTATGTTGCAAGAACAACAGATGTTTGGCATTACACCCCAAGACCTAAACTAAAGATGGCTAGGAAGCATTTTTTTCAGGTCCTACATCTGGCTAATTTCTCAGGTTCACACTTTCTAAACAGAGACAAAGACAGGTTGTCTAACAACAGATGTAGAAAAGAGACCAAAATACCAAGTCCTGCCTATTTTACCAGTGTTTGAGTGTATGTATTGAGCTCAGATGGTGATATCTACCTTTCATATTCTCATCCAACTGCAAGGAGACTCCCACATCACAGATTTTGACAGTCTCAAAGTTTCCCTTGATGACAACATTGCAAGACTTCATGTCGCCATGTAGTAGCTTCTTCGCGTTGTGAAGGTACTGAAGGTGAAACAAATATACATTTCAAGCGTTTCCTTAATATATTTTCTATACCAATTGTACACAGCCATATGCATTTGATTCCCATTAAAATATGGAATAACATGAAGCATCTGGTAACTGACAGTGAATGAGAAAACAGGAAAATCATTTCCATTTCAGAGGGGTGTTTCATGGTGGTTTTTCAGTTAATTTGGTCATGGTGGTTTTTCAGTTAATTTGGTCATAGGTAGGCCATGAATCAAAGATTCCTATACTCAGTAATGGTGCTGTTTAAGAACTGCTGCATAAAGCAACACCCCTTCAGGGTATTACAGAACATTTGAAATCCTAAACCTGAAATTGTTGACGTAATGACACTAATGGACGAGAAACTCAAATACCCTTCATCACCACGTATTATTCACGTTGATTGAGGGGAAATGTATAACAGCAATCTTGAATTACATTTGCTTACATGACCTCTCTGCCCCAAAGCATGAGAATAGAGCCAATCCATATCGATGAGCTGGATGATCACATCCAGTCGACACTACAGTACTCCTGGTATTACAGCTTTATGTTACAAGCTGTATCTCCATTCCTCCCCCTGTAACCCATTCCTGATCAATACCAGGTGAAAACTAGATTCAAAAGATGAGCAGGATGTTACCTGTAGGCCACGTGCCACATGCAAGGCCACTTTGTCAATGGTGGCAGCTGGAAAAGCCTTCAGGCCCTCCTCTCTCCTCCTCTCTATCAGGTCGTTCAGGGACTGCTCCCCACCATACTCCATGGCCAGGCACTTGGAGCCATCCTTGGCAGTGGCGAAGGCACGGAATCCAACTATGTTTGGGTGGTGCAGGCCTTTCAGGATCTTTGCCTCGTCACTGAGTCTTCTCTGGAATACCCCCACCTGTTTTGAAGCACATTTGCTGTTGATCTTTTTGACAGCCCATGGAGACTGGTTAAATGTACCAAGTCTGCAAAAGAGCACATAGGAACATGACATACCAACTCCATAGGTACAGTGCCTTGCGAAAGTATTCGGCCCCCTTGAACTTTGCGACCTTTTGCCACATTTCAGGCTTCAAACATAAAGATATAAAAGTGTATTTTTTGTGAAGAATCAACAACAAGTGGGACACAATCATGAAGCGGAACGACATTTATCTCAGGTCTGAGATACTGTTGTGAAGAAGTTTAAAGCTGGATTTGGATACAAAAAGATTTCCCAAGCTTTAAACATCCCAAGGAGCACTGTGCAAGCGATAATATTGAAATGGAAGGAGTATCAGACCACTGCAAATCTACCAAGACCTGGCCGTCCCTCTAAACTTTCAGCTCATACAAGGAGAAGACTGATCAGAGATGCAGCCAAGAGGCCCATGATCACTCTGGATGAACTGCAGAGATCTACAGCTGAGGTGGGAGACTCTGTCCATAGGACAACAATCAGTCGTATATTGCACAAATCTGGCCTTTATGGAAGAGTGGCAAGAAGAAAGCCATTTCTTAAAGATATCCATAACAAGTGTCGTTTAAAGTTTGCCACAAGCCACCTGGGAGACACACCAAACATGTGGAAGAAGGTGCTCTGGTCAGATGAAACCAAAATGGAACTTTTTGGCAACAATGCAAAATGTTATGTTTGGCGTAAAAGCAACACAGCTCATCACCCTGAACACACCATCCCCACTGTCAAACATGGTGGTGGCAGCATCATGGTTTGGGCCTGCTTTTCTTCAGCAGGGACAGGGAAGATGGTTAAAATTGATGGGAAGATGGATGGAGCCAAATACAGGACCATTCTGGAAGAAAACCTGATGGAGTCTGCAAAAGACCTGAGACTGGGACGGAGATTTGTCTTCCAACAAGACAATGATCCAAAACATAAAGCAAAATCTACAATGGAATGGTTCAAAAATAAACATAACCAGGTGTTAGAATGGCCAAGTCAAAGTCCAGACCTGAATCCAATCGAGAATCTGTGGAAAGAACTGAAAACTGCTGTTCACAAATGCTCTCCATCCAACCTCACTGAGCTCGAGCTGTTTTGCAAGGAGGAATGGGAAAAAATGTCAGTCTCTCGATGTGCAAAACTGATAGAGACATACCCCAAGCGACTTACAGCTGTAATCGCAGCAAAAGGTGGCGCTACAAAGTATTAAGTTAAGGGGGCTGAATAATTTTGCACGCCCAATTTTTCAGTTTTTGATTTGTTAAAAAAGTTTGAAATATCCAATAAATGTCATTCCACTTCATGATTGTGTCCCACTTGTTGTTGATTCTTCACAAAAAAATATAGTTTTATACCTTTATGTTTGAAGCCTGAAATGTGGCAAAAGGTCGCAAAGTTCAAGGGGGCCGAATACTTTCGCAAGGCACTGTAATATTGAGAAGCTAAATGACAGAATATACTGTAAAGAGATGTATAGGAAAGATATACCAATGATGTGTATTTAACATATGGAAATATGTCTATAGTTGGCTGGGATTAAGGATGAATTACATAAAGGTTATCCCACAAAACAAACCTGTTCATGAGATAAACATTCACCCCAGTTCCACATCCCAGTTTCTTCATGAAAGGGGAGGCAGGGATGGTTATAGGGGTTCTAGGACTGGGTGCGCCATCAGAGAGAGGGCTTTTAATCTTGTATGGTTTGCAGGGCGTCTTAAATGCATTCACATCACTGGCAATAGAAGAGTCCATTCTTTCACCGATCTGTGAACACATACGACAGAGTCAAAGTACCTCAATGCTAGCAAAGCTGGCTAGCTAACTTCAATAACAATCATAATCTATCGCAAGGACCCAAAATTAGCGATCAACGACCTAATTTACTCAAGTGCGAATATTATATTTTTACGTAACTAACGTTACAGCATAATGTGATAAAGGTTTATGAACAAATTCAGTGATTATTCTTACCAATATTTCTGTCCTGTATTGTCCTGATCACAAAAGATGCAGTAGAAAAGGCGCCCAACGTTTAAAAATCGAAAATGTTTTCGTATGTTAAATACAGGCGCCCTAGAAGGACAAACTGCAATATGTCAAAATTATTGAAAAAAGCGTTTCTAAAATATGTAGCCTCCCGACTATCTGAAATACAGGTCAGGGGCATTAACACATTGTTTTGTGTATAATATAAAGTACTGATGTAGCTAATGGTGTTTCTGGTTTGATTAAAACTCTGTTTATGCTTGTAAAAAATATTTGTAAAGTAAAATACATTGATTACACCACCAGAGAGCAGACTTAGGCGCTAAATAGAGAGGAAAGTTGTGTGTGGACTGTGGGCACATCTATACTGAGTGTACAAAACATTAAGAACACCTTCACTACGGAACATTTCAAGAACTTTGAAAGTTTCTTCAAGTGCAGTTGCAAAAACCATCAAGCGCTATAATGAAACTTCCTTTTTCTTACATTTTTATCTTTGGGCCCGAATCCTGGATTCCAGTAGTTTACAGATATCCATAATTTCAGATATTCTGCAGATCCAGGAACAAATTCCGTGTTTCATTTGTTATTTATCCAGCCACATTTGAGCAGATGTCTGCTGCAGCCTGCATGTGTGTCCCCAAGCACAGTTGGGGCTCATTGATTGTGTCTCGCCACATTTCTCCACATAGCCATGGGCAGACCATGCCCAAGCCATATTGCACTTCCAGGTGGTACTGCATGCTGTTTAATCCTTGGTAAAAACTGATTTCAATAGGGACATACCTGATCAATTGTACAACTGAATGCATTCAATTGAAATGTCTCTTCTACATTTCAGAGTGGTGCCTTAATCAACATCTACGTCATCAGCACCCAGGGAACAGTGGGTTCACTGCCTTGCTCAGAGCAACAGATTTTTACCTTGTCAGCTCAGGGATTCAATCTAGCAACCTTTCTGTTAGTGGCACAACGCTCCTACCCGCCAGGCTACATGTAGTTTCCTCTCTTTCCTTCAACCTGATATAGCAGAAGCATAGTATAATATGAAGAACACAGTACCTTGGTTAGAAAACAAATGTTCAACTAAACCTCAGAGGGAAATTGGCAAATTTTTCTGTGCTTGCTACATGTTGTGGTTGGTTTTATAGAAAAGTAGAGTGTGTTCCTTGGTCAAACCTCAGCATGGGCTCTGGTTGGGGAGAAGGAGCTGTCCCTGGCTCTGCTCAAATTGGGTAGATTTGGGGAAATCCACAATTGAATCATTTCATGCATGTTTTCAATGTCAAACATTGTTCTGTAGACATGGTTTATTTGTCCATTGTTTTACTTGAATAATCAACTGCATTTTGACCATGTATGGCTTATTGTTTAGCTTTACAGTATTTTGGATCATGTCCAGTGTACACACATTACCAGTCAAAAGTTTGGACACATCTACTCATTCAAGGGTTTTTCATTATTTGTACTATTGTCTACATTGTAGAATAACAGTGAATACATCAAAACTATGAAATAACACATGGAATCATGTAGTAAACAAAAAAGTGTTAAACAAATCAAAACATGTTTGAGATTCTTCAAAATTGCCACCGTTTGCCTTGATGACAGCTTGCACATTCATGGCATTCTCTTAACCAGCTTCATGAGGTAGTCCCAGTCACCTGGAATGCTTTTCAATTTACAGGTGTGCCTTGTCAAAAATTCATTTGTGGAATTTCTTTCCTTCTTAATGCGTCTGAGCCAATCAGTTGTGTTGTGACAAGGTAGGGGTGGTATACAGAAGATAGACCTTTTTGGTAAAAGACCAAGTCCATATTATGGCAAGAACTGCTCAAATAAGCAAAGAGAAAAAACAGTCCATCATTACTTTAAGACATGAAGGTCAGTCACTACAGAACATTTCAAGAACTTTGAAAGTTTCTTCAAGTGCAGTCGCAAAAACCATCAAGTGCTATGATGAAACTGGCTCTCATGAGGACCACCACAGGAAAAGAAGACCCAGAGTTACCTCTGCTGCAGAGGATAAGTTCATTAGAGTTACCAGCCTCAGAAATTGCAGTTCAAGTAACAGACACATCTCAACATCAACTGTTCAGAAGAGACTGCGTGAATCAGGCCTTCATGGTCAGATTGCTGCAAAGAAACCACTACTAAAGGGCACCAATAATAAGAAGAGACTTGTTTGGGCGAAGAAATACGAGCAATGGACATTAGACCGGTGGAAATCTGTCCTTTGGTCTGATCAGTCCAAATTTGAGATTTTTGGTTCCAGCCGCCGTGTCTTTGTGAGAAACAGAGTAGGTGATTGGATAATCTCCGCATGTGTGATTCCCACGGTGAAGCATGGAGGAGGAGGTGTGATGGTGCTTTGCTGGTGACACTGTCAGTGATTTATTTAGAACTCAAGGCACACTTAACCAGCATGGCTGCCACAGCATTCTGCAGTGATACGCCATCCATCTGGTTTGCGCTTAGTGGGATGATCATTTGTTTTTCAACAGGACAATGACCCAACACACCTCCAGGCTGTGTAAGGGCTATTTTACCAAGATGGAGTGCTGCATCAGATGACCTGAACCTCCAAAATCACCCGACCTCAACCCAATTGAGATGGTTTGGGATGAGTTGGACGGCAGAGTGAAGGAAAAGCAGCCAACAAGTGCTCAACCTATGTGGGAACTCCTTCAAGACTGTTGGAAAAGCATTCCACATGAAGCTGGTTGAGAGAATGCCAAGAGTGTGCAAAGCTGTCATCAAGGCAAAGGGTGGCTACTTTGAAGAATCCAAAATATTTTTTGGTTACTACATGATTCCATATGTGTTATTTCATAGTTTGATGTCTTATCATTCTACAATGTAGAAAATAGTAAAAATAAAGTAAAACCCTTGAATGAGTAGGTGTGTCCAAACGTTTGACTGGTACTGTATATTAATAAATTCTGTAGCTATATGGACATGTTGACAGAATGTGTGTTCCAACACAGCTCTCAGCAGCATCTTCATCTGAACATTCAATCATTCATCCTCCCAGACACAGGAGACAGAAGATTGTTCAGGAAATCCAGGCCAACAGCCACTGATAACTCTCTCTAGTTTACAATAGCAAACAGCCTTTGTCAAATCTCAAGGGAGGACTCTTTCTTATAGAACTTATCCTGTCCAGAATACACATGGACACATGGGGGAGTTCAGGAAGGCTCTGGGGAAGCTTACACTTCTAGCAGTGCTGATTACTGGAACTGCTCTTTCTCTCGCTGAGTTCTGTGACGTGACCCTAAACTGCTCTGAACAATGCCGTTTCTTTCTATAAATGGACTGAAGAGGTATAGTTATTGAGCCCACTACCCCTTGCACAAAATCTCTATAAATGGATGCACTGTTATTTCAAACCCCTCTTACCGAGCTGACTCAATGTGACAGTCATGGATGTTAATGCCAGAGAGAGGTCCTCTGGGAACTATAGAGGATAATGGAGTCCAATGGTTCCTGTGTCCATCTGTGAATTCCCCTGAATTATCGCTTCAGAAATATTGTCCTCAGTCATACCTCAAATAAAATACTTGTTGTTTGTCTGCATTTGACATAAAACTGAGGGCAGAAAATAATTTGAGACAGTTCCAGATGATAAGGACTTTTCACAAGGGGAGTGTATGAAACAGATTAACCTAAACATTTCACAATGCAAAATTAAATATGTTCTTATTACCTTCCATAGAAATGTTTCATCCAATAAAAGTTCAAACATTGTTTAGAAGCATCTTCCCCTCAGCCGTAATTCAGGGTCTTTGTTCTCCCTAGGCTCACCATATGCTGAGGTGATCAGGTGATTCTCCAGCAATCATTTCTATTTTCGTCCTTCATGTGGAACCACTTTTAAAGTAATTGCTTCTCAGTTGTCAAACCAGAGATGACATACCCAACTTCCTCTATCCCTCCTCACCTGTTCTCTTGATGTACTGTATCTAGGGTATGGGCTAGGATTACTTAGCTTTCAACTGAACTGCCTCAACCGTTTTCATCTTAATCAGAAAATAATCAAGTCCACATGTATAAACAAATGTATATTTTATTATTTCCATAGTACATGAACAATTAAAAAATCTGAAAAATCTAGTAAAAAGTATTGTCTAATGGACATATGAAATATTCTTGTCACATATTCACTGTATTTATTTATCTATTTCATACTACTTCAGGTATTGTTATCTGGGTGTTATGACCAGCACAATCGATAAGCAGATATTTACATTCCTCAGCAGTCCCTTTGTCCAATAAAAGTGGTGATTAGGGCCACAGTATAACCAAGTATAACCATAGTATAACAAATCAACCAATCTTGACTTCACATAGCAATCATACCATCCTGGCATTTGATAGTATGTTCCTGAAGTGGGAACCTGGGTTTGTGGTCCCTATTATACAAAGCAAATGTGTGCAGTCTGCTCCCTTAAATGTATGTGAAAAAGCATTGCATGACAGTGATTCATTTCCAGCACAGTTGAAGATCCATGCAAGAATAACCTCTGTTATGTTCACAGACTAACTGCACCCTGGTTGAATATCTGAGACAGGATTATAATAGAGATGATCATGTACTGTAGGAATATCTATCAGAATAATATCTACCAGAATAAATGTTTTGTATTAAAATATTTTAGGTAGAAAACATTTTTTTCTCCTTTCTTTTCTGTTGAAGGACCTTTCCCAAGAGGGAAGCATGATCAGTCTGAGTGAAAATATATTGAGATTGTAAGGTATTCTCCTTGGCTGTTGGCTTAGAAAACGAGTGCTTTGCAACACCTCTATTGCACTTGTCTGCGCATGAACCTAAGTTGATAAAAGTGAGGACCATTTCTGAGGGGAGCTGCTCCACTGCTCCAGATGAAATACTGAGATAGTCCAGATTCATGAGTCTGAGAGTGGATCAAACCTAGTCCTCAGGACCTCCGCACATTTCATTGTTTATCCCAAATCAATATTTGGCAAGGGATCATCTACAGAAATATTTTTCTTACAGCCATCATATCATGTCAACACATAATTTACATGTGAAAGTATCTGACATCAGGGGTTGGTTTTGTTTATTTCACACAATAATACATATTTCCCTGTTTCATTTCCTGTGAGAAACCTCAATTCATTGTGCATGTTTTACCATTTCACTTTATTTTCCCCAAACTGTAACTTGCCCTCTTAGGCTGTAATTTGTCTTACTCATCGTTAGAGTCATGGTTTCCATACGTAAACCAAGCGTCAATCTTCCAACCGCCCATGCAATTATCGATGAAGAGGGTGACATTTTTGGGCTCTAACAAAAAAAAACTGTTGAAGGGAGAAGCAAAAACGAGAGAGAGAGACTCTCATTCATGATGATAAAAAACTATGCTTGGCTCTACAGGCAGAAATAGTAAAATTGTCAGACACAAACCAATAAATCGTACTAGGGCCAAGTCATACATCCATTTAAAATGGCATCTCTTCCCCTTTCTTTTCTTTGTAATCACTTTATCTATCAAAAAATTTGACAAACATTTGTGACTGACCATTTTTTAAGTTGGTCCATTTTTGGCACTGAATCTAGTTCAGCTAAGAAGTATTTGCTATTGATAAACCTACTTTACATGAACAATAGCCATCCAAGAGGCCCTAAGGGGTCTGAAATCAAAGCATGTTTGCACATAACTGTCAAATCAGTTGCCCACAGCGGTGGGTGGGTGTAGGACAGCAGGATACAGCTCTTCTGCTCTACCTCACGCTGCCTGTCAACTGCAACTAATCTCAGCAGTTTGTAACTGAACTCGGTGGGGGTTCAAATTGTGGGTGTTAGGTGTTGCATGTCACCCCCGCATCCTCCACGTGCCCACAGTTTGTCTTACCCCAGCCTGAGAACTTGCACTGGTGAATGGTGTCCTCGTTCCCAACGCAGGCCACATCATCCATCCAGATGAGCCCAGTACCTGTATAGAGAGAGAGATCGAGAGCGACAGACAGACAGACAGACAGACAGACAGACAGACAGACAGACAGACAGACAGACAGACAGACAGACAGACAGACAGACAGACAGACAGACAGACAGACAGACAGACAGACAGACAGACAGACAGACAGACAGACAGACAGACAGACAGACAGACAGACAGACAGACAGACAGACAGACAGACAGACAGACAGACAGACAGACAGACAGACAGACAGACAGACAGACAGACAGATGAAGAGGGCAGAAATACTTTATTCAAGATGAACCTAACAGTGCACATATGTCCTCTCAGCCTCCCACTGTTATTAATAAAAAAACATCCAGATCGACTCCAGTATTCAGGACTTACAAGAAAAGTATGATTCACAGCTAAGATGATAAAGGAGGGATATACAGGGAGGGAATATAGGGGCGGCCAAGTATCAGGCTCTGCTATTCTATTGTTTTTCTTTGCAAATCACAGCCTTTATCTGAATGAAAGAGAGTGTGATAGCAGTCTGGTCTGGTCATACTCAGGCTCCTCTTACTCATCACACTACTCTCCTCTGAGAGCCCTTTGGAAGCATCAATGTGAGGCAGATATCTGGCAGAGGGATGAGAGCATGTCATGGCTTCACAAACACAGAGGCTCTGGAGACTGGCGCAAGCCTCTCCTCTCTCCTCTCCCCTGTCCACAGGCACCAGGCAGGGTAGCCAAGAGTCACCAGAGGCGACCTCTGGCATGGAATCTATGTCTGAAATTGGGTTTATTGTGGTATTAATTACATTGAAGACAGAACTGAGAGGCCGACAAACATACGAGACGACACCCTCTAGTGCCTGTTTCCCGGTCCAAATTAAAATAATTTCAAGACGCAGTCAAAATCTCTCGATGGCTTGAGTAATAATTGCTGTCTGAAGAATGATGTGCAAAATGAATGTCCAACGTATGAACACAATCTTAGGAACTCCATTGTTCATGATAATGAGTTGTGAGTTACAACAGTAGATGTGGGACACTGAATTCATCATTGGGTTTGAGAACAAAATTCACTTTCAATCGTTATGTATAGGTTCGGAACATTTGTGTAACAGTTAAACATATACGGTAAATAGAAAACAAAACTGGATAGTCTTCAGATACAGATGGGAGGGGTTGAGGGTAATTGAAGGATTAGATTCAAAACAAACAAAAGATAACTAATGTAAAATACACTGTGTCCGATCTAATTTGCCTACTTGCCATATAAGCAGGTTAGAGAAAGACATAGGACCTCAAATATACAGTGCATTCGGAAAGTATTCAGCCTTATTCTAAAATGGATTAAAATGTGTTTTTCCTCATCAATCTACACACAAAAGGCCATATTGACAAAGCAGAAACAGATTTTAGTAAAATTTTGCAAATGTATAAATATTTTAAAAAACTGAAATATCATATTTACATAAGTATTCAGACCCTTTACTCTGTACTTTGTTGAAGCACCTTTGGCAGCGATTACAGCAACGAGTCTTCTTAGGTATGATGATACAAGCTTGACACACCGGTTTTTGGGGAGTTTCTCCCATTCTTCTCTGCAGATCCTCTCAAACTCTGTCAGGTTGGATAGGGAGCATCTCTGCACAGCTATTTTCAGGTCTCTCCAGAGATGTTCGATCAGGTTCAAGTCCGGGCCCTGGCTGGGCCACTCAAGGACATTCAGAGACTTGTCCCGAAGCCACTCCTGCATTGTGTTGGCTGTGTGCTTCGGGTCAATGTCCTGTTGGAAGGTGAACCTTCACCCCAGTCTGAGGTCCTGAGCCCTCTGGAGCAGTTTTTCATCAAAGATCTCTCTGTACTTTGCTCCGTTCGTCTTTCCCTCGATCCTGACTAGTCTCCCAGTTCCTGCCGCTGAAAAACATCACCACAGCATGATGCTGCCACCACCATACTTTACCGTAGGGATGGTGCCAGGTTTCCTCCAGACGTGATGCTTGGCATTCAGGCCAAAGAGTTCAATCGTGGTTTCATCAGACCAGAGAATCTTGTTTCTCACGGTCTGATAGTCCTTTAGGTGTCTTTTGGCAAACTCCAAGTGGGCTGTCATGTGCCTTTTACTGAGGAGTGGTTTCCGTCTGGCCACCCTACCATGATTGGTGGAGTGCTGCAGAGATGGGAGATCCTTCCAGAATGACTGCCATCTCCACAGAGGAACTCTGGAGTTCTGTCAGAATGACCATTGGGTTCTTGGTCACCTCCCTGACCAAGGCCCTTCTCCCCTGATTGCTCAGTTTGGCCGGGCGGCCATCTCTAGGAAGAATCTTGGTGGTTCCAAACTTCTTCCATTTAAGAATGATGGAGGCCACTGTGTTCTTGGGGACCTTCAATGCTGCAGACATTTTTTGGTACCCTTCCCGAGATGTGTGCCTTGACACAATCCTGTCTCAGAGCTCTACGGACAATTCTGTTGACCTCATGGCTTGGTTTTTGCTCTGACATGCACTGTCAACTGTGGGACCTTATATAGACAGGTGTGTTCCTTTCCAAATCATGTCCAATCGATTGAATTTACCCCAGGTGGACTCCAATCAATTTGTAGAAACATCTCAAGAATGATCAATGCAAACAGGATGCACCTGAGCTCAATTTCAAGGCTCATAGCAAAGGGTCTGAATAGTTATGAAAATAAGGTATTTCTGTTTTTTATTTTTAATACATTTTCAAAAATGTCTAAAAAAACATGTTTTCGCTTTGTCGTTATGGGGTATTGTCTGTAGAAAAAACATCTATTTTAGGATAAGGCTGTAACGTAACAAAACGTGGAAAAAGTCAAGGGGTCTGAATACTTTCCGAATGCACTGTATGCCTAACATAACTACAACTTTGTTTGATTTATAACAACAAGGGATAATATACATGCAGGAAAACCATAGTGAATCCAGGTGAAAGCTATGATCCCTTCTTGATGTCACTTGTTAAATCCACTTCAATCAGTGTAGATGAAGGGGAGGAAACAGGTTAAAGGATGATGTTTAAGCCTTGAGACATGGATTGGGAATGTGTGCCATTCAGTGAGTGAATAGGCAAGACAGAAAATGTAAGTTCCTTTGAACGGCCTATAGTAGTGGGTGCCAGGCACATTGGTTTGTGTCAATAACTGCAACGCTGATGGATTTTTCTCAACAGTTTCCCGTGTGTATCAAGAATGGTCCACCACCCAAAGGACATCCAGCCAACATGGGCCAGCAACCCTGTGAAAAGCTTTTGACACCTTGTAGAGTCCACGCCCAGACGAATTGAGGCTGTTATGAGGGCAAAAGGGGGGAGTGCAACTCAATAATAGGAAGGTGTTCTTAATGTTTTTTATACTCACTATATAAAGTTTACCAAAGAAATCCAGAATAATATATGTTTTAAATGCAATATGTCATAAGGATATCACTCTCCCCACAAAAGGTTCCCACAAAGTTAACATTAGCATAAGCATGTCTTTCTTATCCCACATTCGAATGAGATTTCACGTTATAATTCCTGGTCTTCGTTTGCTTCAGGGTTATATTCGAATGCTGGCAACATAATGAGCACAAAAAGTACAATATGCTTTTTATATCCTGAATCAGACATTCATTTCTTTCACTCTAAGATGACAGTTTACAGATGTGCATGTGGGCCTCATCCCCATAGGCCTATCGGGGCTGTGTACCAGTGAGGGGATTCATAGACGGACTTGATATAAGATAAGAGGCCAAAAATATCCTACACCGGCTGGAGGTCGCAGACTAGACCATCAACCCTTTAAATGCCAGGGCTTGTCTGATATATCGTGTAAATATACGTCTACAATGATAACTATGTGTGTAGTTAGGAACTAATGTCTCCATTTCAGCTATTTTATTTGATGTATTTGTGTGTCTTCCCTCAAAAGTAGTAGTATCACTAATGCTCAAAGGAGGCCATTTGTGTGTACGGAAATATCGTTCCGTATTGTTTTCCATATACTTTATGACCAGCAGTACTGTTGGGAAGGGACCAGGACCTGGTAGACCTACCGTCTGTCTACTCAATCCGTTTGTTCACAGAAGCATTTTGAACTTTGAGTGTGAGCAATATTTTCCCTCAGAATGTTGGCAAACACACTCTGTATGATCAGAGTTTCTGCTTTAAGGTCATTCTACCACATTTAGCACCATGAGAGAAGACTCCAAGTTTGAGCACCACCAACTACAGAACATTGAATAACTGAAACATCTTGAGTGCAGCATGAACTTGAAAAGGAAACTTGGCCAGGACCAGTATAGTATAGTGTACATTCACCACAGATGTTTGGACTGGGCCTAATACATCACTGTTGGGTTTATTTTAACTAGACATGCCTCCTAAACTGGTTTACCCAGCATCTCAACACTTATTCTGAGAATTATTTATTGTATTGACCATGTACAACGTCATCTCTAACATAATTATAGATACAAATATGGGTCAGGATGAGGTCAAGAATAAAGAAACAACATTTTGCTTCGCAAATGGGGTCGATGAAAGAAAGACACATTTACAACTGTTTAATTAATCCTCAAAAGTAAATGTGAATTATTGTTAATTTAAAAAAATGGTTATTGGAATTAGATTTGTTTTTTTTGTTTTGTCCAGATTAATTTGAACAAAACCCTAATATTTTGATTGGACCAAACATAGATGTGTGTGTATGCATGATGTAATGATGGTTGTGGAAAATAGGTCATAAGAGAGGAAACAGATGGATATTACCACTGGCACATTTTTGATGGCATCTGGCTCATATGATGTTCCCTATAAACGTATATGAATCTCAGTAGTTTTCAAATGCTTTGTGCACTAATACCCACCATAAAAAAGTACAATTACAACAAAAAAATGGTAAAAATCCTAATCCGCCTCCACAAGTTTATCACAGTCTGCACTGTAGTTAGTTCAAATCTCCATAGAGATAAAAACAGCCAAAAGGCTTACCTTGTCCAAACCGGCCTGTTTTATGGATCTCGAAGGCTCCTTTGTAGCCAAGCATCCTGCAGACCACGTCGCCGTCCTTCTTGTCCCAGACGTCATCACACACCGTTCCCCAGCGTCTCTCGTGGAACACCTCCACTCTCCCCTCGTGAGGGCCTGATCCATTCACCAGCCTCACCAGTGTCTCGTCCACTGAATCGCACGCACGCACGCATGCACACACACACACACACACACACACACACACGCACACGCACAAGCACACGCACACAGCAGGGGAGAGAGACATGGATGGTGGTTCGAAAGGGGAAGCTGGTCATGGGCCAAACAAAACCCCTAGCCACAGAACACTGATCAGATTGAGGTGGCTTGACTCAGTGTATTAACCTCAAAGATGGATCATAGAGTGCATTTCTGTAAAGTCAACTAAATAACAGTAATATTCAGAGGACACTGGCTTGTTGATTTGCTGTTGATTCCCCAACCAGGTTGGTATACCAGCATGTCTTGGATTAGTGAAGTCATACTTTTTGGATTAGTTTGTTCAAAACACTGTTTGTACATTTCATGTAGACACAATAAATCCATCAGGTATGGAGCAACAAGCGAAACATCTTTCTAACTTTACTTAATGTCAATTATATTTTCATAAGCGGGAAAATAAAACAAAACACTTGAACACATCTTTAGGAAATGCTTTCCATGAAGCTTGTTTGTTCAAAGGGGTTTGCTATTAGGGGTAATTACTGCCTCCACACTTGGTGACCTCCATAACTGCAGTTATAAAGAGTTTGGAGTGAAATTTGTGGTCTTGTCTGGGCAGGAGAAGGTGTTGAAAACAATTAGTACCTCCCATTGGAAGATTAACTCTGACTGAACTAGCCTTTATTGACCTTTTTAGGAGATGGATAACCTGGGGCTCCAATGGCTGAACATGAATCTGGAGGATAGACTCGAGAAGAGCACAGGAACAAGGTCAGGAATTTGGTCTGAGAATGTTGTCACAAGAAATAGAGATGCAGGGACCGGATATTAGCCATATCATCAAGTTAAATTATTACAGTTTGTCAAAATAAATTTCAGTTGACTAAATGTGTTCATCAGCATTTTGGTTAGGCATACGCAATCTGTGTTCTAGATGGCCATCACAGGGACCAGTCTATGTGCTATCGTAACTGTGCTGAGACCATCTCCTCCATTACAGGTCACCTCCGCTGTGTGTGTTGATGCTAGACTGCCTTGTTTAAAGAGGGTTCTGGGTGGGTATTGTCATTATCCTCGTTCATGTGTGTGTGTGTGTGTGTGTGTGTGTGTGTGTGTGCGTGTGTGCGTGCGTGCGTGCGTGCGTGTGTGTGTGTGTGCGCGTGACCGTGTGCCCCACAAGACAGCAGGCGTCTCTTTCGCCCAGCACACACAGTGGGAGTTTGATCTGAGGGGCCCCCCGTCCACCATCATGTTTGGGAAGATTTAGTAAGAATTGGATGGAGAGAAAATGTTATTTCTTGCCAGGATGTCATATTACAGCTCCCCTGCACATGAAGCCTAGTCCTGTAATGAAGCCTAGTCCTGTAATCCTGCAACAAAATCCCTAATGAAAAACATGTTGCAGCCAGGTATGGACCTACCTTCAAGCCAGCATGAGGCTTGGTTTGTTCAAATCATTTTAGAAGTTCAGACAGAAACTTAAGTTAAGTTAATCACACATCCAACAGAAAACCTCTTAGCAGACTTCTCCTGAGAGAGACTCATGCACAGTATAATACAGGGCCTATTAAAGTCCAGCTTTTTGATAAGATGAAAACCAGTACTTCCCATTTCTACCACCACACTCATGATATCGCTCTGTAGTTTCACAACTGAAGTATTTGTTCTAGAAAAATAGTTGTTTAGTCTTATGGGAGAAAACACTAAAAACAGTGCTGTCAATACCTTATGAAAGCAGGCACGTTTCCAAATGTGCCTTTGACGATTAGAGCACTGGCCCACTTTGCTATACTTTACATCATCAAAACTACAATTTGAACTAGGTCTTTTCATTATGAAAATACACTGGGGGAAAAATTATATCTGACTTGAATTTAGCATGTATGAGCAACATAATTAGGACAAAAACAATAACCGATTAAAGAACAAAAATGGCTATACTGACCTATAAAACTGGCAATCAACCATACATTATATCTTCCTCTCTACTCTTAGGGGAGAGTAAGAGAGTGAATCTGAATCTTAGTGCAACAGCTTAAAACATCTGGACCTTTTGCAACAAGATTTCTGGACTAATGGACTAAGACAATGCTGTGCATTTTGGGGCGTGTGTGTGTGTGCAGGTCTAAGTGCACGCGTGAGTGTGTATATGTTCTCAACTTCAAGTTGCTCATGTGTAAATGCACCTCCCATTGGAAGATTAATTCTGACTCAACTAGCCTTTATTGACCTTTTTAGGAGATGAATAGCCTGGGGCTCCAATGGCTGAACATGAATCTGGAGGATAGACTCGAGAAGAGCACAGGAACATCTTGTTAATGTGTTGCAGATGCTGCCGCCTGAGCTCCGCTCTACTCTTAGCCTGAGACATGCAGCCAATCTGGCAGACTGAAACCATGTGTCTGCTGCAGATATGTAGGCATAACTTTACTCTGGTAATGGCTCAGGAAACTTCAATCTGTCCAGTGAGACGCAGACCCAGGTTATCTCTGATAGGGGTGTGATGGGGCTAGGCCAGAGCCATGGTGGTATTAGCAGGGTAGCTAACATGGCACAGTGGATGAGGATCTGTGTGCAGTAGGTAGCTGAACCGATATGGAGAAGCCCACGCTCTTATAAACGGCTAATTTGGCACAATGATGCATAGGTCTACTTGACTGGCACTATGAGGTCAGATTGATTTAGCCCACAGAGCCAAATTAGAGATACGGGTACTTACTGTTGTCATGACGTTGGCCTGGGGGTAGGTTTATGACAGTCATAAATACCTCTTTCCCTCTTTTTCCTCTCTCTACCCTACTGATGTTACATTTGCAAAACCCTTGGTTAACATAGAGATTCTGGGAACATCAGAAGGTGGGGGGAAATGAACTATATTCTGGTAATCCGACCAATTGAACATATGCGGTGGTACTTAATGAATATGATGTCAGTTCGGTTGTCATCTGAGACATTCTCATCAATGATAAGATGACATAAACTCTACAGTGGAAAGTCTACACATCAGAATTATCGGATTCACGTGGAATTCTTGTTCAATTTAAATGTTTGAATATGAAATTATTTGTGATGGGATGAAATGTGGTTTTAGCTTCTAATATATGAGATTTGGGTTTTCATAAGATAGGGCTCTGCTCAATCAGTGGCCCGCCCCTGTGAAGGGACATGGGCTATAAAACTTTTCAAACGCGACCTCCTCTCCCTTCCTATAAAAGCCCTTGAAGACAATATAACCTCCTGTTCCGAGGATGTGAGGACGACGGTCTGAATGATTCAGATAATAACTACAGAATGAAGCCAACAGCAGCGTGAGCTTTGGTTACGAATGGTATGAACTTTGAACTCTTGTTCACTACAGAAGTGATACCTCCTAGCCGTTGAGTTAGCAACAGCCGCTGCAAACGAGGGTTAGGAAGGAACAGACAGACTATCCTGTCTACCACACAACGTCTTCAATTTACCAGCAGAGACATTCTTCAAAGGACTCGGTTGGGCAACAAGGCCTTCCATCTACCACCAACCTACCGAAGCGCAGCTCAGAGTAAATATTTATTGCATTTTCCTTTTCCAAATGGGTGGTAATTTAGAATGCATAAGATACTGTATTTACGATACTGTGTTCCTCATTCTTCCCGCTCTTTCACTCAAACATTTGCACTGATGTATCGCCATAAAAATGTGGCATCGGTCCAATACCACAGTGTATAGCTGATGCACGTGCCAGACATGGCTAACATGAGGGGACAGGTGGAGAGAACTGAGCAACTATTGACAAAAGCAGGAAATTAAAACATTCTGCTAGTCGAGGAAATGCGTTTGAAATCTGAATAATTAAAAGTAATTGCTAATACTTATGACGATGAACGAGCACAAACTCTTGAACAAAATCGTTGTCAAGAACAACTCGATTTAGCCCAAACTAAATACGATGTAGTCCACTCCAAACTAGATCACCAAGAATTTACAACTTCCAGATGAGACTGAATTAAGATGACGATTAATATTGTAAAATATTACTAGGTCTTTAAGAGTTTATTCGGAAGATAACAGCTCTATAAATATTATTTCGTGGTGCCCGACACTCTAGTTAATTACATTTACATGATAAGCTCAATCAGGTAATATTAATTACGGATAAATTATTTTATAGAATAGCATGTTATATCACTTAATCCGGCATAGCCAAAGACACGACACTGTAGTATCACTAAAACTTAACAGTCGTACAGCTGTAAGTGAATCATGAAATACTTCCTTTAGAGAAGTGGGAAATGAGAAATAGAATTGAGTGCACTTTAGAGGGCCATGTTACACTGTTACAGAGAGACATTTATGACTATGTGCTGCAGTAGAAGGAAAGCCTCCCCTATCCGTTAGTGGAATTAGGTCTGAGAATGCTGTCACAAGAAATAGAGACGCAGGGACAGGATATCAGCCATATCATCAAGTGAAATGATTACCGTTTGTCAAGACAAACTAAATAGCTGTAGCCTACTGCAGAACAAGGACAATATAACAAACAATATCCCATGTTGAGTTTGTCAACTTGTACAAGCATTTACTCTATAATGTATCTCTGCTTGACACCTGTGCGTCTGAATACAAACACCACTACATCTCTCTGGCTTTCATTGACTAAATGTGTTTGTCAGTTCTTTGGTTAGGCAAACACAATCTGTGTTCTACCCTGGACTGTAGGTGCCCCTGCTCACAGTCCCTAAGGGAGTTTCATATGCAAGCCCTCACCTCCCAGTGATGTGTGTGTGTGTGTGTGTGTGTGTGTGTGTGTGTGTGTGTGTGTGTGTGTGTGTGTGTGCAAGCATCTCTTTCCCCCAGCAAACTCAGTGGGAGGCTGATCTGGGTGCCTCCTGTCCTCCACATTCAAAAAATGTGGGGTTCAACAAGGGTTCTTCTATGAACCCTAGGGTTCCTGGCACCAAAAATGCCCCCCAAAAGGTTCTTCCAAGAAGCCCATATGAGGTGGGGTTCATCGAGGAACCTCTTTAGTTGGTGGGGGTCCTTGCAGGAACCTAACTGCCCAACTGAAACATTTGGATTTGAATTTGAAAGGACAGCAGGTGCCGGCACAATTTAAGGTAAGGTTTGGTTCTTGTATTATCTAAATTAATATTGTTTTATGATGACACCATCTACCTTTTCATATTGTGCAAAAAGAAAAAGGACACAATTCAATGGATATCAATCAACAGAGAGGTAATAATATGTAGGCCATTAGAATATGTTGAAGGCTAGCTGTTTTGGGTGAAGATGATTGAACTGCTCACTTTTGTGTCTTTGTCTGCAGGTATAAAGACAAGGAGGCACACAAAGGTACAGTACCAGTCAAAAGTTTGGACACACCTACTCATTCAAGGGTTTTTTCTTTATTTTTACTATTTTCTAGAATAATAGTGAAGACATCGAACTATGAATAACACATATGGAATCATGTACTAACCAAAAAAGTGTTAAACAAATCAAAATATATTTTAAATTTTAGATTCTTCAAAGTAGCCACCCTTTGCCTTGATGACAGCTCTGCACACTCTTGGTATTCTCTCAACCAGCTTCACCTGGAATGCTTTTCCAACAGTCTTGAAGGAGTTCCCACATATGCTGAGCACTTGTTGGCTGCTTTTCCTTCACTCTGCAGTCCAACTCATCCCAAACCATCTCAATTGGGTTGAGGTTGGGTGATTGTGGAGGCCAGATCATCTGATGCAGCACTCCATCACTCTCCTTCTTGGTCAAATAGCCCTTACACAGCCTGGAGATGTGTTTGGTCATTATCCTGTTGAAAAACCAATGATAGTCCCACTAAGCACAAAGCAGATAGGATGACGTATCACTGCAGAATGCTGTGGTAGCCATGCTGGTTAAGTGTGCCTTGAGTTCTAAATAAATCATACAGTGTCACCAGCAAAGCAACTCCACACCATCACACCTCCTCCATGCTTGAGGTTGGTGAATCACACATACAGAGCTCATCCATTCACCTACTTCGCGTCTCACAAAGACACAGCGGTTGGAAACCAAAAATCGCAAATTTGGACTCATCAGACCAAAGGACAGATTTCCACCGGTCTAATGTCCATTGCTCGTATTTCTTGGCCCAAACAAGTATCTTCTAACTCTGGCTCTTCCTTTCCTGTGGCGGTCCTCATGAGAGACAGTTTCATCATAGTGCCTGATGGTTTTTGCGACTGCACTTAAAGAAACTTTCAAAGTTCTTGAAATGTTCCGGATTGACTGACCTTCATGTCTTAAAGTAATGATGGACTGTCGTTTCTCTCTGCTTATTTGAGCAGTTCTTGCCATATATGGACTTGGTCTTTTACCAAATAGGGTTATCTTCTGTATACGTCCCCTACCTTGTCACAACACAACTGATTGGCTCAAACACATTAAGAAGGAAAGAAATTCCACAAATGAACTTTTAACAAGGCACACCTGTTAATTGAAATGCATTCCAGGTGACTACCTCATGAAGCTGGTTGAGAGAATGCCAAGAGTGTGCAAAGCCATCACGTTTCAGGAGAAGAACCCGATGCAGACAGTGTCGAAGTAATAACTGTTTATTACTAGAACAGGGGGCAGGAAAAACGACATGTCAAGGGCAGGCAGAGGTCAATAATCCAGGGTGGTGTGACAAGGTACAGGCAGAATGGTCAATACCGGAAAAACAAGAAAAAGACAGGAGCAAGGGGAAAACCGCTGATAGGCTTGACAAACAAAACTAACTGTCAACAGACAAACAGAGAACCCAGGTACAAATACACTGGGGATAATGGGGAAGATGGGTGACACATGGAGGGGGGTGGAGAGAAGCACAAAGACAGGTGAAACAAATCAGGGTGTGACAAATGCAAAGGGTAGCTACTTTGAAGAATCTTAAATATAAAATATATTTGGATTTGTTTAACACTTTTTTGGTTACTACATGATTCCATATGTGTTATTTCATGGTTTTGTAAAGTAAAACCCTTGAATGAGTAGGTGTGTCCAAACCTTTGACTGGTACTGTATGTCCATTAGTATTGGTATGTTATGCAAATCACATCCTCCTCCCTTACCTCTTCAATGAAAATCACATAGGCCTCTACATTATGGACAAGGTATGCGTATGAAAACCATAATCAAAAGTTTTTTAATTCACATTTACCATAAAAACCAAGGTATAAATACGGTTGTGTTCGTGTTTTGTTAATCATCTGTATAATTACTATTTTATGGATTCATAGACATCACCCTCCCTTCTGCTTTTCCACAAAAATCATAATAAACACTGCCAACTAAAATACGCTCATGACATCTCTCTGTAGTTTCACAACTGAAGTATTTGCTCTAGAAAAAGAGCTGTTTAGTCTTATGGGAGAAAACACTAAAAACAGTGCTGTCAATACCTTATGAAAGCAGGCACGTTTCCAACAGTGCATTTGGCGATTGGAGCACTGGCCCACTTTGTTATACTTACAGCTACAATTTTAACTAGGTCTTTTCATTATTAAAATACTGTAACGTCTGCTTCCAACTCATACTCTCAAACATGTAGATCCCCTGAACGCAGCTCACTCTCCAGCTCCCAATCACCTGAATTCTGATCACCTGTTCACACACCTGTATGCCATTTACACACACTATTTAGTTCAGTCCATTGCATCCCATCATTGTGAGGTATTGTTTGTTTTTGTCCACGGTCTAGGCGGAGCGCTGTTTAGGGCCATATTAGTCCTCCTGTGTATCATAGTTTTTGTCCATTTTATCCATTCACGAACATTGTTTTTTTTCTATTTCCTGCCTGTACTTTTGCCTATCAGATTTCCTGTCATCAACCTCTTGCCTGATCTCCCGGACTATGTCATTAGCCATTCTCCTTGCCTGTACTGTTACCTTTTTGGATTCCCTGTGTATGACCTTCTGCCTTTCCCTGGACCCAGCTACCTGCCTCCTCCTGTTGTCCTTTACTAAATAAACACCTGCTGCGCCCTGTGCTTGAAACAAGCACTCTGTCTCCCATCATACTCATTACAAATACACTGGGGGGAAAATGATATCTGACTTGATTTTGGCATGTATGAACACATAATAAGGCCATAAACAATAACTGATTAAAAAAAACAAAAATGGCTACACTGACCTATAAAACTGGCAGTCAACCAAACGTTATACCTTCCTCTCTACTCTTAGGGAAGAGGAAGGGAGTGAATCTGAATCTTAGCGGAACAGCTTACAACATCTGGCAGGGAACCACCCTTTGCAACAACATTTCTGGACCAATGGACTAAGACAATGTTGTGCATTTTGGGGCGTGTGTGTGTGCAGTTCTGAGTGCACGCGTGAGTGTGTGTTATGTTCACAACTTCCGGTTGTTCATGTGTAAATGTGACCGCTCACGCATGTGTATATGAGTAAAGTCTCTAACTCAGCACCGGGTTGACACTTCAAATGTGGAGAATGGAGCTTGTGCCTGTCCTGTAAAAATAATCTTTCCAATCCAAGCTTACTCCAGTTTCTGTTGGACTCTTGGGATATCGTATCAAAGTTCGGTACCCCCATCCTGAGAAGTGTGTGGATGTTAGGGTGAAAGGCAACGCTATGGCAACAATTACCAAGTAAGCTTTAAAGCACCTGACATTTTACAGCTTGTCACGCTAGTTACGGTATATGGGGCTTTAGGTTCAACTGCACCCCCAACTCTCAGCCCCAGCTCTCAGCCCTAACCCTCAGCCTGAGGTAAGCGCCAGCTCTCAGCCATAACCCTCAGCCTGAGATAAGCGCCAGCTCTCAGCCATAACCCTCAGCCTGAGGTAAGCGCCAGCTCTCAGCCTTCTAGGAGAAGCATGGTTGTCAGTTGTGACATTCTAAAAGTATAGCGGGGTAAAGAAGATAAATGAACAAGGGGACTGGGGGAGAGCCCCACAGTGTCTGAGCTGTGACAGACCTTCCTCTCACTACGAGGACCTATACTTTGTGTGACACCACTGCTTTCCATCAACCACTATAGCATGAGAGCTTGACAATTATGGAAACAAATCCAGACCAAGTACCAGAAGAAAACCTCTTAAATCACATGGCTTTGAATGTGGAGTTCTGATCTTTTCCTGGTTGTAGCTAATGAAGAGAAATGTATTTCAGATGTTTGTAGCTGTCACTTTAAGAAGAACACCGTTCCAGCTCTCATCACACCAAAATGGGTTTAATGATGTCATAGAGAAAGAATAATATTTCCTGTGTGAGGGAAGAAATTGAGGTTTGCGGGTTTGTTTTCTTTCCCTGCTTGAAAACACATTGTGGTTTTATTGAAATTACCTGTCAGTGGGGGTGTGAGGGCGTATACTGTACAACGATACGACAAGCCCACTCAGTACAACCAGGCCTACTAACCAATTTGCCCATGCTTCAAACTCGGTGAATAAATGTTTTGATACTTATTATTTGGTGAGGTAAGCCATATTGAGTGGTTTGGATACAGGAAGAAACCTGTAAAACGTCACGCTAATAACTGCTTCAACATATGAGGTGACCATTCCATGTACAAGTAGAGCAGAGATTTATGCCTGTTGTGGCTCGGTCCATAAAAATAGTTTATTTTTCTGTTTGATCCACTGGCATCCCTGTTTACAAGTGGGGTCTGCCAGGTGAGAGCCTCCAGCTACTGATGTAAATGAGTAATGAACTCACTAGACTGAGACCAGCATGTGACTTCAGCTATGGTGCTGAGTTTTGGAATGTGTTGTGATGGAGTAAACAGCATTCCAAAGCAAAACAGAGACGGAAAAGGCCTCAAAAGACCCTCTGCACTCCTTCACCCCCCGAAGGAGTGCAGAGGTAGTGAAAGTTGATTGGTAGGTCAGTTAGGGTTAAATTCTATAGCCTACCTGGGTTTTATTACAACCTATTCCAATAACTCATTTTACGATGCAGCAGTGTCAGCGATATGTACGCAGATAACAATGGACACCATCATCGACCAAGATCATTTGGAGGATGAGGAGGGATCAGCAATCCCATAACTCTTCACTGCTCACTGGTCTCACCTGTTTTTTCACCACGGTCACCTCGGTCTCCCTTCTCGCCCTTCAGTCCTCTGTCTCCTTTGTCACCTTGGAAATGAAAGACAGACAACAAAATATTGTGTTACGCTCAGTGGCAGAATAAGAAGTAACACAGATGAATACACTGCTCAAAAAAATAAAGGGAACACTAAAATAACACATCCTAGATCTGAATGAATGAAATATTCTTATAAAATACTTTTTTTTTTACATAGTTGAATGTGCTGACAACAAAATCACACAAAAATTATCAATGGAAATCAAATTGATCAACCCATGGAGTCTGGATTTGGAGTCACACTCAAAATTAAAGTGGAAAACCACACTAACTACAGGCTGATCCAACTTTGATGTAATGTCCTTAAAACAAGTCCAAATGAGGCTCAGTAGTGTGTATGGCCTCCACGTGTCTGTATGACCTCCCTACAATGCCTGGGCATGCTCCTGATGAGGTGGCGGATGGTCTCCTGAGGGATCTCCTCCCAGACCTGGTCTAAAGCATCCGCCAACTCCTGGACAGTCTGTGGTGCAACGTGGCGTTGGTGGATGGAGCGAGACATGATGTCCCAGATGTGCTCAATTGGATTCAGGTCTGGGGAACAGGCGGGCCAGTCCATAGCATCAATGCCTTCCTCTTGCAGGAACTGTTGACACACTCCAGCCACATGAGGTCTAGCATTGTCTTGCATTAGGAGGAACCCAGGGCCAACCGCACCAGCATATGGTCTCACAAGGGGTCTGAGGATCTCATCTCGGTACCTCATGGCAGTCAGGCTACCTCTGGCGAGCACATGGAGGGCTGTGCGGCCCCCCAAAGAAATGCCACCCCACACCATGACTGATCCACTGCCAAACCGGTCATGCTGGAGGATGTTGCAGGCAGCAGAACGTTCTCCACGCTGTCTCCAGACTCTGTCACGTCTGTCACATGTGCTCAGTGTGAACCTGCTTTCATCTGTGAAGAGCACAGGGCACCAGTGGCGAATTTGCCAATCTTGGTGTTCTCTGGCAAATGCCAAACGTCCTGCACGGTGTTGGGCTGTAAGCACAACCCCCACCTGTGGACATCGGGCCCTCATACCACCCTCATAGAGTCTGTTTCTGACCGTTTGAGCAGACACATGCACATTTATGGTCTGCTGGAGGTAATTTTGCAGGGCTCTGGCAGTGCTCCTCCTGCTCCTCCTTGCACAAAGGCGTAGGTAGCGGTCCTGCTGCTGGGTTGTTGCCCTCCTACGGCCTCCTCCACGTCTCCTGATGTACTGGCCTGTCTCCTGGTAGCGCCTCCATGCTCTGGACACTACGCTGACAGACACAGCAAACCTTCTTGCCACAGCTCGCATTGATGTCCCATCCTGGATGAGCTGCACTACCTGAGCCACTTGTGTGGGTTGTAGACTCCGTCTCATGCTACCACTAGAGTGAAAGCACCGCCAGCATTCAAAAGTGACCAAAACATCAGCCAGGAAGCATAGGAACTGAGAAGTGGTCTGTGGTCACCACCTGCAGAACCACTCCTTTATTGGGGGTGTCTTGCTATTTGCCTATAATTTCCACCTGTTAACTATTCCATTTGCACAAGAGCATGTGAAATGTATTGTCAATCAGTGTTGCTTCCTAAGTGGACAGATTGATTTCACAAAAGTGTGATTGACTTGGAGTTACATTGTGTTGTTTAAGTGTTCCCTTTATTTTTTTGAGCAGTGTATATAACATCATGCAAGTACAAAATTAAACTGAACACAAGTGATTCACTTGAAGAAGAACAGTATTATGTGTATGTCCCTAGAGAACCTCCCAGCATGCTACTTCTCTGAGCGGTGCCCTCTCCATCTGTCATGGTTGACTCTGGGTGGGCAGGGATTAGGCCTAAATATAGGCTATGGTTTGAGGTTTCCAAATTGCCTTACTGGAATACTTGGGAGACATGAGAGGGTCTTTTTGCTCTTGGTTGGGGGAACATAACGTAGCTCTAAAATAGCCCCCCTCACCCTGAGAAGAACGCCAGATATACCAACCTCAGGTCTGAAATTAAACATTATCCCTCAGCTCAATTTCCCTTTGGATACCTTATTATCTTGTTAACCTGAATTGAAGCCTCACGAACGAAATGTAATCACCTTGTCATTAGACATACAAATTATAGGACAACCCCCTTGTGAACTACAACCCCCTTTGGCTTTTGGTTTTCCTAGCCAATGCAGCGGACTAGAAACAGTACAAATAGCAAATATGGTCAGGGTGTATGTTTCCCCAAAAGTCAACATGAACCCATATGTCCTTGATTCTCTGTGATCTGAAGTCCATTATTGTGGGCCATTGTTTTGCTTGTTGCTCTCAACATCTGAGGCAACTCAGCTGTCTGTGGATTGTATGCCAAATTTTGAAAGACAAAAAGGGGTCAGGGCAAAAGACAACATCAATTTAACGATTAAAGGATTTAATTAACAAAATGACTGGGATTGAGAGGCTGAAAGCACAGTTGTCCAGCATCTCCTCTTTCAGAGTGAGCGGAGAGAATCGTCATGGCATCTTTCTGGCTTGTCCGATGATGTTATATGCTTTAAAGACATAGAAAAGCCTCACTACTTGAGGCCAGTTAACAGTCTTATAAATGCAATTGAAAGTAGATCCTCCACATTTGTGTCCTGAATGAGGGCATCTGATGTTGATCTGATGAGGATCGGAGTGTGGACGCAGGGACATTCTGGAGCCTTGCAGTTTCATCTGAAATTCTAGATTTACTGTCTGGACTTGAGAGAGGCTGTAAAAAATGAAGTAATCATTCCATTTCAATCTTTAATTCCGCTCAATAAAATCTTCAGATGTGTTGTATTTTAATGTGTAATACCAGAAGTATGTCCATGATAATAGAGGACACCACGAAATCTGGCAAAAAGGAACATTATTGTACTATTTAGTAGAATATTCATAAAAATAACAAACTAAAGATATGCCTTTGATGAAGTCCTACCGCTCAGTTCTGTGGGAACATTTCTCTGTAATTACAAGTCTAAAACCCCAAGGTGTGGTTATGAGCTGTTACTGTAATAAAGTAACATTACACAATGATTATAAAGTGACCATTATCCCACGTTTACTTCGTGAATTTTCATATTCAAAATCACAGGAAAGGGACCAATTGCAGTGGCGCCCAGACCGAACCACCAAGTGTCGGGTAGTGCTTTGTGCTGACCACATCCTCATTGTAGGTTGAGAAATTGACCACTCTGGTTCAAACACCTACTGCAAACACCACTATTCACAGAAAAACAGACTTAATGAAACTGCCTGGCTATTCATAGGCCTGCTTTAACAAGCCCCAAAACACCTCTGCCTTTTCCACAAGGACCCTTTTGCAAGCATCACTGATATTTCTCTAACCCTGTTAATTGCGTGTTGTAGTCTCAGTGAGTCAGTCTAATAGAGCTGGGCCTGGGAGGCCTGGGCAGATAGACAGCACAGGGCATCCACATCCCATCTTAATGTCGTTGGCTCACAGGGGTTTGAGCCTCCAGCGCCGGACAGTTCAGCCAAACTAAACTGATCCAGAACAGCTGTTTGTTTAGCATGGAGAAATAGAATAGGCCTATTGTGGAGAGTCAAATCTATGACCAATACGATAAGGCGCTGTGTCTCGAATCATGTGTGTGAGAGGTCTAGGAGCAACAATGGCTTAGCCACGAAGTGATAGGCCACGCAAGCTCACAGAATGGGACCGCCGAGTGCTGACGTGCGTAGCGTGTAAAAATCTAATTGACTTGGCTGAATGGAAGCAAGTCGCCGTAGCGATGTTCCAGCAAAGGTGTAGGCAACTCCATATTGGGGCGGCAGGGTAGCCTAGTGGTTAGCCTACTAGTTAGAGTGTTGGACTAGTAACCGAAAGGTTGCAAGTTCAAATCCCCTAGCTGACAAGGTACAAATCTGTCGTTCTGCCCCTGAACAGGCAGTTAACCCACTGTTCCTAGGCCGTCATTGAAAATAAGAATTTGTTTTTAACTGACTTGCCTAGTTAAATAAAGGTAAAATAAAAATATTAATGACCAAGATTTTGAAATTATATGTTCGATGAGCACGTGTCCACATACTTTTGATCATGAAGTGTATTTCTATCTTCAAGGTTTTAGGTTGGCTCAGCACATCAGCTGATAAGGTAGGTCTGCTGTGGGTTAGGATGGGAAGGCAGAGGGCCTGCAGATATAGTTGTCAATGAGACACAACAAATCAGACGGAATTGACCCTGATCCTCCATCCATCTGCCTTGGATTACCTTCTCTGGAGCCTGAGCCAAAGAGAGAGCACGGTGGCACAATCGGTCAGAGCACCCCTTTAAGGTTCAAAGAGACAGGAAGGTACAGATGATAGTTTAACTAATGATTCTACAGCTGTCAGACTGTAATGATATCAGACATACCTTTGGGCCCTTTGGGTCCCATATCCCCTTTCTCCCCCTGTCGGCCGTCGGGGCCGCTCGGGCCTTTTAGTCCCCTTGGACCCTGGGTGCCTTTTTCTCCTGTAAAACCTGCCGGGAAGACATAGATACATGTATTTTCCCAAGTCTTTTCAAACAGGATATCTGGCATGCATTTCAAAGAATGAAAACAACCTATCTTATCAGGATATTTGAGTACGATTGCATGCCATAATAACATTTTCCAATGTTCTCTTTCTTTATTCATCATTTCATTATGTCATGAAAGACTCTCTAATGGAATGCCCTTACTCCCTTTCCCAGGATGCTTTGAGCCCAGTTTGAGGGGCTGTTATTAGGTTGTTAGCAAACAGTGGATTTATGGGTTTGGAACCACCAGTGGTCCCGTTCACTAGGTATTGAAGATATTGTCACTGCATTACTCACAAGGTAATGTACTGGAGTACCCAACTCTTTAATGAGTAGGAATGAGTGGAACAACTGAGATTTTGAATGTGGTAGGAGGAGTGCTTTGGGTGGCTATAACAAATGTCCCATGTTCCTAAAGGGAGGCTTGCTTTCAGCATTCTTCTTGGAAATAAGTCTTTGAGGGTCCTTGAGGGTTTACATAAATCACAATTGGGACCTGGGCCAATTACAGTAAGATAAGTTTAGAAAAAATTGGTTTAAATAATGGTTGAAGAAAGTAATGTATGTTGAAAGCTAGAATAGGACAAATGACAGTACTGTACAGTGTACGAACCGCTCATCCCTGTGAGGCCTGCCACACCAGGGGACCCAAGTGGCCCAACATCGCCCTTCTCACCCTTTGGTCCTGGAGGCCCTGTTGAAAACAATGTAATTAAAGCATTAAGTTGATCCCAAGATAATATAAATGGATTAATATACTGTAATATAAAGACAATATGATTATTGAAGTTGTGTAATCCCATAAATCACACTGGTTTCCTGTTGGTATGTCATTCTTGTTTCACCACACCCTCTGACTAAAGCAGAGGAGCTTAAGGCAAAATCTGAAACATGGTTAAGGGACATCGTTCAATGGTTTGTTGTACTTGGAACCAGTGGACTGACTTCAGACTTGTTTGTAGAATTAGCTTGGCCTTGATGGAAAGCACATGTTACACAAGGTACACCACAATGGAACCACAATGGAATAGTTCGACATTTGTCTTGTTTTGTCCAACTGACATGTTCCAAAGTAGCTTTTCACATAATGGTGTGATCTGATCCTTACAGATGTAGGATCTTAATTTGAGACAGTTTGCTACAGCAGGAAAATAATCCTGCAGCAACAGGAAATGTGAATTATTATGTGGATTATAATGAATTGACATTTTTGTAGGGGTTGAAATATTTTCCACAAGGCAAAATCAAGTCTGACGTTTCAAAGTGGAAATTAAAAAATGTCAGAAGACTTTTGAAACCTCAAATACACTACAAGTTTTACATTTCTCCTGCAACAGGTTGATCAAACTAAGATCCTACATCTGTATATCCTAAGATACTGTCCTGGCCATGCTTTGAGCCACTCCATATCCCCTGGCCTGGCCTGAAACTTTACTGGGAAAATATTAATCTATTGGAGTGAAATAGTGACTAGTGAGAAGTCAGGTTGACTTGGAAGTCATTTCATCCTGGGGGGCCTGAAGGAGAAAACACTGAATTGAATTGAGCGGTGACTGGTTTGTTTTAGTAGGATCAACGGTACCACTCATCACTTCTTATTTAGAGTCTTCTATTAATTCAATTGAGAATGTTTAACATACAATGGATCAGCAAATCTGATTTGGCTGAGCAGAATCCATATGTTAGTAATGGGCTAATTGCATGTCAAGGGAAAATGGCTGCAATGCAATCAGTTTTGACACGTTTAATGTCAAGCTGATAGATAGATTATTTGAAAACATTAGACTGCTTTAAAAAAAAAAGTAGGCTATTTTAGGTGACTGATATTGTTTTACACCACGATGTCCATTTATCAAATTATCTAAAAGAACATTTTCCTTATTTTGTTTCACCATTTGTGAACAATGAAAACAGCGCAAGATCAATGTTACATAATGAAAATCACATTTCCATGAGAATTAAGCCAATAGACACACTGCTCCTCCCAGCCTGAAGACACTTCACTAAAACAGCAAACAGGTCACTCCTGAGGCCATTACTGTTAATCAAGTGGCTGTGTGATGATTATAAATGTTTCCATGCTAACGCTCTCCTCAGACCAACACATAGCAGTTTCTTAATCCACCTCTCAACTTTGCAAAAATGTGTGTTTTTGCAATATGTTTTTTTCCCCTTCTGATTTGTCCACCGCTGCCAAATTGGAAGGTAGGCATGAAACATAAGCAAAAGGCATTGGGATGGAGGGAGGGAGAGGAGGCATCAGGCCAGAAACACCAAGTACCATGGCGAGGTGCAGCTTTCCTGGCTAAACCCACACTTAATGACAAACAAATGTGATGTGAGGGGGAACTAATGACAGGGCTGAGTTCCTTGGTTTTGGAGGCTGCTAAATGTAACCCACAATTGTTTCCAGCCTAAATAAACCACTGTCCCACCTACAAACAGTATACATCAGATACTGGTTTAAAGTCCTTTTTATGCAAAGATTAACATCACTCAACTCCTATCAACATGGAGGTGGAGGTGCTAAAATGACATAAGGAATTGTTTAAAATGGTCATACTATGGATCATTTAGCTATTTGATTCGGAATTTTAGGACTCCTTTAGGTATACATTTTACATTTTTTATGTTTTCTTTTGATAAAATATTGAATTTGGCCATTGAATAGTAAATTCAAAAACGGCAAAAAGGACAGTCAAAAAATGTATCATAAAAACAAGATTTAAAAGTGTCTGTCCTAAATCTAGGAGATACAGATTTAACCCCTTTTTTGGGGTAGGTACAAAACTACCATCATACTTACATTTGTTTTTTTTAAACTGGTACTGTGGGGGTCGTAGAGCAAAGCAGAGAACACCATCGTGTTTCTGACATCTTCCCCTTTCCATAGAGTGGTCATAACAGCTTTGTAGGTCAAACCGTTCGGATGCTACAGACTTTTATGTGAGAAGACTGATTTTCGGGATGTGTCATGGTCTGACAAACACTGCTCTAGCTCTGCCACCCTTTCACTGTGGAAGTGTGAGATATACAATAACACATACTGTATCTCTAGCTTAAACTCACAGATTTTGCTGGGGATTTTTGTGTTATGTAACTTAGATTGATGACCCGGGGTGTCAATCGACTCTAGGGGGATAATCATGACATGAACTTCTAGCCAGTGATTAGTGTTGGGGCCGTTATTACCTTCTAGGAAGGTGATGTTCTTGAGGATATTGGAGTGCTCCCAGTCCTTGAGCCTCAGGTCCTCTGTGACGGTGCTGAGGATCTCCACCTCGTTCTTCAGTGTCTCCTCCATTTGCACCTGTGTCTCCCTCATGTACCGTGTGTCCTGGCTCACATTGCTGATCTGCACCTGCAGGTCCTGGATCTTCAGGTGATGGATGCTGATGTCACTCGTGAATGTGTGGTTGACCGCGTCCACCGTCCAGCCCACCTCCTCAAGCCTCTCCTTGAGCTGGTCCACCTGATCCGCTGCGCTCTTCAGCAGTAGGTCGTGGTCGTGCAGCGAGACAGAGGCCTGGGCCAGCAGGTTGCTCAGCCCACTCACGTTCCTCTGGGACGATTGGTTCAGGGTAGCGACACGGCCCCCCAGCTTCTCCACTGCACTGTCTGTCGACTGGGAGTGGCCTTGCAGATCCCTGATGTCCCTCTCCAGGCCGTGAAATGCCCGGCCCAGCTGCTGTAAGGACTCGCTGTGGTTCTGGAACAGGTTCTCCAGCTTCCAGATTTTCTCCAGGAGGTTTGCCTGAGAGGAGATGTCGCCCAGGGACTGTTGGAGCTCCCGGGAGCGGTCCCCCATACGGGTCATGTTCTCCATCAGTGCCTCCTGCTTCTCTGAGGACATCTGAGACCTGGACACTGAGGAGGACACATGGAGAGAGGAGAAAGAGGGGATTTTACAACGCCTACATAGAAAACACAAAATATGAAGAATGCTTACTAGAGTAAAGTGTGAAAAAATTGGATCAATGTTATTTCCTGACATTTGCTGGTTGAAAATTCAATCTACATGATCTTCTAATCAGCAGGGTTTGAATGGGTGGAGTTTCGGCTTGCCTAAATAAGTTAATAGACCAATAAGAAAGAGAGTTCCAAACCTATCTGCCAATTACAGCTAGTTTTCAGTTTTCAGGCGCCCTCCCCCTCCCACAAAAGCCATTGTGTTTCTTATTTTTTACCATTTTAATGGAAAACTATTACAGTAAGGATCTTAATTGTTACACAGAAATGATTTGACATAAATATAAAAACAGCTGCATTGGGCCTTTAAAGTTTAGGTTCTGTTGGAGGGAAGTTTCTTGGTAACAGTGCAATCAGCCAGATAGATACAGTATGTTGAAACCAAATCCTCTCAGCTCTGCAATGACAACATCCTCTGTTATACTTTCAATGTAATGTAATGTTGCTCAATGAGAGAAAAGTAGAATGTTGGAGAAATGGATGGAAATGGCTATTTCCCAGCACAGATGCTCAGAACCCGTCTCATCCCTGTCCACAGCTATTATAACATTGTTGCCTATGTGTGTGTTGTGGACCAGAACTAAATGAATTATTTCAATATGGATGGACATGTTGCCTACATGGCTGCACAAAAGGGACTTTATATTCCTTGTCATTTTATGTTGTGCACATTTCCAAAATGACAGTCTATCGTACAGTATGTTATTTCCACACGAAGATAAGCCTAATTGTTATTCATCGGGAATTCACTGACTTCGGTTCTAACGTGGCAAAAACCACAAAACCGAAACAGATGGATTTGTTTCCCAGCAGGATAAATTAAGAGGAGAGAGATGTGGGTTCCTGAACTAGACTCGGGTGAATATAGAGTTGGTGAAGGTCTGCACTCATTTAGCATTCAATCACTCATCCTGGGTGACACCGAAGTCTCTGGTAACACATTGAGGCTCTTGGCGTGACCTGTTCTACCAAAGGCCAGTTGCAAGAAAACAGACACATTCCTTGAAATGCTCCAAAATGCACAAAGACTCCTATTTTTCTATTGCTCCTACTCATGTATTTCAGTTTCCAAGAATCTGGGAGCCCAATTAAGTTTCAAGCAATGCACTGGGAGAAAATCTAATGTATACATTTCAACATCGCCCATGCAAAATTTACCTGCGCACCAGAGCCAAACAAAATTGCAAACAGGGGTGTGGCGACCAGTAAACTGGACTGCTCATGGAAACAGCCAGCAGGTGAGGTCAACAACCCCAATTTACCACTAGACTACCTACCATGAGGACTGCGGAATCTGTAAAAGATATGGAGAGTCAATGTGTAAAACAACATAAAAATAAAAAAACAGGAGTCTGAAACATACAGGCCATGCGCCTCTCCTTTTCCTGTTTTAGGATTTCACATCCCCACACCCAGGTTCCTGATTATCCACTGTTTTGCCCCTTAACAAGCCTCTTCAAAAAAAATCTAGCCTCATACATGTTCTGTACCTGTCCCAGGAGTTCAGTATGCAGGGGACTTTTGACCTCGTGGAAGTGTGTTATTGTCAATAAGAACTGACATCCTCTTGTAAAAGAATAACATCAATACCTCAATAAACAACCATATGTTTTTTCAGCTACACACCTTCTCTACCAGTGAATGTACTGTAAATATAAAACCAAAACATACCCACCATAGCTCGTTATGGGTTCTATCACCAAATGACCTGGAACTAACAATAACATAACCACTATGATTAGACAGATAAAGTTGACTAGTCCCTGGAGAACCATGAGTCTGGGGCGACTAGGGCTTCAACTCCCGAGGAGGGTTAGTAGAGGGGGAAGGGGGTACTTGCATTGCTAACTATCTATGGACAACCTGCTTTAAGCATGGTCCTCATTCCTGTCTCTGAGAAAAGTCCAAACAATATACAGGTTTTCGAAAAGGAGTAGTGGCAGTTTGACAGTTTGCCAGGCTCATAGCGCCTGTGTGCATTCAGAGGCTCAAATGACCAAAGGGGGCTGAGGTTGGGGCTGATGAGGTTTAGGGCCCCACACCCAGAGCTGGTCTGGAACCGGCCTAATGGACTACACATACCAAGTGTGAGGAAGGCGATCGCCACAGCCCGCTGTGACTCATTTGTTCTCGAACAGAGAGAGAGCAGCCTCAAACTGAGCGGCTTGGCCCACTAGTCTCTCCATCTAGCTCTCAGAGGATCACTGAATCTCTCCCTAAATGGGCATTCGTTGAGGGGATAGATTACAACAGTGCCTGAAACTCTAAACATGTTATGGCACAATATTCTAACATTACTGTCTGATGTGGCTCATGTCTCTCTTTTTGGCCTTGGGTGTTCTGGTGAAAATCAAAGTTAAACAAAACTTGTCACTGATATTCGGTATTTATAAGAGTTTAAATACGTCAAACATCCAATTTACAGAGTGTACCAGTTAATGTTAGACCGCACTCTATCAATAATACATCAAGATCATAACACACTTATCTAAAGTTCAAGTTAGACGTTCAAGTTAGACAAGTTAAGCTATATCCTACAAAAATCATGTTCACAAGATGAGTGATACATTGCTTCATTGTGTTATCAAATCAAATCACATTTTATTTGTCGCGTACACATATTTAGCAGATGTTATTGCGGGTGTAGCGAAATGCTTATGTTCCTAGCTCCAACAGTGCAATAATACCTAACAATACACTCAAATCCCCCAAAATAAGCAATATAGAAATATTAGAACGAGCAATGTCAGAGTCCGGAATATAAATATACATATATATATATATATATATATATATATATATACAGTATATGATGTTGTGTATAGACATTATGGACAGTATATGAATAGAAAAGGTGTGTTCAGCAGTAGTTATATAGGATGAGCCTTGACTAGAAAACAGTATATACATATGAAGCTGGTAAACGGTATGTGAACATTATTATAGTGACCAGTGTTCAATGACTATGTACATACTGTTGGGCAGCAGTGTCTAAGGTGCAGGGTGGTGTACCGACTGGTAGTGTGATGTTGAGTTCTGTGTCACTGGACAACTGCTTACATTCCTGCAGCTGGAATCTTCTCGTGGATGAAGTAAATCTCATCGAACCATTAAACTGCCAATATTATCATTTGCAATGCATTCCTCTACTGTCTCTGTCAATCAGCCTTTTATAAGAAATACCCTGAGGACGTGTGATATTCATTCATAGTGGGATATTTCCCAGTGCGTACCACATACAGACCTGCATGGCAACCATTACAAAATACACAGAGTGTACAAAACATTAAGAACACCTGCTCTTTCCATGACATAGACTGATCAGGTGAATCCAGAGTAAAGCTATGATCCCTTATTGATGTGACTTGTTAAATCCACTTCAAACTATTTAGATGAATGGGTGGAGACAGGTTAAAAGAGGATTTTTAAGTCTTGAGACGATTGAGACATGGATTGTGTGTGTGCGCCATCAGAGGGTGAATGGGCAAGACGAAGGATTTAAGTGCCTTTGAATGGGGTATGGTAGTAGGTGTACTGGTTTGTGCCAAGAACTGCAACATTGCTGGGGTTTTCACACTCAACAGTTTCCCGTGTGTATCAAGAATTGGCCACCACCCAAAGGACATCCAGCCAACTTGACACAACTGTGGGAAGCAGTAGAGTCAACATGGGACAGCATCCCGGTGGAATGCTTTCGACACCTTGTTAAGTCCATGCCCCGACAAACTGAAGCTGTTTTGAGAGCAAAAGGTGTTCCTAATGTTTGGTATACTCAGTGTACAAGTAGTAATGCAGTCAAGGAGGTTTTTCTCATCTCTATCTGAACGTGCCTAGAGGAAGGGCGCAAATATATGAAGGTATCCATCACAGAATATACAATTGAATAAGTTAAAGGAAACCTTAACCTACGACCAGGTAAAATATCGGCATCATATTACAGCATGAATCTAATACTTCAAAATATACAGCCTACAGTTCAATGTGAATATAAGGTAAACACATGGATTCTACAAGTTTGAAACGTTCCACAGCGATGTTGGTCCATGCAGACGAGATGTCACCAGCCTGTACCGTTGACACCAGGAAGGATGGGTAAATGGACTCGTGCTGCTTACACCAGAATCTGACTCTGCCATCAGCACGACACAACAGGAACTGGGATTTGTCGGACCAGACAATGTTTTTCCACTCCTTCTACACCAGTGTTGGTGATCACGTGACCACTGGAGCGGCTCCTTCTTGTTTTTAGCTGATAGAAGTGAAACCCAGTAGCCCAACCGTGACAAGGATCAACGAGGTGTGCGTTTTGAGATGTCGTTCTGCACACCACAGTTGTACTGCGTCATTGTTTGTCTGTTTGTGGCCCGCTTGTTAGCTTGCACAATTCCTGTCCTTCTCCTTCGAAATCTCTCATCAACAAGCTGTTTTCGCCCACAGGACTGCCGCTGACTGGATTTTTTGGGGTTTGTTGCACCATTCTCAGTAAACCCTAGACACTGTCGTGCGTGAAAAGCCCAGGAGGGTAGGTGTTTTTAGGTACCTGGATCCGGCGTGCCTGGCACCACAATCATACCACACTCAAAGTTGCTTAGGTCACTCGTTTTGCCCAGTCTAACATTTAATCGAACAGTAACTGAATGCCTTTATGCCTGTCTGCCTGCTTTAAATAGCAAGCCATGGCCACGTGACTCACTGTCACTGTAGGAGTTGACCATTTTCATAAACGGACGGTGTACCTAATAAGCTGTCCGGTGAATCTATGTTCCACTGTACATCCATATGTAGAGTCTTTATTAATAAACATTCAATTACCCACATCAAAGCAACCCCAACAGCTGTTTCTCGGTCTTACTTGTTACCATTCTCCTCCTCTGACCCAAGGTCAAGGGTCCTTCAGAAGAAGGGTTAGGGCTTAGAGGCATGCATTTAAGTGAATCACCCTAATAGAGAAAGACACTGTGCAGGGCAGGACAGGGCAGGTGCTGACAGTGTTCATGCTCCAGACAGACAAACAGTGCATCTGGACAGAGCAGGTTTACCTGAATCTGGGGAAGTTTAAAGGTCCATCTATCAGCCCTGACAGTTATGGCTCCCTGTCCTCACATTTATCTGTTATGTCTCTGACTGGTTCTGGGTTCTGCATAGGCTCTGTCATTAACAAAACAAATTATATATCACATTCAGATATGTTCAACATAATTTATCCTATATGAGTCATGTACTGAAAGAACTGGAATATGAGTATACTTCTGACAGTGTCTAGCTACCAATAAGCTGATTTACAGATGATCTTGCACCTGATGAAATCATTACAAATTCTTTCTCCGTCGTCGCTCATTGCATATGAGAAAGTATTCTCTCCCAGTGACAGACAACGATGGAGATTAGTTACAATCTCATGCACAGGTCTGGGTGTTTTAGACATCACGAAAGGGCTCTCTGGGGAGAATCAACAACCTTGTCCACCCAGCAATGCTCTGGAGCTCTGGTCTGGCCATGTCTTGGCAGGGACACAATAGGCCTACAACAGCGCTCTTGTTTTCTGAGGTGGACACAGTGTCACAGAATGTTTGAGTAGACACCAGGCCAGAGCCCAGTAGAAACCTGTACCACTACGTTATCACCCAGGCCTGCACTCCCATGCTGGATCCATGGTGGCACACCCAGCCCTAGGGCTCAGCCAGCACACCCACCCCACAATAGGACCATTGTCTCTGGGAGTGGAGGCCAGAGACGTCCATCCTAAATCCGGCTCAGACCAGCTCGGCTCTTTCATCCACAGTGTCACAGACTGGCCAAGAAGCAGCCCACTCTCAAATCAAAGGGATCTCAGATTGTTAAAGGGCTTTGAGAGAAAACATACAGATACAACCAGGCTCTTACAGTTGAACAACTTAATGTGAGCCATGGGGCGCACAAACTGACATGACATTTACATGGTGGCTCGCTGGGCTGGCTCCATCTGCGTCCACTTCACAGTGCCACTGTCAAGAAGATGCACAGAGAGGACTATTAGAGCCGCATTCCTCCGAGAGCCAATTTTGAAAGCAGTGAGTCAGTGGCGTCATTTCGTTCTGGGAATGCGTGTCAGGGCCTCGTCAGTGTTGCTGAATGCTCCTCTCAGCGCTGAGAGCAGAGAGCAGCACAGAGCGCTGTCACAGGGTGCCAAGTCACTCTTTTTTTAGCACATCAGAGTGTGTAGGCTGTGACATGACTGTCATCTGGAACACATTTCAGTATGTGTTCTGCTCTCGGAGTCACGCGCACATTAAACAGGGCATTAACTTGTACTCAGGCTGCAGTAAAAGTGGTGGGGAGGTCAGGAAAAAGAGTCTCATCGGATTGACTCTGTATACTGCACAGTGCATGTACGGACCTGACCCTGTAGCCATAGATGCTAAGCTGGCCGTCTAGGCCTCTCAGGGTTTTCAATAAAGTTATTAAAAGGGCCTGCTGAATTTGCTGAGGTGGCCACGGAAATGTATACAGGCGTAATTTATTTTGGACTGTCTTGCCCCAACAAACAGCGATATTGGACGCCTGAGTCAAGATTAATATTCCACTGGTGTCACATCTTCTCCTGCTCCTTCCCTCTGGCGTACGACGTCGCCAGAATACTAACCACCCGTCCTGGGATTCATCATTACACACACTTGGCACTCATTATTACGCGCACCTGTTAATCATTATGATTCACACCTGAACTTCATTACCTTAATTTCCTCCCCTTTATGTCACTCCCTTATGTTTTCTCACCAGTTGGTATTGTTCCTGTGTACCGGCGTGTAGCCTTATGTAATTGGCTCGTTAATGGTTTTGTTGTTTTATTAAATGTTTCACCTGCACTTGCTTCCTGACTCTCAGTTCTGTCATTACAACTGGAGAAATCCTTTTTGGGTCAACCGTTATCATATTGACCTTTGACTAAGCGTTCCTGTTGAAATTAGCAACCTCTCCCAGGACAAAAATCCTTCTGTCGTCCAACTTTAATATCTAATAATAAACATTCTCTAATCGCAGTGTTCGATGCCATTAAACCCTTCCCCACCCTGGAGCTTTAATTAATGATAAAAGTTCCTCTGTGTGCCCAAGTGGTCTTCAGAGTCTAAAAACATGGCCCATGCTTGGTTTACATTGGCCTTCACCAACTATGCTAAAAGCCAGTGTGTCACTTGAATGTTGACTCTGATACTGTCTACTAGCTATTCGTTATGTCCACCAGTCAAATTGATGTACATTTGAGCTGTTTGTGGGGGAGGATGTGAGCAGATCAAAAACAGTTGCCTGTGCTTCCAGTATGCCATCTATCCCCACGGTGTGAGTTCTGTTTGTGGTGGATACACATCAAGTAGTTCCATGTTGTGATGGCAACCTCTGAATGTAATACCCCAAACAGAGAGTCAGGTACTCCAGTAGACATCTGCTATGAAGGGAGAAATCTCATCTGGGCACACTACTGAACTGTCCGAGCAACTAGAGCTGCTTGAGAACTATAGAGAGACCTTGACATTTTCCAGGTGGAATAATACAATTATGGGAGGTTAAATCTGTTTTGTTTCACATCAGTGAAAATCCATTATTCATATTGTCTGGACAAGACAAAGGCTCGACTTAGTCCTGTTCCCAGAACAACCTTTCTTACCCAGAAGCCTATGGGATTGAATGCGTAATTGAGGAGTGTGGGGTCGTTTGGACGGTATGTGCGCTAAACTGCTGTGGATTACATAGATCAGTCAGTGTCCCAGACAGGGAGTTAACCAACTCTATCTGGACCATGTGATCCAGGGGTGGCCATGAAGGGACTGTCTGCTGGACAATGAGAAGGTCAGACCTGACCAGCAGGCTGTAACTAGCTCGGGATGTGTGGAATGGAATTTCAACCAGCTATCTGAAACCTCGCTGCTGGAATATAGAACCCAGGCTTTTGTTTGATTCTGCTTCACTTTCTCTGGTGTGAGAGGGATCAAAGCCAAGTCCTGCTGAAAGGGGGGTTGGCTGGTTGAAGTGATGTATTCTAGGACCACAGGGGGAGCTTTCCCTGAAGCCCCTGAGGTAGAAAGCACCTGTTCTCGCTCTCTCCCGAGGGCTTTCACTATGGAAATTGAAAATATCTTGTGCCTAAGGAAACCTAAATGAGAGTATTCTCTCTCAATTCATCTGAGCTTATCTCTGCATCTATTCACTACTACTTCTGACGTTCAGGGAGGGAGGGTATTATCTACGTCATTGCCTGCAGGTTTGTCAACACTACAGTTTTATGAGGTGCTGTACCTTGAAGAAGCATTGAGGCAAACAACTTTGAACCACTGGTAAACCAAGTAATGAGACAGATGAAATTTCCCTCTTCGAACGTTCGTTTCCCTAGACTAAACACTATTTTTATAAGAATGTTGCAAAACAACTTTTACAGCCACAAAAGAAGGCCATGATGTTGATCTCAGAGGTTTACTGTAGAGTCAACACAAACCGATACCAGGCTCATGTAACTTTACTATCTATAACCTGGGGTTTGGACATGAGACAAACAATCCCTACGGTTTTTGCTCTCCAACCGTTTGTTTAATTTGTCTTTGCCATCTCATCAACTCCCCATACACTGTTTGAAAGTAACAACTATGCAAGCCCCTGATGGCAGCCATCACGCATTGTGTGTTTTCCCAGCAGTATAATCACTGAGGCTGGAAACCCTACGACGGCCAAGACACAAAACACAGCTCAGCATGAGGCCTCGGAATCTCTTGTGCTTAATTACCCCTTTGTAAAACAGAGAAACATTTAGAGGTTTCATTTTGTATCCTGCTGCGACATTCGAGTGTGATATACATTTATAATCCTCTCCTTCTAGAATCACTGTCGTCATTTGTGAAAAGTTGTATCAATGACACTGCTGGTTTATTGGACGGGCAGAGCTTTGGTTTTCCGGTGTTCATTTTTCTAAAACTTGTCTGTTGTGAACTACTTGAGGTCCTTGAAAGTGGAATAGTTTATATCCTATTAACTTCTTGACATGAAGGGGTTTTGTCCCGGTCGGTTAGGAGGGACCACCGACAGCCAACGAAAAACTAAGATTCAAATCAACAATTCCCAACAGAACTTTTTAATGAAAGGATATTATTAACATCCAGTCCAGATATTGAGTCAGAGCTTATCGGCCCTTTCGTCACTAACCCCTGACTATTTTTGATAGAACAGCTGACAAAGCTCTCTGCGTGGAATGAACTCAGCACATGGGGACAACTCATTATAACAGTGAGGAACGGCAAAGTGCACAGTCCAGCAACGTGCCAGACCAATTATGGCTACAATGTTAATTGACATGCTGTTTAGCTCTCTGTCTGAATGGGCATCTTTTTAGCATTCATGACTTCCTAGTAAGCCTATAGGGAGCAGGACTTATCCAACAGGAACCCAAGGGTTCATCCTTGTCTGTAATGAGTTCGGCACAAAGGAGCCTGAACGTCAGCTCAGAAGTTCATTAGAGGGGCTTTTCCAAAGAAGAATGGACGGAAACTGGGGCAAAAAGGGCCACTTGGAAACTAGAGAGGGTTCCAGCCAGGGCTTTAACTCTGTTGCCAAGCTACACGTGTTTGCGGAAAATCTTTGTCTTCTTCGGAATGCTTATGAAGCCCATATAAAAGTTCACTTCTCACTAATATCAAACGTAAACACGTAAAAATAATAAATAACTTGCAAATGTGCACGAAAACCCAATAGTTTTTCAGAGTTGGGTGTGTTCAATTGATGTTCTCTTTCAACTATGAGGAGAAAGTTACTCTATGGGTGAACTGGGCATGACATGTGTTATAGATTCATGCTTTTTAAAATCTTGTATCATGTTATATGAAATGTGTAAATATGGTCATAAATAACTTCAGACACCATAAAAAACTTGTCTGTGGTTATGTTAAGCTCAACTTCTCATTATTTTCCCAAAAACAGACTGGATTTGAATGTCTCCTGCCTCGCCCAAGTCCTACACTTCTAATAATTTGGCTGAGTAGTGCCTTTCTAGTTGGTCACAGATAATGAAAACGCCACAAGTTTGGCATCAGACCACAGACCTTCCTTTAATCTGTCAGTTTGTGGTTATGTTGGCCAGCAGTGTGGTTGAGAGTAAGCAGAGAGGTTTGGGACTAAGCTTTACTGCTTTACACAAACTGGGCCAAGAAAGCCCCCAGCGCCCTGTCCAGATCATATCCTGCAAACATCATACCGAAGACAAGGAAGATGGTTTCATTGGTCCAAAATGACTTTGGCAAGGCAGGAGAAGTTCAATAGCACACGGGTCTTTTACAATCATATGACTTCAAAATCACTTATAAAACCAATTAAATATTAAACCCTAGAAAGATTTTGCACCATAGAGTTGGGTGTGGTAGTACTACTGAGGTTCTCTTTGAGCTATGAGGAGCGGCTCAATTGACCATCCATGCAGAGTCGAGGTCCAGCCCAAAGAGCAGAACATCTAAGGAATGCCATGTCATTAAAAAAAACAAGTTAAGTGGAAAACAAAATCGGAGGTCTGATTTTTCATTGCAGAAACCTACAGTATTAACGTCATTTATGCTAACCAGCAACTTGTCAGGAAAATCAGCAGCCCTCAACTTTTCCAACGATCCAATTCGGGATAAAAGACATAAGTTAAAATGTGCACAAATTTGACTGGTTCCATACAGTACATTCAAATGGAGAACATTACTCAAATGTATAGGGGAAACAGAGGCATACAGGAAACGGTTCCTGTGGTAGAGAATCATGCCATATAACATGTATTAATACACAGGGGTTGGAGGGCATTTCTAAACATTGTTTGTGGACGCCAATGATTAGCAATAGCCTAAGTCTACTGTATGTCTACAGTAAAATACTGTAGATGCCTGTATCTATAAAAGGTCATTTCCTCTCAACATAAGGATGTAAGTCTCTATCCAGACAGCCTAGCAGGGAGGAAGGTCCAAGAATAGGGACTCCTAAATATAGCAAAACTCTGATTGAGAAAAGCAAATAACTAAACACTGGTATCAGTGAACGGACCAATATGTTTTTACCAAGACTATAAAAACATGGACAGCGATTGGTGCCTTGATCTTGATCTCTCGAAACTGCTTAGACATAAAAAAAAACAATATCATCTCAGGTCTGACTGCGTTCCTTATAAAGTAGCCTCAGAGCATGTTAACCTGGTGCTGAGCCTGTAGAACTAAATCAAGTCGCCATCGTTCCAACTAATAACCATCTGGGGAGAAGTGACGGTGAGGCCGTCATGACTCATGACAGAGCAGAAAGGTTTTCCTGTTGAATGTTCTCTCTCAGCAGTGCTCCTCTGTTGAACTATTTACACAGATGGATGAGGTTTAGTTCATGGAACTGGGCTTGCACAACATTGAAACACGCCCAACATCGCTCTTTTAAATCTCTTATATTTCAAATGTATGCCAGACAGGCCTATGGAAAACGTTGTCCTACAGCTTCAAACAAATCTGTTTCTCTCAAACCAGGAATCTGCAGGCTAAATGAGGTAAGTTAAAAAAAGAAGTGACTGTTTAATTGAATTAAGCGTGTAAGAAACATACATACATTGACACACCGAGCCCAAAACAGGAGGTAAAATACCGACATAGTTTGGCCAAATTCGAGAACATAACATATGTCTTGTCAGAAAGAAACTAGGTAAACAAAACATGAAGAGGACTTTAACCACCAATCCATGTGATGACATTGAATCAATGTGGAGAACTGCTTGGATTTGCAAAAAGTCATCAACTTAGGTGCATTTCGTCTTTTAACCTAAATCCAATAACATGGTGACATTTTTGATTGATTTCACCTTGAATTCACATTAGGTTGAAGACTCAACCAAATGTAAATCAAAAGTACACATTGAACTGATGCCTGTGCGCAGTGGGTTATGACCGTATCAAGGAATAGGCAACTAGTCGGCCTTCAAAACAATAGATGATCTGAACAGGTCCATGTGGTTTATTTCATATGTAGAAAGACTGTCCAGATGACTTTTAGGCATTTGGAACAGGGCTATGCAGGAAAAGGATTGGAGAGCAGTTACTACCAGCAAATCCTGGTGTTTTCACGCTTTGAAACATGAACCCACTGTAAGGGGGTAATAGCTCCCAATGCCTGAAGCTTAACTAGGCACTTGATTATGATTCATAGGGGCCATTTATACAGACTAATGTAGCCAAGTTAAAAACATTTTTTTTTAAAAGCAGCTGCAATTTGTTTAGCTATTGAAATAGAACAACTCTAACATGACACATTAGTTATGTACCTGGAATAGGAAGATGCCTCTCTTCACACTCAGTTGTTGACAGTAGAAAAGCATGAACTCTCGGTGACATCCTCCTTCACATCTATCCTACATACAGTTTTTGGGTTGGCATTTCATTTATTTTTTGCAGCCTTTTCCCTCTTGACTGCACCGGTTCCTTCCCATCTAAAAACACTGGTCGAACAAGTGCATTACTTTTACGCATAAACATGGAGGATCAAAACTATGAGAGACCGTAAGGATCCTAAAGGTTGTTAAACTCACTGGAACACTTTCAGGCAGCTGAGAGAGCCAGACTTAATCAGGGAGGTCCCCACTGGAACCTAAATACTAGCTGGGTCACTCACTTCTCATATACTCTCAACATCACGTGCTAAGGTCAAGTATCCATAGAACAAGTGCTTCAATTTTACTTCACTGTTCTGCCAAGCTGAACCCTGAGATTTTAGACTGTTATACAGTATCCCAATTCTCTATTCTCTCCATATGTCCCTCCTTACTGTCCTTGGCACTTCCATTCCATCTCAATTCCTGAGGAGGAGGGTGATAGTTACTGTGATGGCCCGAGTAATGTGTAAGTATGCTAATCCTACAAAGTAGCAGATTTCTTTGATTGTACTGTATGTAAGCTGTTCAACTGTTTAACAGCCGCAACAGCCATTCTGAGTCAGTGTGCAGTGGCCAGAGGTAAAGCAACAGAGGTTGTTTACGGAAAGCGTGTGAGCATCCTCTGATACAGTCCACAGGGTTCAGTTCTGTGTTCCTGCCGTGCCTTCTCCGACCTTACAGATATGTAATCGCTCAGCATGGGTCAACGAGTACATCTGAAATATCGAGTGATATGACCCCTCTCTCTTACAGTATCTATCTAAAAACATAGATTAAAGGTTCAGATGTCAGGTCTGCATATTTGTGCTGGCTCGGAGATTGAAGCCCAGGTCATATAGGGAGACGTCATAAATATTCACATATGAACGCAAAGTATATATATGAATGAAAGCAAATGTGGATTAAAAAGTGCACTGGGTGTTGGTTCGTGTTCACACTGGAAACTTGGCAGGATCACTATGTAATTTCCCCCTCCACAGCGGTCCTCATGTTATGTTAATCTCATTCAGCATCTAATGATCCACATGTCATTCTATAGGGACTATCTGAAAGCTCTGTTTGATTAGTTTTTAAGTTAGCTTAAATTTAAGCCACAAATTACTAAATACCTCCATGACAGTGTTTGTCTCAGGCTCCTTTTCAAATGATGTCACTGGTATTGCATGTCGGTCTCAATAATGCCTTTGCCTGTATCAACCTATAGAACTGCAGTTATTATGGTCCTGATGGAAGGAGTTGGAAAGGCCTGCTTCAAATTACATAGAGATTACACAGAGTTTATCCATTCAGATTCCCGCTGTTCACCAACCCAAACGCTTAAGTCTGTGTCCGGGAACTTTTCCCGTTTACGAATAATGCAGAGGTGTGATTTACAGGGAAACACTGCAGGGTTTCACTGGGCTACAGACCTAGTATCTACCAGTGAAACATTATTCATTTGTCAGCCATGGCTACCAAGAGCCTCATTCTTTTCAGATGCTTTGGATTTTTCCAAATCAATCAAAAAGCTAAAACAAAACTGGTGCTTATGTTTGTCCTATTTCACACATGTACAGGCGTGTAATTCATTCGCATGTTGGAATTGGAAATGTGTTTTTTTGCAGATCTCACTCTTCCTGAGACACCCTCGGGGAGTGGGGTCACAGCTAGTGTTAATCAATCTAGGCAACAATGGTATAATTCAAAATCGGTGTAAACGACAACAAAACACATGAACATAAATCCAACTTCAAACTTTCCACAGTTTTGCATTCATCCCACCGGAGTGGTCATTAGTCTTGAAAGACCTGTCAAGACAGTGACTTCACATCCCTCCCCTGTTCAAGCCCCATTCTGTTAGTCCTGCTGCTCTTGTCTAAATAAAGCACCAAGGTGTTGCCCACGTCTGACATATCAGCGTTGCAGGTCACCAGGGTATTGGTTCTAACCCTGAGAAGTCACGTTATAAATATCCTTGAGGAGGGGAGAGGCTCTGGACACGGCTTGACAGGAGAGTCGTTCCAGAACCATCTCATCAAGCCATGACACCCACCATCTCAAATTGTTCTGAAATTGTTGCCGTTGTTAGAAAAAAGCATTCCTGCAACATTATTTTGTTGAAATTGAATTTCATCTGACAAATTAAGATAATTCATTGCACCAAAATTGGCCCTTTTAATTTATAGGATTTGCATAATCAATAAATATACACCCAGTGGACAGTTTATTAGGTACACCCATCTAGTACTGGGACAGACCCTCCTTTGCCTTCAAAACAGCCTGAATTATTCAGGGAATGGAAATGTTGCCTATTTCAACCTATAGAACTTCAGTAATTATGGTCCTGATGGAAGGAGTTGGAAAGGCCTGTGTCAAATGACATTATTCCATATACTGAATGAGACAGTTACTTAAATTTAAAGTGGAGTACAATTGCAAAGCATAATCCTTATGTATTACCTCAGGCAGACTAACTGTTTTAATGTTACAGTACCCATACATTTACCAATTCATTCTTAATCTTAATCTGATGTCATTGGTTGCAAACGGCTGAAGACCAGAGTTCTCAAGTGAAGTCAGATGTACTAACAATTTGGAATTTCACTTGAAGAACTTGAGAACTGAACACATCTGAACACATCTGAACACATCTGAACACATCTGAACACATCTGAACACATCTGAACACATCTGAACACAAGTCAACCAGAATACCCGTTTCAGACAGTGTACATCATTGATTTCAATCACATTTGATCCCACAAGGAAAAATGTCAAGGATATTATTGTTATATCCACCATTTAGCTCTTGGGAACTAGAATAACATTGACAGTGTCCAATATAGTCTTTTATCTTATTTTAATTACCCAGATAGGGTCGCTGTGGTTGTTAATTTAAACTCACAAAGAGCCAGTTTGTAACTCAAGTGATTTGACTTACCTGCTAAACAGAGGCCAAGGATACACAGGAGTACCAGGATGTATAGAGACACGATGGCATACTTGATGGCAGACAGGGAGTTCAGGTGGCTGCAGCAATTGTCTGACTTTCTTCTCCTCTTGGCAGAGCCGGCTGAAAAAGAAAACATCTCTTTAGAAATGGACGACAAAAAAAGACGGACATAGAGGCTCTTAGGTGAGGTCTGAAGTGAGGGGTAGAGGATAAAAGAAGTCGGATGAAATTAGGATAACATGTCACGAGGTAATAAAAATGTCCTACATGAAAATGCATGCCTGACCGTAGACTGAATGACAATATACAATACAATATGAGCATCTCATACCATAGGACAACTTTATGAGTGCAAAGAAATCCCCCCCCAAATGATTGTGTTATTGCTCTATTAGTACTGACGTAGCAACTTGGAGGCCTTGATGCCCCACTGGGCTGATATTGTAGTGAGCATGAGAGTCAAAACAAAGTCTGCAAGTCTGGCATTTGGCCTATTGGCCGCTGTTGCACCACCATACATCACAGGGCTGCCACCCAGATACAGAGCAATATATACATTCATTAAACACTTATTGCACTGTCCAGGTCAAACGGTTTCAGGGGAATTCATTTTGATAAAACTGTCATCGTGACATTCCAGTTGGAAGTGTGTGCGACATGTGTGTGAGCAAAGCAAGGATTACTGAGCAAGCAAGGGAACATTCAGTGCTGGTCAAATAGACCCCCCAAAAATGGTGACAGAAGACATCATTAGTCATGCTAAGAAGATTTCAGTGTAATAGGATTTTGGTATCAATTCCAGAGTGTATTATGCTATTAGGTCATGAAGCACATTGTCTTATTTCAAGGCGACATAAGCCCTGAGAGAGACCCGAGAGGAAAGTATTACACACTTTGATTTTATGTTCTCCTGGCAACTCATCCCAGCCACAAGACAAAAAAATGACTTGTTTTTAGAAACAGCCTGAAACATGGTTCTTCTATGTGCCTATGGTCTTTCTCTTCCTCTCTGTGGAACATGTAGCTCTGAAGTCACTGAGGAGCCTGCTTTAGAAGACAAGGCCTTCAGCCTATTTTCCATAAACAGCCTTGTGCCTGCTCTGCAGCCCGGTTTCAATTGTACTAAGACTGGTGATGTCATGTCAGTGGAGACAGGCAGTGGATCTGTGCTGCACACATGCTGTGGCTGCTGGGATTCTGTGTGAACAATAACCTTGCAGAAGAGCCACTTCACATCACATCCCACTAGGCTGAGCTCCATGATAAGGTACCTTTTCTTAAGGCGAAATAATAAAAAACACGTCTGTTTAAGCGAGTGAAATATATGGAACGTATAGAAATGTTGAGGCCTTTGCATATTTGAACCGTGCAAACGTGGACCTCAATGATACAAATACTAAGCATTTGTTTGTTGAAATGTGCCTTTTTGAATGTTAGAGTGAAAACATAAAATACATGTCCATTTTGGAAGGTGTGCATGCTGGTCATGTAAAGGGTGACTCGTTTGACATTTTTCAGTCAAATTTGCCTGCTAACTAAATCACACTAGTTTTTTCTGTGGAAGAGAAACGCGTAAATAAAAATGTTCCACAGAAAAACACTGGTGCTTTAAAGTGTTTACTTCATGGCATCATGTGTATCATATATCCTACCATACACCCTGAGTATTTACCACATATAGTGTACATTACAATATCTACTTATCTTAGATATTCATAGGGGTCAATAAAGTCTAAACACAAGCTGACATCAGGCAGTGAGACTGAATATTTATAGAGGAAGTGGAGCAGAACAGCTTCGACTTAAAAAAAAATCCTGCAAAATTAAGACAGAAATTGTAATACGTTTAGACACAACACCAAAGACCACAAGTTAAATTGGCAGTATGTGGCTGCATGTACAGCCTAACTTTTTTTAAAGGGGGTGTGATGGCAACAATGTCCTTCAGTGCTTACAGTGTGTATGCTTGGCAAGTTTAGGGACAAACTAGTTGACTTGGGCAAGAAGAGGCCAACAGAATTATAACCATTTCACTGGTAAGGCTCGTTAAGCCTTTCCCACCAGCGTGCCATGCCGGAGGTCATAACTTGAGAACACTAAAGTAGATTTTCTCCGCTACACCTGTCCAAGCCCGAAACCCTCACACATTAACACACACAACATACTATCAGCACTTAGTGTTTTTTCACCGCTCGCTGGGTGAGAGAACTCTTAAGTCCCCAGGAGGGTTGGGGGACAGGAGTCAGATTTCCCATGTTTATCTTTGCAGTTACAAGCATATCCTCTAAAAAGGTCATGACTAAGTCGGGTCAAAGGAACTCTGCTTGCATCCCTTCATGAGCTGAAATATGAGCACCTCACATATGGAGGCACTAAATGAATTCTTCCATCAATGGCAGAATTCAAAGAGATTCTAATATGCTGTGATTATACATGGGCCTGTGGGCCCATGTGTGAAAGGTCAAGGGGCAAGGATTTATACAGGACATAAGGGAAACTGCTTCTTTACCATCTTCACACAGGTTCAGCTTTGATAGGTTCCTGCCATCGTAGCCTTCCTCACAGAAGGATCCGTTCTCCCTCTCTTCGTATGTACTCAGGTACATGGCCTTATTCTCCATTCAGGAACTGTAGGGTGGACAAAACAGATGATTTCCATGCAATCAAAGCAATATGCAAGAGAACAATAAAAAGCTCTCTGTATGTATGTCCTTCCATAGTCATTCATGGAACAGAGAATTACAGCCGAAATGTAATGTAAAGCACGTGAGCTTCATCATCTTGACATGCTGATTCTAACCCCTCTGGACAAGATGATGTATCTCCTTCAGAAATGCTTGTCTTTGGCATACAATAGCAGACACCAGACTAACCACACTACCTTCCAGTGTAATAACAGCTATTACAATCAGGCTGTAATGGTCTGGCAGTCCATAGCAGCTCAGGAGCACTAAAGAGACCAGACCACCGCTCTATTCTACTGGCCTATTTTAGATTTAGTGTGCCACTGCCATGCCCCTCCCCCCCTTTGCCTGTTGTTCTGATTATGAACTACTTGGATGAAGTCACTGTCTTTGCTTTAGGGGAGAGAAAAAATACTTGCAATGAATGCACTCCAGATTGCATGAATATATGAAATGTTCCAGTAAAACCTCTGGCAGGACAAAGCTGACTTATTACATTCTATCAAGCTCTATATCTCCCCACTCTTGTTTCCAACATTGATCTGAGTGATCTGTCTCTTATACGCCATGGCTAACAATCTCAAATCTCACTAATGTGGCAGACTGTCAGTGTCAAAGCGTTCGTTATTAACTTGAAATTGAAGTGTGGATGTAGGGCCGTCGGTCGAGCACTGTACCTGTCTCTCAGACTACTACATATTATTACAAGTATCCTTACCAATCTATTACCTTATCTTTTTAGCATGGAATACAACACCAAGGTCATAACTTTTGTCTCTAAAGCAAACAGCAGAGAATCTAAAACATAAAGCAAGGGGCATGGGTTGAATTATAATAATCAATGACAAGAATGTAGAGGATTCAAAGCCTCCTGTGCTGCCATCTAGTGCCATAAATCAGACTGTAGTCAGAGAGAGAGTGAGAGAGAGTGAGAGAGAGTGAGAGAGAGCGAGAGAGAGAGAGAGAGAGAGAGAGAGAGAGAGAGAGAGAGAGAGAGAGAGCGAACATTCCCATCTGAACAGCTGTGAGAGAGAGAAGCACTCCCACATTCCTGGGCCACAGCAGAGGCAGACCTATGGACTCCTCACCCTATGAACAAGTAGCAGCAGGAAATAAACTAGTACCTCATAAAATATTATAATAATCCACTAGATTTAGGAGAAAGGTGCATGTACATGTACAGTATGCTATGGCTGAGAAAACAGTGCCATTTGTACTTTAGTGGGTGGGGAGTAGGTCATTAATAACTCCGTAATAGAGAATAGATAGTGAATACAGAGACGGATGTGGGACTGTTGAACAAAGTCATTAAAAAGAGTTCAATCTGGCCTTTTTCATTACGCAGAGGGAGTGTCAGTTGACATTTTTGGATAGGGGGCAGACAGCCATTACCGAACCAGGCTGCTAGGAAACCTGTACAGTATGCTAACACCATCCCTGATCATGGTCACCCCATGCAGGACTATGAGAATGTACACCCCTTCCATCCTGCCTTCATTCACATCTCTGTGTGTTTTTCCCCAGAGGCAGGGCACTGATAGGTTCCCACCATGGTATTTTTCCTCTGCGGTAGGAAGCTACAGTACAACTCCTCCATGGAGTTTGCTTTACTTGGCAATGTGTGCGCCTTGTGATGTCTCCTCAAATACAGGAACAAACCCTTGAGCATGTCCAATCTCCACGAGGTCATTATGTATCATGAAAAATAAAGTCCCTATAGGCAAAGGGAGAAGACAGAGCTCTCCATCCATCACTGTGACAAAAAGCCACACTGTGGGCTATGACTATGCCATTGTAATATTTGCCTTCTCTCTGCCAGCCAGGTAGGTCTGAATAGACTAGACGCACTGAAAACCAGCATACTTGGAGAGTGATGGAATCTAAAGGAGAGAAAACAATTAAAATGTCCAATGTCCTCGGGTGCACCTCACAGCTGAGTGGCGTCTCTCTGCAGAGTGCACTGGGTCAGCAGTACATGTGGTCTCAGAAGTCTCACATCAGCGGAAACCTTTATAGAGACATCCCGTGTCCATCCATCCGTGGGGAATTAACCCATTTCCCAGTTAATTAAACATGCGAACATTTCACCCATGAATGGAGAAATATAGAACAAAAAACGTTCAGTGGTTTTGGATGTGCATTTTCTTGGCATGAAGTCAACGAGAAACACAGACCCGTTATTTTTTTGGATACCAGAGCACAGGTGTAAAATAACGTGTCCATACAATAATTTAATTCAGATGTCATTATGAAGAGACTACAGGTGAATTGTCTCGTTTATCTTTTTTTGCAATTTCAAAGTCATGATGCAAAAATACTGAAAATAATGTATCTATGGACATACATGAATGTAAGAAGGTCCGCGGGTATAAATGCATTTCAGGTTCACTCTGTTGATTTTTTCAAATAACTCATAGAACAGGTGTCACAATTACACGACAGAAATTGATGCAACATTTCGAAAAGTTTGTCACTCACCTTGTCGACGTTCTGACTACAAAGTATTACAGATGCACATCTCAAAATGTTATCTAAAAAGGGTGCATGTTTTGCCAATGAACTGAAATCTCAATAAATGTTTCCTCTCAACATAAGACAATTCACTGAAGTCTCTCTCAGCAGATAAACGCAGGGTGGAGATCCGTGCAACAGCCAGTCTGTGATGCTTGGGTGAATTAATCCCTGTTTAAAAATTGTAGTGGACGCATGGAGAGTACGATGTGACGAATACCGCTTCCTGGACAACTCTGATTAGATGTGTTCGTATCTCATTCTATATAGTATCTAGTTTCTCAATTCATGCGCCCGGGGCAGGGTCCAGTATACATTTTGTACCGCGGTAAAACTTTTTTAAACATATTTCTGAACAAATGCGCCCTCCTCTGGGCATTTAAGCATGGCACGTCAGGCCTACAGAAAAGGCGCAATATATCTCTACAGATCCTACAAAGACTACCATCCTAATTCCTCATAAGATACATACATTATAGATAGTTCAATATCGTCAGAGGAAAATAAACTATTCTTAATCGAAAGTAATTCGTCTGAAAAAATATTAGAATAATTTCTGTCTTTAGGCCTATTTTGAAAACATGACTCTGTGGGCCCAGTATATAAATAGCCTAAATTAAAGCATGTCCGTCATAAAATAGCCTTTATTGCCTCTGCTTGAAATGCGATTTTTATTTGGATGAATATGGCTGTGGTCCAAGATCACATTTTAGTTAGAGTTCCTTCCCCACGAGGCCGCCCTCGAGTAGCGGTTCTTCCTCCAACCAGGTGCGCAGGACGCGGGCGTGACAGACACAGATAGGGTTGGGCAGGTAAGATCTGACTGCCGATAAAACGATGAACTGTACTTGATTAAACACTACAACAACTTTTACTTTAACTATTATGAATTTCTAGCCTAGTAGATAGTGAATAGTGATAGTGAAAGCAGGACATCGACAAGGACTAGCCTACTCAAGTCTGCCTTACCAGAGCCAGGTTTACTTTACAAACACGACGTGGTAGGGTTTACAGTAGATTGTATACTAGTGGCACTTGTAAACAAAGACTACCGATTTGGTTTCATCACTTTTAGACCTTTATCGGTTTTTAGTGCAGTTCAATACATTTCCGGTGAATGGCATATGCCATTACTTTAGAGGGAGTGGGGTAACTTAGTTAAGTTGAGCCCTTTTTACATCCAGCACCACTCCATCAAGGGAAAAAATGATGTCTACATATATTTCAGGGTGTTGTGTATCCCTGAAAATATTCAGAATTTATATAAACATTACAGTTTTGACCACAAAGTTAAGCATTTGCCTGTATTGAATGAAATATTACCACTAAGGTTATCTTTTTAAAACCATGTCTACACCGAGCTCCAAAAGTATTGGGACAGGGACATTTTTTGTTGTTGTTTTGGCTCTGTACTCCAGCACATGATTTTTGAAATTATACAAAGACTACCAGGTTAAAGTGCAGCTTTAATTTGAGGGTATTTTCATCCATATTGGGTGAACCGTTTAGAATTGACAGCACTTTTTGTACATAGTCCCCCCCCCCCATTTTATGGGAATATATTTCAACTCTATATCTGACATGGTACAGGTGTCTTCTTTTTTCTAAGCCCATAACCATGTGTATGAGGTGTATTCTTTTGTTTCAAAGCAGATTTGTTTAGGACTACCAAGAAAAACTCTGTGGGACCCTGATTTAGCCCACTGCAGTGAAAGGTTAATTAAATGTATACCTGTGTCGCGCTTGAACGTACAATGTAACGTTATTGAATGACCGTCAGTAGTAGAATTTGGGAGGTGAATGTTCTGTGATATTGCATATCACCACTAGGTGGTGTATTTCTCACATTGGGCCTAATGTTGTTCAGTAAAAACCCACTGGGAGTTCTGTTGGCAAAAGACTGTCTGTAATATATATACACTTCTTGTATACCCAGGTCCTTCAAAACATTAAACATCTGTTTAAGGTATGTTCAATTACTTGGCACGTTTGATTAATTAGCTGAGCAAGGGGAACCTACTGTATGCACCTCCTCACATAGAAACGTACTATCATCTCCCTCTCATTTTCCCTCCTTCTCCTCTTACCTTCTCTCTGTATCTTTATTCCACCAACCCATATAATGTTTATTGAACCTTTTTCCTATAACATTCCAGGCCCGCAGAGCTTTACTCTAAAACTGATATATAGTATTTGATTAGGTCAGTCTTAAGCGAAATTGACTCCAAACCTCATACTCCATCTGGTCCGTGGTCTACTCTCCAAGAGTTTGTGAAAACAAACAGAAGGGAACTGCCCAAGGGGAGATTTGGGGTTGGGAGTAATGGTCAATATGCACAGGATGTCTTTTTCACGACTTAGATCCTATCTCTCCAGTATCATGTGATTAACCCGGGTGTATTGTAAGAAATTAAATACTCCAGACTTTGAATCACACAAAACATCGAATTACACACCAGTCAGAAATGCACTGGGTCAGATTATGTGGTTTCATTCTGGTCAGATCAGGAAGATGGTGATGTAATCCTTCTGGAAAGTAGCAAGACTGATGAAGAAAGGTGCTTCTCTGCTCAGATTGTTTCATACAGGTTGTCGTGAGGTTTGTATACAGATCTAATCCCACTGCCCCTATAGCTCCGGGGAGAAGATGTTACTGCAACATTTCAGAGTGGTTAGAGCTTTCTTTATGTGGGCAGGAAAAACTCCTGGTGATACGTACTTATACAGATGTGGATCTTAATTTGAGCCAGTTTGCTACATCAGGAAAATAATCCTGCAGTAACAGGAAATATGAATTATGTGGATTATAATTAATGGACACTTTTGTAGGGGTTGATACGTTTTTCGTAATGGAAAATCGAGTGTGAAATGGAAATTACAAACTTCAGAAGACTTTTTAAACCTTCAATACACTACACGTTTAACACCCTGCAACAGAGCGGTCAAATTACATCTGTACAAGGACAGAGGTTCTCACTGTCTGGTCTGGCTGTCCAGTAATTACTCATATGGGAGCTCATTCCATCATAGATCAGTCTCTTTGTTAAATCAGAAAATTACATTCCTATATATCCAACATCACAAAAACAATACTATGCCCCACAGCATGTAAAGGCCAAATAAACATTGATGCAGTTTTAGCTCTATAAAAGTTACTGGTTGAAACCTAGGTGATATGACTGAGGAAATAGTACTAAAATGAAGTTGATTTACAAAAGCAACAATCTCACTGTCAGAACATTTGTGAATGCAGTATTCATTTGTTTTAGCAGGGAGTTCCATTGAGACCAAGGTTTCTTATACAAGGGAGCCCTGCATATACACAATTCACTAATCCAACATAATACAAATATACACAATTTCAAAACACACTCAAGAGGAACAATCCCATTCCTCAGCAAAGATGTCCCCAATCAACATGTTGAACTGTCTGAGAGGCACCAGTACATCTAGTTGTAGGGAACTCTGTATATTGTTTGCAACCCATGTATGGAACAAACTAAAAGCAGATTTACCTAACTCTGTGGAGACCAAAGGAGTCTCCAGAGTTAGCCATCCCTAACACCGGGCATGGTCATTTGTACGTCTAAAGACGGAGGTTTTTGTTATAGAGATTTATACATAAAAAGACAGTAATGAATCGACCTACTGTACATGACTTCAAAGAGGACCAGCCTACTTTCTGGTATAGAATGCAGTGATGTACTGAAAGTGGGTTGCCACTTTTTGAGGAATGTAATCCAAGGATCCATTGTGTGATGCTAATCTCCAATTTACACTAGTTTGTTGTGCTGTTTATTCCTCCTCTGGCATATACATTGCAGCCCATGCTAGAAATCCACAATGAGCCTCCCTAAAAGGGTCTCCCTCTGGACCATGGTGGACGTGTTTGACTGGGTCAAGGAGAAGCACCCCTACCAAAAGAGTGTCCTCCAACTGGCCATCGTGAAGCATGACATATCCGGTAACTATCTTTAGTAGCTCCTCTACTTACCAAATCTTGTCTTAGAACAAAACAAGCTATGGTCATGTATAACAGTCATTATTAATACACTGCTATGATCTTAAAAAATATTTGTTTAAATTGTGAATATACGTGATATTTTATCCCTGGCCTACTCCAGCCCTGTACTGTGTGCATCGGATGCCTGCAGACAGTTCACCACAAAATGACATGGAACATTAACTTCCTCCAATGATCTTCCCAATTGCTGTTAATCATACCGAACACAGAGCTCTTGTTTGACACAAATAAAGTTGATCATGCAATTCAAACAATTTTCAATTTAAAATCCATGTACCCAGCCTGAATTGACAGGCATAATTTTGTCCCCAACTCTAGTGGCCTCCCCTCACCACCTCTCTTGCCTCCTTGCTCTACCCCTCCCCAGGCCCACCACTGCTGATGATGGGTGAGCACCAGTTGGAGAGGATGGGGGTGAAGGGGGAGCATCTTCAGGACATCCTACTGGACATTCTTCGCCTCAGGGTCCAGGAGAAACTGGAGAACATCAACATCTTCTCTGGTGAGGGATTCTACAGTCTCCTCTTAAAGAGATAGTTAGACATTTAGGCAGTTAAGCCATTTTGTAATCTTACCCAGAGTCAAATTAACTCATGGATAAGGGAGAGTGGGGTAAGTTGAGTCAAAAGGGTTAGTTGAGCCATCCTTGTTTCTAGGAAACCATACACAAAAGTAATAATTTGACCAAAATGTAGGAAGAGGTCATCATTTGATGGAGTCCGAAGGAAGAAATCACATGGAAAAAATGGTAAGCAAGTTAGGTCCAAAAAACAGATTTTCAACAAGTCAAATTAATTTATTGTGTTAGATGTTTCATGATGCTTGTATCTAAACTAAAGTAGATCATTTTAAGATCTTCTATGCATCAGTTGGGGTCTCTATAAGCTTCAATATGAGGTCCTAAACCCAGCATGAAAGTGCATCCTTGTAGCTGTGTGGGAATATAGTCAAAATGTTTTCCTTGGGGTACGTTGTGGCAATGGTTGTGCCAATGGCAAGTTTAGAAAATGGAAGTGTTTTCTTCCCAGGCATAATAGAAGGCATTATCGCTGGGATATGAGGTACCAACAGGGCCTAGCCTATATTATAAGTGCTTTTTTTTTAAGTACAAAGGGCTTGGTATTTGTTAAGCCTGTGTTAAATGATCCTTAAAATTATTAAAAGACAAAAAATGATTGTGATTGTGTTAAATTGTGTTTGGGGAAATAAATATAGACATGGTTTTAAAAAGGTAGTGGTAATATTTCATTCAGTACAGAAGTTTGTAGGGGGCTTAACTTAACCTATCCCGTGGCTCAACTTAACCCATAATGAGTAAGCTGTGCCAAGAGACCACTTTTTTTGGACAAGCTGTGTTTTCAAAACTGTAATGTTTAAATTAATTCTGATTATTTCCAGGGATACACCACATCCTGAATATATATATATACATATAGATACAGTGTCTTTGTTAGAAAGAATACTATATTTATGTTGATGGAGTGATGCTGAAGGTAAAAAATGTCTCTACTTACTCCACTCTACCATTTTTACGTCTGAGTGCAGTTTGAAGGAAGTTGAAGGTCAATTCTGGATACATTGCTAACTAGCATTAGAGCAATGACTGGTTCTCTACTGGTGCAGCTAGAAGGATTTCATCTGACTCTGAGTAAGTAGAAAAAAAGGGTTTGATTGCCAGAATGACAAACTATCCCTTTAAACTGTATCAGGAATACAGTTGTAGCCTATATCAACGGCATCTTCTTTGATGAAGAAGTAACTACTGTATTGTCTAAAACTGTATCATAAAGGGACAGACATATACTGTGTCCTCTTAGATTGCAGAAAAAATTCACTTGTAGCCTATATCAGTTGGCTCATATAAACTCAGACAGTGCAAATACTGCGAGAGAGTCATACAAGGTTCCATCATCAGCCAACATGATTGACAGACATGTATTTCATCAAGAAGGTTAGCCTAGAGATACATATCCCCTGCCAAGAATAGATTGACATCGAAAGAGAAGAGAAAGCCTCTGATGGATTATTCAACAGAACTGAAAAGAAAAGACAGAACAAGTTACGCTATTTGGCGTGGATACATAAAACAAGTTCAAGTTCAATACTACAGATAAAATATGTTCACCAGGGTTTTTGTTCACAGTGGGGTATGCTTGCATTTAAAATGTATTTTTAACCAAAGGTTTCTTTAGCGCTTTCTCTTTTGAGTGTTTCTCTTCATGACTAGGAGAAGATGTCTCTGATATTCTTATGTTCCCCATCTACGATGTGGAGGTCTAGAGAAGACAAAAGCATTTGCTTTCAGGAATCATTGACCTGAAGAAAAAAGGCCAGATTGGTTTTGGCACAGTGGTATTTTCACGGACACTTCTGTGAATCAAGTCCTTGCCTCTCGCTCTGTGCTGCTCTTGCAGTCTTATTTTTTTTTACAATACTCAATACACTATGTGGCAGTTATTGCAGAGGGAGAATATAATTCCCCATTGAACAGGGGATACAATGCATCCCTCATCTGGACTAAATGTTGCAATCCCATACCCATCAGTGATTTGGCTAGCTAATGGCCTGTTATATTACTCTCAGGAGATCCAGTGTGAATTAGAAGGGAAAGTAAGTCAATTAGTCTCGAGTTAAATGTAGGGACACATGGCCATCATTTAGATAACATCCCAAATGCTGCTCCAAGCTATTAGGTCTTTCACAGGGAAGGTAATGGGGGATCGTTTAATGGGAGGTTTCCGGCAGAGACAAAATGTCTAATGTATTTGCTTATAAGTTCGATGCTGGAGCAAAGATGTTGTGTCTTCTGACTGACATCGGCGTCATCATCTTTATTTGTCTTTTGTTGCTCCGAACCTCATGCTTGCTTGTAAGATGTCGGCTGTGTTTTTTCTGTCGATCACATACGATCACTGACACATCTTGGAATGAAACACAACTATACATAGAAACCGTCCAGACAGAGATGTATGTATAGGCAGAGATTTCCTCTTTTATTTGGTGCCGAATCATATTCATATTACTGTAACAGTCCATTGTGTTATCATGTGTGTATTATATGTGCTAGTTTAAAGTGCATAGAGATACTGGTTTGGCATATTAAGGATTGTTTTCAAGTTGAGCAAATAAAAGTGCTACATTTGCAAATACTAAGTCTGTTTCTTTCAAATCCTTCTTGCTCAGAGCAATCCCTCCCCAGACTTAAATGTTCTGCCCATAGTATAATGATAGCATTTGTTTGCACCAGCTTGAAGTATTTTGGTGCATCCCTAAGGTTCTCCACGTTTCACTAGACAGTATATGCACATGAAAAACTGCAGGACTGTCAAATCTGAAGCTCATACCTTAGCGTATTTTACAATGCAATCCAACTCTAAACCACTAAACCTGTATGATTGTGTAGTATTTTCAAAAACAGGAAGACATCCATTTGCTATATCCAGCCTAGAACTCAGGAACGAAACAAGGTATGGCATTTGAGAGCTCCATTTAGTGGGAGGAATCTGACTTGACACCTTATTTTCTAATGAAGACCAAGTCTGATCCTTGTTCGTTTGAAATAATTGTCTCCACTGATAATTATCTAAAAATCAATATGTAGAATCAGCCAGTGGCCTAAATCTTGAGAGGCATACTGTTGCCCTAGACACTGCCCGTTTGTCTTTATTACATGACTCACAATACATCTTTCCACTTCCCCACAAACTTGTCAGACAACCCAAACTTGCAATCTCCTCGTTATTCTGAAGGGCAGACCAAAAAAAATGGAGGACAGCCGAATGTAAGCAACAACATGTTGTTCAGTGAAAGTAACACCTCTACGGGAAGTTCAGATGTGTTTTTCTTTGTTCAGTAATCCAGCCCCTGAAAAGTGCAGCCCAGCCCTGACGTGCTGAATCTGATGTGCCCCATAAAAGGAGTGTTTACATTTTCTCACCTTCCATGGACATTAGGAAGTGCTGAGCCTGTGGCTCTAGGGTCCCAGCGGGGGGGGTACACCAAATTAGACGGGCTGATTAATATCCCTCAGAGATGCATGGCATTTGATTTCTTCCATTCAGGGCAGTGGTGCATCAGGAAAGCGCTGACTCACATTAAATGTAAATATACCTCGGGGAGAGATACTAAATCATAGCTGACAGAAGGAGGGCTGCCCGAATATTCCAAAGGTTAGCAAATCGTGCCGTCGACCCAAAGAGATGAAACAAAAAATATGAAACTGGGCTGTGTATTGTTTGGCATGCAACAAATGAGGGGTTGAAACATTTTTTGTTGTTGTTTTGGGTCCATACTCCAGCACTTTGGATTTGAAATGATACAATGAGGTTCAAGTGCAGACTTTAATTTGAGGGTATTTTCATCCATATCGGATTAAGCGTTTATAAATTACAGCACTTTTTGTACGTAGTCCACCCATTTTAGGGGACCTAAAGTGTTGGGACACATTAACTTACAGTACCAGTCAAAAGTTTGGACACACCGACTCATTCCAGGGTTTTTCTTTATTTTTACTATTTTCTACATTGTAGAATAATAGTGAAGACATTTCAACTATGGAATAACACATATGGAATCATGTAGTAACCAAAAAAGTGTTAAACAGACCAAAATATATTTTATATTTGAGATTCTTCAAAGTAGCCTTAATGACAGCTTGGCACACTCTTGGCATTCTCTCAACCAGCTTCATGAGGTAGTCACCTGGAATGCATTTCAATTAACAGGTGTGCCTTGTTAAAAGTAATTTGTGGAACTTCTTTCCTTCTTAATGCTTTTGAGCCAATCAGTTGTGTTGTGACAAGGTAGGAGTGGTATGCAGAAGATAGACCTTTTTGGTAAAAGACCAAATCCATATCATGGCAAGAACAGCACAAATAAGCAAAGAGAAATGACAGTCCATCATTACTTTAAGACATGAAGGTCAGTCAATTACGGAACATTTCAAGAACTTTGAACGTTTCTTCAAGTGCAGTCGCAAAAACCTTCAATCGCTATAATGAAACTGGCTCTCATGAGGACCGCCACAGGAAAGGAAGACCCAGAATTACCTCTGCTGCAGAGGATAAGTTCATTAGAGTTAACTACACCTCAGTAATTGCAGCCCAAATAAATGCTTCACAGAGTTCAAGTAACAGACACATCTCGACATCAACTGTTCAGAGGAGACTGAATAAGGCCTTCATGGTCGAATTGCTGCAAAGAAACCACTACTAAAGGACACATATAATAAAAAATATACGTTTTTTTCCTTCTTTTTTTACACCTCCTTTAAAGAGTTTGTTTGGTAACATATTGTTGTTATATATAAAAGTACCATGTATGTCAAATGTATATTTAAAATGTATATGTAAAATGTATAGTTAAAATGTATGTACAGTGCCTTGCGAAAGTATTCGCCCCCCTTGAACTTTGCGACCTTTTGCCACATTTCAGGCTTCAAACATAAAGATATAAAACTGTATTTTTTTTGTGAAGAATCAACAACAAGTGGGACACAATCATGAAGTGGAACGACATTTATTGGATATTTCAAACTTTTTTAACAAATCAAAAACTGAAAAATTGGGCGTGCAAAATTATGAAAGGTTTGATATACCTCTACTTGTATACTGGTATACCGTCAAGCCCTGGTGTTTTTCCAGACTGAAAACATTTGCTTGCCTCAAAAATGTCCCCTTCTGTGAGTTGGCCTTCACACTGGTCTTTCTGTAAATGTGTTAATTTGACATTATTATTATTATTATTAGGAAATAAATCCTTACCAGTTAACATCATTCAGTGGACATGGAGGAGACTGAAAAGAAAACGTATGATAAAATGTTTTTGCTTCCTCTTTCAAAATATAATTTAGTGAATCATGGATAACTCCATCATTTGTAACGAGTTTCTGTAAATTCTTTTTTGTAGAATTTCTGTGTGGAAGAATCAAGAAAAATGTTCTGCATTTTGGATATTAAATGTAAAAGGGTAATAGCAAATATTTTAGGATCGTATAGGCCTATTCCACTAGAGAACCAAGGCAGGTTTTTAATTATATAATCCTTTATCCTAGCCCTATAATACAACCTATACATATTTATTAGGTTTTAGCTGAAAAGCTAATCATTCCGATTTACATCGGCGAACAAGGGCTGCTCTATATAACAGCTTTAAAGTCATAATATACCCGACCTCTTCAATTAGGACATATTATATTAAACTAAAAAAAGTACCTTGGTATTTCTTATGTACAATCTTCAAATTAAATACATCAAAAATCATGAAGAAAAAGTCAGCCATACCTCATCCTCACCTTCCCCTAAATCAAAACCTGATATTACGTCCATATAGTCCAAAGTTCCATATTGCCTAAATAGAAAAAGGATAAGTTCATCATACCCATTCTGCATTACCACAAATCCAACCTTATTTTAAGTCCACGGTTCCATAATGCATGAATATAAAACAAAACAAAAAGTAGTTCATACAAAGAAAAATGTTTTTTTGTAAAAAAAAATCAAAGAATCCATATTTGTATTGCGTAATGCGGTGCAAATATGTATCGGGGACTACTTCAACAGGAGGTAGAGATCACTCACAGCCACGTTGTAATTTCGAGTCCTTGAACATTTGATTATTTACATATAATTTATCAACCACGAGACAAACATTCTGCTTCTCGGCTAGGAGCCTTTTGAAAGTGGGGTACAGGGCACGTCTCTCCACTATTTCATGAGGAAATTGTTCATTAACAGAGAAAAAAAAGAGAATGGGGTGTTCTTCAATTCCCTACCCTGGCAATTTTCATTTTGTAGTGGGTTAGCATAGCTAAGATCGGACGGGGCCTTCCCTCTGTTCTGCCACCAAAACGTTGAGCTCTTTGAAAATCAATTGTTTCCACCTGTTCGTCCGTCATCTTGAGATTAAGTTTCATGAACACCTTGACTTTTTCCTCCGTTGACTGATAGTTTTCATCCTCCTGTATTCCCATTATAACAATATTATTTATCATACTTCTGCACTTCAAGTAATTCAGCTTTCATTGTTTTATTGTCATACTGTACCCTCTCTGTAGTGTCTTGTAGGGAGTTTCCAATATCTTATTATTTATTATTTATTATTATTATATATTATTTATTATTCGTATTATTTCCATCATTTATTACTGTAATCCATTCCTGTTTTTAAGGCCTCAACCTAACCCAGTAGCCCAGGCAATAGCTCCCTTTTTTTTAACTACTTGCTCATGCTTGTAAGCAATGCTCTATCTTCTGGAGACATAGTTATAAAAACGCTCCCCTCCAATGTTAGAATTTAGACGGCGGCATTCCTCCCGTTTCGCTCTCAGAACTCGAGGAAAGATATTCTCATTCGCTTCAATGTATTCGCTTCCTTTTCAAGCATATGAAAATGCTGATCAATAAATACTTCCAGAATCTCTATATTATCCAGAATGTTTGTTTCGTAGTTATCAGCTAATCCTCTATTTTTGTGATTAATTCATGGAACAAGGTGTGCCTACCACGATGCCACCTGCCACGTCATCCACCCTGTGCTGAAATGTCTGTGCCTTGAGCCTTCTTGGATGGGCACTTCTAATGTAACTCTATGGCAGCACTTGCTTTGGCCAAGAAACACGAGCAATGGACATTAGTCCGGTGGAAATCTGTCCTTTGGTCTGATGAGTCCAAATTTGAGATTTTTGGTTCCAACCAGCGTGTCTTTGTGAGACGCAGAGTAGGTCAACAGATGATCTCCGCATGTGTGGTCCCACCGTGAAGCATGGAGGAGGAGGTGTGATGGGGTGTGGGTGCTTTGCTGGTGACACTGTCAGGGATTTATTTACAATAAAGGGACGCTTAACCGGCATGGCTACCACAGCATTCTGCAGTGATACGCCATCCCATCTGGTTTGCGCTTAGTGGGTCTATCATTTGTTTTTCAACAGGACAATGACCCGAAACACACCTCCAGGCTGTGTAAGGGCTATTTGACCAAGGAGTGTGATGGAGTGCTGCATCAGATGACCTGGCCTCCACAATCACCTAACCTCAATCCAATTGAGATGTTTTGGGAGGAGTTGGACCACAGAGTGAAGGGAAAGCAGCCAACAAGTGCTCAGCATATGTGGGAACTCCTTCAAGACTGTTGGAAAAGCATTCTAGGTGAAGCTGGTTGAGAGAATGCCAAGAGTGTGCAGAGCTGTCATTTTTATTTGTTTAACACTTTTTTGGTTACTACATGATTCCATATGTGTTATTTCACAGTGTTGATGTCTTCACGATTATTCTAGAATGTAGAAAATAGTAAAATAAACCCGGGGGGAGGGGGATTTCTGCAACCTACAGTATTGGTCTGGTTTATTTTGGACTCAAATGTCAGTTCAAGAATGCCATCAGGGCTTTGTTGATGTGGAGTCTCTGGTCTGTCTTATATTCCATATCTAATTGACAACCTGTTGCCATAAAGAGAGTACACCATGCAAAGGCCTGACTAAAACCTATACTTCCCTCTACTAAGAGATAATGCATAAACAGTTCATTGTCTGCACCACTGGATCAATATTTAATGCAGGCAGCAAATAAAACAGGGAAGCTTTGTAGCATCTACTTAATTATTAAGGATTTGTTGAACTTTTAACATGACCTTCTGATTCTCATTTTAGTTGAACATTAACAAGATGTTTTCCAAATTACTTGAACCAGGAGTCAATTAAAGGTTATACGTTACTCATTCTTCATTATGCAGCTACAAAGATATTTATTTCCTGTCTCAACTTCATGCCATGATCTTATTGCTCAGGTTACAATCTTAATTCAGGCGATGTAGCAGGGCTGCACGGCAGTGCAGACGACTCACAGATTATCCTCAGCTACACTGAGACAGACAGAACATCAGAGGAATGTCATTACAGATCTTTGTGCATGTTGATCATGACTGCATTGGGTCAGCACATCGCCATAGAGATGTGTTTCTAATGGGATACCTGGGGAGGTTCAGAGGAGATGGGCCTTAAATCTCAGCCTGACAGACATTGCTTTTACTCTAATGACACTACTGATGCCTATCGGTCACACAGACAGGCAGCCAGGGGTTGGGGAGACTTTAGATTGGGAAAAGGATGACAGGGCTCTTTTCAGAATAATGAACCAATTAGTTCTCTTGTCTTTGAAATTGGGAGGAAAAAACACTGTTGCCGGGCCGGACAAAGAAGTGACATTTCCCTCAGCAATTAAATCATTTGCTGCCAGTAAGGGGCTAAATGTCGTTATTTTTCATCACAACCCTGTATTTTTGTCTTTGCTCCCTGTTTGCTGTGTTCGCATTGTAGAAATGGCAGTGCATCCCATCCCTATCACCCCCTAGTCAGCCAGCCAGCAGTACATCCATCTGATGCCACTGCAGACTGTTTGTCACGGTCTTGTAATTTATTCATAGCTGCAACTGCAAGAAAAAGGATCAATACATTCTGACAGAGAAATGAGTTAGTGGCAGGGCATGCGATGCATCCATCTTTGGATTAGAGAGAAAAAACAGTGGAAACAGTCCTGGAAGTGATATTGAGGTTGAAGAGGCCATGCCAGGAAGCTGCTTTATTTTGGCCCCCTAAAGTGGAGTGAGCAGATTTAACCTGTTCTCTGCTGATGTGTTTTATGCCAAAGAAATAACTCTGACGTTGGTGACCAATGTGTTAGTTGCTCCATACACCCACAAGACAAACCATAGAACCCAAATGAAATTATTTTCAAATGTTCCATGGAGGAAATGTGTGTGTGTGTGTGTGTGTGTGTGTGTGTGTGTGTGTGTGTGTGTGTGTGTGTGTGCGTGCGTGTGAGTTTCTTAACATACAGAGAGAGAAGCTACATTAACATGTAGGTTTAGAGTGCAGGCAGACAGTGACATTATAACAGAATGAACCACCATAACACGTTTTACTGCACCCAAACTGTCACTCTGAAGCAACAAGATAGGAAATCATATTTATTTGATTTTCTCTGAGTGTACCTGCTTATGAAATCAAGCTGTGTTCACTGAGGCCTGGGGGCTGGTAAACTTGTTGAATTAGACTGTAAATTAATTTATTTGTGAAACGTAACAAATATCCTCTCATATCCCCTACATGCTTCTATACATTTGCTGTCCTCCACATGAGAAACGCATATGAAAGTATATGTATGTATGATCTACTGCATCGGAAAAATAAAGTAAGGAGGTTGGTGCATCCGTATGCCTACAGACAATTTACATCTTGCAGTTTATTCATTTGGCCCTAAATATCCTATAAAAAGGAAAGATATGGAAATGACCTCCCTTGCTATTGCTAACATGACAAATAGTTTGAAAATATCTGAATTGGAACATAAATTGTATTTTTTATTTTATTTCACCTTTATTTAACCAGGTAGGCAAGTTGAGAACAAGTTCTCATTTACAATTGCGACCTGGCTAAGATAAAGCAAAGCAGTTTGACACATACAACAACACAGAGTTAAACATGGAGTAAAACAAACATACAGTCAATAATACAGTAGAAAAATAGTCTATATACGATGTGAGCAAATGAGGTGAGATAAGGGAGGTAAAGGCAATAAAGGCCATGGTGGCGAAGTAAATACAATATAGCAAGTAAAACACTGGAATGGTAGATTTGCAGTGGAAGAATGTGCAAAGTAGAGATAGAAATAATGGGGTGCAAAGGAGCAAAATAAATAAATACAGTAGGGGGAGAGGTAGTTGTTTGGGCTAAATTATAGATGGGCTATGTACATGTGCAGTAATCTGTGAGCTGGTCTGACAGCTGGTGCTTAAAGCTAGTGAGGGAGATAAGTGTTTCCATTTTCAGAGATTGTTGTAGTTCGTTCCAGTCATTGGCAGCAGAGAACTGGAAGGAGAGGCGGCCAAATTAAGAATTGGATTTGGGGGTGACCAGAGAGATATACCTGCTGGAGCGTGTGCTACAGGTGGGTGCTGCTATGGTGACCAGCGAGCTGAGATAAGGGGAGACTTTACCTAGCAGGGTCTTGTAGATGACCTGGAGCCAGTGGGTTTGGTGACGAGTATGAAGCGAGGGCCAGCCAACGAGAGTGTACAGGTCGCAGTGGTGGGTAGTATATGGGGCTTTGGTGACAAAACGGATGGCACTGTGATAGACTGCATCCAATTTATTGAGTAGGGTATTGGAGGCTATTTTATAAATGACATCGCCAAAGTCGAGGATCGGTAGGATGGTCAGTTTTACGAGGGTATGTTTGGCAGCATGAGTGAAGGATGCTTTGTTGCGAAATAGGAAGCCAATTCTAGATTTAACTTTGGATTGGAGATGTTTGATGTGAGTCTGGAAGAAGAGTTTACAGTCTAACCAGACACCTAGGTATTTGTAGTTGTCCACATATTCTAAGTCAGAACCGTCCAGAGTTGCTGGACGGGCGGACAGGTGCAGGCAGCGATGGATTGAAGAGCATGCATTTAGTTTTACTTGTATTTAAGAGCAGTTGGAGGCCACGGAAGGAGAGTTGTATGGCATTGAAGCTCGTCTGGAGGGTTGTTAACACAGTGTGCAGAGAAGGGCCAGAACAGTACAGAATTGTGTCGCCTGCGTAGAGGTGGATCAGAGACTCACCAGCAGCAAGAGCGACATCATTGATGTATACAGAGAAGAGAGTCGGCCCACGAATTGAACCCTGTGGCACCCCCATAGAGATTGCCAGAGGCCCGGACAACAGGCCCTTCGATTTGACACACTGAACTCTATCAGAGAAGTAGTTGGTGAACCAGGCGAGGCAATCATTTGAGAAACCAAGGCTATCGAGTATGCCGATGAGGATGTGGTGATTGACAGAGTCGAAAGTCTTGGCCAGGTCAATGAATACAATACGTCTGTACTGTATTGTTTCTCATCGATGGCGGTTAAGATGTTGTTTAGGACCTTGAGCGTGGCTGAGGTGCACCCATGACCAGCTCTGAAACCAGATTGCATAGCGGAGAAGGTGCGGTGGGATTTGAAATGGTCGGTAATCTGTTTGTTGACTTGGCTTTCGAAGACCTTAGATAGGCAGGGTAGGATAGATATAGGGCTGTAGCAGTTTGGGTCAAGTGTGTCCCCCCCTTTGAAGAGGGGGATGACCGCAGCTGCTTTCCAATCTTTGGGAATCTCAGACGACACGAAAGAGAGGTTGAACAGGCTAGTAATAGGAGTTGCAACAATTTCGGCAGATCATTTTAGAAAGAAAGGGTCCAGATTGTCTAGCCCGGCTGATTTGTAGGGGGTCCAGATTTTGCAGCTCTTTCAGAACACCAGCTGACTGGATTTGGGAGAAGGAGAAATGGGGAAGGCTTGGGCGAGTTGCTATGGGGGGGTGCAGTACTGTTGACCGGGGTAGGGGTAGAAAAATGCTTATTGAAATTCTCAATTATAGTGGATTTATCGGTGGTGACAGAGTTTCCAATCCTCAGTGCAGTGGGCAGCTGGGAGGAGGTGTTCTTATTCTCCATGGACTTTACAGTGTCCCAGAACATTTTTGAGTTTGTGTTGCAGGACGCAAATTTCTGCTTGAAAAAGCTAGCCTTGGCTTCTCTAACTGCCTGTGCATATTGGTTTCTAGCTTCCCTGAAAAGTTGCATATCACGGGGGCTGTTCAATGCTAATGCAGAATGCCATAGGATGTTTTTGTGTTGGTTAAGGGCAGTCAGGTCATTGAATAAAGGAAAATTATGTATGGCGTCTGTATCTATGACATCCTTTCTGGGTTTCATATCCCATTAATTGTTAGATTTAAGCTAGGTTGAGATAAAGCTTGAAGAATGGAAATCTTGAATCCTTAGTTCTTAAATCCGTTACATCCATTGATCATATACTGTATACCCATTGACTCTTGAAGAATATACAATGCCCCAAGAGCTTAGTTCAACTTGTACCCCATCAGAACCCCCCAAAAGCTGGTTTAACTTCAATGTTTGTACGTCATTTCAACAAAAACTAAAAAAGTGATGTTGAATCAAAATGGAAAACTGATTGGATTTGCAAAAAGTCATCAACGTAAGGGGATTTCTTTTTTTCACTCAACATCTAATCTAAATCCAATGGCAGGGGGACATTTTTGGCGGATTTCACGTTGTAATGTTGAATTCACGTTAGTTCACAACTCAACCAAATGTAAATCAAAACTAAACATTGAAATTACACCTGTGCCCAGTGGGAATGTAAATGTAAACAAACGCTGTATAGTCTCAAAATATGGTTAAAACTACAATTTTGATATCATGACCAGTCCATGCATTCATAGCTTTTTCTGTGAATTTGAGTGGTTACATTTCTCTAGGCCCATTCCTCAGCTTTTTAACAAAACTGGGGGGTCACCTCTTTGCTCTTGTTTCAATTAAGGACTCTAGCTTTAAGTTGCCATACTTAATTTTGACTGACATGAATAATTATTAAACCGTTTTTAAAGTAAAACCCATAAAATCTTTGGAAAGTATTTGGCAGTAGGGCAGAAAAAGCTACATTAACTTGTTCCTTGTTCTGATGTTTATTAGGATTCTTGAAATTCTTATTGGATTCCTGCTGCAAGGCTGCTTGGCGATTGAATTTCTGTGGGGAGCAAATCAAGTTCCTCCAGGAGACATTCGGGATGGCCTCCATATCCTCATAAGACATTGGTTCGATGGGTTCTCTGTGATTAACGTGGCGTAATTTGCAAGTCATCCATGCATTCAGTCAAACCTTCTCTCCAGGTGAGAGGAAAGGAGAGGGGAAAATAATTTATGATTGAAGGAAGCAATCAAACACGACATTGGTACTTTTATTAGCATAGAGTACACCTAGAAGCAGTCTGCACACTAACTCCAGATTAAAGAGCACAGCCTGTTATTGAATATGTCCATTTGTCAAGACAAATGAGGTACACAGCTCTGGGTCTGATGGGCAGGCTTCTAGCAAGGCCAAACTACCATGTAGTTTATTACCGGGGTGAGGAAAACTGGTTCTCTCAAAACACAGGCAAGGGCAATTTATTTGCCTGACATCAATGGACCTTTGGCAGATAATTTATCTTTGGTGTATTCAAACTGATTGTGTGAGAGCATCTACAGGTGGCTTGTTGGAGAAAGGGTTTCAGGACAGAGCTGCCTTGGCTCATTTGGTTGTTGTAATTTATAGTTGCAAAGCCTTGAAAAAGTTCTGATAGAGAAATCTTCCATTTTCATTGGCTTGGCATGTCCTGTCTATTTAAAGAAAAAAGGAATGCCTCTGGTAAAGATGCTGTATATATTTGGCAAAATCTTATAAAAGTCTATTTAGTGAAAGAATGGCTATACAACCTGTTATAAAGCTGAGCAACGTGGACATAGTCTTTTTGGGGCTTATTTTTCAAGGATGTATAGATATTCCTCTATCAAGTGTTATCATCGATCTTTCCCATGCCTGTTTTTTCCCTATGCCTGTTTGGCTATAATATTTTCGGCAACTTGAATGCCTAATATGAATGAATGCCTAATATGGATATCTCCTCAATTATTCTTGTTTCCAAACTAATTTTAAATGTATGAATATGCCATTCAAATGGCATTGCATAAACATTTTACAGCGGTTGGTCAGTGAAGCACATCATATGCAATACATTTTGCACATGAAGTTCAAGGGAGAAAGGAGGGTTTGAAAAATGTATGGTGGCAGGGAGATACGTAAAAGTGTTGGAGGTAATTGGTGCTCTGATATGGGTGCTTCATTTTCTAATTATTTTACAGTTAGTATATCAGGTCTGGTCCTTAGTGGCAAATATTTTTATGGAGATGTTTAGAAAATGTTATATCTTGTTGAATGATGATACAAAAATAGTCTGAATAGTCATAGTTCTCAAATTATATGTTTGCATCCAGTTTCTGTCTTGAGTTTTTGAGTGTTCTTGTGTTTGGGAGAAATAAAATTTCATTCCCATCAGCTTCTTTGCAGCATTGACAGATTCTGTCAGTCTGAGACATGATCTTCTCCCAGTACCTCTTGTTATTGAAAATTAAACTTTGGAATCATCTCTTGTCTGATGTGAAAGGGATACTGCCTTCACAGGGCATACAAATCAAGCTTCAAGACCTGTCATACATGGGATATAGCACTTAATGTCCCTGTCAAGAGTGGGCATGCTAATGAGAATGGGTGAGTTTAATTCAAGCTGAGCTGTCAGAATGAAGATAAATATTCACGACTGGTGAAGAGGGATTGCACACTAGAGAAAGCGAGAGAGAGCGAGTGAGCGAGTGAGTGAGTGAATGAGTAAGTGAGTGAGTGAGTGAGTGAGTGAGTGAGTGAGTGAGTGAGTGAGTGAGTGAGTGAGTGAGTGAGTGAGTGAGTGAGTGAGTGAGTGAGTGAGAGAGAGAGAGAGAGAGAGAGAGAGTTGTACTTTATTGAATAGAAAACATGGATTATATTCTCCTGCTCACATCACCCTAGTGAACGGACTGTAATAATACCAGTATAATCTTACATATCCTGTTGGAAATTCCTGTGATCATCCTACTGGAGCTCTGAGGGGATATGTGAGATCAGGATCTCTCATTTCTGTTAATGACGTAATCCCTTTGACGGAGTGTCTAGTTAAAATTAAATTAAGAAAACACAAGATGTGGTGGTCATCTGTTTTAGGTCAAGTGTCCAAATGTTTTACTTGGATTCATGCTGTGAATAAAACCAATTGAAGTCTTTATTTTCAGGGCTTTTCATGAGTAAAACTGAATTGTTACGCTGCTCTATGTTCGCTACATACGTCAGTCTGAGACTGCCATCGTTGAAGTCGTTTGGGGACGTCAAAACAAGGGCTGTTGTACAAAACAAAGTTGTACCATTCAGAGTATCTAAGCCAGTGAAACATTTTCAAAACGCTGCTTTACCCACGTGTTCTGGCTCTGGCCCTACCCATCAGTTTCTGGGACTAATCAAAACTGTTAGAATGTGTTTGCGTTCTAGAAATCATCAGGGAGTCATTTAGATCCAGACTCATTGCGGAGAAGAAACTAACGTCCGTGGGCATGGTGTAGAGTTAGGCCGGAGCAAGGAGTCTGGGTAGCCAGGCAAGAGTATGAGAGCATTTCCACTGATAAGTGTCCATATCAAGCAGTGACCACACACAGAGAAGTGATTGAACCATTTGAAACTGGGTTTCAACCAACATTTACTATAGTGCAGCACATTCAAGTCAGGATTCAATTGTAAGAAGACATCTCCACAGATAAAAACAGCCTGACTCTAACTACCTTGTTGATGTCCCGACAGTCCTCTGCAAAAATATAAAGTGTCACAGCACAAAACATTGGGAGTCCACCCCAACACAAAGCACTTTCCATCCTCCAGTTATGATATGAGGGGCTATGCTAGCATCAGCAGCTCTCGCTGTAAAACAAAATGCCTTTGTTATGAAAAAAATGATCCATTCTCAGAATGTAAGATTTTCCCTGGCTTTTAAAACATGAAGAATGAATAGTTAGCTCTGTCTTTGGTTCACTGCTTCACCCTTATTTTCCTCTCAAAATGTCTTCATTCAACAGCATGCAGATGGCAATGTTTGGTATATGCAGCCACTATTAGCCTCATAGAGTAAATATAACAATTATATTTATGTTAAGTTCAGGTTAGTCCTGACCTGAGTTTGTAGTCCCTTCCACTATTTTGTCAGAGCGCTGTCAGATGTTTGCAGGGGAGAAACGGCTATTGGTTCATCCGTAATAAATACAGTCCTACAATATGTATTAAGAAAATGTCTAAATGTCTTTCCGAGTGGTCACAAGCCTCCATTATATCTCAATTTCAGGAAATCCTGTCTGTGGCTCCCTGCTGAGAGTACATGCAGTTTAACCAGGTGTTTGTAGCTGGTCTGGGAGTGGGCCCCACAGAGCTGTGGCCATCTACAGGCTCTCCCAGTGAGTGTGAGAGAGGGGTGTCTAGATCACGGGTGTTGGTCAGGGGTACCGCTGGCTTCTTTGCTGGCCCCGGTGCTTTTCACTGGGATGGAGAGAGATGCATGCTGTGGCCTTGTCTGGAGGGGCCAGATGGTCTGGCTTCAGATTTCATCTTCCTATGCTCCTGGCCAACCATACATACTTGTAGTGTGCAAAGAGCTGCATGGTAGGCTGCATGGTTTTCATAATTCAAATTGACAACCAGCATTGAAACTAAATATCTACAGTATATCTTCATTCCTCACATGGAATAATTTTTTTTGCGTTTTGTGTAACTTATTATTTCACTTATTGTGTACATAATGTTGCTGCTACCGTCTCTTATGGCCGAAAATAACTTCTGGGCATCAGAAAAGTGATTACTGACCACAGACTGGAAGAAACTTTAACGAGTCCGATGAGAACGATATCCTGCTTTCACTGGAACAGGCCCAGATCCATGCCTTTTGCATGAAGAAAATATGCCGGAAAAGGGGACGAAGATCGGGGATCCTTCTGAGAAGCCGGAGTCGAGCGAGTAAACTCCCAATGCCTTCCATTCTCCTTGCTAATGTTCAATTGTTAGAAAATAAAATTGATGACCTACTATTAAGATTATCATACCAACGGGACATTAAAAACTGTAACATTTTATGTTTCACCGAGACGTGGTTTAACGAAGAAATGGACATTATAGAGCTGACAGGATTTTCCATGCACCGGCAGAACAGAGACACTACCTCTGGTAAGACGAGGGGTGGGGGTATGAGTCTTTTTTGTCAATAACAGCTGGTGGGCCGCAATGTCTAATATTAAAGAAGTCTCGAGGTATTGCTCGCCTGAGGTAGAGTACCTAATGATAAGGTGTCGACCACACTATCTACCAAGAGAGTTCTCATCTGTATTATTCGTAACCGTCTATTTACCACCACAAAGCGAAGCTGGCACTAAGACCGCTCTCAACCAACTCTATAAGGCCATAAGCAAAGAAGAAAATGTTCACCCAGAGGCGGGTCTTTAATGCAGGCAAAATTAAATCAGTTTTAGCTAATTTTTACCAGTATGTCACATATGCAAACAGGGAAAAATAAATCCTAGACCACCTTTACTCCAAACACAGAGATGCATACAAAGCTCTCCCCCGCCCTCCATTTGGTAAATCTGACCACAATTCTATCCTCCTGATTCCTGCTTACAAGCAAAAACTAAAGCAGGAGGTACCAGTGACTCGCTCAATACGGAAGTGGTCAGATGACGCGGATGCTACACTACAGGACTGTTTTGCTAGCACAGACTGGAATATGTACCGGGATTCATCCAATGGCATTGAGGAATAACCCACCTCAGTCATCGACTTCATCAATAAGTGCATCGATGACGTCGTCCCCACAGTGACTGTACGTACATATCCCAACTAGAAGCCATGGATTACAGGCAACATCCGCATTGAGCTAAAGGCTAGAGCTGCCGCTTTCAAGGAGCGGGAGATAAATTTAGATGCTAATAAGAAATCCCGCTATGCCCTCAGTCGAGCCATGAAACAAGCAAACCATAAATATGGGATTAAGATTGAATACTACTACACCGTTTCTGACGCTCGTCGGATGTGGCAGGGCTTGAAAACTAATACGGACTACAAAGGGAAACCCAGACGCGAGTTTCCCAGTGACGCGAGCCTACCAGACGAGCTAAATGCCTTTTATGCTCGCTTCGAGGCAAGCAACACTGAAGCATGCATGAGAGCACCAGCTGTTCTGGCTGACTGTGTGATAATGCTCTCGGTAGCCGATGTGAACAAAACCTTTAAACAGGTCAACATTCACAAAGCCGCTGGGCCAGACCGATTACCAGGACGTGTACTCAAATTGTGCGAGGACCAACTGTCAAGTGTCTTGACTTTTTCAATATCTCCCTGACTGAGTCTGTAATACCTACATGTTTCAAGCACAACACCATAGTCCCTGTGCCCAACGAAGCGAAGGTAACCTGCCTAAATGATTACCGCCCCGTGGCACTCACGTCGGTAGCCATGAAGTGCTTTGAAAGGCTGGTCATGGCTCACATCAACAGCATCGTCCCGGACACCCTAAACCCACTCCAATTCTCATACCGCCCCAACAGATCCACAGATGATGCAATTTCAATCGCACTCCACACCGCCCTTTCTCACCTGGACAAAAGGAACACCTGTATGTGAGAATGCTGTTCATCGACTACAGCTCAGCATTCAACACCATGGTGCCCATGAAGCTCATCACTAAGCTAAGGACTCTGGGACTAAACACCTCCCTCTGCAACTGGATCCTGGACATTCTGATGGGCTGCCCCCAGGTGGTAAGAGTAGGCAACAAAACATCTGCAATGCTGACTCTTAACACTGGGACCCCTCAGGGGTGTGTACATAGTCCCCTCCTGTATTCCCTGTTCACCCACGACTGCATGGCCAAACATGACTCCAACACCATTATTAAGTTTGCTGACAACACAACAGTGGTAGGCCTGATCACCGACAGCGATGAGACGGCCTATAGGGAGGGGTCAGAGAACTGGCAGTGTGGTGCCAGGACAATAACCTCTCCCTCAATGTGATCAAGACAAAGGAGCTGATCGTGGACTACAGGAAAAGGCGGGCTGAACAGGCCCCCATTAACATTGACGGGGCTGTAGTGGAGCTGGTCTAGAGTTTCAAGTTCCTTGGTATCCACATCACCAACAAACTATCATGGTCCAAACACACCAAGACAGTTGTGAAGAGGGCTTGACAAAACCTTTTCCCCCTCAGGAGACTGAAAAGATTTGTCATGGTCCCCAGAACCTCAAAAGGTTCTACAGCTGCACTATCGAGAGCATCCTGACCGGTTGCATCACCGGCTGGTATGCAACTGCTCGGCATCTGACCGTAAGGCGCTACAGAGGGTAGTACGAATGGCCCAGTACATCACTAGTGCCAATCCTTCCTGCCATCCAGGGCCTATATAATAGGTGGTGTCAGAGGAACGCCCATAAAATTGTCAGAGATTCCAGTCACCCAGTTTTCTCTGCTACTACACGGCAAGCGGTACCTGAGCGCTAAGTCTAGGACCAAAAGGCTCCTCAAAAGCTTCTACCACCAAGCCATTAGACTGCTGAACAATTCATAAAAATTGCCACCGGACAATTTACATTGACCCCCTCCCCCCTCTTATACACTGCTGCAACTCACTGTTTGTAACCTATGCATAGTCACTTCGCCCCCACCTACATGTACAGATTACCTCAACTAGCCTGTACTCCTGCACACTGACTCGGTACCGGTGCCCCCTGTATATAGCCTCGTTATTGTTAGTCTTATTGTGTTACTTTTTATTATTACTTTTTATTTTAGCCTACTTGGTAAATGTTTTCTTCTTCTTGAACTGCACTGTTGGTTAAGGGCTTTTAAGTAAGCATTTCAAGGTAAAGTCTACTCTTGTTGTATTTGGCACGTGGAAAACAAAGTTTGATTTGATTTGGAAAATGTCTCCTTGAGATGACATTTGTATTCACATACAGAATATGTTCTAACATGGTAGTTCCCTAAAGATGATCAAACCTACAGTAGCATCTTCATCTGAACAAGCAGGATGACCAGACCAGCTCTTTAAAACCAAGATCTGCACCGATCATGTCATATGAATTGTTATTTTACATTTAGAATGACTCTTTAGACTGGCCTATGTCTCTATATTATATTGGGGAGATTACTACAACTATAATTGCCTATTACTTTTTACATCATTATCAGAGGGACCGCAGATGATTTACTCTCCAAATCAACGGTAAAAGATAATCATGCTAGGGCAGTTAGTAGAAATAACTATGGGTCCGTTATCTGAACACCTGCAGCGTATAATTTATCTGCACCACATAAAACAAAAAAAATTAGTGACAATTAAATGTGTCTGAAGGCGCTTTGTTTTTCCAGAGCCACTTTTTCATTTTGACAGAATGCGTGTCTGTGCAAAGATTAACTCAATAACACACCACACTGGTTTTAAATAGTAAGATAACATCTTCAGTAGGTGTTCAGTACAATTACTGAAGTGCTGCCACTACTCAGAATAAATTCATAGACTTATGAAAAGTGCAAGAGCATTTGTGACGTTTACACTCGCTATATAGTTTATACATACATTTTTATTGATTGATTTGGTGGTTGTCCATTTCATATCGATTAAAATCACATCCATTTTCAAATCTTAGGTTATTGCCAAAATCATGTCTAGTTTAACTGTAACTGGACCTTGAATAATAATAATTTGCTGGGTGCTTATGTCATATTTGTACAAGTGTGTATTATATGCATGTGTTTTTTGCATTTCCCAACTCCACAAGACACCCTCGGAGAGTGGGGTCACGGCCAGGGTCAGCCATTACAACAGCGACCCTGGAGCAATCAGGGATTCTTCACCTTGTCGGCTCAGTGATTCAAACTAGCGACCTTTTGGAGTCATCAGGCATTGATGGTTGATATTTCACTGCACCAGCTGATACTTCCTCGACTGGTGTATTCTGACATTTTGTTGGGAGAACTAAAGGACACCACTCGAGGGACTGTATTCAGAGCTGGTTCTGCTCTTTTTATTGATTGACCCAAATATGTTGTGAGTTCCTCGACATGGCGCTTCTTCTCCCCCAATAGCACCAGTAGTGGCAACATGAGAAATCAATTTACACCGTGGCTGAAATGCAGCAGGCCCCTTTGCGCAACAGAGGCGAGAAGTACCCTGATCCTCCATGTAATGCAGTAACCTCACAGCTTCAGTGCATCCATACACTCTCCAAGTCCTCATAAAGCAGTAAAGCTATCCTGAGAAGAGGTATGCATTTTTAGCCCCAGAATAGTTTATCATTGGAAAATAATAGAAGATGTATTGTTTATGCTTGTGGTTTTACTCAGTGCAAATAATATAAATCAGTCATATAACCCAACTCCCTCGAATCCAATTTTGCAAGGTTTTCAGTGACAAATGCAACACATGACATTTTCTGTCACTTTCACCTTACTTTCAGCATAATATAGTTTACTTGCTTTGCTTGTTCTTCCATTCTTGATGGCATCCATGTGGTTACGACAGAGATGTGTTGTTTTTAGTGCTATCAAACATCAGTCTTTAAAGTGCTAAATTAGTAATTGTACTAATGGATTCCATCTTTTAGACACCATCTGGGGTTTGAACTATGAAGGTCAATTAAAGTAGAGCGCTACAGAAATGACAGTGTGGCATTACAACCAGCTTGTCATTTCTGCATGTCTTCAAACCACTCTGTTCAGGTAATCTGCACTCCAGCCACAGTTAGGACAGACTATTGCTGTGTGTCCTCACTTCAGCAAGTGGTATGTCGGAGTATGAATTCATCCTTTGCCTGATAGGATGTTCTGCTACCTGTTCCACCCTACTGTTTGTTGTAAGACTCTCTGGATCAAGTGGGTTTAGCTGTTTAGTCTAGATGTTGTTGAGCTTAATTATGGGGAATATCACAACTTTGAGTACAAGCAGATGGCCGTCAAACAAAACAGCACATTATTTCACTGATGTTTAAGCTCAAAAACCATTAATGAAGTATCCAAACAAAATAAACTACGGAAGTGGCCACAGATGGCTGTTGGATATTTTCTAATTTTATGATGTGTGGCACTGGCTGGATGTGTCATTGAAAAAAAAAACATAACTGAGAAAATGTTCAACCTAAATTCAACAGGTTGGAACATCTGATAGACATATGCGCTACTAAAACATTATTCGATTTTTGATTCAGTTAACGTCTTTGGATTTTACATCATTATTTTAAATAGAATTATTGCAAGTCAAATCCTTTTCTGAGAGTGAAAACTATTTCTATCAGTATATCAAGAATCCCAAAACTATATGGATATTTTTGACAATTCACCAAATAACATGACAGGTGTATGAGTTGATCCCTTTCAGAGGACAATATCACACCTCTTAATGCAGAGGAAAATAGGGGCAGTAGCAATACTACTTTTGACCAGTCAGATACTTGTCACAGTCAGTGTAAATGACATGCCAGATACATTTAAAATGGGATACCTTACATCCTAAGGCACCATTATCAAATGAAAAAGTCCAATCATGTTGGTGTCATGAACTCATCTGGTCGAATGTGATTTTTAACAAAAAGTAGTGTTACGTGGAGTGGAACAAGGAAACCCAAGAGCAGACTCCGACGAGGAGACTGGGATGAAGTAACCAAGGTGGTTATTGAAACACGGGGAAGATGGAGTGCAGGCCAGGGGAAGCTCGGGTGGGTTGCAGGAAATCAGGTGCTGAGGCTGGAGCGAGAGGGGTTGGGACAGGGTAAGCAGGTCCGGAGGGGAATCCAAGGGAGTAGTAGAGTGGGGAATCCAGGACAGAGTAGCAGGATGAGGAGACGTGGGACTGGAGACAGGGACCGGAGTCAGAGCGGGCAGAACTGTAGCGGAGAGGAAAACTGTGTCAGGCAAGGAAAACAGGCACAACAGGATAACAGGATCTAGATAGTAACAAACAGCTAGAAATGTGGACTAAGCAGAGATTACAATCTGGCAGTGTGGAAGTGGCAGGACTGAGTATTTGTAGAGGTCTTGATTATGGAACAGGTTGCAGCTGGTGGAGATCTGCTCGGACTCCAGCACACCTGTCTCTGCCCACACAATCACACACACACAGAGAGGGAGAGGGAGAGAGCACTGGGGGAGTGGCGGCAGGTCAAGGAGACACAAGATGAGCAGTAGAGGGCGTGGCAGGAGCAGATGTAACAAGTAGCCAGCAAGAGATGAAATGAACATAGTGCATTAGTGAGTCAACCAGTGTTGTTTTGATGAAGTCAATCTTTGTGTGGAGTTTGAAGTGGTTCATCCTCACCTGACTCCAAGAGGCCTTGATGAATCAAAGACGTGTTTTCTTGGAACATCTCATCAACATTCTGCCTGCTCTCTCTCAAATCGTATGTGTACTCTGATAACTTTGTGTTTCAGAAATTCTTTATACAGCTAATGGGAAAGGAGTTGGGAAGGTGGATCAATATTTCATGAGGGATATTTATTTTGTCAAGACTGTGCCAGACACACAGGACCCAAATCGCTACATTGTTTTTAATAATTTGTTAACCCAGGAGACTGCCAGAGGAATCTCAACAGAACAACCGCATTGATAGAAGGCCACTCAATCCATATGTAATTCAGTTTAAAACATCAGTACTTTGTCTTGCTTTACAGTTTCCAAAACAGTCCAGTCTTTTGCCCCTCCATTAAATATGGGTATTGTACAGTAATACTGTGCGAGACAAGACAACATCATTCTCAATTTGTCCATTATTGTTTGCTTGACATTTTTTTCAAGACTGTAAAAAACCAAGACTCTAGCAGTGGGTTTGTGAGATCATGCTGCACTATATTTTTTTCTAGACCTCAATACCATGTGCCATGCATGCACATTCCATATCCATTCAAATATATATTCTAAGTTTAGGCCTATCTAAAACTTTGTGTGTAAATCCCTTTCAATATTCTTACAAGACTCAGTCCTGCTTATCTTGAAGGTAAACACAATTTCACCGGATTGTATCAGCGCAACAAGGTCAGGTTTTAGGCCAGCAGGACAGTTTGCAGGGAAGATTGTTCTCACTGTCCCACGGAGTATATAGTTAGCAATCCAGAATCAACCACAGGTAGACCAAAGGCTAGAGCAGTGGCCCAGTGTCCCTGCACCTATGGGAATCTCACTGACAATCTGCCTCGCTTACAGCCTCCCACGACCTGATTAAACAGGACCTTCCCAGCATTACCGTTCATGGGGGACACGTTCAAAAGCCCTATTCGTATAGAGATGAAGGAGGCATGAACGTGGGCACTTTGTCACAGGTGAGAGGAAGCTTCACAAGGCTCACTCATCCGGCAGCAGTACTGAATGCGCCCTGTGCTTGGTGATACAAAATAAAATAAAAACTCCCAAAGTGGATCCAAATCCTGCCTTGCAGATACATTCTCATTGGGTATGTTTTAATGGTCACCCCCTAGGACATCCTTATCAGTATGGCTGGAAGACACAGGGACAGTGGGGTAGAAGAATGATTTTCTTATGAACCGCGCTCCGGGTGATGTCCATCACATACAGTACCTCTGAACCTAGAGGGTGTCAATGCTTGTTCTTAGGCCAGTATTAAAACCTGAAACCTTCAACTGGCACCAGGGGTTGCTGGGAAGCACCAGGAGGAAGCTGGCACAGGCTTCATCACATGATTTCCTCACCAGATGATAGAGGACTATATTTGCCAGAAAGGATACAGTGGCTGTGGAAACAGATGCATATATTGTAGAATGAGACAGTTGCATAAGAATTACACAATAATAACTAAAGGATGTTCAGTCAGGTAAGTAGTGCGTTCCTGCAGTAAAATCTCAAAAATGAAAGAAATTGTTTACAGAGCATTCTAAAGCAGAAAGAATGAGTAGCACTGAGCTGAACTTATAACATGTTGGTGAAAAGGACACTGCTCTACAGATTGACACACAGAGCTTGTCTAAACATGCAGGACCAACATGGACACCAATATGACAATGATGTATGGCCTGTGTAATAAACCACCCTCCATAAAAATGCACAGAATATTTTTCAATCAGCTCCTAAACAGCACCTGATGGCTGGCAGGCTTTCACACCGCCTTATACTTCATAGACTACTGTATATGGCGCTGGGACATTGAATTTGTCACTCCAATACCCTGTTGCTGTGTTTTCATTCTTGATGTATACAGTATTTATTCCTCCGAATTAGAAGATTTATGGAGACATTATGCCTGACGTGAATAGTTAATTGCTCTTAACCCAGAAAATTCAGTCTTGTTGGATATTATTATTTTCATTCACAGTTGTGATCTAGAGCAATGGAATCAACTCACTTGGACAAACAGTAAGTACTGTAATTGTGCACAAATATTGTGGGTATTTGTTATTTGATAGCACCTGATTTGTCTTGAAACCCACTTGTGGTTCCGCTGACCTGTAGCTGTTACTGATAGAGCTGAGATGCTCCACTGAGCTCTCTGTTGCCCTGAGGATGGTGAGCTCCCATGTGGGCTGATCCTTACTGTACCTGGGCCACTGCTCTGCCATCAGGGCGTATAACATGCACCGCAGATGGCCAGCATATACTGTATAACCCTAGGGGCCAACCTCTGTACTATAGTTTACCTGACACAATATATATCTTCAGGTCAGCTGATGGTCACTTACCACCAGTTCCTGAGAGCTCTGAGGCACGGCTGATGCTATCATCCCATTGGAGGGAGATGGGGTAGTTAAGGGTCAGCTAGCAGCCACAGCTGAGACCTTTGACCAATGAGGAAATCCTGCTGGCAACACATAATGGACAAGTTGAGGAAACAGTGTGAGCAAAAACAGCCTTCCAATGCAACACTACAGGGGAACATTCACAACAGTGGTTGTTGTTTAGACCCAAAGGCAGTAGTGAGTATTCCTCTCAGTAGAGCAGAACTGAGATGATTCAGCTACTAAGTGTTGACAAAATGCTCCCTCATAGCATCATAGAAGTGGTGCATGGCCTGCCCCTGTGCCTGTGGTCATGGCTTGATAAGCCCAATGAACCCATATGGAAGGCAGAATGCAAAAGTAAAATGTGATTTTCACTTGAGCACACAGAATATTTTAAATGTATCATTCAGGCACTAAAGAGAACTGTCAAGTTACACCCTGACTTGCAAATTATTTTTGCATGAGATGTGATTATTTTATGTTCAAGTCTGCTTGTACAGGTTTCAATGCATGTACATTACCTTTGAACATAAATAAAAACAGACCATATTTAAATTTACCTCCTGTTGATCTAGCATACCAACAGTTATACTCACTAGGACAGTGATCCAAAGCTTTTTGAATTATGCAGATTTTTTTTGCTACATCTCAGGCCACAAGATGGCATCATTTATTGCATTTGAGCTGATACGTGAACCGTACTCTTAGCACCTCTATCATTAATTGATAGAGTTTAAATGAACTGTTAGAATTATATTTCAGAATTATAATTCAGAATGAACATTTTCAATAGTTTCTTCAAAAGTACAATGCATCATGATCAATCAATGAATCTCACAATCTTTATTTGAATCAACATTTGCAACTTCCTGTATAAACAAGTTGTGTATCTAATGAAGCCATCTGTAACAAGGTGAACTGTTAAAGTACACTTACCAATAAAAAAACTATATTGAAATCCAATGAAAATTATAGAACAATATCCAGCGAGCATAACATGGCATCAAGCAAAGGTCAGCATCTCTTTAGTCATCCTTTAAGTGTCACTAATATGCTAAATAAAAACGTCAAACTTTCACTATGTTATAAATGTGGCATTCCCAGATCTCCTTATGGTTTATTTAATAGACTTGCAATGAATCCTGCTGAATGTCTCCCGGCTTAAAAGATTGGGAAATGCTTTATAACCTCCTTGAAAGCTTGGAGCACAGACTGCAAGCTGTCAAGCTTGTGACACATTTACAAGTACATCTAGCAAGGAGTGTTGCTGAAGTCATAGCGCACTACAACGATGACATACTGGACCATATTACAGAGTTATTACATTATTATCACACTTATTTCTATGCATTATCATCATTATGAATCAGCCATTGAATCACCTACTCAACATCTAGTTCCCAATCTGTGCATTCCGGATTCACTCAAATAGGCTATAGATACAGGAAGCCATCATAGAACATTTCGTTAAGGTTGAGATAGAAAAACGCATGTGCAGGTGTGCCATCTGCAATATTTCGAGCACACCCCTAAATAGTTCATATGGGCGACTGATACAAAAAAGGGCTCTGGGCACGTCATGAGTAGACTACCATACACCACCAACTTCTGATAGCATGCTTTCTTATCGAATAGCTATAGTTGCTGCCAACGCCTCTTGAAATGATCGACGCTTCCACCATCCATTTCCATTGCTCACCGCGCATCCTCTACCAATAACCGCGGTCGGAGGCGCAGCCTCTCGTTGTGGGAGGTTCATCGCATGGTCCTCAGCTCTGAATGAGAGTGGAGGGGGATGCAGAAGGATTCGTAAACTCCACAGGACCCGTGGAATATGTAGAATGAGCCCCTATCTGCGAACTGTGGTTGTATTCGTAGTGGTTCACAGCCCGGTGAATGAAAGACGGAGAGATTGCAGCTTGATGCACTACATTACTTTGGAGTAGATTTGACGCGTGATCGTTGCAAGATTCTGTGCTGGACTGCCGACTGTTGAGGCGCGTGTCGTTCAGGTGACACACACACACCGTTAACTTTACGGACTGTGTATCATTTATCTACTATGTAATCGGGAGCAAGTGGATGTAGTATACATGGGATCCCTAAAATGACGATCATGTGGATTTATTGAACTGTCACTCAATTCTTTTTGCGTGCATTTATAGAGATTGAGAAAATAACCCCTGAAATAAATCTCAGTAGAAATTCGTGCACGGTGTGCATGTGCGCTTTGTGGATCTGACTCAGTTGGATAGACATAATCATGGACTGTCATCAGACGAAGAATGTGCCAATGCATTGTATGATCCACAATCGTAGCGATTGGAATTGACATAGCCAGTCTACGCCGGGCGGAGAAGTATGGAGAGACAGGTCTAGATTCACTGGTTCGGATTCACGCGTTAAGAGCGCACTTTGGAAACTAAGTGTTTTGCTCGGAAACTTTTATACCGGAGTCCGACGCACACAAAGATGACAGCAAACCGTTGTAAACACCACTATAAAATTGCATGAATACAGAAAATATAGGTTTCTAAGTAAATCAAATGGGGGGGGGGGGTTGCTTATGGAAATATACTCGATCAATTGCTTATGATAAAAACAATACATTTTAGCGGTAAATGGAATGAGCATGGAATGAGTCTCCCGTATGGGAAGGTGACCTTTATCGTAAGTGGTGACATGTTTGTCAAGAACTGCGACTCAGAGGCCCCTGAGAATGAAAGAACAATATTTAGCAAGATTTCTCTGGGATATGATGTAAAAGTACCACATTCTACTTTCTAGGTAAGGAAAAAAAGTGACCCTGCATCGGATGGCTTCCAATGGCTCTCCAACTTCTTTGGCTTTTATCCACACGAATAATAATTTTTGTTAGTTAAGTGGCCCCAAAGCTATTCGGATAATTTAGGATGCTGTGTTTACATCGTGTTCATCCGGGTGAGAGGGCATCAATCAACGCTGGAAGCTTCGAAAATCAACAGTATCGCAGGTGTTTGTTACAAAAGGTAGGGCACATGTTTTCCTTGATACATTACTTAATTCACCAAACATTTGGTTTTGCTTCGAAGTTGAATGAAATTGATGATGAGTGACCTGAAATAATTCATTATTAGACTTTTGTCGAATTGCTTTGGCGTTAGCCTTGTCCCCGCAGGCTAATTGCGCATGGGTGGAAGTGTCTGAACAATATTGCTTTGGTGTAGCACTAGCTACAGATTGTTACATCAGATAATGTGTTATAAGGAAACATTTTTGGTATCCATAACTGGGTGTTACAGGTTTGCCTATACAAAACATTCCCAGAGATTGTTCAACTAACCTGTTATTGGCGATACTATATTCGTTCTTGAGTCGGGCAAACATGTATCTTCTAAAATGTCGTGTGCGTTTTGAATTTAGAAAATGCTCCATTTTTTAATACATTTTTTTTTTTTTTTTGCTCCATGAAGTAATCCGACAATGTGTACACCTCCATTTTGTCTATTTCAAATATCATTGATTGAGACAGGTGGGTCCACCCCAAAGGGCTGCATGTCTCGATGATGGTCACCTGTCTCAGTCAATGAGAGAAGATTTGAAATAGACAAGATGGTGGCGTACACATTGTTGGGACTACTTCATGAGGCAAAACATTTTATTTATTTGAACAGCATTTTCTAAATTCAAACGCACCATCTGCAATTGGACACTGACATTTTTGGCAGAATCGAGAACAAATATATTATCTCAAATACCAGGGTAGTTGAAAAATATGTGGTGAGATTTTGTATAGGCAAACCTTTAATAATGGCCAAAAATGGATACCAAAAATCTTTGTTACACCAGATAATGTGATATGACCAATCTGTAGCTAGTGTGGAGCCATTGATTCTAATCATCAGACAATATGAATATTGATTTGTCTCAAATGTGCTGTAAAACACGAAGCAAACACTGTCAGTGATACCAAATGCAACTATTTTCTCTGCAATCCATCATAATGCTCATCTCTGATTATCTGAAATGGAATCCAGCTATAATGTGATTTTCACGCTTTCTGTTCTATTTTGTGCACACAGTGACTCAGACCAGCAGCATGCTTACCTGTGGATAAGAGTGAGCCCCGTGGGTTGAGTGTGGACCCCCACGTCCTCCCTGCTCCTTCTCCTGCCTCGGTTCCCATCACCTTCAGCCCTACTGTCCACATGCAGGCCAAGAAGAGGTACCTGGTCGTGTCTCTAGGGGCCTGTCTTCTTCTGGTTGCCTACCTGTGGGGACTTCAGATTGGGGAGTTCCATCATCAAAACCACCACCAGCACCTCTTCAGAGTCGCCCAGAGCCCCGGCTTCAGCCTGCTCAGACAGCGTTGGCCTGAGTGGACCCACCCGCTCAACACCTACCTGGAGGACGGAGAGCAGGAGGAGGACAGCCCTTTGCTCCACCACCAGCACACCTCTCCCAGGGAGAGGCGGGAGATCCGCAACAACATCTACAAGAGCAGGAGGTGCCGCATGGACACATGCTTCGACTTCAGCCGCTGCCAGAGGGGGTTCAAGGTGTACGTCTACCCCCTGCTGAAGGGGGAGACGGTGTCTGAGAGCTACCAGAAGATCCTGACAGCTGTCGAGGATTCCCGCTTCCACACCACAGACGTCAACGAGGCCTGTCTGTATGTGCTGGGCATTGACACTCTGGACCGGGACCAGCTGTCCAGCCAGTACATTCACAATGTCAAGGCTAAAGTACAGAGCCTTCCAACGTGGAATGACGGGAGGAACCACCTAATTTTCAACCTCTACTCTGGCACCTGGCCATATTACACAGAGGAGCTGGGCTTTGATATTGGCCAGGCCATTTTGGCCAAAGCCAGCATTGATATGGATCATTTTAGGCCACACTTTGATGTGTCCATTCCTTTGTTTTCAAAAGACCATTCCCAAAAAGGAGGGGACAAGGGATATTTGACACTCAAAAATGTCCCTCCATCAAGGAAATATTTACTGGTTTTCAAAGGGAAGAGGTATCTGACTGGTATCGGTTCAGAAACCAGAAATGCTTTATATCATATTCACAATGGGGAAGATATCATTCTATTGACCACCTGCAAGCATGGGAAGGACTGGGAAAAGCATAAGGATGCAAGATGTGACCGGGACAATGAAGAATACTCAAAGTAAGTTCCCCTCTTGTATGTCCTTTCGCTGGTTCAGGGTCTGTTGGTGCTAACCACTGAAAGTGAGTCAAGTATTTCCCAATGGCATGTTTCTCACTCTACAGCACAGGATGTAGACCGACAGTCTGACACAACATATCAAGAGGTTAATCCCTATTTCTGGATGACACATTCCTAGCACTGTGGATATTATCAAACTACAGTTGCTCATCCATGTTAGTTGGATTATCCTGACATGTTGTTTTTCCTCTCAATGTTTGCATCCAGTTTTACTTTCATATCTTGCTACAGTTTACATTATCTATCTACCAATATTTTTAATCAGGTTTGTTTGTTATGGGTTGGGTGTGATGCTCTGCCTGTTTAAAAAAACTTTAGAATAACCATGAGAGTACTGCTAGTCTGCTATAGAGTCAAACTATATTATTTTACTCTGCAGCCTGCAGCCTGTTGCACAGTGCAACACACTTGAGAGATCTGTGTACAAATAAAACCTTGCTGCATAACAACTCAGCATCAACAGCTGACAAATGAAAGGAGTTTGTAAGTAGTTGAGCAAAACGTTATGGGCCGGGTAGTGGAGTTCAGGATGACAGGGAGGTACAGTACCAGTCAAAAGTTTAGACACACCTACTTGTTCAAGGGTTTTTCTTTATTTTTTACTATTTTCTAGATTGTAGAATAGTAGCGAAGACATCAAAACTATGAAATAACGCATATGGAATCATGTAGTAATCAAAAAGGTGTTAAACAAATCAAAATAGGTTTTATATTTGACATTCTTCAAAGTAGCCACCCTTAGCCTTGACAGCTTTGCACACTCTTGGCATTCTCTCAAGCAGCTTCACGAGGTAGTCATCTGGAATGCATTTGAATTAATGCATTTGAATTAACAGGTGTGCCTTGTTAATTTGTGGCATTTCTTTCCTTAATGCGTTTGAGCCAATCAGTTGTGACAAGATAGAGGTGGTATACAGAAGATAGCCCTATTTGGTAAAAGACCAAGTCCATATTATGGCAAGAACATCACAAATAAGCAAAGAGAAACAAGGGCCCTTCATTACTTTAAGACATTAAGGTCAGTCAATCTTTAACATTTCAAGAACTTTGAAAGTTTCTTCAAGTGCACATGCAAAAACCATCAAGCGCTATGATGAAACTGGCTCTCATGAGGACCGCCACAGGAAAGGAAGACCCAGGCTTACCTCTGCTGCAGAGGATAAGTTCATTAGAGTTACCAGCCTCAGAAATTGTAGCCCAAATAAATGCGTCAGAGTTCAAGTAACAGACACATCTCGACATCAACTGTTCAGAGGAGACTGCGTGAATCAGGCTTTCATGGTCGAATTGCTGCAAAGAAACCATTACTAAAGGATACCAATAAGAAGACTTGCTTGGGCCAAGAAACATGAGCAATGGACAGTAGACCGGTGGAAATCTGTCCTTTGGTCTGATGAGTCCAAATTTGCTATTTTTGGTTCCATCTGCTGTGTCTTTGTGAGATGCAGAGTAGGTGAACGGATGATCTCCACATGTGTAGTTCCCACCGTGAAGCATGGAGGTGGTGTGGGGGTGCTTTGATGGTGACACTGTCAGTGATTTATTTATTTTTTTAGTTCAAGACACACTTAACCAGCATGGCTACCACAGCATTCTTCAGCGATACGCCATCCCATCTGCTTAGTGGGACTATCATTTGTTTTTCAACAGGACATTGACCCAACACACCTCCAGGCTGTGTAAGGGCTATTTGACCAAGAAGGAGAGGCCTGCATCAGATGACCTGGCCTCCAAAATCACCCGACCTCAACCCAATTGAGATGGTTTGGGATGAGTTGGACCTCAGAGTGAAGGAAAAGAGAGTGGTTGAGAGAATGCCAAGAATGTGCAAAGCTGTCATCAAAGCATTCAATCACTATTTGATGGCATGCTTTTTGACTTAAGTAGCTTTTCATACATGTTTTCCAATGGAAGAAGTAGTCAGAAAGTGACGTTTTGGATCTGAATGCCAAAACATTTAGGAGATAAAGGTGACGTTTTGCATACCATAAGACATCCATGTCTTTATCACTGGAAAAGATCAACGGTTGAGTTCATCATTTAAAAGCTTACGTACAGTGTTGTCAAACTATATATATTTTTTTATCGGCATGTATCTAAAAACATGTTTAACCTTTTTTATCATACTCTCATATGTTGTAGCTTAGACCGTGTTTCAACATCATCTGACGTTTTTGTTTTGTGCCCGCCATCAGTTTAGATACAACATGCTCTTGAATATAGGGTGGGTGTCATTTCGATCATGGAAATAATTTATGGAATGGACCTATCCATTTAGAGCCCTGCAATTTAGCTGGTACACCATTTGAAATTTGTGTTGTGTTGAAACTTCTAATTGCCACCACAAAGACGAGCCTCAAATGTCAACTTGAATGGTAATGCATATTCTATTTATATTTCAATAGGTTTCCTATGGAGGATTGACAGTATCATTTAAAACAACAGATATTCCCATTCAAGTCAACATGATCTAATGTGTGGACATCCAACCATCTTTGTGGTACCATTTGAAAGTTGAAATTTAAATTTTATTCCCATTTGTAGAACATTTATCAGCCAGAACATGACACCCACCCTGTATTCAAGCGCATGTTGACTTAACCGACGGCGGACACAACACAAAAACCTTAAATTATGTGAAATACGGTCTAAACTACAACATATGCAAATATGGAAAAAAAACAAGTATATGTGTTTTAAGATGATTGACATTAAAGGTTGAAATATGACAGTTTTTATTTCAAACATTATTTTAAAGAAATTATACAATCGTTTGACAACACTGTAAGCTTTTAAATGATATCAAGCTCAACCGTTTATCTTTTCCAGTGATGAAAACAACATGCATGTCTAAAGGCATGGTGGAGTTTTCAAAATGGCTGAATTTTAAGCACCTTTTATCTCTGGAATGTTTTGGCATTCAGGTCCAAAAAGTACATTTCTGAGCTCTCCTTCAGTGGGCAAATATGTACGGACGGTTTCATTCAAATCACCAGGGGTGCTGTCAAGAAGCTATTAAAATTCCCAAAACGAAATGTACGTAATCTCATCCGGAACCATGTGACTGTTTAAACTTGCCTCATTTAACCTGGAATGACATGGGAAGCACTGACTCCCATTGTATCAGGCTCTCCTGATTTTGTTTTGTACGGCTGGGTTTCCCCCCGCTTGCCATTGTTGCAGGACGGGCATGTGTGTGCAGTGAAGACAATGTCATCACTGGTAATGCTCAGTCTTACGTACGTTTTTAACTTACTTTCCAGCCCTCACTGTTATTTCACTGCCTGGCTCGCCCTCATTGGTTGTTAGTATGAATGAATGTCCCACAGGTGTTTTTTAGAATGGTCAGATAGTTGAAGTGTGGAACACTTCCTGTTAGATCTTTTAAGGGGGGGTTATTACAGTTCAGACTCTGTGCCAAATCATATCACAAACCTTTGTTTGATTTTGACAGCTGAGCTCATCTGGAAATTGGTAATATTAAACATCAGATTGCCTCCATCTTAAAAATATCTTCAAGCTCACAAAGAGAGAGATTGAATAGCACTGTTTGAAGAGAAACAGATGTGGCCTACAGTAGAAATCCAAAAGAGTGATAACCAAAGATGTCCAATAACACTCTGACAGTTACAAAACATTCCACAATATGTTGTATATCAATACAGATACAATGTGGGCAAAACAAGGTACCCACTTGAAAATACTCAGTGTGAATCAAATTGAAGGGGATTTCAAAGCCTCAGTCAGAAGAGTCAATAATTGGCTTTCAATTGAATTAAACCAAGGCTGAGGGATCGAGGAAGATCCCACCCCGTGCTGGGCAGCCATGGATTGAAGTCAGATGATTTCACTATACTGCGATAACATCCCCAAGAACCCCACACGACAGGCCCACGTGTCTCAGTCACAGTTTAGCCATGAGGACACAACGTTCCTATTTAACATGGAAGATTTACATCATGACACTTATTTCATTATCAAAATGGTGTGGAAGAAGTCATCAAAGCTTGTGTGTCTCAAAAGCCAGTCAGATTTATTTGTCTGGTCCTTGTTCTTTTCAGCCTTAGGCTAGAGAGACCCTGCTGATAAGATGTATAGATAGGCTCTAAATTAGTTTCTCACTGTTGGGTGCTTTCTGCAGATCCATCACCAGCCATGAAAGTAACGGTCCTCCGACAGTGTTTTAATTATACACTACAATTTAACATGTTGTTCCCCAGCCTTGCTAGCAGTGAAAAGGTCTAGACTAGTTCCTGCTATTACTGTAAATACATGTTACATGACAAACCTGTTTGAATGGATTGTAAAAGAGGCCTTGGAAAGACAAAAAACATATAAACACAATTGGGAACGTTAAGAAAAAAAGCCATAAATGAAAATCAAAAAAATCTTTTAAAAAAATTGAAAGATGTGCATCTTTCAATTTATTTGCCACGGACATAAAGCGCTCTGCACGTCATCGTCGGTGGAAAAAGGGCAGAGTATGGCAAGCGACAGCAGCGAAGTCCTGTATTCCAAAACTTTGAGAAGTTAAATGAGAAGGTGGTGAAATGTAAACTTTGCGAGGTGAAATTGAGGTACAGTAATGGTAGTACAGGTGCAATGCTTAACCATCGGAAACTGATGCACCGTGAGACCCAAACTGTTTCTGGCAGCAACAACAGACAGATGGCTTTTTCACAAAAGAAGTGCGATAAGGGACAGAGTTTTAGAAAAATCGTATCGCTCATTCCAGAACCGTAGTCAATGGTTGAGCATGTCGTCTTCAATGGCATGTCTAGAACCAGACTACAACGTGCCATGTCAGAAAACTGTGATGGCCCGGGTGACAATTGTACAATGATTTCTTTGCAAGTACAAAGCGCGATCTCTTAAATAAAAACATACACGGCGTTAACATCAGGTTGTTGGACATCTATGAACATGCTGTCATACATCACTGCAGCGAGCCGTCATATTGATGAGAAGTGGGACATAAAGTCCCATGTACTGACCTCTGAAAACATGGAGTGGCACCTAGCAGAGTGGGTGGGGGACAGCAGTAATTTGAGCGCCATTGTCCGGGAAGATAGAACTTCATTGCCCACTAGCGGTCCTATGCAGTAGGTCACAGTAGGACCATATTTAGCATTGTGAATTCACGTGAATTATATGAATTTTCTTAGTTTTAACAGGAAACCAATGATTTAAAAAAAGCAGTTTAAACATTAAGCCATTTAAAAAAAATGTATTTGTCATGTCCCTATTTCCAACTATATTTCATGCTGTTGAACTAACATCTCAGTTTCATATAGCAGAACAATTGTGGCCTAGTTTTGTCTGAGGTCCAGTTCTAACCAGATTGCAGAGGTGTACTAGATGTGCAGTGATTAACTTTCTGTCTGGTTTATCCTCAGAAAGGCAACTAAAAGACCAAGCAGGGATGCTCAATTCCCTTTCATAACGAGATTTCATTTTTCGAACTGGAGTCGATGCCTGCACTAAAATTGGCTTACATTCAATGGACAACTGCAGACTGCACATTCAGTGCTCTATATTTTTGTTTTGTGCATATATCTGACACAGTAAATCTTATTATTTTTAGCTAAAGATGCAGATCTTTGAGACGTAAGTTGACAGCTGAAAGAAAAGCTGAGAATCTTCTATTCTGCAGAAATAGACTCATCAACATTTTGGGCGTTAGGAATACAGTGCCTTCAGAAAGTATTCACAGCCCTTGACTTTTTCCACATTTGTTGTTACAGCCTCAATTTAAAATGGATTACATTGAGAATGTGTGTCACTGGCCTGCACACAATACCCAATAATGTCAATTATCTGTAAGGTCCCTCGGCAGCAAGCATTGAATTTCAAACACCGATTCAACCACAAAGACCAGGGAGGTTTTCCAATGCTTCTCAAAGAAGGGTGCCTATTGGTGCAGACATTGAATATCCCTTTAAGCATGGTGAAGTTATTAATGACACTTTGGATGGGGTATCAATACACCCAGTTACTACAAAAGATACAGGCGTCTTTCCTAACTCAGCTGCCAGAGAGGAAGGAAACTGCTCAGGGATTTCACCATGAGGCCAAAGGTGACATTTAAAACAGTTTAATGAGCATTTGTGTTTAATGCCTATGATGGGAGAAACCTGAGGATGGATCATCAACATTGTAGTTACTCCACAATACTAGCCTAATTGAAAGAGTGAAAGGAAGGAAACCTGTACAGAATAAAAAATATTCCAAACATGCATCCTGTTTGCATCAAGGCACTAAAGTAATACTGTAAAACATGTTGCAAAGCAATTCTCAGTTTTTGTCCTGAATACAAAGTGTTATGTTTGGGGAAAATGTAATACAGCACATTACTGAGTACCACTCTCCATATTTTCAAGCTATGGGTATGCTTTCATGTTGTGGATATGCTTGTAATCGTTAAGGACTGGGGAGTTTATTAGGACAAAAAAAAACGGAATAGAGCTAAGCACAGTCAAAATTCTAGAAGAACCTGGTTCAGTCGGCTTTCCAACAGACACTGGGACCTTTCAGCAGCACAATAACCTAAAACACAAGGAACAAATCTACACTGGAGTTGTTTACCAAATAGACAGTGAATGTTCCTGAGTGGCCAAGTTACAGTTTTCACTTAAAACGTCTGGAAAGTATATTGTTGTCTAGCAATGATCAACAATCAATTTGAGATTGAAGAATGTTGAAATTAATAATGGGCAAATATTGTACTATCCAGGTGTGCAAAGCTCTTAGACTTACCCAGAAAGTCTCACAGCTGTAATCGCTGCCAAATGTGATTTTAACATGTATTAACTCAGGTGTGTGAATCCTTAAAAAAAATAAAAAATGTATTCAAAAAAATGTGCAAAAATGTCTAAAGGCATGTTTTCACTTCATTATGGGGTATTGTGTAGATGGGTGAGATTTTATTAAATATACATTTAAAAAGAAAAATAAACATTTTGAGTTCACGCTGTAACACAACAAAATGTGGCATAAGTCAGTGAGTGCAGGACTGAGTGTAGCACAGTGCACTCTACTATACAGTAAAGCACAGTGAGTAGAGTACAGTGTATAGTACTGTACTGAACTATACTTGAATTTACTTTACTGAACTCTACTCTGTTCTGCTGTACTGTGCTCTACTGTGCTGTGCTGTGATGTCAACTCATGAAACATGAGGAGAATGACATTCATATCCATAATTATGCATTTCTGTGTAGAACAGATCAGGGACCCATGATGTAATTTCATTACCGTAATTTCTTACTGTAGTTCAATAAACAAAATAGATTTTTTTTTTCAAACTCAAGGTGTCATGTCATAGCTGACACCCTGTTCTTTCTGCAGAGATCTTTGAATCCTAATTCGGAACGCATCTTTAAAGGGAAACTTCTCAATTTTTCAACTTCATATGAATCATCTCCAGCACCACATCAACATATGTGAAAATTGTTCGTTTATGTTTTGTAGTAAAAAAAGATAGAGAAAGATGAGTGTTTCCGATGACATCACTGGTGTACAGCATGCTATTTTGAGTAGGTACTGCTTACTAATTGGTTGATGTCATTGGAAACACTTATGATTCTTAATCTTTTTTACTACAGGACATATACATGTGCCATTTTCACATGTTGGGGTGGTGCTGGAGATTATGAGGTAGAACATTTTGAAATGTCCTTTTTTAAGAGTTTTATGGAAAACGTGGTCGCATAACTTGAGGGATATTTTACTGTAGTTCTGTTATCAAAGTCTGCATCTGGACAGTTCTTCCACTAAATTTGCTTTTGTAAAATGTTCAGTGGAAATTGTTACAAGTAGTCCTTGTGCATAGTTGTATGGTTTGTTAAACATTGAAATTAGTGGTTTTTGTTTGGCATACATTTTAAAGTGAAACTGAGTAAAAGCATAATTACATTATTGTGGAATTGCCCCTTTATCAGTATGTGGGTTCATTACAGGGTCTTTTAAGACAAACTACAAGCTGCAAAGGCTTATTGGCTTAGAAGATGTCCACACTGACTGGGGTACGAATATGATTTGAGAAATTTTGGAAGTGCTTCTTTCAGTGCTTCATGCAAGTCTTATGTACTTAATGAGACTAATATACTGACTCAACACCTTGAAGGTAGCAAGATTATTATTGAGTGATTGACAATCACCTTCTACCTTTTTTTAGTTAGAATATTGGCGGCAAGATCAAGACTTGATCATTTAAAACCAAGGAGAGTATGAAAAGACCTGGATTGCGTTATGCTGTAAAATTAGTAATTGCGTTTTCTGTCAAGTGGATGTGTTGCCATCTCGCCTAACTCCATAATCTCAAAGTATAGTGTAGCAATTTTAACTCGATTTGAAAGTGTTAATATGTGTTTGTTTTCCGTAACTTACGCCTGCCCATACCATAACCCCACCGCCACCATGGGGCACTCTGTTCACAACATTGACATCAGCAAACTGCTCGCCCCCACGACTCCATACATGCTGTCTGCAATCTGCCCAGTACAGTTGAAACCGGGATTCATCCATGAAGAGCACAGAATTCCAGCGTGCCAGTGGCCAAGGTGAGCATTTGCTTACTGATGGCGGTTACGACACCAAACTGCAGTCAGGTCAAGACCCTAGTGATGACGACAAGCACGCAGATGAGCTTCCCTGAGACGATTTCTGACATTTTGTGCAGAATTTCTTTGGTTGTGCAAACCCGCAGTTTCATCAGCTGTCCAGGTGGTGGTCTGACGATCCCACAGGTGAAGCAGCTGGATGTGGAGGTCCTGGGCTGGCCGGTTGGAAGTACTGCCAAATTCTCTAAAACAACGTTGGAGGCAGAGAGAAAATAACATTAAATTCTCTGGGAAAAGCAATGGTGGACATTCCTGCAGTCAGCATGCCAATTGCACGCTCTCTCAACTTGAGACATCTGTTTTCATTGTATTGTATAACAAACTTGCATGTTTTAAAGTGGCCTTTTATTGTCCCCAGCACAAGGAGCACCTATGTATTGAGCATGCTGTTTAATCCGATTCTTGTGACGCCACAACTGTCAGGTGTATGGATTATCTTGGCAAAGGAGAAATGCTAATTTTAACAGGGATGTAAACACATTTGCGCACAACATTTGAGAGAAAAAAAGCTTTTTGTGCTTATTGAACATTTTGGGGATCTTTTTTTATTTCCCCTCGTGAAAAATGGGACCAATACTTTACATGTTGCATTTTTATATTTTTGTTCAGTGTATATAAAGTCTAGCCAACTTGGCTCTATTTGCGTGCTAACAAATTGAACTGTTAGGAATACACCCTCCTCTGTCTCCAACTGTTTGAACAACCCAGCCTTTCAGAATGCGAACGAGTTGCCAATTACTTATATAAATGCGTCTTTTTATGCTCTTGAAAATGTATAAAATGCAAACTACTAGACAGATAGCACATAACAGTCTGTGGCCAAAAAAAGGGTATCGTTAGAGACAAAAAAGGTGTCGTTAAAAAGTTATCCACAACAGTAAAATGTTGTGAATAAAACCTCAAATGAAAATAGTGAGTTGAAAACTGCTTGTACTCAGAGAGGAAGTGATCTTTGTTGTGAGGGGTCTTGATTCTTGCAACAAAGGCATTTGGAACATCGTTCTAAAACATTAATTAGAATTAATCAAATTAATTCGATACTGCATCGCCCAGCCCTAACCTGCATCGCCCAGCCCTAACCTCACCTTACCTTGACTCCAAATAAGCATTAGAGGAATGAGACATGATTCAATCACAGGTTCTTGTTTTTTCTCGCTCTCTCCCATCTGGACAGCCAAGTGCCAGGCTTAAAAAAAAAAATACTTTGTTGTGATTGGTGAATTACTTAGGCAAGTTTGTATAATTAGAGAACTGTCAATACCATATGCTTAATGCAATTCAATGCAAAATAATAACATACTGTAATTCCAATTCTTACTTTTGGCATTCTGAAGCACTATCCAATTAACATTTGCCAACCCTTTAAGTTGATATAAAGCACTATCGAGTGAAATTTTAGAGCCATTTTCTAAATGGAGGGGTACTTTGATCCTACTTCATCAAGGCACACAAATTGGCTCCAACAATTAGTGCATGTATGCTTTCATGTCAAAATAAAGTGGGTCTAAAGAGGCAAAACATCATATGCCACTCACTGCAGTTAAGGTGAGCTGATTACATTTAAGGATCAAGAGGTTTTGACCTGCGAATATGTAAGTGTTTTTTTTGTTGTTTTACTGTCCTTGTGAGGATCAGAATTCCTCACAAGGAGAGTAAAACAACAATTCGGACAAGTGGGGACATTTCGCCGGTTCCCACGAGAAAAAAGGCTATATTAGGCATAGGGGTTAGGGAAAGTAGAATTTTGAATATAAATCGTCTCCACAAGGATCGTAAAACAAATGTGTCAAGTAAAATGTAATTTGCCAAATACAACGGGTGTAGAGCTTACCATGAAGTGTGTGTGTGCACATGCTCGCGCGCTCGGTGTGTGTGTCTCTTTGTTAACGTCAACTGGTGCGTGAGCTCTGATATTAAGAAAGTCTCAAGGTTCTGCTCATCTTTTTTTATTTAACCTTTTATTTAACTAGGCAAGTTGGTTAAGAACAAATTATTATTTACAATTGTGGCCTACCAAAAGGCCTCCTGCGGGGATGGGGGCTGGAGTTAAAAATAAATTAAATAAAAAATATAGTACAAAACACACATTATGACGAGAGACAACACAACACAAATAGAGACCTAAGACAACATCAGCATGATAGCAGCACAAAACATGATACAAACATTATTGGGCACAGACAACAGCAAGAAGGTAGAGACAACAAAATCGTTCTGCTGTCTGACTGTAGCCTAGAGTGCATTCTCTATATTAGCGGGTTAGGGTCGGGTGCCTCAGATTTACACTTATAGTATATTATCACATATAGTTGTGTGGATGGGCTATTAGCAATTGCGACTTGGTGCAGGTGAATAAACGGCTGACCCGCACACCACTAAAAGGCTAGAGTTGCCGCTTTCAAGAAGCGGGACACTAATCTGTACGCTAATAAGAAATCCTACTACGACCTTCGATGAGTCATTATCAAAGCGTCAATACAGGACTAAGATCGAATCCTACTACGTAGGCTCTGACGGTCGTTGGATGTGGCAGGGCTTGATAACTATCATAGATTATTAAGAGGAACCCATCCGCGAGCTGCCCAGTGACGTGAGCCTACCAGACGATCTAAATGCCGCCTTTGCTTGCTTTGAGGCAAGCAACACTGAGTGCCAGCTGTTCTGGGCAACTATATGATCATGCTCTCTGTAGCCAATGTGAGTAACACCTTTTAGGTTAACATTCACAAGTCCGAATTGCCAGATGGTTTACCAGGATGCGTACTCCGAGCATGCACCTACCAGCTGGCAAGTGGCTTCACTGACATTTTCAACCTCTCCCTAACCCTGTCTGTAATACCTACATGTTTCAAGTAGACCATCATAGTCCCTGTGCCCAAGAACGCCAAGGTAACCTATCTAAATGACAATCACACCATAGCATCATGAAATGCTTTAAAAGCCTGGTTATGGCTCATGACCATCATCCCAGACACCCACTCCAATTCACATACCGCCCCAACAGATCTACAGATGATGCGATCTCTCTTGCACTCCACACTGCCCTCTCCCACCTGGACAAGAGAACACCTATGTGAGAATGGTGTTCATTGCCTACAGCTCAGCGTTCTATACCATAGTGCCCTCCAAGCTCATCACTAAGCTAAGGACCATGACACTGTACACCTCCCTTTGCAACTGGTTCCTGGAATTTCTGACGGGCCGCCCTCAGGTGGTGAGGGTAGGCAATAACACACTTATGGGGACCTCTCAGAGCTGTGTGCTTAGTCCCCTCCTGTACTCCGTGTTCACCCACAACTGCGTGCTTGCAACTCCAACACAATCGTTAAGTTTGCTGACAACACGACGGTGGTAGGCCTGATCATCTATGACGATGAGAAGGCCTATAGGGATGTCAGAGACCTGGCAGTGTGGTGCCAGGACAAAAATTATTTTTATTTTAGTAATAATACTGCTAAATAGTTAATCCAAGTAGCTATTTGGTTAATTATTTAACTCTCTGCATTGATGCTTTTGGCCCTGACTTTTTGACTGATGCTACTTTTTTAAATGATTTAACCTGTAGTCTAGTCACTTTATTCTTAAACTCAGAAAAATAAGAAACGTCCTCTCACTGTCAACTGCGTTTTCAGCAAACTTAACATGTGTAAATATTTGTATGAACATAACAAGATTCAACAACTGAGACATAAACTGAACAAGTTCCACAGACATGTGACTAACAGAAATTGAATAATGTGTCCCAAAAGTAACAGTCAGTATCTGGTGTGGCCACCAGCTGCATTAAGTACTGCTGTGCATCTCCTCCTCGTGGACTGTACCAGATTTACCAGTTCTTGCTGTGAGATGTTACCCCACTCTTCCACCAAGGCACCTGCAAGTTCCTGGACATTTCTGGGGGGAATGGCCCTAGCCCTCACCCTCCGATCCAACAGGTCCCAAACCTCTCAATGGGATTGAGATCCGGGCTCTTCGCTGGCCATGGCAGAACACTGACATTCCTGTCTTGCAGGAAATCGCGCACAGAATGAGCAGTATGGCTGGTGGCATTGTCATGCTGGAGGGATATTTCAGGATGAGCCTGCAGGAAGGGTGCCACATGAGGGAGGAGGATGTCTTCCCTGTAATGCATAGCATTGAGATTGCCTGCAATGACAACAAGCTCAGTCCGATGATGCTGTGACACACCGCCCTAGAACATGACAGACCCTCCACCTCCACATCAATCCTGCTCCGGAGTACAGGCCTCAGTGTAATGCTCATTCCTTCGACGATACCCTCGAATCCAACCATCACCCCTGGTGAGACAAAACCGCGACTCGTCAGGGAAAAGCACTTTTTGCCAGTCCTGTCTGGGCCAGTGATGGTGGGTTTGTGCCCATAGGCAACGTTTTTGCCAGTGATATCTGGTGAGGACCTGTCTTACAACAGGCCTACAAGCCCTCAGTCCAGCCTCTCTCAGCCTATTGCGGACAGTCTGAGCACTGATGGAGGGATTGTGTGTTCCTGGTATAACTCATGCAGTTGTTGTTGCCATCCTGTTCCTGTCCCGCAGGTGTGATGTTCGGATGTACCGATCCTGTGCAGGTGTTGTTACACGTGGTCTGCCACTGCGAGGAGGATCAGCTGTCCATCCTGTCTCCCTGTCGAGCCGTCTTAGGCATCTCACAGTACGGACATTGCAATTTATTTCCCTGGCCACATCTGCAGTCCTCATGCTCAGCATGCCTAAGGCACGTTCACACAGATGAGCAGGGACTCTGGGCATCTTTCTTTTGTTGTTGTTCAGAGTCAGCAGAAAGGCCTCTTTAGTGTCCTAAGTTTTCATAGCTGTGACCTTAATTGCCTACCCTCTATACGCTGTTAGTGTCTTAACAACCGTTCCACATGTGCATGTTCATTAATTGTTTATGGTTAATTGAACAAGCATGGGAAACAGTGTTTAAACCCTTTACAATGAGGATCTGTGAAGTTATTTGGGTTTTTACAAATTATCTTTGAAAGACAGTGTCCTGAAAAAGGGACCTTTCTATTTTTGCTGAGTTTATATACATATCTATCTCAATTACCTCATACACACATTGACTCCATACTAGAGGTCGACCGATTAATCAGAATGGCCGATTAATTGGGGCCGATGTTATGGAAATCGGTAATTTTGGACTCCAATTTAAAAAAATTAAATTCGTTTTTTTATGACTTTTTATTTAATCTTTATTTAACTAGACAAGTCCGTTAAGAACATTCTTATTTTCAATGACGTCCTAGTAACGGTGGGTTAACTGCCTTGTTCAGGGGCAGAATGACAGATTTTTACCTTGTCAGCTCAGTGATTCAATCTTGCAACCTTACGGTTAACTAGTCCAACGCTCTAACCACCTGCCTCACGAGGAGCCCGCCTGTTATGCGAATGCAGTAGAAGCCAAGGTAAGTTGCTAGCTAGCATTAAACTTAATCAATCATATTCGCTAGTTAACTACACATGGTTGATATTACTAGTTTATCTAGCGTTGCATATAATCGATGCAGTGCGCATTCGCGAAAAAGGACTGTCAATGCGCCAACGTGTACCTAACAATAAACACCAATGCCTTTCTTAAAATCAAGACACAGATGTATATATTTTTAAACCTGCATATATAGCTAAACGAAATCCAGGTTAGCAGGCAATATTAACAAGGTGAAATTGTCAGTTCTCTTGCGTTCATTGCACGCAGAGTAAGGGTATATGCAACAGTTTGGGCCGCCTGGCTCATTGCGAACTAATTTGCCAGAATTCTACGTAATTATGACATAACATTGAAAGGTTGTGCAATATAACAGGAATATTTAGACTGATGGATGCCACCTGTTAGATAAAATACAGAACCATATTTATGACCTAAGGCTCACATTTCTGTGTGTTATTATGTTATGTTTAAGTCTATGATTTGATAGAGCAGTCTGACTGAGCGATGGCAGGCTCATAAGCATTCATTCAAACAGCACTTTTGTGCATTTTGCCAGCAGCTCTGCTGTTTATGACTTCAAGCCTATCAATTCCTGAGATTAGGCTGGTGTAACATTGTGATGTGAAATGGCTAGCTAGTTACCGGGGTGTGCGCTAATAGCGTTTCAAACGTCACTCGCTCTGAGACTCGGAGTAGTTGCTTCGAGGGTGGCTGTTGTCGTTGTGTTTTCGGTTCGAGCCCAGGTAGGAGCAAGGAGAGGTACGGAAGCTATACTGTTACACTGGCAATACTAAAGTGCCTATAAGAACATCCCATAGTCAAAGGTATATGAAATACGAATGGTATATAGAGAAATTGTCCTATAATAACTACAACCTAAAACTTCTTACCTGGGAATATTGAAGACTCATGTTAAAAGGAACCACCAGCTTTCATATGTTCTCATGTTCTGAGCAAGGAACTTAAACGTTAGCTTTCTTACATGACACATATTGCATTTTTACTTTCTTCTCCAACACTTTGTTTTTGCATTTAAACCAAATTGAACATGTTTCATTATTTATTTGAGGCTAAATTGATTTTATTGATCTATTAAGTTAAAATAAGTGTTCATTCATTATTGTTGTAATTGTCATTATTACAAATACATTTTTAGAATTGTCCGATTAATCGGTATCTGCTTTTTTTGTCCTCCAATAATTGGCATCGGCGTTGAAAAATCATAATCGGTCGACCTCTACTCCGTACTGTTATCCAGTGTATAGTGCCAAGTTTTCATTTCTCATTGTGTGTTATTACTTTTCTATTTCTTTATTTTATTTCTCTACATTGGCGGGGAGGGCCCGTAAGTAAGCATTTCACTGTTAGTCTACACCTGTTGTTTTATGACGGATGTGACAAATGCATTTGATTTTATTTGTGCGTGTGAATCAGACTCACCCATACTGGAGTCAGTGTGCAGCTCTGCTCTGTATGCTGGGGGTGGGGGCTACTTCTAGCTCCTCAACAGCTCTCAGTATGGACTAGGTGAGAGCTATACAGAATCACCTGGCTCATTAAAACAACCCTCGAGCGTGTCATACTGGAATTGTTGTACTTAGCAAACCTGTGGAAGTAGTATTCCCTTTGTGTGTCAACATCTCTCCAGAGGCATTAAAAAGGCCTTGTTCTCAGGGGTCCTTGCTGGACCAGGTACAACACAGTAAACCAATGGATGAGATGTGTGAGGAGGACAGGAGGCCAGCAGTCAGTCAGTCGGTCCTGAGAGGCCTTCAGGTGCTGGCAAGGTGAATCTCTATCTATAACCAGCCATGGTTTGAGCACTGAGTAAACATGCCAGCCTCTCCATCTATTACCAAGGCTGCTGGGTCAATCATCTTTACAGCTGCTTTATGAAGAGTGACACCTCAAGGAATAAACTCTGGCTTTATTCCTCCTGTCAATTCAAATTTATCGAACCTATCTAACATTTCATACAAGAGAAACCAAACAGCCCTTGCCTTATTTTCCCCTGAAGATGAAGGCAGTGGAGTGAAACATTTGCAGCACATTCAAATTAACTGTTTTTACTGCTAAATATGAATTACTTTAAAAAAAGGAAAGTTACCTTACAGCCTTCTAAAATTGTTAAAATATATTCTTCATCAATCTACTGTACACACAATACCCCATATTGACAAAGTGGAAACAGGTTTTTGAAAATTTAGAAAATGTATTATAAAAATTAACTGAAATACCTGATTAACATAAGTATTCAGACCCTTTGCTATGGGACTTGAAATTCAGTTCAGGTGCATCCTGTTTACATTGATCATCCTTGATGTTTCTACAACTTGATTGGAGTCCATCTGTCTACAAGACAGGATTGTGTTGAGGAAGAGTTCCCAAAAGGTCTGCAGCATTGAAGGTCCCGAAGAACTCGGTGACCTCAACTTCTTCAATTGAAGAAGTTTGGAACCGCCAAGACTCTTCCCAGAGCTGGCCACCCGGCCAAACTGAGCAATCGGGGGGTAAGGGCCTTGGTCAGGGAGGTGACCGAGAACCCGATGGCCACTCTGACAGAGCTCCAGAGTTCCTCTGTGGAGATGGTTGTCCTTCTGGAAGGTGCACCCATCTCTGCAGCACTCCACCATTCAGGCCTTTATGAGTAGAGTGGCCAGACGGAAGCCACTCCTCAATAAAAGGCACATGACAGCCCACTTGGATTTTGCCAAAAGGCACCTAAAGACACTCCGACCATGAGAAACAAGATTCTCTGGTCTGATGATACTAAAATGTAACTCTTTGGCCTGAATGCCAAGCGTCACGTCTGGAGGAAACCTGACATCACTTTTGTGAAGTATGGTGGTGGTAGCATCATGCTGTGGGGATGTTTTTCAGCGGCAGGGACTGGGAGACTAGTCAGGATCGAGGCAAAGATGAACGGAGCAAAGAACAGAGAGACCCTTGACGAAAACCTGAAAAGGACCTCAGAATGGGGCAAAGAATCACCTTCCAATAAGACAAGGACCATAAGCACATAGCCAAGATAACGCAGGTGTGTCAATGTCCCTGTGCAGCAACGCTCCCCATCCAACCTGACCGAGCTTGAGACGATCTGCAGAGAATGGGAGAAACCCCCCAAATACAGGTGTGCCAAGCTTGTAGCGTCATACCCAAGAAGACTTGATACTGTTATTGCTGCCAAAATTGTTTTAACAAAGTACTGATTTAAAAGGTCTGAAAACTTGTGTAAATGTGATATTTCAGTTTAAAAAAATTCTAAACCTGATTTTCCTTTGTCATTATGGGGTATTTTGCATAGATTGAGGATAAAATGCAATGTAATACATTTTAGAATAAGGCTGTAATGTAACAAAATGTGCAAAAAATCAAAGGGTCTGAATCCTGTCCGAAGGCACATGGTCTAAACAGCAATGGAATTATTGATGACAAACATGTATCCAGGAAAGACGCTGAATATTCAAAATAATCAATGGTTGACTTAAAAAATCTGCAGCTTCTAATTTGGTTATGTTCTGAAAACCTTGTGGCAATGTAGGTTTTGCTTCATGGAAACGAGTTGGTCATAAAGTGGAGCCATAAAACATCAAGCTGCTGTTTTGGCATGGATTCAGAGACTTTCATTGTTCCACTAATGCTGTCGTGTTATAGAGCGCTCGGTTTATGTTTTCAATATAAGGTGATGAGCCGTACTAAGACCATAACTTAGTCGGAATGGATTTATTGCACGTTGACCCTTAAAAAAAGTAATTCTCAACTACCCTCGGCCTACTATTATCCATTTACTGTGTCATGTTTTTAACTCTATGTTGCCTAATCCCTATTGTCCTCTCTCAGTATGCATTGTATGGATAATTTGAGAGCAGAATTATCTAATGTCCAGTGGAATAAACCGTTTCAGGAAATGTTCCCTGAATACCCTCGTTGGTCAGATTATGAGCAGACCTCTTATTTTCTCAAATCTCCAAGGCTATATTATAGGATGTAAGTACTGAAATTGCCTCAATCTCTATAATTATACACATACAAGGTTCTATATTATTTTTCTTCCCCATCTGGCTGTTTCTGATACTCTGTTCTGTCATAAAGTATGCACAGACAGGAAAACCCTGCACAGCAGAGAACAGGTTTGTGTAAACACTCTGTGTGTCATCAGTGTAGATTACCTCTCATCCCATTTTCACCAGTGACAAATAGTGCTTATCGTGTACTGGCACATTCAACAGCAGAGCAGAGAACTCTGTCTCTAGATCCCAGGGATATGTGTTGCCTCCTGCCTCCCAATGAACTGCTACACAATCACAACTACATATTCCCATACATAGCAGCTCAGGGAATCCAATCTTTTTAAAATGTTTTATTTCAGCTTTATTTAACCAGGTAGGCAAGTTGAGAACAAGTTCTCATTTACAATTGCGACCTGGCCAAGATAAAGCAAAGCAGTTCGACACACAACAACACAGAGTTACACATGTAAAACAAACATGCAGTAGAAAAAGAAGTCTATATACGATGTGAGCAAATGAGGTGAGATAAGGGAGGTAAAGGCACAAATAAAAGGACATGGTGGCGAAGTAAATACAATATAGCAAGTAAAACACTGGAATGGTAGATTTGCAGTGGAAGAATGTGCAAAGTAAAAATAACAATGGGGTGCAAAGGGGCAAAATAAATAAATACAGTAGGGGAAGCGGTAGTTGTTTGGGCTAAATTATAGATGGGCTGTGTACAGGTGCAGTAATCTGTGAGCTGCTCTGACAGTTGGTGCTTAAAGCTAGTGAGGGAGATAAGTGTTTCCAGTTTCAGAGATTGTTGTAGTTAGTTCCAGTCATTGGCATCAGAGACCTGGAAGGAGAGGCGGCCAAAGGAAGAATTGGTTTTGGGGGTGACCAGAGAGATATACCTGCTGGAGCACGTGCTACAGGCGGGTGCTGCTATGGTGACCAGCGAGTTAAGGGGGGACTTTACTTAGCAGGGTCTTGTAGATGACCTGGAGCCAGTGGGTTTGGCGACGAGTATGAAGCGAGGGCCAGCCAACGAGAGCGTACAGGTTGCAGTTGTGGGTAGTATATGGGGCATTGGTGACAAAATGGATGGCACTGTGATAGACTGCATCCAATTTGTTGAGTAGGGTATTGGAGGCTATTTTTTAAATGACCTCGCCGAAATCGAGGATCGGTAGGATGGTCAGTTTTACGAGGGTATGTTTGGCAGCATGAGTGAAGGATGCTTTGTTGTGAAATAGGAAGCCAATTCTAGATTTAACTTTGGATTGGAGCAGTTTGATGTGAGTCTGGAAGGAGAGTTTACAGTCTAACCAGACACCTAGGTATTTGTAGTTGTCTACATATTCTAAGTCAGAACCGTCCAGAGTAGTGATGCTGGACGTGCGGGCAGGTGCAGGCAGGGATCGGTTCAAGAGCATGCATTAGGTTTACTTGTATTTAAGAGCAATTGGAGGCCACGGAAGGAGAGTTGTATGGCATTGAAGCTCGCCTAGGGGGTTGTTAACACAATGTCCGAAGAGGTGCCAGAAGTATACAGAATGGTGTCATCTGCGTAGAGGTGGATCGGAGACTCACCAGCAGCAAGAGCGACATCATTGATGTATACAGAGAAGAGAGTCGGCCCAAGAGTTGAACCCTGTGGCACCCCCATAGAGAGTGCCAGAGGCCCGCACAACAGGCCCTCCGATTTGACACACTGAACTCTATTAGAGAAGTAGTTGGTGAACCAGGCGAGGTAATCATTTGAGAAACCAAGGCTATCGAGTCTGCCGATGAGGATGTGGTGATTGACAGAGTCGAAAGCCTTGGCCAGGTCAATGAATTCGGCTGCACAGTATTGTTTCTTATCGATGGCGGTTAAGATCTCGTTTTGGACCTTGAGCGTGGCTGAGGTGCACCCATGACCAGCTCTGAAACCAGATTGCATAGCGGAGAAGGTGTGGTGGGATTTGAATTGGTCGGTAATCTGTTTAACTTGGCTTTCGAAGACCTTAGAAAGGCAGGGTAGGATAGATATAGGGTTGTAGCAGTTTGGGTCAAGAGTGCCCCTCCCCTTTGAATACGGGGATGACCGAAGCTGCTTTCCAATCTTTTGGGAATCTCAGATGACACAAAAGAGAGGTTGAACAGGCTAGTAATAGGGGTTGCAACAATTTCGGGAGATCATTTTAGAAAGAAAGGTTCCAGATTGTCTTTCCCGGCTGATTTGTAGGGGTCTAGATTTTGCAGCTCTTTCAGAACATCAGCTGACTGGATTTGGGAGAAGGAGATATGGGGAAGGCTTGGGCGAGTTGCTGTGGGGGGTACAGTGCAGTTGACTGGGGTAGGGGTAGCCAGGTGGAAAGCATGGCCAGCTGTGGAAAAATGCTTATTGAAATTCTCAATTATAGTGGATTTATCGGTGGTGACAGAGTTTCCTATCCTCAGTGCAGCGGACAGCTGGGAGGAGATGTTCTTATTCTCCGTGGACTTTAGTGTCCCATAACTTTTTTGAGTTTGTATTGCAGGAAGCTAGCCTTGGCTTTTCTAACTGCCTCTGCATATTGGTTTCTAGCTTCCCTGAAAAGTTGTGTATCACGGGGGCTGTTCGATTCTAGGGCAGAACGCCATAGGATTTTTTTGTGTTGGTTAATGGCTGTCAGGTCTGGAGAGAACCAAGGGCTATATCTGTTCCTGGTTCTAAATTTCTTGAATGGGGCATGCTTATTTAAGATGGTGAGGAAGGCATTTAAAAAAATAACCAGGCATCTTCTACTGACAGGATGAGGGCAATATCCTTCCAGGATACCCGGGCCAGGTCGATTAGAAAGGCCTGCTCGGTGAAGTGTTTCAGGGAGCATTTGACAGTGATGAGTGGAGGTCGCTTGACCGCTGACCCATTTACGGATGCAGGCAATGAGGCAGTGATCGCTGAGATCTTGGTTGAATACAGCAGAGGTGTATTTAGAGGGCAAGTTGGTTAGGATGATATCTATGAGGGTGCCCGTGATTACGGCTTTGGGGTGGTACCTGGTAGGTTCATTGATAATTTGTGTGAGATTGAGGGCAACAAGCTTAGATTGTAGGATGGCTGGGGTGTTAAGCATGTTCCAGTTTAGGTCGCCTAGCAGCACGAGCTCTGAAGATAGATGGGGTGCAATCAGTTCACATATGGTGTCCAGAGCACAGCTGGTGCAGAGGGTGGTCTATAGCAGGCGGCAACGGTGAGAGACTTGTTATTAGAGAGTTTGATTTTTAAATGTAGAAGTTCAAATTGTTTGGGTACAGACCTGGATAGTAGGTCAGAACTCTGCAGGCAATCTCTGCAGTAGATTGCAACACCGCCCCCTTTGGCCGTTCTATATTGTCTGAATGTTGGAGTTCGGGATGGAGATTTCAGAGTTTTTGGTGGTTGTCCTAAGCCATGGAGGTCTGTTTTTAGCCACCTCGTGCATTTCCCTCGGTAGATTAGTGGGGTTCCGTGTGGTAGAGGGGACCAATCCAATTGGCAAAATAGTTATAGTGACCCAAGAAAATCGGCAGTAAAACGGGTCCAGATAGGTGATTGTAGCCCAGGAGTGGCTGATGGAACTCTTCAGCTGGCTAGCTCCGGAATAATTAATATTTGCTCCGGGACCGACGTAAGCAATAGTCACTCAGATATTAGCTAGCTAGCTGCAAGATCCAGGTGTAAATGTCCAGTGATTGCTGTAGAAATCTGGGGATATGGAGAGAAAATAGGTCCGGTATGCTCTGGTCTGAGTCAGGTTGTACAAAACTGGCGATAGCTTTTCGAGCTAAAGGATAGCTGATGACCACCAACCGTGGTTAGCTGAATACTAACGTTAGCCAGTAAACTGGCTAGCTTCTGGCTAGCTTCTATTGTGGACTTCAGATTTGAGGTGAATAATATATATATTTTTTTAAATTGGTGAGGCGGGTTGCAGGAGAGTGTTTTGAAGTTGAGATTTTTAGAAAAAAATATAAAAAGATATGCGAAGAAAATATGTATAATATATACATACATACATACACGGGACACGACAAGACGAGGACAAAGGACGTCTGACTGCTATGCCATTTTGGGTTAATATTCCCCCCCGATGGACACGCATGTGTCATACGAGACCACATGAGGGGCAGAAGTTAACAGACAATGTTCATGTCACCAGTGTAGCCTACTGTGTGCACAAGTTAACAGTGGTATCGTGGAGTTGTTGCAAAGGGTGCTTTCATCCTTGTGATGGGATGTGAAAATGCCGTTGTTCAACCCACAGATCTGACCTGCCTCCCCTCTGTGGGATCAGGCTTTATTAAAGTGGCTCACAGGGGGCAGCGAGGTGACAGACATCCTTCACAGGAACTCATCCTACCTCATCCCACCTCCAACCACAAAAGGAGCAATGCTCTACGCTTTTATCTCATTTTTTCTTCCTCTTCTATCTCCCAACTTTGACTTGCCTCAGTCTCATGTGTGTGAAGAGGTGATGCAAAATGGTTGCCGCGTATCACCCAAGTGGGTGCTACACATAGGGGGTGGGATTTGGGAGTTTACCCCCTTAATATGTAAAGCACTTTGAGGACTTACTGTAGGCAGAAAAGCGCAATATAAATGCAATCAGGTATTATTTATTATTATTATTATTATTAGTATTTTCCATGTGAAAGGACCCATGAAAGTGAAGAGTCTATATTTGTGAGAAATTAAGGCATATATAAATTTTTCAACCATTTTCAATGTAAAGATTTGGAATCAGCAAAGGCTTTGATTTCTGGTCAAACCGATGGAAAAGGGGTCTTTGATAACATCTACCGGAAACGTATTAGAAATGCTTCAAAACACAACAATCCCTCCTACAACAAAGCACCCCCACAATATGATGCTGCCACCCCCGTGTTTCACAGTTGGGACGGTGTTCTTCGGCTTGCAAGCCTCGCCCTTTTTCCTCCAAACATAACAATGGTCATTATGGCCAAACAGTTCTATTTTTGTTTCATCAGACCAGAGGATATTTCTCCAAAAAGTACGATCTTCGTCCCCATGTGCAGTTGCAAACCGTAGTCTGGCAGTTTTGGAGCAGTGGCTTCTTCCTTGCTGAGCAGCCGTTCAGGTTATGTTGATATAGGACCTGTTTTACTGTGTATGTAGATACTTTGGTACCTGTTTCCTTCAGCAACTTCTCAAGGTCCTTTTATGTTGTTCTGGGATTGATTTTAAACTTTTGGCACCAAAGTACGTTCATCTCTAGGAGACCGAACGTGTCACCTTCCTGAGCGTTATGACGGCTTCGTGGCCCCATGGTGTTTCTACTAGCGTACTATTGTTTGTACAGATGAACGTGGTACCTTCAGGCGTTTGGAAATTGCTCCCAAGGTTGAATCAGACTTGTGGACGTCTACAATTTTTTTCCTGAGGTCTTGGCTGATTCATTTTGATTTTCCCATAATGTCAAGCAAAGAGGCACTAAGTTTGAAAGTAGGCCTTGATTGACTCAGGCTAATTGACATAATTTGAGTCAATTTGCATATCAGAAGCTTCTAAAGCCATGACATAATTTTCTGCAATTTTCCAAGCTGTTTAAAGGCAGGGTCAACTTAATGTATGTAAACGTCTGACCCACTGGAATTGTGATACAGTGAAATAGTCTGTCTGTAAACAATTGTTGGAAAAATTACTTGTGTCATGCACAAAGTAGATGTCCTAACCGACTTGCCAAAACGATAGTTTGTTAACAAGAAATTTGTGGAGTTGTTGAAAAACGAGTTTTAATGACTCCAACTTAAGTGTATGTAAACTTATGACTTTGACTGTATTTCTAACTTTTTGTGTACTTATTTAGGATACATCACCCTGAAGTGACATTTATATCCGTAATTATGCATTTAGTTCAGATCCGAGACCAGTGATGAAATTCCATTACTGAAATTACCAGGTGTAAATCCATTTCACTTACTGTAGTTCATTAACCAAAATTGAAAAGAAAAAAGTCTGTCATAGCTGACACCCCATTTCTTTCAGCAGTCATCATTGAATCTTTAATTCGGAGCAGATATTTATTTAAGAGTTTTTTGGAAATGTGGACACCCAAAAAACTGAGGGAGATTTGACCTAAATGCTGTTCTTCCAGTAAATGTGTTTTTGTGAAAATGTCTGTAAATGGTTAAGTTGTCCTTGTGCATAGAGTTTTATGGTTTGTGTAACTTGTTTGACATACTGTACATTTCAAGTGAAAAATCTCTCGGCGCAATTACGTTACTGTGGAATTCAATCCGACCCGCGAGGCATAAATTACTTTATATATTTTTAATGTCTTACCTCTTTAAAAAAAAAAAAAAAAAATCTCCCCAATTTCGTGGTGTCCAATTGGTAGTTAGTCTTGTCCCATTGCTGCAACTCCCGTACGGACTCAGGAGATGCGAAGGTCGAGAGCCATGCGTCCCCCGAAAAATGACCCAGCCAAGCCGCACTGCTTCTTGACACAATGCCCGCTTAACCCAGAAGCCAGCCACACCAATGTGTCGGAGGAAATACAATACACCTGGCGACCGTGTCAGCGTGCATGCACCTGACCCGCCACAGGAGTCGCTAGAGCGCGATTGGACAAGGAAATCTCGGCCTGCCTAACCCTCTCCTAACCTGGATGACGCTGGGCCAATTGTGCGCCGCCTCATGGGTCTCCCAGTCTCACACACAGCCAGCTGTGACACAGCCTGGGATTGAACCTGGGTCTGTAGTGGCGCCACTCGGGAGGCTCCCGCAAATTGATTTTAACAAACAATTGGTCCCTCAAAAATGCGTCCCTCGGTTGAATTTCGAAATCCCAATGTGGCCTCTCGAGCCAAAAAGTTTGCCCACCCCTGTCATAGACCCTTAGTAATTATGCTACATCACAGGAGAGTTTCCTGTACCGTTAAGCATGTTCTCTCAGGTGGAAGGTTTTCACACCTTTCCCTGGGTCGACCAATCACTGTGATGGAGACGGGAGCGTCTCCTCAGAGCCGCTGACACCATGTTGAACCTGAAAAAAAGATTGATTCCTGCCAAAATTCAGTCATTTGAAAACCTCCTGTTTCATTGACCCCTCACACATACCTCTGCATGTGTGAGTTACTGTGGCAGCCCACAGCGTGATTTGGTTTGAGGTCATCTGAAGGTTGTGGTCTGACCAGCGGATGGGGGTGTGATGCTAAGGCTCTTTGCCATCTCCACATGACACCTGTCAGTTCACTGGAGCATGCTCGGAGCCTAAAGTGCCCAAGGCGAGGAGAGATGGCTAACCTTTTTTTCTAGGTGGGTTAGAAAGAAACTTCCAGAGGAGTGAAGGTACCAGGGGATAGCCTGAGGGTTTGATTATGGAAATGCTAAGTACTGTACTTTTTCCTCCTAATGACCAAGGTATTCTTTGAATGTCAATGGCCCTCTTCCAGCCTCAATTTGTCGGGGCATGAACTCTACAAGGGGTCGAAAGCGTTCCACAGAGATGTTGGCCCATGTTGACTCCATTGCTTCCCATAGTTGTCAAGTTGGCTGGATGGCCTTTGGGTGGTGGACCATTCTTGATACACACAGGAAACTGTTGAGCGGTGTTTTTAGTTCTTGACACAAACCGGTGTGCCTGGCACCTACTACCATACCCTGTTCAAAGGCACTTCAATATTTTGTCTTGTCCATTCACCCTCTGAAAGGCACACACACACAATCCATGTATCAATTGTCTCAAGGCTTAAAAATCCTTCTGTCTCCTCCCCTTCACCTACACTGAATTGAAGTGGATTTAACAAGTGACATCAATATGGAAAGAGCAGGTATTCTTAATGGTTTTTATATACTCAGTGTACATTCTTTGGGTTGATTAGAATAATTTTTATTCTGTCTTGTTAGAAGAAAGATGTCTCTATCTAGACTACCTCAAAACATAATTTATGAAAATATTTGCATTTCTGTGCAGATATATTCCTGAAAAGTTAAAAACATACTGATCAAGTTGTTCACCTTGGAATTGGGAGACATCTCAGTAGATCATGCCAAAATACATTGTGTTCAGTTTTTTTGGGCTCTCTTACCCCTTTTTTACAGCGTTCATTTCAAAAACACACCGGTATACCTGCCTTCCGTGGGAGAACACCGTGATGTACTCTGATGACAGAGCCGCCGCACAGAAGTTCAGACTGAGATGATGCACAAATTGGAGCCAGTAGCACAGCGCCAGGCTGCTGGTATATAATTCAACCTCTAGTCTGTTCTCTGCAATTTGAGGCTGACAGTCTCCGTATTAGACCATGTTTCAATCAATTGTCCACTCTGAATTCAAGAACTGAAAGTGCACCGAAATTGATCACAATTGTAGTTAAGATTGGGAGGTAAATATAGCTGTGAGCTCGGATGCCACAAGATAAGAGGGTTGGAGTGCAGGCAGATCGGCACTCAGTACATTCCTGTAGTCTCATCTACAAGCTTTACTTCACACTGCAACGAGTATACAATGACATGACAGATATTGATTTGTGAATTGCTTAGCACACGGTGTGTCTGTGTGTATGAGAGTGAGTGTATGCGTGTCATTGAAATGTCCTTATCCGTTATAAGTGGAGGTTACGTATACCTGTTTGTAATGTGTATCCTTCTCTTCCTGTACATTAACAGACAGGCTTTACTACAGTGTTGTGGTCTCTCCTCTCCATGTCTCTCGGATGGCAGATGAGGCTCCGGAGAGCAAGGGGGCAACGTTCAGCCGTGCCAGTTAAAAAGGGATTGTTGGTTACCAGGTAAGTTCTGTCTGTCTGAGCTCAGGAACGTGCCAATGTCTACAAGGCTATGTGCATCCCAACCTGTCGGATCAATGTCAGACACAGAGAAACAGTAAATTAGTCACACAGTGGATACAACAGGAATATGAAATGCACTGTGAGATTTTCTTCTCTCCGTTGGCACTGTGCTGAGGCGGTTTTAGAGGCAGTTTGATTTGATTCTGGTGCCGGCAACGGCACCGGGCTTCTAATGGGTTGAAGTAGCCAGAGGTTACTCTGATGTTAAATCCATCATTGTGACAAATGTCTCCAGGACATTCCGAAGTGCAATAATGTATGCTGCATGTGTGAGATTATTTGAGATGAAGAGCTTGTTCAGTAGCCTGAGATAATGATCCAGCCAGCAGTCTCTGCCAGCCTCACAGCAGGTCACAGAAATGATGGCAGGTAGCAAGTATCAGATATGGGAGAAGCTTGTGGCGAATAGGAATATAGGTATGATTCATTCATTCTCTCTGTTGATTGTTGATGCTGAGGCGTCATGGTCTGCATTGTGTATTGAGAGTTTACCTTGTAGATTCTACACACATGATGTGTGACGCTGAGGACCAGGCCTGAAGGAGTTGTAAAAAAAAAAACCGGGTAAAATATGAATGAGTTTATCTGGCACTTGTGTTTGCAGTCAACCACTGCATGTAATTTATACAATAGAGATTTTTATGTATTCCTTTAAGTGTGGATGATATTAATGTTGGCAAATATTTTTTATATATATATATTTTTTTACCCCTTTTTCTCCCCAATTTTGTGGTATCCAATTGTTTAGTAGCGACTATCTTGTCTCATCGCTACAACTCCCGTACGGGCTCGGGAGAGACGAAGGTTGAAAGTCATGCATCCTCCAATACACAACCCAACCAAGCCGCACTGCTTCTTAACACAGCGCGCATCCAACCCGGAAGCCAGCCGTACACCAATGTGTCGCACCTCAACCTTGGTTAGCGCGCACTGCGCCCGGCCCGCCACAGGAGTCGCTGGTGCGGATTTTTCCCTACCAGCCAAACCCTCCCTAACCCAGACGACGCTAGGCCAATTGTGCGTCGCCCCACGGACCTCCCGGTTGCAGCCGGTTACAACAGAGCCTGGGCGCGAACCCAGAGTCTCTGGTGGCACAGCTGGCGCTGCAGTACAGCGCCCTTAACCACTGCGCCACCCGGGAGGCCCTAATGTTGGCAAATATTAACGCACATGGCTATACTTATATTGTGTAGTTTGCGTCATATTATTGCGCCATATTATTGCAAAGCCTATTGCCTGAAAGGTTGTATAAATGAGAGACAGAGGGAGAGAATCAACTGGTGTGACCGTTTGTATCTACAGTAAAGTACAGTTCAGTATAAGCATAACATTCTACACAAGAGCCTCACAAGTGTATGGATCTCAGTGCTTTGAAGAATGCGATGACACCGCATCTTGTCCACATCATCTGGGGAGGGGTTGGACTTATAAGAGAGGGGGGGATTACATTGTTAGCATAAGCAGATGTCTTTAAACGTTACAAGTCATCCTGGTAATCAGTGATTTACAAGACACAGCTGCTCTGTGAGGCTCACTGAGTCTCCGTGATCACAGAACAAAGGCAGTGGCTGCCATTGGAGCTTTTTTTATCTCTTTTAACATCCCGCAAAGACTCAATTGCCTCTCTTACAGAGACATATCTCCCTATTTAGCCACATCAAAGACAGAAAGCTCTGACTGAAGGTGAAGCCTGTAAATCTTGTACAGTACCCAGAGGTGCTTACTGTACGTAATATACAGGGGGGGGGGTGACAAGCTGTAGAGGATGTATAGGAGCTGTGAGTGACGCTGCCGAAGGATGGGAAGATGGTGGAGAAAGTAGACGGATGGAGTGACAGGGAGCTGATCACGGGGAGATTACTGTTCAGTCCTAACAGGGCTGTGATGATACCAGTATCGCAATAATTTTTTCCATGGCAAAAATGAAAACATGAGGCAGACCAAACTCTTTGGTCCTTTTTAAAAACCTGTTGTATGCTAAATATTGTCTGCTATAGTTTTGAAAATAAATCAATGTGACTCTGGATAACAACACAATGATGTTTGTCTCCAACATTAGGCATGTTTTCCGAGAGAAGTTAAAGCCGCATAGTTTTTTGTCCTTAATGCGATATTCGCTAGTATCGTGGCGTCGTCCTGGCGCTAGAACATATTTACTTATTTACTACTTCTCAATTCTAATCAATGTGTATTAACCCTAGATGACTGACAGGGGGTGCTGTTTTGAAGCCACTGAGCAGCCATTTTGGTGCTCTGCCATTGTAAAAATATTTTGGAGTCGATAGAAATATGAAAACATATTCCTTGAAATAATGTTTTTGTCAGAGTACTAATGTACTGTCCCCACTAAAACAAATAAGTACTTAAATACATGTAGTTTTGTCATGAAACATTTAGGGTCTGGGGTGCCAGAGTGCGCTCTGAGTGGATGTAAATTAAGAGCGTTTCGCTCTTGGAGCGTTCAGAGCACACTCTGGAGGATCTGGGTGAAAAGTAGGGTTGATCCGATCATTCTGACCTCCCAACAGCAGTCAAGCACCCAAGCTAACTGGTTAACGTAGGCTAGCTTGCTAGGTGCTTCCAGACACAAATGAAAGAACATCTCACTCTGCCCATTTTACTAGCCCTAGCCGAGCTGGTTACGTTGTTTTCATGTTATCTAGAGTGTTGGTGACTGTTACTGTGCGGCTAGCAACAATTTAAAAATGTTTTTTTTGTGAACTTTTACAGACACCGGTCATATTCAACTGGTGTTGAGCGTTTTGTAAATTCAGCAGTTTTTCTGTGTTCTGGCACACTTAGACGAGAGTTCTGAAATCAGAGTAGAAAGCCAGAGTGAATTTACAAACGCACCCTTAATTGAAATACTGTAGAATTCCATTCATTCCTATTCCTATTCCACTGCTTCTTCTGAGTACCACCAATATGGCGGCAGGTGGCTTCAAAACCCCTCATTGGCCAATACATAGCATCATTAATCCACGGTTTTTACACCGCTGGTTCTAACACATATTACTCAGGCCTAAAACTTTCTCCACTTGCAGATAGAGGATTTACCTTTTTCTGTAGGCTGAACACACAACAAGACAATGAACAGGTTTGTTCATGGGTTTTTATTACTTTCATCCCCAAACGAATCACCTCTTACAGCTCTCTCAGGAGAAAGAATTTTAAGGCCGAACTTAAGCCTGGTTCTTGTTGCCAACTGGCACAGCGCTTGAAAAGTCATCTGTTTCTCCTTGGATTTTCCTAATTTCTCTCGGGAGTAAGGCACAGTGATCTGGCTATCCAGACTCAGTCAGCCATACATTCTTAACAAGTGAATTCCATACCTGAAGGCTGCTGCTGGTGTGAAGCTCCTGCCATGGCTGTACTGTAGAGAGAAGCCCAGATTGTGTTTGCTGGAGTTGGATGCCTCAGTCAGAGGCCTCAGACCTGGCGTCTACACAGAGGGAAACACTGTGTGGTTCTGGGAGTCTGTTTGAGGGGCCGCTCTTCAAACTAGCCAACAAAGGGAGACTGACAGGTGAAGAGGTGAGCAGTTTTAAAGTTGACCTCTATGACCCCCAGTGCATTCCGGGAAGGTTTTGTTTGAACTACATAGGTTGTGTTATGAAGACAATCATTATCTTGTCTTGAGTTCTCTCTTCCTGACTGTGGTCTCTTGCCGATTGGAATGAACTGCTCAACGACTTGTGTTGCTGAATTTTTACCCAGGCTTTGTCAAACTGAATATGGCTCTATACGGCCCAGCATATGGCATTGCCGGTTCCTCTCTAATCTAATCGCTTGTAATGGCGTTTTATACCATTGTGTTTTATGTACACAGCTGTTGTTCCGTATCCCTTTGGCATGTCATCCAGCATCTGTCACTGTGCAGCCGTTTCATGCTGCTTCCTACATAGCCCTCTTTCTTTAACTCTCTGTCCTGTTATCTCTCTATCTCTCTCATGTTCTGTCTCTCATGTTCTGTCGATCTCACTTAGGACTGGGCGATTTCTATAGAATCCGTTTTACAAATTCAAATGTATGTTTTAGCACATGTTCCAAATGCCTGTATGGCAAGAATCAAGGGGTGCATTTGTTTAAGTTTTTCTGATGCTTGTCATTTTGTCTCCTTCGCTCCCTTCTGTGCGGTGTGCACAGTCTAACTTCGCACACAGACACCAAGAACCTCCCCCAGCCACTCAAATCAAATCAAAGTTTGTCACGTGTGCCCGAATACAACAGGTGTGGACCTTACAGTGAAATGCTTACTTACAGGCTCTAACCAATAGTGCAAAAAAGGTATTAGGTGAACAATAGGTAAGTAAAGAAATAAAACGACAGTAAAAAGACAGGCTATATACAGCAGCGAGGCTATAAAAGTAGCGAGGCTACATACAGACACCGGTTAGTCAGGCTGATTGAGGTAGTATGTACATGTAGATATGGTTGAAGGGACTATGCATATATGATGAATAGAGAGTAGCAGTAGCGTAAAAGATGGGTTGCCGAGTGGGACACAATGCAGATAGCCCGGTTAGCCACTGGTTGGTCGGCACAATTGAGGTAGTATGTACATGAATGTATGATTTAAAGTGACTATGCATATATGATAAACAGCAGCAGCGTAAAAAGAGGGGTTGGGGGAGGCATACAATGCAAATAGTCCGGGTAGCCATTTGATTACCTGTTCAGGAGTCTTATGGCTTGGGGGTAAAAACGGTTGAGAAGCCTTTTTGTCCTAGACTTGGCACTCCAGTACCGCTTGCCATGCGGTAGTAGAGAATATGTCTTTGACTGGGGTGGCTGGGGTCTTTGACAATTTTTAGGGCCTTCCTCTGACACCGCCTAGTGTAGAGGTCCTGGATGGCAGGCAGCTTAGCCCCAGTGATGTACTGGGCCATACGCACTACCCTCTGCCGAGCAATTGCCGTACCAGGCAGTGATACAACCAGTCAGTGATACAACCAGTCAGGATGCTCTCGATGTTGCAGCTGTAGAACCTTTTGAGGATCTCAGGACGCATGCCAAATCTTTTTAGTTTCCTAAGGGGGAATAGGCTTTGTCGTGCCCTCTTCGCGACTGTCTTGGTGTGTTTGGGCCATTCTAGTTTGGTTGATGTGGACACCAAGGAACTTGAAGCTCTCAACCTGCTCCACTACTGCCCCGTTGATGAGAATGGGGGCGTGCTCGGTCCTCTTTTTCCTGTAGTCCAAAATCATCTCCTTAGTCTTGGTTAGGTTGAGGGATAAGTTGTTATTCTGGCACCACCCGGCGAGGTCTCTGACATCCTCCCTATAGGCTGTCTCGTCGTTGTCTGTGATCAGGCCTACCACTGTTGTGTTGTCTGTAAACTTAAGGATGGTGTTGGAGTTGTGCCTGGCCATGCAGTCATGGGTGAACAGGGAGTACAGGAGGGGACTAGGCACGCACCCCTGGGGAGCTCCAGTGTTGAGGATCAGAGTGGCAGATGTATTGCTACCTACCCTCACCACCTGGGGGGAGGCCCATCAGGAAGTCCAGGATCCAGTTGCAGAGGGAGGTGTTTAGTCCCAGGATCCTTAGCTTAGTGATGAGCTTTGAGGGCACTATGGTGTTGAACACTGAGCTGTAGTCAATGAATAGCATTCTCACGTAGGTGTTCTTTTTGTCCAGGTGGGAAAGGGCAGTGTGGAGTGCAATAGAGATGGCATCATCTGTGGATCTGTTTGGGCGGTATCCAAATTGTAGTGGGTCTAAGGTTTCTGGGATAATGATATTGTGAGCCATGACCAACCTTTCATTTCATGGCTACGGACATGAGTGCTATTGGTCTGTAGTCATTTAGGCAGGTTGCCTTTGTGTTCTTGGGCACAGGGACTATGGTGGGCTGCTTGAAACATGTTGGTTTCACAGACTCAATCAGGGACATGTTGAAGATGTCAGTGAAGACCCCTGCCAGTTGGTCAGCACATGCCTGGTGCACACGTCCTGGTAATCCTTCTGGCCCCGCAGCCTTGTGTATGTTGACCTGTTTAAAGGTCTTATTCACATTGGTTACAGAGAGCGTGACCACACAGTCGTCCGGAACAGCTGATGCTCTCATGCATGCCTCAGTGTTACTTTCCTCGAAGCGAGCATAGAAGTGATTTAGCTCGTCTGGTAGGCTCATGTCACTGGGCAGCTCACGGCTGTGCTTCCCTTTGTAGTCGCAGGACATAGCAGGATTTCTTGTAAGCTTCCTGGTTAGAGTCCCAAACCTTGAATCCGGCAGCTCTACCCTTTAGCTCAGTGCGAATGTTACCTGTAATCCATAGATTCTGGTTGGAGTATGTACTAGAGGTCGACCGATTATGATTTTTCAACTCCGATACTGATACCGATTTATTGGAGGACCAAAAAAAGCCGATACCGATTAATCGGCCTATTTATTTATTTGTAATAATGACAATTGCAACAATACTGAATGAACACTTATTTTAACTTAATACATCAATCAAATCAATTTAGCATCAAATAAATAATGAAACGTTCAATTTGGTTTAAATAATGCAAAAACAAAGTGTTGGAGAAGAAAGTAAAAGTGCAATATGTGCCATGTAAGAAAGCTAACGTTTAAGTTCCTTGCTCAGAACATGAGAACATATGAAAGCTGGTGGTTCCTTTTAACATGAGTCTTCAATATTCCCAGGTAAGAAGTTTTAGGTTGTAGTTATTATAGGACTATTTCTCTCTATACTATTTGTATTTCATTAACATTTAACTATTTGATGTTCTTATAGGCACTTTATTATTGCCAGTGTAACAGTATAGCCTCCGTCCCTCTCCTCGCTCCTACCTGGGCTCGAACCAGGAACACAACGACAACAGCCACCCTCGAAGCAGCGTTACCCATGCAGAGCAAGGGGAATAACTACTCCAAGTCTCAGAGTGAGTGACGTTTGAAACGCTACTAGCGCGCACCCCGCTAACTAGCTAGCCATTTCACATCAGTTACACCAGTCTAATCTCGGGAGTTGATAGGCTTGCAGTCATAAACAGCGCTGTGCTTGCGAAGAGCTGCTGGCAAAACCCACGAAAGTGCTGTTTGAATGAATGCTTACGAGCTTGCTTCTGCCTACCACCGCTCAGTCACACTGCTCTATCAAATCATAGACTTAGTTATAACATAATAACACACAGAAATGCGAGCCGTAGGTCATTAATATGGTCGAATCCGGAAATTATCATCTCGAAAACAAGACGTTTATTCTTTCAGTGAAATACGGAACCGTTCCGTATTTTATCTAACGGGTGCCATCCGTAAGTCTAAATATTGCTGTTACATTGCACAACCTTCAATGTTATGTCATAATTATGTAAAATTCTGGCAAATTAGGGTGCCCAAACTGTTGCATATACACTGACTCTGCGTGCAATGAACGCAAGAGAAGTGACACAATTTCACCTGGTTAATATTGCCTGCTAACCTGGATTTCTTTTAGCTTAATATGCAGGTTTAAAAATATATACTTCTGTGTATTGATTTTAAGAAAGGCATTGATGTTTATGGTTAGGTACACATTTGTGCAACGATACGCACCGCATCGATTATATGCAACGCAGGACACACTAGATAATCTAGTAATATTATCAAACTAGTAATATTATCAACCATGTGTAGTTAACTAGCGATTATGATTGATTGATTAGTTAAGTTTAATGCTAGCTAGCAACTTACCTTGGCTTCTACTGCATTCACGTAACAGGCAAGTGCAATGTAATCAGGTGGTTAGAGCGTTGGACTAGTTAACTGTAAGGTTGCGAGATTGAATCCCCCTAGCTGACAAGGTAAAAATCTGTCGCCCCTGAAGAAGGCAGTTAATCCACCGTGACAAGTAGTGTTGATGGTAATGGCAGCTTTCCCATGCGCCTTCTCCGGGTCCTTACCAAGCATCCGGCTCTTTGTCATTTGTACCTGCGTCGCTTCCTCTTGCAAATAACGGGGATGTCGGCCCTGTCGGGTGTTTGGAGAATGTCTTGTGCATCCTCATTTTGTAGAAAAAAATCTTAGTCTAATCCGAGGTGAATGTTCGCTGTCCTGATATCCAGAAGCTCTCTTTTGCCGTAAGATACGGTTGCAGAAACATTATGTACAAAATAAGTTACAAATAATGCGAAAAAAAAACATAATAGCACAATTGGTTGGGCGTCCGTAAAACTGCTGCCACTTCTTCCGGCGCCATTTTAGACGAAAGATCACTTTCTCTCTGACAACAAGCAGTTTCAACTCAATATTTGCATTTGATCCAACAGAATCGGTCATATGGACACTGAAACAAATTGAAACATTATTTGACTGTAATCTTTCTAACGATACCCTTTTTTTTGTGTCAACTCCCCAAAGTTTGAACAGAGCAGACCCTAATGAAATGGGAGTATCAATTAACATGATTGTGGACAATGAATGCTCTGTCTGTTGTGCGTGGCATTGCGGTAGCAGCATTTTACCACAGACTGTTGCAATGCCTTCGGAAAGTATTCAGACCCCTTGACTTTCTCCACAGTTTGATACGTTACAGGCTTTTTCAGAAATGTATTACATCTTTTATTTTCATCAATCTACACCCAATATCCCATAATGACAAAGCAAAAACAGGTTTTTAGAAAATGTTGCTAATGTATATAAAACAAAATATCACATTCACATAAGTATTCAGACCCTTTACTCAGAACTTTGTTGAAGCACCTTTGGCAGAGATTACAACCTCTAGTATTCTTGGGTATGATGCTACAAGCTTGGCACACCTGTATTTGGGGAGTTTCTCCCATTATTCTCTGCAGATCTTCTCAACCTCTGTCAGGTTGGATGGGAGCGTTGAGGCACAGATATTTTCATGTCTCTCCAGAGATGTTCGATTGGGTTCAAGTCCGGGCTCTGGCTGGGCCACTCAAGGACATTCAGAAACTTGTCCCGAAGCCACTCCGGCGTTGTCTTGACTGTGTGCTTCGGGTCGTTGTCCTGTTGGAAGGTGAACCTTCGCCCTAGTCTGAGGTTCTGACGGCTCTGGAGCAGCTTTTCATCAATGATCTCTATGTACTTTGCTCGATCCTGGCTGCTACCACCATGCTTCACCATAGGGATGTTGTCACATTTCCTCCAGATGTGACGCTTGGCATTCAGGCTCTCTTGGTTTCATCAGTCCAGAGAATCTTGTTTCTCATGGTCTGAGAGTCTTTAGGTGCCTTTTGACAAACTCCAAGCGGGCTGTCATGTGCCTTTTACTGAGGAGTGGCCTCTGTCTGGCCACTACCATAAATACCTGATTGGTGGAGTGCTGCAGAGATGGTTGTCCCATCTCCAAAGAGGAATTCTAGAGCTTTGTAAGAGTGACCATCTACAGACAACCAGCTCTACAGACAATACCTCCAACTTCATGGCTTTTTTTTTTGCTCTGACATGCACTGTCAACTGTGGGACCTTTATATAGACAGATGTGTGCCATTCCAAATCATGTCAAACCAATTGAATTTGAAAATAAGAGAGCCGCACACTCTAGGAGCTCAGATGCAAAAATGTAATTACCAACGTTTCCCCTGATGAAGACAGCTTGGCTGTCGAAACGTTGGTAATTACATTTTTGTATCTGAGCTCCTAGAGTGTGCGGCTCTCTTTTATTTTCAAGTTTTCTACTCCGCTAGCCAGCACCTCGCCTAAATAGGTGTGCGTTTCTTTTTCTTCTAAACCAATTCAATTTGCCACAGGTGGACTCCAATCAAGTTGTAGAAACACCTCAAGGATGATCAATGGAAACCGGATGCAACCTGAGCTCAATGTTGAGTTTCATACCCATGGGGCTGAATACTTATGTAAGTAAGGTATTTCTCTTTTTTATTTTTAATAAATGTGCAACATTTCTACAAACCTGTTTTCGCTTTGTCATTATGGGGTATTGTGTGTAAATTGCTAAGGAAATAAATGTATTTAATCACTTTTAGAATAAGGCTATAAGTTAACAAAATGTGGGAAAAGTCAAGGGGTCTGAATACTTTCCGAAGGCATTATGTTAGCTGTCTAGTCTGTGTTTTTATTCATTTGCAATGAGCATAAATAGGCAAATTTTATATAAGGAATTGGCAACTTGTTCTCATTCTGAGATAAAAAAGCATCTTATCCACTTATAGGCCACTTGATTTCTACGTCTAACAAAGTGAACAAGCCATGTTGTTGAAACAGTTGGAGACGGACAGGAGGGCGTGTTCATAACAGTTCAACTGTTCTGTCTCAATCAAATAGATCCATGTTGGCTAGACCTTTTAAATATAAATATTAGCTGGCTATTCACTAGCACGTGGACTTGTGCTTGAGAGATTGTTTATGTCACCCGTGTTAATTTTCTATAATGCCTGCTACCAGAAGTTGGTCATTATTAGTAGATGTGCATGGTTCTGGTTAAATTTGTACCAAAAATGGCATTTTCATAGACATCACAGCCAGTGATTATTGTAAAAAAAACTATTTTGATGAAATCATTTAATTGTTAGTGAGTCTTATGTTTGTGGAAGGCTTATATTTAGCCTAGGTATAATTTTACAAGCCCTACATTCATTAGATTATTCCTGACTTTGAAATTAGGTGTACTGTCCATTGCCCCCCTCCACACCACTGCCGCTCTCTGTTATCATCTATGCATCGTCACTTTAATGAACTCTACCTACATGTACATACTACCTCAACTAACCGGTGCCCCCGCACATTGACTCTGTACCAGCACCCCCCCTGTATATATTATTACGTTTTACTGCTGCTCTTTAATTACTTGTTACTTTTGTCTTATTCTTACCTGTATTTTTTGAAACTGCACTGTTGGTTAGGGGCTCGTAAGTAAGAATTTTACATCTACACCTGTTCTGTTCGGCGCATGTGACAAATAAAATCAGATTTTATATAAAAAATGTTTTTATAGAAAACGTTACAAGAAATGGAGATAAGAGCCCTAATTTCTCATGTTCTGTCCATCTCTCTCCCTCTCCTCTCCCTCTCCAGAAAATCCCCATGCTACCCTATGTTATTTGGGCCCGCTGGGAAGATATGGCGCTTGATTGGTCAGTTGGATTGTTTCTCTTGAGGCCCAGTAAAACTAGTGTAACCTCATTAAAAGCCGAGAATGAACTACAAAGGAGTTGTAAACCACAGTTTACTCTTAACGAGATGCCTCTCTATGGTATAGCTGATTTGTACACCAAAGTAAGAAGCACGTATCAGAGCAGCTCCCTTTCATTAGCTGGGGAAGTAATTAAGAGGTGTTTCTTCTTCTTCTCCTTTCTACCAGTGTGGCGTTCCCTGATTTATTTATGAATTCATTCAATATTTATCTTCATAATAATATTCCCACTCTGGAGCTGCCAAATAGTGTGCACAGAAGCTTTTTTACCAACCCAGGTTCCCTGTGGGGAAAGCGGGGTGAGACAAATATTTTATTAGCCAAAGATGACAGGGAGGCGCGGAGAGATGCAGGGAATGCCCCCGTCTACAATCCGTTCATATACGCTGCAGCATCCAATCCCTGTCATACCTGCATCTCTTCACTGAAATGTACATATGCCAGCTGCTTGTCAGTCAGCTGCTCCACTGTGACTGGTTCTGTCCTTTGTGAACATGTCAGTTAGGATGACAGCTCCTTTGTTGTTGTTTATCGCCCATTATCACATCTCGCCTCTCCGAAGATCCAATTTTCCCTCAAAAGAACAGATGTGCATTTCCCTGAAAGTCCATGCTAGTCTAGAAAACACATTTCACTTAGTGCAACAACAACAAAAAAGCACCACCTTTTGACACGCTTTTCTTTTGTAAACTGAAAAACGTAACGCTGTAACTAAATTCTCCACTGTTCCGCACCTCACCGAGAGAGAGAATGAGGAGAGAGGAGCGTTTAATCTGAAAGTCCAATCTCCATTCTTATTGCCTTCCTCCGTGCTGGCCTGTGTTGCTCCACTAAACGCTGGAGTCCTCGTCTGTCTCAGGGAGGCAGATGGACCCTGACAGCTCTGACTTGTGTTCATCACAGCTCGTCACATTTCACGCATCACAGGGGATAGCCCCTTGGCAGCCTCAATCACAACTTAAGCAAATCCCCTCTGCCTGTGGCCCGGCTGCTCGGGCTGTCTGATAAAAGGGGACGGATGAAGAGATTTAAAGGCCCTATTTCTTTCTTTTTACTTGGAGATTGTGAAACCCCAAGGTCTCGCCGTAGGCGAGGAGGGGTGAAAATGGCTTGTAACGTTAGTTTATGTAGATGTGTGAGGAAAGAGATTGAAAAATACATCATGGCTTAAAGGCCTTTAAGCCTTCTATCAGAGACGTAGATGGGATATACGGGTCATTAGGAGGCACTTAAGAGCGATATTAATGAAGGTAATGGATCTGTCCATCCACCACTGCACTGCTTCCTTCTATAGCAACGATTTTGAATAAACCTTTGTGGCACGTTGACAGCCATTCAGTAAGCATTCAGGTACAGTTGAAGTCAGAAGTTTACATACACTTAGGTTCGAGTCATTAAAACTCGTTTTTCAACCACTCCACAAATTTATTGTTAACAAACTATAGTTTTGGCAAGTCCGTTAGGATATCTACTTTGTGCATGACACAAGTAATTTTCCCAACAATTGTTTACAGACAGATTATTTCACTTATAATTCACTATCACAATTCCAATGGGTCAGAAGTTCACATACATTAGGTTGACCCTGCCTTTTAACAGCTTGGAAATTTGCAGAAAATGTCATGGCTTTAGAAGTTTCTCCAATTGACACCATTTGAGTCAATTGGAGGTGTACCTGTGGATGTATTTCAAGGCCTTCAAACTTTGCTTGACATCATGGGAAAATCAAAAGAAATCAGCCAAGACCAGAGAAAAATAATTGTAGATCTCCACAAGACTGGTTCATCCTTGGGAGCAATTTCCAAACACCTGAAGATACCACGTTCATCTGTACAAACAATAGTACTCAAGTATAAACACCATGGGACCACGCAGCTGTCATGCCGCTCAGGAAGGAGATGCGTCCTGTCTCCTAGAGATGAACATACATTGGTGCAAAAAGTGCAAATCAATCCCAGAACAACAGCAAAGGACCTTGTGAAGATGCTGGGGGAAACAGGTACAAAGTATCTATATCCTCAGTAAAACGAGTCCTATATCGACATAACTTGAAAGGCCTCTCAGCAAGGAAGAGGACACTGCTCCAAAACAGCCATTAAAAAAGCCAGACTACGGTTTGCAACTGCACATGGGGACAAAGATCGTACTTTTGGAGAAATGTCCTTTGGTCTGATGAAACAAAAATAGAACTGTTTGGCCGTAATGATCATCGTTATGTTTGGAGGAAAAAGGGCGAGGCTTGCAAGCCGAAGAACACCGTCCCAACTGTGAAACATGGGGGTGGCAGCATCATATTGTGGGGGTGCTTTGTTGTAGGAGGGACTTGTGCCCTTCACAACATAGATGGCATCATGAAGAGGAAAATTATGGGGATATATTGAAGCAACATCTCAAGACATCAGTCAGGTTAAAGCTTGGTCGCAAATGGGTCTTCCAAATAGACAATGACCCCAAGCAAACTTTCAAAGTTGTGGCAAAATGGCTTGAGGACAATAAAGTCATGGTATTGGAGTGGCCATCACGAAGCCCTGACCTCAATCCTATAGAAAATTTGTGGGCAGAACTGAAAAAGCTTGTGCGAGCAAGGAGGCCTACAAACCTGACTCATTTACACCAGCTCTGTCAGGAGGAATGGGCCAACAATCACCAAGCTTGTGGAAGGCTAACTGAAACGTTTGACCCAAGTTAAAGAATTTATAGGCAATGCTACCAAATATTGAGTGTATGTAAACTTCTGACCCACTGTAGCTTTCATATGGCTGTAGCCTCCATTGCTATAGTGTCTTTTATCAGGGCAAGTGTGCGTTGTGGAAATAGAGGCCCAGAGCAGACACCCAGGTTTGAGGATGCAACAGTGAGTCAGTCTGTGGCTTCACATTCTTAAGGCCCTGTGTCTCCAGCTCCTCCCTCCTTCTCTGCAATCCTCTTCCTCCCTCATCCTGCTCCTCCATCCTCCTCTGCCTCCCTCCTCCTGATCCTACTTCTCCACCACCTCCTCCCTCATCTGCCCTCTTCCTGCTCCTCCTCCCTCGTCCCGTCCTGCTCCTCCTCCTCCAGCTCCACCACCACCTCCTTTCTCCTGCTCCTCCTCCACCTGGTCTCCTTCTCAATGGACTGATTCTCCCTCTTCTAATTGCCAGGGTGGTGAGCTTCCAGGTATGTATCAGAGAGGAGCTCACCCACACGTCTGTCCCCGGCTGCCTGGGCCGCGCTCCGCTGCCGTATCACACATTCCAATTCAAACCTGAAGATGAGAGAGACTGGATAGTGTTTCCTCCTCCCGAGCACGGCGCTGACACACACTCGTATCACACACACGCACACTGTCAGTACACTGCTAATATATCATTTTGCCTGAAACGTTGTACTCAGAAGCGTCTCAACAGAGATGGAGACCAATAGAGATACGGTGGATGAGCTTGTCATCATCCATGCTCATCAGGACTGTGTAAGTGTGCTGTTCCACATTTGTTAGAATGTTAGGGAGTGTGTTGCTTGAGAGCTCTTGCATTTTTTTGCCTATGGAGTTGAACATACCATACACTGAATGTACAAAACATTAAGAACACCTTCCGAATATTGAGTTCTGCTCCATTATTGCCCTCCGAACATCCTCAATTCATCAGAGCATGGACTCTACAAGGTTTTGAAAGTGTTCCACAGGGATGCTGGCCCATGTTGACTCCAATGCTTCTCAAAGTTGTGTCAAGTTGACTGGATGTTATTTGGGTGGTGGACCATTCTTGATACACACGGGAAACTGTTGAGTGTGAAAAACCAGGCAGTGTTGCAGTTCTTGACACAAACCAGTGCGCCTGGCACCTACCTGTTCAAAGGCACTTCAATATTTTGTCTTGCCCATTCACCCTCTGAATGGCACACATACTCAATCCATGCCTCAAGACATAAAAATCATTCCTTAAACCTGCCTCATTTCTCTTTATCTACACTGATTGAAGTGGATTTAACAAGTGACGTCAATAATGAATCATAGCTTTCACCTGGATTCACCTGGTCAGTCTTATGGAAAGAGCAGGTGTCCTTAATGTTTTGTATACTCGGTGTATGTCAACAGGTCATATGTTTTTAACTGTCAAGTTATGATGCGGGCATTATTAAGTGTGCTACAGTGGCAGTAATGTACACGGTAGCATAAACTGGAACATGCTAATACAATGTTTGTTTTTAAGTAATTATGTTGGTACACCACAGGTAGGCCAGAAGAGTATAGTGTTACAAGAAATACCATTCAATCAGGGAGTAGACTCAATCTGGGCCTGGTAAACCAGCCCCTTACTCTATAGAAACGGATTAAACTACCACATGGCTTTTTCATCTTTTTTTCTTGCATCTTTGTTGACGGGTGACTCCGTTTTCTGTGTTTTTATTGGTTTGTTATTCTATTAGTGGTTTTTTATTGTTTTTTTATTCTATTAGTTGGTGCTCGTCAGCTCATGTAATAAAACGCTGCAGCAGATATGGAAAATGGGAATATAAAAAGGCCCCCCAAAAAACATGAAGAGGGATGAACTGTCAGCAGTTTGGCTGGATTAGGATTTCTGGTTAACAAGCTAGCGTTGTGGGATGGGATTGGATTGCACTACAGCAGTGTGCTGAGACAAGCAGATCTAGGGAAGGGTTAAGATTCCTCACGGTGGCATTTTGTGATCTTTATGCAGAACTAATGACTGAAATGTCCTTGAGATTCTGCTACAAATGATAGCTAGTTCCATTTTCTCCTGTGCATCTGGAGATGCATTTTAAATGTCTCATTCTCCCCCTTCTCCACTCCCCTCTCACTGTCACACATGCACACACACCTATAGACATGCACACGTGTGGAATGGGGGAAATACAGTGCCTTGCAAAAGTATTCAGACCCCCTTTGTCACATTTTGTGTTACGAAGTGCGATTGAAATTGATTTCATGTTTTGTGAACAAAATACTCTGTCAAAGTGAATAGTGTTTTACAGATTTTATAAAAATTAAATAACTGAAATATAGTTGTTGCATAAGTATTCCGCTCCCTGTAAGAAACACCTTTTGGTATCGATTACAGCTGTGCGTCTTCTTGGTTAAATTTGGTTGTTGGATTCGCCCCAAACATAAGGCTTAGCATTTAAGCCAGAACGTGTATTCGTTTTGCCATGTTTTGTTGTTCCATACATCTAAATGTATGTGAGACACCAGACCTAGTGACCGGAGCCACCAGAACAAAACGAAATAGTGATTTTATTGTTCTATATGTCAGAGGTGCCTTGTTGCTTTCAAGATGCATGTTTTGGATTGGTCATTCAGGTCATTATTGTGGAGTCACTACAATGTTGTTGATCCATCCTCGGTTGTCTCCCATCACAGGCATCTGTAGCTGTTTTTTTAAAGTCACTAGTGACCTCATGGTAAGATCCCTGAGCAGTTTCCTGCTGACATGGTGTACCAGCTCTCCCCTCCCACAGAACAAGCGTGTGACCAGTGTCAGACTAGCCAATGGAAAAGAACCAAAACAGCCACATTAAAGTGTTTCCTCCACTTTTCCTCCTCGTTAGCGGCGTCGTCGAGCTGTTGAGTGTGTCGGCAACGCAGAAGGCCATAACCTTGAATGGATTTATTTACCTCTGCTGTTTTTCTACAGCATGCCACCGACCTGCAGCTCAGCCAGGTAAGGTAATCCTGCATGCCATTAGGAGCGTCTTGAATGTCTCTCAAATGGCTGGTGAATCCTTGTCCCAGCGCAACCTGACCAGGCTGGGCTCCCACTGCCTCCCAGGCAGCCCAGTGATGAATAGTCTTGACCTCCTCTCGTTCCGCTCCCCAATTGGTGGCGCGGCGGCCTGTCAGGGCAGCGTGGCAAGGCCATTGATTCTGCTGTAATTGAACAGCATCAACAAAGCGTCTGCAGCCACTCGGGTCATTTATTTACAGATTCTTTCATGTCCAGTTCATTTGCCCAGCTGATGGCGAGGGGTAGAGACGCTCAGCGCTCATTCTCAAACTTATAGAGAGAGAGAAGTTCTGAACAGGTTATGGTTGGTTGGTTGGCGGAGGGGGCAGTTCACCTGGATGGAGAGCCAGGTCTAACCGTGTTTGAGACCACGTTGCTTTAACGGTGCACTGACTGACGTTTGTTTAGTACTATGTACTGTATCTGGGCTGGCGTTCTACTGTTTGAGACACATGGACTGACTGTAAGAGGCAGTGAATGATTTATGTCCTGCATGTTGTTTGTGAGAGGCACACGGACCTTTGTTATTTGTGGTAGGAGTATATCAGTGTATGTGGGCGTTGCTAGCATATACCATAACAATGTATTACCATAACAATGTCTAGTGGCCTTTCATGTTGGGCATGTACTCATATATGGCTGTAAATACTTGTGCTCGTTCTTACTCTAGATATGTTGTGTGGAAATGGATCGTCCCTCTGTAATGTACAGTCGTAGCTGGTCCATTATAAAGATTAGAACTATAAATAATGTAAGTATCCTCTGACCTCTGGCCCATTATAGGTGTGTGGTATGATGTTCCATTTGCACCTTCTTATACCGCGCTATATCTGCTGCGACGATGTTATTTGCAAATTGATTGACACCAGTCCGGTGTAAATTGAGTGAGCAGCCGATGATGCTATGATGCATGTGACTGACGTTTCATTTTCAACTAGAGACGGCCCAAGTGCGCTTTTCCAACTGAGTTGCCAGGTGGCTATGCATCTTGAATCACAAGGAGCCATTCAACCAGCAGCCTTGGTTCCATGGTGCTCCTAATCCTGGGGAGTTATTGCTCAGTATTTGTTGCTGCTCGACACACAGAGAGACATTAACATGATCCCTTTGTGTGTGTGTGTCCCGCTAAAAGTCCCAAGAGTTGATAATAATGGATTGCATTAATAAACTCAGAAATGTTGATGATATTCTGCACGTTGTGGAGGAAGCAAGCCGTGGCTCACTGGCAGGGTTTAATCTTCAGGAATGATGTCGAAGCAATGAATAAAGCGATAGTACAGCCTGAGCTTTGGTCGTGTTTTTAAGACTAGATATGTGCCGTCATGGGATATTTATGGAACCCAGTCAGGGACCGGCAGCATAGTGGTTCCCTGTCACCTTTGACCTGCAGCTGTATAAACGTCATACCCCCAGGATAGATTGATGTATGGTGTCTAAACAGTTAGCGTGCCTTGGCTTGCCGGGAGGCGCTGGTGTGTGGTTGGTGAGTGTTTGTGAATAGGGCTGTGGCAGTCGTGAGCCGGTGATAGTCAAGCAAATAAATGCCGGTCTCACGGTAATTGACCGTTAATGAACAATTAGCATTTAGCATCTCCTGTCTTCCACACACAGCCCACAAGCCACTGATGCAGACCTTTTGGGACATGTATGCTTTAAAAAGTCTAAATCCATGTAATATAGCCCACACTATCACAATAAATCCATTATTTATTTTAGACCGGTCTAAAGAAACATGATATGAAGAAAATGTAGTCTCTTTCAGAGGAACAGAATAGCATACTCTGAGTTGTCCTTATGTTAGGTCCTGATCTGGCTATGCCATATGGCTGTGGGCTACACTAGTTCATTTAGCAGAAAATATTTGCTTAGAATTCCATGGCATTGTTTTATAATATTTTATAGTATAAAGAATACAATTGAACCTAGCTAAATAAAATAGAAAATATGTTTTCTCAAAGGTTTGAGGGAGTGTGCACATGTGGCTGTTCTGTGTCGAGTGGTTAACAAAGAAATAGGTACTCCTATGTACTTTGAGTTATTTATGTAACTTTAGTTGTAATACAAACATTGGGTTACATGTTAAGATTTTTAATACATTCTAAGGCTGCATGATGCGATTTAATGATTTGAAATAAGTATAATTATAATTCCCTTCTGCCGGATGCGAAGCACCTCTCACTCACTTGGCTCTCTCAGATAGCTCAATTATTATTAGACAATGCCCGTCACGTGATCGGGTCTTTCTCACAGGCTACAAGTGAAGATGGACACATCGGGAACGCAACTGCACATTTCCTTATCGAATTCCGAGGCGCATGTTGAAGATATTGGAAAACTGTCCACATTTACTTTTCGTCAGCCAACAAGATGAGTAAGCCTAACGAGCAGCAAAAGCACTAGCCTATGTCAATCTACTATTCTCCCATAGTACAAAAGTTGACCTATTCTGTGCCAGAAATAAATATTCCAAACATAGTCTGGTACAGTTGTGGGATGCGATAGATCCCAAGTGAATACATTTTAGATTACATTTGCATTGATTAGAGGGACAATGGAGTGCTGAGTACCAGGCAGTTAGAAGGTTTGGTAGGCTGCTAATGACCATCAGCAGCATCAGAGCTTGGAGAAGCCTAATTACCGTGACTAAACGGTCACGTGGAATTTGACTTCCGTCATAACTCTTGACCGCCGGTGTGCTGGTAATACGGTCACCATAACAGCCCTAGTTTTGGATGGGGGAGGCTCATAATGAGAGAGAGCTCTTCCTCCATCTGCTCTGTGGATCTGCTGTCTGCTGATGACAGGCTACCCAGCTGCCACCACACTACACACTGCTCACTCAGGGCCCCTCTCCTCTCATTGTCTTTCTTGCTTCTCTCTCCCTCTCTCTCTCTCTCTCTGACACTCTATTCCCCCGATCTCGCGTCTCTTTCTCATCTACAGTATCTTAGGCTCTTTTTCCCTTCTCCCCCCTCCCCCTATATTCCTACTCTCCCTCTCTCTGTTGTCTAGTTCTCTCTGCCAACACCCCGAGCTGATTACACCAGATATAGCAAGCAGATGGGTCAACAAGTCATTTTAACAAGGTGGGAATGTATTACTCAGGGAAAAAAAACTTGAGCGCTAATTAGTTGTTTTCCCCCCCTATTGCTCTCCGATGACACGGCCCGTGTTTATGTTGTTCACAATAAAATAATCACAAAGAGGTGGAGATCAGATTAACACAGAAGTCAGTGAGTGAATGCACCTGTGAACTCTGGTGTATCTCTCCAGAGTCAAATCAGCTGGGAAAGGGATTATTGGAGATGATATCAGAGGGAGTGCATAACAAATGCACATTAAAAGAGGTCGGGTATTTAGTTATTTAAACCTTGTGCTCCAGGATAAATTCTTGAGATGCTACGTTTTCCAGAGGTGCTCAGGGGATTGACGATGGTAAAACATTCATACGGCTGTGTGGATGGCCTAAATTGCATGGTGAGCTTGTCTTTAAAACATGCATGACGCGCCATCACAGTTTGAAGCAGTGTCTCTAGCTGTGCTGTAGGTAGGTGACTCGTCTCTGAAATATGTGACGAGCAAATGAACCCTAATTATATTGGGTGACATAAATCCAAGCATTAGGGAAAACATTTTGTCATCCTTTGCACTTGGTAATGAAATTACACTATAACGGGAGAATATAGCTTTGTTCTGTCTCTTAAGGCGCTGAGTAATTTCACCTACCACAAGTTTATTTAGCACCATGGCCAATTTAATGGCAATTCAAAATTCTAATGATTAATTGCAGCCTCAGCGGGAGGGATAAAGACGGAGGAAGAGAGGGGTGTGTGTGTGTGAGAGAGAGCGAAGCTCTGATCCACTGTCACTTATCTATGCTAGGTGTGTTCAGTGGACCTTTCTCAGTGAGCCAGCCTTTACCGCTGTCACTGTTAGTGCCGTGCCACTACCTCGGCAGAAGTTAATGAAGGAATGTTAACATGCGTTCGGTCATAGCAGAGGAGGACTCCAGCTCCCATGCCCAGTGTGTTAGAGGTCCACAATACTTTACTCTTCAAACTCTTTGCCATCCACCTCTTAGGAAAACACTGGATACGGGGTTTGTTTAACGTTAGGGGGGTGTCAAAACATTTCAGAGGGAAGGGTTGAAAATCCAATGTAACAGTGCTGAATTTTGTCATCTTACACTTTGTGGCTTGTTTGAAGCTTACATGGTAGACAATGAATTGGGCTCTTGAGGATTACTGTACGTGTAGCTGTCTGACAGTTTGAGTGAAATCTAAGCACAATACAGTCTAGCTGAGAGATCATGGAATACTCAGCCTACATCCCTCTGCTGTCTCACCACAGCACCTCAGACACAATTACCCACAAAGCACCTCTACCCGACCCCTGTTAGCTTATCCTTCAGCTTTACAGCCGGCTGGCTCACTTTTCATAACATGTACTTGTGTTCGTTGTAGCTTGCACTACTTCTACAGCACAGCAGCTGTTCAAGGGTGAGGAGATACTGATAAATAACTAATTGTGTGAAAATGAGAGAGAGAGAGGGATGGAGCACGAGAGAGAGAGGGAGGGTTTGGATCCAGGGGTACTTTTATCTGACTCCATTTGTTGCTTTTTGAACTGTCAGGCCTATGGAGGTGAAGGCAGCTGTGTAATGAGACAAACTGACAAGCAGGAGGTTCTCTTCTTGATTCTCCCTCTACCTCTGGCAGTGCAACCCTGCTGTTTCGCTCCACTCTTGACAGCAGCCCCTTTGCTGTAATGCGAAAACTGAAGCTGTGCCGTATCAAAGTGTGAGGTGGAGAGTAGGACCGTTTGTGAAGTGGCAGATTCCCCTGTCCAGGAGCGCGTGGCCCCTAGTACAGCAGGCCAGATGGGCCTCGCTCTTTCTGAGATTCATTTCGTTTCTCGTTTTTTCTTTTACAGTTTGACTCCTTTCTTCTCATCCCAAGACAGTTGTGTGAACTGAAATCAGCCTTCTAAGACATGCTCTGAGAGAACATCAATCCTGTGCAGGCAGCGCACTGACAGAACCTCAGAATGAACAGAAGAAACGAGCGTCTTACAGATTGCCAGGCCGACAGATTCATGAGCATTCAGTGGAGGAATGTTTTTTTTCTCTCCTCCTGGTATTGCCTACGTTCTTATAGTTAATGCAATGTCAGATTCTCACTAAATCCTGTGTCCTGCATTGCCTTAGTTGGTTAATGACCGCAGCACAGATTACTCAATTCAGCTGATGGCTGTATTGAATATTCAAATCCCAGTGCGACTGTTTTTCATAATAATGATATGAAATACTATACCCTGTTGCCTATGTCTGTGGTCTGTGATTGTCCTTGACCTTTTGGTTTGTGCTTCGTGTGGCTCAATTTACCTGTTGACAACCATATCTCGTCTCATACCATCACCACCTATTTCCGGGAACACAAATTTGGTTGATGTTTTTAAAAGCTGGATCTGCTTGTTTTTTTTTTTTTAACGTATTAATTTTCAATAACATGGCAAATGTATGGACCCAATGGACTGATGGTCCCACTGTAAATCTATAGCCAGGAAGAAGAGTTCTCAATCTAGAACCATTATCATGCCTGTTAAAGCAATATAGTGACGGAAATGACATGAGTAATTGGATGTTAAATATTTGACACGGGAGAAGGCACTCGTTTGGAATGGGAATAATATTTATCGGATCACACCCTCTTTGCAGGATAAGCCTTTTTCGAACATTTTCAAGATGAACGTTACCCTTTCCTGTAAGAGCACAATATGTGAGAGGCGTTATAGGCAGTCCTATCCAGGCCTGTTTGATGAAGTGCAGTGGTTTTTAGCATATTTGAAACAATAAATAGTTGTCATGGTGAGCATGCCAGGTATTGATTTTGTGTGTGTGTGTGGGGTATTGATCGTTCCCGGGCTGTACAGATGGAGGGCCGCATACCTAATGGAAATGGTTGCGCTTCGCGGCTGAAATGAATCAAACCCCTGAAAAGGCCAAGCTGGAAAAGTAGACTCTCCTTAATGGAGGCTTGGTAAATGTATTGATATGTTTATTTCCCCCCCCCCCATATGCTCTCTGTCATGCAGTTTAGTAAAGGCCTATCAATGCATTAATGCTGCTGGGTACACTAATTTGTAATAACAGAGGGAGAGATACTGGAATGTGTTTAGAGAGCTGTTATTTGCTTGTTCTTCTATAGTCAGGATATGTCTATTTTTTTACAATACAAGTTATTATATTGTCATAACTTTTTGGAGGAATGTATAGATTTTCCTGTGAAACACAAATGTTTACCTTCTCTTGAATGTTTACTCCATTATAACATTTTTTAAATTTGTACTGAATGCCTGTTCTCACCGGAAGGACATGAAATATTGAATATGAGTGATTTTGAAAAGGGTCTGTTCAAGGCGTTAGCATTTTTCTCCTTTGTTATAGACAGGAAAGAGGACTTGCAGGGTTGTTGTGATCCATAAAATAAAAAATATGAAACCCTTTGCGGGAGAAAGTGGCTGGTTTGTCACAGTTCAAGGTGGAAGTCATTAGAGACTAAAGAGCCATTCATCTGCAGCCAGGTAACCTCTGACCTCTCCATTACTCTCCTGCTCCTCCCACCAACTTCTCCCCTTGTTGATTCTGTGATGAAACGGTCTCGCCTACTGACTGGACGTCTCGTCCTTTGTCTTGTCTGTGCTCCTACCGGAGAGACCAACTCACTCTCAGCCTCTCTTTCACAACCCCAGGCAGCACCGTGGATAATGCTTCTGTCAAAGACGGAGAGAGTCATGACATGTTGATCACGGTGGATGACTTCACATTAGCTGTGTGCTACTTTTACAGATGTATTATATTTGTGTCAGCGTGATGAGTGTTGTCAAGGATAAGAGGCAGACGGGAGGCCTGGTGGACTGTGATCTGTGAAAAGAGATTGCCTCTCAACTTATAAAAGTGAGATCTTATAATCAAGATCTGAGGTGTATTACAGTACTAGAGAAGATTACATAGGCTCAGATCTCAAGAAGGAGACAGGCCCAAGATGAACATCCGAGTAGTAGCCATAACTTAGCATCTAAAGAAAATATTTTCAAACCGACACGGTCACTAGATTTATACTGCAATGTATTGGATGCAAACACAACAAACTGTCTATTCCAGTATAGAAGTGAGTATGATTTACTATCTTGCAAAAACCCACATTGTTTTATGTTTTGCTAATTGAGCTGCTTGCTGAATGAATCTTTGCATTCACTACAGCCACTGGTCCCATTTGTTGCACTAAATACCTCCTCTCCTCTAAACAATCTAAATGAGGGGGTAATTGCCTGATGTAGATTTCTCTAGGCTGAAGAGTATAACAGGAAATCAATGCGTGGGACTGTTAGTTAGCAGATATCAATGGGAAAGTCATTATGTGAACGTGGCGATACATGGCCGGTGTTCAGTATTCATGAGGCTCTGATAGCAACACATATCAGGACATGGGAGGCCTGTCCCCTCAGCAGTCTACTGTATGGCTTGGTGTGGACGCACTGATCGTTGGACACTCCTAGCAGAGAGACTAGGAGAGGAGAAAGTTTGGGGCTCGGAGCAGATTTTCCTCTTGCAAAGTTGTTTCTCTACATTTTTCTTTATTTGAGGCAGCAAGTTTCACAGTCTTCGTCAAGGTCTTTGGGTTGTCAATATGTCATGATTCTATAGCCAAAAGGTTTGAAATATTTTGTGCATGGAGTGCATTTTCTACACCTAGCTAGACTTTGCTAGAATGTAAATGGACTAGAACTTGCATTTCAAACAGTAAGTTTCTGTCTCGATAGCACCTCCACCCAGAAGTCCATATAAGGCAAAATCAGCTTGTGTTATATCCAAGGACTCCAAATCTTTGGTTCACTATTGGTCCTGACAGGCAATAGTTCAGGGAAAGCCGAAATGTCCCAACAAACTGACCTTAGACTAACCTTTTAGAATCTCAGGTTACTGGAGAGACCGCTTCAGCTACTTCCTTATTTCTGTATTATGCTTAGACTACCAGACCCATCCGACTTCATCTGTTTTGAAATGATCTGTGATGTATGTAGGTTAATTCCCCATGTTGCTCATCGGTTAGAGGAAAGATTCACCCATTTTGAAAGTTTTTTTCTATTGTTTTTTTGCGCATGTTATGTTTCATGTTATCACGTGCATCTGAGCTATTCACCAGAAATGCAGCCGTTATAACACGTTTTTGCATCATTCCTTTGTCAATAAAGTATGAGAGTCATTCTGGATCAGCTGATGCATACATTTCTCCCTTACATCAGCCATGTATCTCCTTTACTTAATCACTAGCTTCACACCGTGTTTTATTTTTATGTAGTATAATAGGTAGTTTTATGTTTCTTAAGTTTTAATTTCCTTTTTGGAGTTCAGGAAATAAGAAGTATGGAGATTTCACTGAACGTTGAGTGACGTTATGTGGAGGTCTCCTCTTTCTTTATGAACCACAGTATCTCTGTCTTCCCCCACCAGGTTTTATCTTACAAAGCTGGCTTAACAGGCTGAGGGAAGCATCTGCAGACATATTTAGTGCTGGCAATTAGTCGTACATACCCACAATCCTCTTCTCGGAGATGGCCTTGCAGATATGACTGTTACCATGATGGAACATTGAGACCCTTCCAATAGCTGAGACGCCTTGGTTTGTGGGAATAAACACCTATTTGGAGTTGGCGTCGTCAGGCTTGCCAATGTAAAGGTTTATCTGAAACGTAGTTGCCAGCAACAGCTTTGTAGCTCAAAGAAGTAGCTTTCAGAATCTTTCTTTGAAAAATCACCTGTGTATCAACTGAGGAGCAAAACTCTTAGGATTAGAGACTTTATCTGTACAATTGCTTGCCTCCTTTGCAGTTGTTGACTGTTGTACCAGTGTGAGTGTATTAGTAGGATTAGGAGTAGGATTCAAGCAGGGGGCTCATCCACCTCAGAGTAAGTGCTCGCTCTGTGCGGTCAGTGGCATTACTTCATTTTAAGCTTTTAAGTACCTGCCACTCCATTAACGTTTAATTGGGGCGACTCTTCGCAAGCGCCTAACTTACCCCTCGTCCTCCACTTCCTCTACATCCCCCAATCAATTCACCAGGGGAGGGAAGCGGTGAGAAAACAGACCCCCCCCCTCTTCCCAGGTTACCCTGCCATCTGTGAGCTGTTCTCTTGACTGACGGGCATAGCTGCCATCTTGAACAGTGGCGAGCAGCGACAGGAGGAGGAGGGGGAAGTGTGAAGAACGGCGAGCTGTGATCTCTGCTTATTAATGTAGCGGCGGTGGTGTAAGACCACTTCACAAGCACGCCATCCGTCCATTACTCTGCCATGGGAGCCAGCTGATTTAACAAGTGTTTAGCAGACCCATCCAGAGCATTAATTAGCTGCACTGTACAGGTTGGGCATGGGCTGATATGTCGTGTCGGACACTCCAACCATCAAACTGAGCTGCGTGTCGGCTCGATCTGTCTCTGTAGAGGGTGCAGCCCAAGCGCAGGCCTGGGCCTATGTTTTGACAGTATTGCTCTGTTTGGAGGGAAAGGATGGGAGGAGAACAGGATGAGGGGCGAGGGAGCTGCCTGTCCTTGTTTAGAGCCAGCCCTGTAACGGCGTTCGTCTGTTGAAGGAGAGTCGGACCGAAATGCAGCGTGGTGGTTACTCATGTTCTTTAATGAAAAAATAGCGATACATGAAATAACTAAATAAATACAAAAACAACAAACGAAACGTGAAAACCTATCTGGTGAACACTACACAGAGACAGGAACAATCACCCACAAAATACACAGTGAAACCCAGGCTACCTAAATATGGTTCCCAATCAGAGACAACGAGAATCACCTGACTCTGATTGAGAACCGCCTCAGGCAGCCAAGCCTATGCTAGACACACCCCTAATCAGCCACAATCCCAATGCCTACAAAAACCCCAATACGACAACACAATAAACCCATGTCACACCCTGGCCTGAACAAATAATTAAAGAAAACACAAAATACTAAGACCAAGGCGTGACAGAACCCCCCCAAGGTGCGGACTCCTGGACGCACCTCAAAACCATAGGGAGGGTCCGGGTGGGCGTCTGTCCATGGTGGCGGCTCCGGCTCAGGACGTGGAGCCCACTCCATAAATGTCTTAGTTCCTCCCCCTTGCGTCCTGGGATAGTCCACCCTCGCCGCCGACCATGAACCTCGTAGTCCTCACCCAGAACCCCACTGGACTGAGGGGGGCAGCTCGGGACTGAGGGGCAGCTCGGGACTGAGGGGCAGCTCGGGACTGAGGGGCAGCTCGGGACTGAGGGGAAGCCCGGGACTGAGGGGAAGCTCAGGCAGGTAGTTGGCTCCGGCAGATCCTGGCTGGCTGGCGGATCTGGAAGAGTCTGGTTGACTGGCGGATCTGGAAGAGTCTGGTTGACTGGCGGATCTGGAAGAGTCTGGTTGACTGGCGGATCTGGAAGAGTCTGGTTGACTGGCGGATCTGGAAGAGTCTGGTTGACTGGCGGATCTGGAAGAGTCTGGTTGACTGGCGGATCTGGAAGAGTCTGGTTGACTGGCGGATCTGGAAGAGTCTGGTTGACTGGCGGATCTGGAAGAGTCTGGTTGACTGGCGGATCTGGAAGAGTCTGGTTGACTGGCGGATCTGGAAGAGTCTGGTTGACTGGCGGATCTGGAAGAGTCTGGTTGACTGGCGGATCTGGAAGAGTCTGGTTGACTGGCGGATCTGGAAGAGTCTGGTTGACTGGCGGATCTGGAAGAGTCTGGTTGACTGGCGGATCTGGAAGAGTCTGGTTGACTGGCGGATCTGGAAGAGTCTGGTTGACTGGCGGATCTGGAAGAGTCTGGTTGACTGGCGGATCTGGAAGAGTCTGGTTGACTGGCGGATCTGGAAGAGTCTGGTTGACTGGCGGATCTGGAAGAGTCTGGTTGACTGGCGGATCTGGAAGAGTCTGGTTGACTGGCGGATCTGGAAGAGTCTGGTTGACTGGCGGATCTAGCTGCTCTGGCTGCTCCATGCAGACTGGCAGCTCTGGCTGCTCCATGCAAACTGGCAGCTCTGGCTGCTCCATGCAAACTGGCAGCTCTGGCTGCTCCATGTAGACTGGCAGCTTTGTGCAGACTGACAGCTCTGGCTGCTCCATGCAAACTGGCAGCTCTGGCTGCTCCATGCAAACTGGCAGCTCTGGCTGCTCCATGCAGACTGGCAGTTCTGGCTGCTCCATGTAGACTGGCAGCTTTGTGCAGACTGACAGCTCTGGCTGCTCCATGCAAACTGGCAGCTCTGGCTGCTCCATGCAAACTGGCAGCTCTGGCTGCTCCATGTAGACTGGCAGCTTTGTGCAGACTGACAGCTCTGGCTGCTCCATGCAGACTGGCAGCTCTGGCTGCGTTGAACAGGCAGGAGGCTCCGGCAGCGCTGTAGAGGAGGAAGGCTCTGGAAGCGCTGAACAGGCGGGAGACTCCGACAGCGCAGGAGAGGAGGAAAACGCTGGCTGCGCTGAACAGGCGGGAGGCTCCGACAGCGCTAGAGAGAAGGATGGCTCTGGCTGTGCTGAACAGGCGGGAGGCTCCGGCAGCGCTAGAGGGAAGGAAGGCTCTGGCTGTGCTGAACAGGCGAGGCGCACTGAAGGCCTGGTGCGTGGTGCTGGAACTGGTGGTACTGGATCGAGAACACGCACAGGAAGCCTGGTACGGAGAGCTGCTACCGGAGGACTGGTGTGTGGAGGTGGCTCTGGATAGACCGGACCGTGCAGGCGCACTGGAGCTCTTGAGCACCGAGCCTGCCCAACCTTACTTGGCTCGATGCCCACTCTAGCCCGGCTAATACGAAGAGCTGGTATGTACCGTACCGGGCTATGCATCCGCACTGGAGACACCGTGCGCTCCATAGCATAACACGGTGCCTGCCCGGTCTCTCCAGCCCCCCGGTAAGCACAGGGAGTTTGCGCAGGTCTCCTACCTGGCATCGCCATACTCCCTGTGAGCCACCCTCCAATACATTTTTGGAGGTGACTCTCAGGCTTCCATCCGCGTCGCCGTGCTGCCTCTTCATACCAGCGCCTCTCCGCTCTCGCCGCCTCCAGTTCTTCTTTGGGGCGTCGATATTCACCAGGCTGTGCCCATGGTCCTTTTCCGTCCAATATCTCTTCCCAAGTCCAGAAGTCCTTTGATCGCTGCTCCTCACGATTAACAGGGAGAGTTGGCTCAGGTCTGACTCCTGACTCTGCCACTCTCTCCCTGAGCCCCCCAATACATTTTTGGGGCTGCTTTTCGGGTTTCTTTCTGCGCCGCCGTGTCTTTCTCTTCGACTCCATTCTCCTATAGCCCTCTTCGCACTGCTCCAGCGAATCCCAGGCGGGCTCCGGCACTCTCTCTGGGTCGACCGCCCACCTGTCTATTTCCTCCCAAGTCGTATATTCCATACTCCTGCTGTCCATAACGTCATCCCATGTCCATTCCTCCTTTCGCTGCTCCTGCTGTCGCTGCCTGTTACCACGCCGCTCGGTCCGGGTGTGGTGGGTGATTCTGTAACGGCGTTCGTCTGTTGAAGGAGAGTCGGACCGAAATGCAGCGTGGTGGTTACTCATGTTCTTTAATGAAAAAATAGCGATACATGAAATAACTAAATAAATACAAAAACAACAAACGAAACGTGAAAACCTATCTGGTGAACACTACACAGAGACAGGAACAATCACCCACAAAATACACAGTGAAACCCAGGCTACCTAAATATGGTTCCCAATCAGAGACAACGAGAATCACCTGACTCTGATTGAGAACCGCCTCAGGCAGCCAAGCCTATGCTAGACACACCCCTAATCAGCCACAATCCCAATGCCTACAAAAACCCCAATACGACAACACAATAAACCCATGTCACACCCTGGCCTGAACAAATAATTAAAGAAAACACAAAATACTAAGACCAAGGCGTGACAAGCCATCCTGGCAGCAAAGGTGTTCAGGATTATAGAGGCTCGCCCCTCGCGCACACACCGCCTGCTGCACTCACCCAACCTCACCCCGTTTTGTGTGTGCGTGTCCTTGCTCCTTACATGCACAAACTGAATCATTTCAGTAATGACAATGTCCTTATAAGGGTGGTAATGCCTGTCTGAGTCGGATCTAACCTGGTATTCTAATCTAACCTCATGAATTAATGACCCCACATTAGTACTACAACCGTACAAAAACCGCATGATGGTTCCCGTAATTTGTTTACCCATATTAGCCTGTTTGTTGTGTATTGTGGTTGGTATTGTCTTGCTTTGAGAAAGCTTTTCTGCTTGCCAGTTCACCCAAGCTTGGGGTTTCTCTCTCCATAATTTCCCACTAGTTCCTGGCATGGACATGGGTCGACGTTGCCAATGGGAAGAGTTACGAAACGATCCTCCAAATTCAGACTTTCGGTTCAGTATCTGCTCTTGTACAAACCCCAGAGCTTTGCCTTTGAGCACCACACCACACTGTTGATTGTGAGGGTACCATTGATTGTGAGGGCACTATGGCAGTGCTCAGAATGTCTGGACACTGAGATGGAAGACACGCCTGTGTGTGTGTGTGTGTGTGTGTGTGCAGCATTGCTTGTGTGTGTGCTTGAGTCTTGTGTCAGCACTCAGCAGTGTGTGCCAACGCACATCGTGATGCCAGGCCTGAGACTTGGTGGGTGAGGGGAATGCTGGGCAGCACACACACACACTCTCCATGGGAGCCTGACAGTGGGACAGTGCTCACCTGGCACCAAGACAAACCGGCAACAAAGGGACAGACCCATAACCACAGTCATTGACAATATGCTGCCATTAGAGGTTTTCAACTGCACTCAGATGTAAACATGGCTTGGACGGGACCTGAGTTTCGTTGTCTGTTTTAAAGGCAGGGGATTTCACTGCCACAAATTGCAATGGCAGCAAGGCAACATAAGCATTATTGGGATGTTAAGCTGAACATTGTTCTATTTTCAAAACCGCCCCTGCCCAAAAAACGAATCAAAAGAAGGGACTTAAATAGAGAACTTGGCCCATTTTTGTGAGCAAAGCAGTGTGGATCTTGTTCAATATTACATGAAGACTCACTGCTCCCTGACAGCCCAGGGCCAGCCGAGCTACACTATCGGTAATTCTTAAGTGTCTGCCCTCCATAATTCACACTTTGCCTCAGATAACTTCAGTTTTGGTGACGCCTCTATCAGTGGGTGATGGGAATCCCGCTGAACCCCGGTGATAATGGCACTCGCTTCTCTAATGAACCAGTTGAGAGAAGTCCAAGGGCAGACTACAGGCGGGGTTGTGATGGATTAGACGTCCTGTGCTAAGTGGAGGCAGCTTTCTCCCCTGCTCTCTCTCAATCTCCCCAGCTGGCTGCTAGCTGCTGCCCTGATAAGGACTGGTACCTTGTATCATCGGCGACGCCCAGAGGCTGGCATCAGGGGAAATCCAGGGTGAGCTGTTTTTCATCCCTGACAAATGGCAGACTTTGACATTTGACTATTTTTCTTCCTCTGCCACCCTCTTAACTCTTCCGACTGCTATACTGCAGAAAATTCATCATTAGGCAAAGCTAAGCAGTACTTGCCCGGTTTGTCCACCTGTGGTACAAATAAAGGAAACATTTTGAATCTGTGATTGTGATGTAATTGTTTCGATTAGAACCTACAGGGGCAATCTAGACTAGAAGGTGGTCTTGCACTACCACAAACACAGTTCATATATAAAGACACTGTATTCATTGTATCATGCTGCTGTAATCAACCCTTTGAGTTTGTGGTCTGAAAATTTCCATCAGAGAATATGATTAACAACAGAGGTGAAAGATCACTGTTGACCCTTTTTTATGTCATTGAAAAAGTAAGCCGCTGAGGCACTTTGCCTCCTGACATCCCCTACTCTGATTTACAGATAAAACAATTACGGTGGACCATATAATGTTATGTCCACTGCAACTAAAATGGCATCATGAAGTGCTTTAATGTTTTCTACGTGTTTGTCTTCAGAGATTATATAATTTGTTCCTATGTAACTCTTTATCCCAGTGAACCACCCCTCATCCCAATGTATTTAAATGGAGAACCTCAGTCCACTGAAACATGTACTACTATGCTCGGCAACCGGTTATTAGGTTTGTTCTCATTCTAAATGTCATCAAACCAAACCTGTGTCTTGTGAGGTGGGTCGTCGCTGGGCTCTACCGTTGGAGCAGAGAGCGGAGTCGCTGTTGATGTCGTGGAGTTGCTCCCAAATGTGTTACAGACAGCCAGTCCATCTGATGAGATTGGGGGGGTCGAGGCGCAGAGACACTCAGCGTCGTGTCACAGTGTCTCTCTTCCCCTCAACAGCTGGTGCCACTAATGTATTGAGTGTGGCTTTTCCCTCGCTCGGGGTTCCACGAGAGGCTTTATCATTTTTATGGGCTTATAAAATACGCAGGACAGCCGCAAGTCTCTTTTAGGGCTGCGTAATACCATGAAATATGATGCTCATAGGACCTGACGTTTGGGGGCAGCAGCCGGGCTTTATCTGACTATGGGTGACCGTAGAGAAAGCCTCTTTTTAAAAATCACTCCTTGATGTATTCCTGTCAACACAACTGATTGTTGGCAGTGGAAGATGCTCTAAGAAGAAGAGCTTTACACATGTTGGGACTGCCATTTCTCCATCTATGGAGGGACAAATGGCTTGATTACACACATACTGTTGGTTGTCAGGACATTTTTCGGAATACAGTAGTGTTTTTAAAATGCTGTAAGTTGTCAGATGTATGGCATCGAAACTGAAAATCAACATTTAGAAGAGGTATGCAATGCTTACACTAAAACATTGTAAAAAAAAAACAGATTGGGAACAAAGAACTGTACTCGTTAGCCACTACGAAGCGTACAGTACTTATCCTATGCCAGTAGACAGCAGTGAGTACATTGCAGTGCATGCATTTGCCTATGGTCAGAGGAGTGCTGGGCTGCTGTGTACCACTGTGCTCACTAAGAAAGGCAGTCTGTCATCCAGTGCGGGCCGGATGCTAAGTGGCATGTGAAATAGAGTGTAAAACTCCAGTGCCTTGTAAAGACCCCTTTCATTGTGGGTGAGAGATGCATGTTCAGCCGACCAGAGTCCAGTCCTTTTAAGGCCAAGCTACACCGTGCCCTCAAGGCATCTTGAGGGCACGGTGTAGCGATGGCATCGTAAAATGTTTTTAATTATGTTTTTGTTGAGTTAAAGACCTGAAGCCAATTGGACACCTGTTACCAGGCCTCGAATTTCCCGGGCACCATCGGCCGTCAATGCCCCCTTGTGTGACCTTAATGCTGCCTACAAAAACCATGTCTTGCGGCCAAAGTGTCCGTTGTGCCCTTGGGCTGAATATAATAATTATAATTAACTTATCCCAGCTGCCAATCGCCATCCTCCCAAGCATCTCTCTCACGTGGCTCTATAAGATATCTATGCCAGTCACGTGATCTGGTCCTTCTCAGATGCATATCAGCTCCAAAGTAGGCTACAAGTGAAGACAGACACATCTGGGATGAATTGAAGACGTTAGAACACATTTACTTTTCGTCAGCCAACAAGATAAGTAACGAACGGCAAAACCACTAGCTAATGTCAATCTACTATCCCCCATAGTACAAAAGCAAACCAAAAAAATGATTCCAAACATACTCTGGGCCTGTTCTGGGACTTGATAGATTCCAAATTTATACAACCACTGTACATAAAATATATATATTTTTTAAAAGCAATGAGCCTGATGCAACAGATCAGAACCTTTTTTAAGCTTTAAATGTTAAACTATAAGGCTATTTTTTTCACATTATAAGCGCAGAAATGCGCACACAGGAGTAGGCTATAAGTGTGATTGTTCCAAAATGCAATTAGCGGGAACAGTTCACCGCAAATGCGAGCGTTTTCATGTGACAGGGATTAAATTATACTTCAATGTAGAAAGAGGGAATATCTGAAGGCGCATCAACTAGCATGGGTTGTTAATATAACTACGATTGTGTCTTTGGCTGCTGGACAATGAAAGAAAGTCGAACATAGGAGAAATACTGGTTTCAATGACACATGAGAAAGTGTTTAAAATAATCCCCTTAATATATCTGTGGTCGAAACACTGTAAAACATGCCTCCATAAAATGACAAAAAAGCGTCCAGGTTTTAAACAATTACGTTTATGGTTAAATAGTTTCAAAATGTAGACCACTTCCACTCAAGGTGGGAGATGTTGCGGTGCTCAACAGGCGCTTCTCTCCTATCTGAACAAACAGTCCCTCAAGTATGTCGACAGAATCAAGCCTTCATTAATAATGATCCTATATTATATTGGTCTAAACATGACTGGTGTTAAGCCTATACAGTGCATTCGGAAAGTATTCAGACCCCTTGACTTTTTCCACATTTTGTTACGTTACAGCCTTATTCTAAAATGGATCAAATAGTTGTTTCCCTCATCTACACACAATACCCCATATGACAAAGCGAAAATAGGTTTTTAGACATTTTTACAAATATAAAAACCTGAAATATACATTTACATAAACATTCAGACCCTTTACTCAGTGATTACAACCTCTAGTCTTCTTGGGTATGACGCTACAAGCTTGGCACACCTGTATTTGGTGAGTTTTCTCCATTATTTTCTGCAGATCCTCTCAAGCTCTGTCAGGTTGGATGGGGTGCGTCGCTGCACTGCTATTTTTAGTTATCTACAGAGATGTTCGATCAGGTTCAAGTCCGGGCTCTGTCTGGGCCACTCAAGGACATTCAGAGACTTGTCTCGAAGCCACTCCTGCATTGTCTTGACTGTGCTTAGGGTCGTTGTCCTGTTGGAAGGTGAACCTTCACCCCAGTCTGAGGTCCTGAGTGCTCTGGAGCAGGTTTCCATCAAGGATCCCTCTGCAATTTGATCTGTTCATCTTTCCCTCTATCCTGACTAGTCTCTCAGTCCCTGTCTCTAAAAAAACATCCCCACAGCATGGTGCTGACACCACCATGCTTCACCATAGGGATGGTGCAAGGTACTCTCCAAACATGACGCCTGGCTTTCAGGTCAAAGAGTTCAATATTGGTTTCATCAGACCAGAGAATCTTGTTTCTCATGGTCTGAGAGTCATTTAGGTGACTTTTGGCAAACTCCAAGTGGGCTTTCATGTGCCTTTTACTGAGGAGTGGCTTCTGTCTGGCCACTCTACCAAAAAGGCCTGATTGGTGGAGTGCTGCAGAGATGTTTGTCCTCTGGAGCTGACCATCAGGTACTTGGTCACCTCCCTGACCAAGGTCCTTCTCACTGATTGCTCAGTTTGGCCTGGCGGGTCAGCTCTTATAAAGAATCTTGGTTCCAAGCTTCTTCCATTTAAGAATGATGGAGGCCACTGTGTTCCTGGGGAACTTCAATGCTGTTTAATTCTTTGGTACCTTTCCCCAGATCTGTGCCCCAACACAATCCTGTCTCTGAGCTCTACTGACAAATCCTTCAACCTCACGCCCCAGTTTTTGCTCTGACATGCTCTGTCAACTGTGGGACCTTTATATAGACAGGTGTGCCTTTCCAAATCAATCAATTTCAAATGTATTTATAAAGCCCTTCTTACATCAGCTGATGTCACAAAGTGCTTTACAGCAACCCAGCCTAAAACCCCAAACAGCAAGCAATGCAGGTGTAGAATCAGGGTGGCTAGGAAAAACTCCCTAGAAAGGCCAGAACCTAGGAAGAAACCTAGAGAGGAATCGGGCTATGAGGGGTGGCCAGTCCTCTTCTGGCTGTGGCGGGTGGAGATTAAAACAGAACATGGCCAAGATGTTCAAATGTTCATAGATGACCAGCATGGTCAAATAATAATATTCAGTGGTTGTCGAGGTTGCAACATGGCAACACCTCAGGAGTAAATGTCAGTTGGCTTTTCATAGTCGATCATTCAAATCATGTCCAATCAATTTAATCTACCACAGGTGGACTCCAATCAACTTGTAGAAACATCTCACGGATGATCAATGGAAACAGGATGTACCTGAGCTCAATTTCAAGTCTCATAGCAAAGGGTCTGAATACTTATGTAAATGAGTTATTTCTGGGGTTTTTTTATAATACATTTGCAAAAATGTCTAAACTTGTTTTTGCTTTGTCTTTATGGTGTATTGTGTGTAGATTGAGGGGGGGGGGGGAATAATGTAATACATTTTAGAATAAGGCTGTAAAGTACCGAAATGTAGAAATACTTTTCGAATGCACTGTATATACACTGAACAAAAATATAAATGCAACATGTGAAGTGTTGGGCAGAAATTAAAGATCCCAGTAATTTCCGATACGGACAAAAAGCTTATTTAAAAAAAATGTGGTGCACAAATTGGTTTACGTCCCTGTTAGAGAGCATTTCTCGTTTGCTAAGATTATCCATCCATCTGACAGGTGTGGTATATCAAGACGCTGATTTAAACAGCATGATCATTACTAGAGGTCGACCGATTATGATTTTTCAACGCCGATACCGATTTATTGGAGGACCAAAAAAGCTGATACCGGTTAATCAGACAGTTATTATTATTTATTTTTTTGTAATAATGACAATTACAACAATACTAAATGAACACTTATTTTAACTTAATACATCAATAAAATCAATTTAGCCTCAAGTAAATAATGAAACATGTTCAATTTGGTTTAAATAATGCAAAAACAAAGTATTGGAGAAGAAAGTAAAAGTGCAATATGTGCTATGTAAGAAAGCTAACGTTTCAGTTCCTTGCTCAGAACATGAGAACATATGAAAGCTGGTGGTTCCTTTTAACATGCGTCTTCAATATTCCCAGGTAAGAAGTTTTAGGTTGTAGTTATTATAGGAATTATAGGACTATTTCCCTCTATACCATTTGTATTTCATTAACCTTTGACTATTGGATGTTCTTATAGGCACTTTAGTATTGCCAGTGTAACAGTATAGCTTCCGTCCCTCTCCTCGCTCCTCCCTGGGCTCGAACCAGCAACACAACGACAATAGCCACCATCGAAGCAGCGTTACCCATGCAGAGCAAGGGCAACTAGCCATTTCACTTCGTTTACACCAGCCTAAACTCGGGAGTTGATAATCTTGAAGTCATAAACAGCGCAATGCTTGACGCACAAAGAAGAGCTGCTGGCAAAACGCACGAAAGTGCTGTTTGAATGAATGTTTACCCGCCTGCTTCTGTCTACCACTGCTCAGTCAGATACTTAGATACTTGTATGCTCAGTCAGATTATATGCAACGCAGGACACGCTAGATAATATCTAGTAATACCATCAACCATGTGTAGTTAACTAGTGATTATGATTGTTTTTTATAAGGTAAGTTTAATGCTAGCTAGCAACTTACCTTGGCTTACTTCATTCGCGTAACAGGCAGTCTCCTTGTGGAGTGCAACGAGAGAGAGGCAGGATGTTATTGTGTTGGAGTAGTTAACTGTAAATTTGCAAGATTGGATCCCCGAGCTGACAAGATGAAAATCTGTCGTTCTGCCCATGAACGAGGCAGTTAACCCACCGTTCCTAGGCCGTCATTGAAAATAAGAATGTGTTCTTAACTGACTTGCCTAGTTAAATAAAGGTATAAAACATATATTTTTTAAATTGGTGCCCAAAAACATCGATTTCCGATTGTTATGAAAACTTGAAATCGGCCCTAATTAATCGGCCATTCCGATTTAATCGGTCGACCTCTAATCATTACAAAGGTGCACCTTGTGATGGGGACAAAAGACCACTCTAAAATATGTAATGCCACAATGCCACAAACGTCTCAAGTTTTGAGGTAGCGTGCAATTGGGATAATGACTGCAATAATGTCCACCAGAGCTATGACCAGAGAATTGATTGTTAAATTCCCTACCGTAAGCCGCCTCCAAAGTTGTTTTAGATTATTTTCGTGGGCAGTTTGCTGATGTCAACGTTGTGATCAGAGTGCCCCATGGTGGGGTTATGTTATGGGCAGGCAGGCAGAAGCTACAAACAATGAACACAATTACATTTTATCGAAGGCAATTCGAATGCACAAAGATACCATGACAAGATCCTGGGATGCTCTGAATCAACGTGTACGACAACCTGTTCCAGTTCCCACTAAAATCCAGTAACTTCACACAACCATTGAAGAGGAGTGGGATAACATTCCACAGGCCACAATCAACAGCCTGATCAACTCTATGCAAAGGAGATTTGTATGCTCAATGAGGCAAATGGTGGTCACACCAGATACTGACTGGTTTTCTGATCCACAGATGCGTATCTGTATTCCCAGTCGTGAAGGCCATAGATTAAGGCCAAATACATTCATTTAAATTGATTGATTTCCTTATGAATTGTAACTCAGTAAAAGCTTTGAGTTTGCATGTTGCGTTTTATTTTTGTTCAGTATATGAATTAAGTGTGGCAAAAAAAACTGTAGACTACTCATCGACTATCACCTACACTTGACATGTTGGCTAAATACTTATGTACATTGTCCTACACTTTGTTTTTCATAACCAAAAAACACATTCTGTTTTCAAATCAATTTAATTGGCTGTTTTGGTTAATGGCCTTAGTGCCCTAACAGATGGACTTTGTGCCCTGGCAGATTGGGCACCTCTTCAAGGCCTGCCTGTTCCACTCCAAGATGTATCCTATGCAGGAACCTGTGGAATGAAGCAAACGTCTACACTAAGTGGCTACGCAATCTACCCCCCCTTCCCCCATGCAAACAACAGGTAGCCAACTCTGGATTTTTCAAGTTTATTTACCAGGCTTAGTGCATCCCGTCATCCACGAATGTGTATTCTACATAATGCCATAAATTAGTCCTCTCGCCTCTTACATTCGCCTCTGTTTCCACAGTGATTCATGCCACTGTGTCGTTGTCAACACGGCCGTCATTAATATTCCACCTGTAGGTCTATTTCAGGCAAATTGCCGATTTCCCTAATGTAGACCTTACACAATTAAGGGGCCTCTGGCTGAGCTGCCATGCGTAAACGATAACCTGCAGGAGAGCAAGAGACCGAGCTCACTTCCTCTCACCCCCCTGGATACAGCCCATTCAGCGTGTGTTCAACCACAGATCCCTATCTGATATCATTACGGCAGCACCTCTGACATTACAGGAGCAAGACTCTGGCTCATCCGAGACCTCCGGCGTGGTCTAGGCAACCGTCTCCATATTTATCACATCTTCATCTGTGTGGTGGTGCTGCGTCATAACAATCTTTAACCCACCGAAAACGGTCTCTCCGTCCTCAGAAACTCACAAATCCGAAATCCCAGTCGTCTCACTTGAAGTTGTTGAAATGGTTCAGACATGGCTTACCTTAGAACATTTCTAAGATATCTGCAGTTAGGTGTGAGCCTCGGAGCTGGATGAAAAGTTCAGTATGCAGGCAGAGGATGGACCAGCTCTCTTACCCTCTCCTTTGAAGATGGACAGGTGTTAGAGGTTGTCCTGTAAAAGGCAGACACTAGCCCCAGGCATATCCCCTCAGGCCTCATTCTTACATGTCTTCTGGGCTTCTCCTTGTCTCTGTTATAAATCCCATACGTACTCTCTCAGCTCAGTGCGCCCTCCTCTCAAGAATCCCCTCTGGCTTTAAGTTTAGCCGTAGAGCAGGTTCAACCACAGATCCCTATCTGATATCATTACGGCAGCACCTCCGACATGTCTTCTGGGCTTGGACGTTCTTCAAGTCCAAGGCTGTCTGTGAAGCTTCCCTTCCAAAACATACCACTAGAATCAAATCCTATGCGCTATTTTGTTGTTCTATGGTTTGTGAGGAAACATGGTTTCCATTTCTCAAGGAAATTGGAATTTGGCTGGATGCAGAAAGTAGCGTTCTTATATATATATATATATATATATATAGATATAGATATAGATATAGATATAGATATATAGATAGATATATAGATATAGATAGATTTTTTTTTTTTTTTTTCAGTACAAATATTTCCCCCTTTACATAGGCTACTTTAGATAATTGGGAACAAAAATAAACAAGATTGTATTCCAATAGCGGATGAACACCTTCCTAATATTGAGCTGCACCTCCTTTTGCCATCAGAACAGCCTCAATTCGTCAGGACATGGACTCTACAAGGTGTCGAAAGTGTTCCATAGGGATGCTGGCCCATGTTGACTCCTATGCTTCCCACAATTGTGTCAAGTTGACTGGATGTCCTTTGGGTGGTGATCCATTTGTGATACGCACAGGAAACTGTTGAATGGCACATATACACAATCCATGTCTCAAGGCTTAAAAATCCTTCTTTAACCTGTCTCCTCCCCTACACTGATTTTGAAGTGACATCAATAAGGGATCATAGCTTTCACCTGGTCAATCTGGCATGTTCCTAATGTTTTATACACTCAGTGTACAGTCTACAGTATATGTAGGATAATAGTTCTTTAGTGTGAGGGGACTGTGAGCAGCAGGTGAGACGGAACACATCCCAGCCTGTTTTTTTTTTAAACGAGGGCAGTGAGCAGTTCATCTGTGATCCTCACAACAGACGAGAGACTGGAAAGGGAGGGACATGTTGACTGAGATGACACTCCTACGCAGTTGCTGCCTGGTCCCAAGTGGCACAGAGTTAAACCATCATTCCCAGAAGACATTCCTGAAGAAGTCCTCCCCCATAGGTGCAATCGGCTTCCAGAAGTCTGGAACATTAAGCACGATGCCACACCTGTGTCAACCAAACCTTCGGTACTCCAGCTTTGTACCGTGTGCTTTGTTTGCCCGTGAAGACAAACTCACACAACAGCTCTGACTACCAGGAAATAAAATAAGAGGTTGGTGGTATGCTGACGCTAGTTTTTAGAGTTTCTGTGCTTTTATAGATACTTCTGCTCAGCTGTTTACAATATGCATGTTTAATGGTATATACTTTCTCCAAAATGTCCCATTTTTAATTGTGGGTTCAGTTACAACCCATCTATACCCAGAGATACTAGCTGCTGCTGCCGTCCTATGGCAATCCTCTATCTGGCTATAATCAATCTTCCAGACGCTCCATGTCATTTACTAATGCTCTTCATGGTGCTTTACCGTAAAGTCCAGTGTAAATTAAACCTGAGTCTGATGCTCTTCATGGTGCTTTACCGTAAAGGCCAGTGTAAATTAAACCTGAGTCTGATGCTCTTCATGGTGCTTTACCGTAAAGGCCAGTGTAAATTAAACCGGAGTCTGGTATATTAACCCTCTCACTGCCTGGCAGCCCAATACCTTCACATCCACTTATAGATGATGAACTGCAGCGATTCCCATACTCTGTCAGTTTGGCTACAGTTTGTTGACTTTGTCGAAAGCTATTAGATTCTCTTTTGTAGCTTTTTTACAAATCCATTTCTGTTTCTTGCGGAAAAATAGACATGAACGATTCAGTGGTTCGACGTATTCAATGTAAAGTAAGGATTATTTACCATTCTTTCTCTTATACTGTACTTCTCATAAAGACCCATGAATAAAAAGTGTAACCATGAAGTAAGAAATAGACTTGACAAAGTAGATCTTCCACTTGGACCGTCTTTGGTGAAAAGTGGCCTGCTATTTTAGTGCCAGCAGCTCCTTTCCTCCACTGTATTAACAGTGATCACACCGCAGGCGTTTAGGGATTCGATTTTTTTTTAAAGAATTTAATGCTGTAGCAGTTTTACTGCTCATACCCTTATATCATTACCTGGCTGTACTCACAAACCAGTGCCTGGAAATACTGGGCATGAAACTGCTCCCATGTTGTTTTTCTCCCTCCCTTGTTAGCGTTCATAAAATGTTTCTTTGAATCAATAACTGGACATTTCTTTGGAATTCGTTGAATTAAGGATACTTATTTTCCAGCAAGAGAAGCCATACATTACTGTGATTTTGATACAATGGATAAATATGATGGTCCTCTTCCTCATTAATCTTTGATAACCCTCCCTTTCAGTGAGTCATTATGGATGCCATGACTGTGTACTTCTCGTCCACTCCATTAGGGTAATTAGACTGTGTGTTGAGAACACCAGCCTCTGGCCTCACGCATCCCCTGCCTGTCTGTACCAGCCCCATCATCCCTGTGTCAGAGCTGTGCTACCTACCTCTACATAGAGTACAAGTGATCGTTGTAACGGGCTGGGTGGGTGGGTACCAGCGAATAGCAACTCGTGTCTCACATCATTAAATTTAAAGGGAAGCCTGTCCTTAGCCAGTCTGCTGAAGTACAAGACATAGCGGGTCCCCCCTCATTAACCTTTACAGTTATTTTGTGCCCGCCTGCCCCGCCCAGCTCCAGTCTGCAGACAGAACACTAATTAAAGCACATCTCACCCAGTTCACACCAGAAAAAAAAACAGATCTACCCTCCCACCGCCCAGTCAAATATCGACCTGACAAAAGGCCTAAAGCATATATACTCAACATTTGTATGCGTTGTATATGCAGTGTTCTATCTAGATGTACAGTGCATTCGGAAAGTATTCAGACCCATTGACTGTCCCCCCTCCCCACAGACACAATCTACACACAATACCCCATAATGAAGAAGCAAAAACAGGTTTTTAGACATTTTTTTAAATGAATTACAAATAAACAGATACTTTATTTACATAAATATTCAGATCCTTTGCTATGAGACTCGAAATTGAGATCAGGTGCATCTTGTTTCTATTGATCATCCTTGATGTTTTACAACTTGATTGGAGACTACCAGTGATACATTCAATTGATTGGACATGATTTGGAAAGGCACACACCTGTCTATATAAGGTCCCATAGTTGACACTGCCTGTCTGAGCAAAAACCAAACCATGAGTTTGAAGGAATTGTCCGTAGAGCTCCGAGACAGGATTGTGTCGAGGCACAGATCTGGGGAAGGGTACCAAAACATTTCTGCAGCATCGAAGGTCCCCAAGAACACACTGGCCATCATTCTTAAGTGGAAGAAGTTTGGAACCACCAAGACTCTCCCTAGAGCTGGCCGCCCGGCCAAACTGAGCAATCGGGGTAGGAGGGCCTTGGTCGGAAAGGTGACCAAGAACCTAATGGTCACTGACTGAGCTCCAGAGTTCCTCTCTGGAGATGGGAGAATCTTCCAGAAGGACAAACAAAGGTGTGTGTGAATCCTTATGTAAATGAGACATTTCTGCATTTCATTTTCAGTACATTTGGAAACATTTCTAAAAACATGTTTTCACTTTGTAATTATGGGGTATTGTGTGAAGATGGCTGAGGAAAAAAATTGTTTCATACATTTAGAATTCAGATTGTAACACAACAAAATGTGGAATAAGTCAGGAGGTAAATACTATCTGAAGGCACTGAATGTGGTGGGTTCGCTTAGTACACTGTAGATTGTCTTTGAGGAGGCCTTAGCTACATGCAACAATAAATCAGTGCATAAATTGCCAGCTAATCAGGGCTACATTGCATCCTCTCTTAGGTAGGTTTTGTATTCAGTTAGCAGCCATGAAAAGAGGCCTCATTAGCAGCCCTTGTTCAGGGTGTTCATTAAGTGTGCTTCCTGAGTTATTTTAGAAACTGCAGAGATGTGTTCGTACTTTGTAGTGACAAAACTCCATTGACAAAGCAATTATGATTTATTTATTGTTTCTCTCACTCCCATTCTTCGACTGACAAAGAAAGCATATCCAAGATATCTGTGACAGCTTTGATATTGTATTGCTGTTTTTCTTCATGCTCAGTAAATTAGACTTAATGCTGCTGATTTGCAAGAATACAAAATCACTCGCTGGAAGAAAAATGCCTCAAATGTTTGCTGTACCACTTCAATCAGCGAGTCTTGGTGTTAGAAAGTAACAGGACTATAAACGCTGCTCCTGTAAAGCTGTGTGCACGTTGATGTATGTGTTGTGAATGCATTTCTCACCATGAAGAATGTCTTCTAGAACCCTCTCTCTTGCCAGATTATGGAGGAGAGCGAGCCAACTGATTCATGGTGCTTCAGAGCGTTTGCTCCCATTTCGCTTCCTCTTGATTGCAGAACATTGACCACTTTTGGATTTCAGAGCAAGGAGGGCTTGACAAATGTGTTTTTTTAATCTGTATTGTTTATTAAGGGCCTGGTTGATACTTCACAGAAAAAACCTTCACGTTGGTCTGAAATGAGTCATTTCTTACTGAGTGGAATCAGCAGGCGCTCTCACTAATCTTCTCCTTACGACATCGCTGCTCGTATTAGTGGCATGAAATGAATACAGCCCTGCAGTTATATCATGTGGCACTGAGAATACCTTTTTGTTCTCCCAATTTTCCACACTGCAGTCAGGAGAGAACTGATTTTCTTTTGCAAGTTAATTGAAATTATTAATTTGAAACTGTAATGAAATCATTCCTGGACTGTTTTCAGACCTGTTCTGGTCCTTGTTGTGCATTAAAGTAATATTTGTCATTACAGAACCTGTTCAAGAGCCAGTTTAATAAGATGAATGAAAAGAAAGAAGTAACAAATGCATTATCAGTGATCACAGTTAAGTTTGTTGTGACTCGAGTGATTCCATCAGTGGACAGCATTATGAGCCTCACACAAAAACAAGTTATGGACTAAAATTGTTCTGAGTTCCACGCCTTCACTACTCCCACTCCTAAAACCACCAAGCCCAGCTCCTAAAACCACCAAGCCCCAGCTCCTAAAACCACCAAGCCCCAGCTCCTAAAACCACCAAGCCCCAGCTCCTAAAACCACCAAGCCCCAGCTCCAAAAACCACCAAGCCCCAGCTCCAAAAACCACCAAGCCCCAGCTCCAAAAACCACCAAGCCCCAGCTCCAAAAACCACCAAGCCCCAGCTCCAAAAACCACCAAGCCCCAGCTCCAAAAACCACCAAGCCCCAGCTCCAAAAACCACCAAGCCCCAGCTCCAAAAACCACCAAGCCCCAGCTCCAAAAACCACCAAGACCCAGCTCCAAAAACCACCAAGACCCAGCTCCAAAAACCACCAAGCCCCAGCTCCAAAAACCACCAAGCCCCAGCTCCAAAAACCACCAAGCCCCAGCTCCAAAAACCACCAAGCCCCAGCTCCAAAAACCACCAAGCCCCAGCTCCAAAAACCACCAAGCCCCAGCTCCAAAAACCACCAAGCCCCAGCTCCAAAAACCACCAAGCCCCAGCTCCAAAAACCACCAAGCCCCAGCTCCAAAAACCACCAAGCCCCAGCTCCAAAAACCACCAAGCCCCAGCTCCAAAAACCACCAAGCCCCAGCTCCAAAAACCACCAAGCCCCAGCTCCAAAAACCACCAAGCCCCAGCTCCAAAAACCACCAAGCCCCAGCTCCAAAAACCACCAAGCCCCAGCTCCAAAAACCACCAAGCCCCAGCTCCAAAAACCACCAAGCCCCAGCTCCAAAAACCACCAAGCCCCAGCTCCAAAAACCACCAAGCCCCAGCTCCAAAAACCACCAAGCCCCAGCTCCAAAAACCACCAAGCCCCAGCTCCAAAAACCACCAAGCCCCAGCTCCAAAAACCACCAAGCCCCAGCTCCAAAAACCACCAAGCCCCAGCTCCAAAAACCACCAAGCCCCAGCTCCAAAAACCACCAAGTCCCAGCTCCAAAAACCACCAAGCCCCAGCTCCAAAAACCACCAAGTCCCAGCTCCAAAAACCACCAAGTCCCAGCTCCAAAAACCACCAAGTCCCAGCTCCAAAAACCACCAAGTCCCAGCTCCAAAAACCACCAAGTCCCAGCTCCAAAAACCACCAAGTCCCAGCTCCAAAAACCACCAAGTCCCAGCTCCAAAAACCACCAAGTCCCAGCTCCAAAAACCACCAAGTCCCAGCTCCAAACACCACCAAGCCCCAGCTCCAAACACCACCAAGTCCCAGCTCCAAACACCTATAGACCATGTAATCTTTTAAGTGACTCACAGACACCGAGATGGAATGTGATTTAAGCACTTGAGTCCCCTTTGTTCCTACAGCTGAAGGGAAGGAACATTTCCTGGAACCGTGAGGCGGTCTGCTTGTATTGGCTCCACTGATCTCTGGCCTGCTGCCCACAGGGAGTGGAGTCATTAGCACAGTTCAAATCTTTTAAAGCTGATCTTACTTTTCCATTTCATATCCCTGGGCAGGCTGGCTGTGTGTCTCTGTGCCTTCCGGAGCTAGGCAGGTCCGGAGAGAGAGAGAGCTAGTCCTTGCTGTTGGATGTTTTATTAGCATAGCCAGGGGAATGGTAGAAATGAAGCCATCTCTGAGAGAGAGCGCAGGGTTAGAGTGGGCTTCCTGGTGCTCCCCAGTGCTCTTCATACGTGGTTCATGGATCTTCACAGGCAACATGCTGGGTCTGGGTGAGTAGGCCCCTTGCTGGGCTATATGAAAGTCCAGGGATCCCTGATGGATAAGACCCTGTGCTTCTTAAAGACCTGGGCCTCGTTTCCCCGAGTCTTCGTAGCGTTAAGATTATTGTTAGAACTATCTTGTGATGTATCTTTAGTAGCCGAGGCCATTTTACAGAGCCTTCGTCGGGTCTACGTTTCACATTAAATGTGGGCTATTAGTCGCGTTTGCTTATGACGCAAGCCGCATCCATTTCCACACCAGGGAACTGGACAGCTCCCCCAACGGGATCATGTGCAATACCGAACATGCCTCAAACAACGATGTTGGCTGTCGCTGTTACAGGTTCACTCTGTGCTTGTTTGGGATACACTCATTCAGAATTCATATCTCAATTCATAACATACCAAAATGTAAACCTTTTGGAGCATAGACCTATTTATCTCTGGAATAAAACATCACGTTGTAAGTAAGCTTGTTACAGTGCCTCCTTAAGACATGATTGACATCAAGAAAAAAGGGTGGGCTATCGGCTGATCGTTGGTGATTGATGTAAATCTCCTGTTGGAGTTAGCTAGCTCGATTTATTATTAAATGTTTTGTGATTTATGTTCAATACTCTTAAAAAGTAACTTAGAAGATTATGAATATTATATTATTAACTCGATATATGTGTGGATATTTTAATAAATGGTGGTTAGCTTGAGTCTAGACTACCTGTGTTGCTGCTGCCAACTGAGGGAGTTTGGTCGGAGCAAGGGCCGTTAATGCAGCCGCTCCTCTCTGTCGTTCTGCCTCTATTTTCTTCATGTCAACCAACAATACAGAATATTGATGATGATGTAAATCAAGTGTTATCAAGTGTTGTGGCAGTACTGTTGATATTTTGATTTAGATACCTACACACACTCAACCAATGGGCGCATCTCAAGCAATGCTTGTTTGGATACCGGGTGTGCGCATTCGCCATACAGGGCAGACCAATGGACAGGGTAGGAGGGTAGGGGTGGTGGCGAACTTGACAGTGTCATGACAACTTTATGGAAGTGGGTTCAGAACAACAATAACAAAATGTATACAAAAAATATACAGTGCCTTCAGAAAGTATTCATACCCTATGACTTATCCCACATTTTTTGTTACAGCCTGAATTCAAAATCTATTAAATATATATATATATATATATATTTTATCTCATCCATCTTTCCCAGTAAAGCAATGAAAACAAGTGAGCATCCCAGAAGAAAAGTGCTCAAAATAGCCCACGTTAACATACAGTTAATTCGGAAAGTATTCAGACCCCTTGACTTTTTTTTACATTACAGCCTTATTCTAAAATTGATGAAATAGTTTTTCCCCCCTCATCAATCTACACACAGTGCCCCATAATTACAAAGCAAAAACTGTTTTTTAGACATTTTTGCAAGAAAAAAATGGAAATATCACATTTTTATAAGTATTCAGACCTTTTACTCAGTACTTTTTTGAAGCACCTTTGGCAGTATTTCAGCCTCGAGTCTTCATGGGTATGACGCAACAAGCTTGGCACACCTGTATTTGGGGAGTTTCTCCGATTTATTCTCTGCAGATCCTCTTAAGCTCTGTCAGGTTTGATGGGCAGCATCGCTGCACAGCTATTTTCAGGTCTCTCCAGAGATGTTGATTGGGTTCAAGTCTGGGCACTGGCTAGGCCATTCAAGGACGTTCAGAGACTTGTCCCGAAGCCACTCTGGCGTTGTCTTGGCTGCGTGCTTAGTGTTGTTGTCCTGTTGGAAGGTGAACCTTCGCCCCATTCTGAGGTCCTGAGCACTCTGGTTTTCATCAGGGATCTCTGTCCTTTGCCCCGTTCGTCTTTCTTTTGGTCCTGACTAGTCTCCCAGTCCTTGCCGCTGAAAAACATCCTCACAGCATGATGCTGCCACAACCATGCTTCACCAAAGGGATGGTGCCAGGTTTCCTCCAGACGTGACGCTTGGTATTTAGGCCAAAGAGTTCAATGTTGGATTCATCAGAGCAGAGAATCTTGTTTCTCATGGTCTGAGAGTCCTTTAGGTGCCTTTTGGCAAACTCCAAGCGGGCTGTCATGTGCCTTTTTCTGAGGAGTGGCTTCTGTCTGGCCACTCTACCAAAAAGGCCTGATTGGAGGAGTGCTGCAGAGATGGTTGTCCATCTCCACAGAGTTGGTAACAGGATAATTGGTTGGCTATTTGAGCCAGTAAATGGGGCTTTACTATTCTTAGGTAACATAATTAAATTGAAAATATGGCAAATATTGAAAATATGGCAAATAAATTGAAAATATGGCAAATACGAGTGGCAATATCGTCCGCTATTACCCTAAGTAGTTGTCAGACTTGGATGGAAAAGACTTTCATCATTCTTATAGGGATGGACATTCATCAAGCACAATAGTTACACAAATGACTGATTGGCTGAGAGAAATTGATGATAAAAAGATTGGGGGGGGCTGTGTTAGACTTCAGTGCGGCTTTTGACATTATCGATCACAGTCTACTGCTGGAAAAACGTATGTGTTATGACTTTACACCTGCTATATTGTGGATAAAGAGTTACCTATCTAACAGAACACAGAGGGTGTACTTTAATGGAAGCCTCTCTAACATAATCTAAGTAGATTCAGGAATTCCCCAGGGAAGCTGGCTAGGCCCCTTTACTTTTTTCAGTCTTTACTAAAGACATGCCACTGGTTTTGAGTAAAGCCAGTGTGTCTATGTATGCGGATGACTAAACACTATACATGTCAGCTACTACAGCGACTGAATTGACTGCAAAACGTAACGAAGAGCTGCAGTTTGTTTCAGAGTGGGTGTCAAGGAATAAGTTAGTCCTAAATATTCCTAAAACTAAAAGCATTGTATTTGGGACAAATCATTCACTCAACCCTAAACCTCAGCTAAATCATGTAATAAATAATGTGGAAATTGAGCAAGTTGAGGTGACTAAACTGCTTGGAGTAACCCTGTGTTATAAACTGTCATGGTCAAACATATTGATAGAACAGTAGCTAAGATGGGGAGAAGTCTGTCTAATAAAGCGCTGCTCTACTTTTAATAGCACGATCAACAAGGCAGGTCCTTCAGGCCCTAATTGTATCACTCCTGGACTACTGTTCAGTCGTGTGGTCAGGTGCCACAAAAAGGGACTTAAGAAATGTGTAATTGGCTCAGAACAGGACAGCATGGCTGGCCCTTGGATGTACACAGAGAGCTAACATTAAAAATATGCGTGTCAATCTCTCCTGGCTGAAAGTGGAGGAGAGATTGACTTCATCACTTATTGTATTTATGAGAGGTATTGACATGTAGAATGCACCGAGGTGTCTGTTTGAACTACTGGCATACAGCTCGGACACCCATGCATACTCCACAAGACATGCCACAAGAGGTCTCTTCGCAGTCCCCAAGTCCAGAACAGACTATGGGAGGCGCACAGTGCTACATAGAGCCATGGGAACTACAGGGAACTCTATTCCATATCAAGTAACTGATGCAAGCAGTAAAAAATGATTTAATAAATAAAACAGAAAAATACACCTTATGGAACACCGGGAACTGTGAAGAAACACAAACATAGACACATGCATACACGCATACGATAACATAAGCACTATACACACACGTACACATGGATTTTGTATTGTAGATATGGGACTCACCACCTGGATTCGGTCTTATGTAGCAACATTTGAATTTCTGTTTTTTACATTGGATTAAAGTAGAGACTCAGCTACAAAATGGTATATCATACACTGCATTTGAGGAAACAATGGGAAAGTAATTCTGTTTTGTAAGTTGATGAACTTGTAAACTCACTTTTGAGAAAACAGTCTTTATATGTTTTGGTACAACTATTGGCGAGCCCTTTGTCTACAGCCATTCAGCATTGTTCACACCCTCTTAAGCCTTGGCCCCACCCGTCTCTTTAAAACTTCTTATGGCTGGGGGGCAGTATTGAGTAGCTTGGATGAATAAGGTATCCAAAGTAAATGGCCTGCTCCTCAGTCTCAGTTGCTAATATATGCATATTATTATTAGTATTGGATAGGAAACACTCTGAAGTTTCTAAAACTGTTTGAATGATGTCTGTGAGTATAACAGAACTCATATGGCAGGCAAAAACCTGAGGAGAAATCAAAACAGGAAGTGAGAAATCTGAGGCTGGTATGTACTCAACACAGTTCCCATTGAAATCTGCTTGAGATATTAATGATGCTGCACTTCCTAGGGCTTCCACTAGATGTCACCCGTCTAAAGAAATTTGAATGGGACTGAATGAATCAGGTGTCTGGCAGTCAGCCATTTTCTGGTCACGCGCATTGCACATGATAGCGACCTACGTTCCATAGCTCCTGAAAACACAGAGGAATACTCCGGTTGGAACTTTATTGAAGATTAATGTTAAAAACATCCTAATGATTGATTCTTAGTTTGAAATGTTTCTTCGACCTGTAATATAACTTTTTGAAGTTTTCCGATGTAACGCTGACCCGAACGAGCGTTTGGATATGTATACCAAACGCGCTAACAAAAGTAGCTAATTGGACATAAATAACGGACATTATCGAACAAATCAAGCATTTATTGTGGACCTGGGATTCCTTGGAGTACATTCTGATGAAGATCATCAAAGGTAGGGGAATATTTAGCATGTAATTTATGGTTTATGTTGACTACAACATGGCAGCTATTTTGACTTGATTGTTCTGAGCGCCGTCTCAGATTATTGCATGGTTTGCTTTTTCAGTCAAGTTTTTAAAAAATCTGACACAGCGGTTGCATTAAGGACATGTGTATAACTTGTATTATCATCTACATTTATGATGAGTATTTCTGTTGAATCGATGTGGCTATGTAAAATCACTGGATGTTTTTGGAACTAGTGAATGTAACGTGCCAATGTAAACTCAGATTTTTTTATATAAATATTAACTTTATCAAACAAAACATACATGTATTGTGTAACATGAATTCCTATGAGTGTCATCTGATGAAGATCATCAAAGGTTAGTGATTCATTTTATCTCTGTGGTTTTTGACTCCTCTCTTTGGCAGGAAAAATGGCTGTGTTTTATTGTGACTAGGTGCTGATCGTAATCTCATAATTGTTTGTGGTGCTTTCGCCGTAAATCCTATTTGAACACTGTGGTGGGATTAGCAACAAGAATACCTTTAACACGGTATAAGATACATGTATGTTTGAGGAATTTTAATTATGAGATTTCTGTTGTTTTGTATTTGGCGCCCTGCACTTTCAGTGTCTGTTGTCATATCATCCCGGTAACGGGATTGCAGCCCAAAGAGGATTATTAAGGGTTGATCCAACCGTTCTATACGAACTTGCCAGCTACTTCCAGACATCTGAGAGAGAGATCAGCTCACTGAACATTACTCGCCCTATCTCTCTGTGGTTTTTCAGAGCGCACACTGGATGCTCTGGCCAATAAGTAGGGTTGTTCCGAAAGCTCTGACCTCACAACTACAGTCAAGCACCCAAGCTAACTGGCTAACTTTGGCTAGCTGCTTCCAGACACATAATGAGAGAACACCCCACTCTGACCTGAGTGTTGGTGACTGTAGCTGTGCTGCTGGCAACAATTGAATTACGCTTTGTTGCCGATGTTTACTGACACTGGACATATTCAACAGGTGTTGAGCTTTCAAAAATGCATTAGTTATTCTGCACTCTGGCACACTAAGACGAGAACACACTAAGACGAGAAATGTAGCTAGATGGCTTGCTAGGTAAACAATGAATCCTAACGCGTGATGTAATGTTAGTTAGTGAGCCAGCCAGCAAACGTTAGCTCGCTGACTTGAAATGAAAATACTGTGTCAAAATTAGAGTGGAGTCTTTTAAGACATGTAGCTAGCTAGCTAAACAATGGACCATAATCACAACTCATGATGTTACTACCTTGCATGAATCTGTAGATAGCTAACCAACCAGGTTCTATGGCTATAACTAGTCAAGGAAATGTGTTTGAGATACGAAGAATAAGATTATGCACATAACTTTAGCTAGCGACCCAGCCTACTAATGTTAGCTAGCTAACAGTACATTTGAAATGAAACCCCTTTCTCTCAAAATTAGAAATGTGTAATATCTAAAAATCTTACCAGTATACATCGTGGTTGGACGTGTCTCCTGTCTGATGCCATGTATGGTTGCCTTAGTTTGAAGATGTAATCCAGACTAGTGTTTTCTCTTTCTCCTTAGCTATCATACTCGAATTCCACTGATTTCAAAACTCTGTTCTAGCGAGCCAGCCAGCTAACGTTAGCTAGCTAACAGTACACTAACTTGTCATTAGGTTTATTCAGTTTTACTACGCAATACATTTTTAAAAAGCTGCGTTTGACACGTTCACCTAAACATACTGACCAGCTTCAATAGACAGACGCGTGCTATATGGTAGACCAATCTCATCTCTCTGCATTGCCAGCCCACTCATTATCTCAGCCAATCATGGCTAGCGGGAAGGTTGCGCTCTTTTTCTGTGACTAAACCAACTAGGCTCGTAATGTAACAGTTTTATTCGTATTTATAGATGGCATACAAGTTTGATATTAAGGCACATGAATGTTCACATGTTCGAGAAGGCATTTCTGCCTAAAAAAATTCTTATTTACTATGACGGTCTACCCCGGCCAAACACTAACCCAGACAACGCCGGGCCAATTGTGTGCCACACTATGGGACCAATCTCGGCCGGTTGTGATACACCCTGGAATTGAACCAGATTCTGTGGTGATGCCTCGAACACTGAGATGCAGTGCCTTACACGGAACCCAAACCGGCTGCGCGCGTGCGTCATCGTGCATAAATTTATCTTGTCACCCTACACCAAATGCGATCACGACACGCGGGTTAAAATATCAAAACAAACTCTGAACCAATGACATTAATTTGGGAACAGGTCAAAAAGCATTAAACATTTATGGCAATTTAGCTAGTTAGCTTGCCCTTGCTAGCTAATTTGTCCTCTTTGGCTAGCTTGCTGTTGCTAGCTAATTTGGCCTGGGATATAAACATTAGGTTGTTATTTTACCTTAAATGCACAAGGTCCTCTACTCCGACAATTAATCCACACATAAAAACGGTCAACCGAATCGTTTCTAGTCTCTCCTCCTTCCAGGCCTTTTCATCGTTTAACTTCTATGGTGATTGGCATCTAAATTTTTATAGTATTACCACGACAACCGGCAACAGTTTGTCTTTCAATCACCCACGTGGGTATAATCAATGAGGAGATGGCACGTGGGTACCTGCTTCTATAAACCAATGAGGAGATGGGAGAGGCAGGACTTGCAGTGCGATCTGCGTCAGTAATAGGAATGACTTCTATTTTAGCCCTTGAAAACGCAGACGCTCGTGAGCAGTGGGTGCAATAATTGATTAACATAGATTCCTACATTTATTTTGCAACGCTCGCGCACACGACGCGAGCAGGGTAGTCAGTGTATTAGACCGCTGCGCCTCTCTGGAGTCCTGCTGAAAGAGTAATTTGTCTGCTGGAAAGCAGGCTAAATCATGTTTTCTTCTAGGATTTTGCCTGTGTGTAGCTCTATTCTGTCTCTTTTTAACCATAAACTCCCTAGTCCTTACTAGGGCTGTGGCAGTCACAACATTTTGTCAAGCGAGTAACTGTCGGCCTCACGGTAATTAACATAAACACATTTAGCATCTCCTGGCGTCTACACACAGCCTACAAGCCACTGATGCAGCAGACCTTTGGAACATCTACATTTTAAAAAGTAATAAATCCATGTAATATAGCCTACACCTTCACAATAAAGCCATTATTTTAGACAGGTCTAAAGAAACATTTTTATATTTCAGAATAACAGAATAGCATACTCGGAGTTGTCCTTATGTTAGGTCCTGATCTGACTATGCCATATGGCTGTGGGCTATACTAGTTCATTTAGCAGACAGGATTTGGTTAGAATTCTGTGGCATTATTTTATATTATTTTATAGTATGAAGAACAAAGCTGAACAAAGCTGAATAAAATAGAAAGGATATTTTCTCCATGATTTAATGGAGTGCACACATGCAGCTATTCTGTGTTGAGCGGTTAACAAAGAAATAGGTATTCCTACAGATGAAGTCGGAAGTTACATACACTTAGGTTGGAGTCATTAAAACTTGTTTTTCAACCACTCCACATACTTCTTGTTAACAAACTGTAGTTTTGACAAGTCGGGCAGGACATCTACTTGTGCATGACACAAGTAATTTTTCCAACAATTGTTTACAGACAGATCATTTCACTTATAATTCACTGTATCACAATTGCAGTGGGTCAGAAGTTTACATACACTAAGTTGACTGTGCCTTTAAACAGATTGGAAAATTCCAGAAAATAATGCCATGGCTTTAGAAGCTTCTGATAGGCTAATTGACATAATTTGAGTCAATTGGAGGTGTACCTGTGGATGTATTTCAAGGCCTACCTTCAAACTTAGTGCCTCTTTGCTTGACATCATGGGAAAATCAAAAGAAATGAGCTAAGACCTCAGAAAAAAAATTGTAAACCCCCACAAGTCTGGTTCATCCTTGGGAGCAATTTCCAAACACCTGAAGGTACCACGTTCATCTGTACAAACAATAGTACGCAAGTATAAACACCATGGGACCACGCAGCTGTCATACCGCTCAGGAAGGAGACGAGCTCTGTCTGAGATGAACGTACTTTGGTGCGAAAAGTGCAAATCAATCCCAGAACAACAGCAAAGGACCTTGTGAAGATGCTGGAGGAAACAGGTACAAAAGTATCTATATCCACAGTAAAACGAGTCCTATATCGACGTAACCTGAAAGGCCACTCAGCAAGGAAGAAGCCACTGCTCCATAACCTGCAAATAAATCCAGACTATGGTTTACAGTTTCACATGGGGACAAAGATCGTACTTTTTGGAGAAATGTCCTCTCGTCTGATGAAACAAAAATAGAACTGTTTGGCCATAATGACCATTGTAATGTTTGGAGGAAAAAGAGGAGCACATCATGTTGTGGGTGTGCTTTGCTGCAGGAGGGACTAGTGCACTTCACAACATATATGGCATCATGAGACAGGAAAATTATGTTGATATATTGAAGCAACATCTCAAGACATCAGTCAGGAAGTTAGGGCTTGGTTACAAATGGGTCTTCCAAATGGACAATGACCCCAAGCATACTTCCAAATTTGTGGCAAAAGTCAAGGTATTGGAGTGGCCGTCACAAAGCCCTGACCTCAAGCCTATAGAATTTTTTTTGGGCAGAACTGAAAAAGCGTGTGCGGGCAAGGAGGCCTAGAAACCTGACACATTTACACCAGCTCTGTCAGGAGGAATGGGCCAAACAATTTAAAGGCAATGCTATCAAATACTAATTGAGTGTATGTAAACTTCTGACCCACTGGGAATGTGATGAAATAAATAAAATCTGAAATAAATAATTCTCTCTACTATTATTCTGACATTTCACATTCTTAGAATCACCACCTTATTTTAACTGACCTAAGACAGGGAATGGAATTTTTACTAGGATTAAATGTCAGGAATTGTGAAAAACTGAGTTTAAATGTAGTTGGCTAAGGTGTATGTAAACTTCCGACTTCAAATGTATATGCTTATTTTAGTTATGAGTTTAACTTTAGTTCTACAAACGTTGGGCTATGTATTTGGATTTTTAATACATTTTAAGGCTGCATATTGTGACACTAATGGTGATTTGAAAAAAGTGTCTTGAAAGGAATGAGCTTTGTTTTTTTGCGCAGGCTGTACATACACACTTTGTCAGTCTCTCATTCACAATTTGACAAGAACTTGATAATGCCTTGAATTTCCCGGCTGCATCCCCATTGTGTGGTCGTAATGCACCTGCCTTTTGAGGCCAGTGGCTGTTGTTCCTTTCTCCCTGAGTACTGCTGCTCTGAAGCACCTCTCACTCACATGGCTCTCCATCACATGATTGGGTCATTCCCACAGGCTACAAGTGAAGACTGACACTTCGGGGATGTAACTGCGTGCATCCTTATCCAATTCTGAGGTGTGTATTGAAGATATTGGAAGAACTGTCCACATTTACTTTTCGTCAGCCAACAAGATGAGTAGGCCTAACGAACAGCAAAATCACTAGCCTATGTCGATTTACTATCCCCATAGTACAAAAATTGACCTATTCTGTGCAAGAAATAAATATTCTGGGACAGTTGTGGGTTGCGATAGATCCCAAATTAATAGAATCACGAGCATTTTACACAATGAGGCTGATGCAACAGATCAGAACGTTTAGCTTAAAATGTTGATAAACTATTAGACTATTTCTTCACATAAGCGCAGCAGTGCGCACACGGCGGCAGGCATTAAGCGCGATTGTTCCATTAGCGGGAAAACATTATCTTCCCCAAACTTGAAACTCACGCACTGCTTATGTATGCCAGTTAGACTCTACACCCATTGTAAAGCAGATTAATGTGCTTCATTTTTTAAGAAGTTATTTGGCCACTTTAGTTGTGATACAAACCTTATCAAAACAGATAGGCCTATGGGCTAGGCTACATGAGGTGTGCAACTATGATTCGAATAAGTCGCTAAAAAAAGGCATTATTTCTTGGCTTATGCTGGGCATCATTCACAAGTGGTAATATATAATTCACAAGTGATAAGCTAATATTGTCACTCATCAGACTATTCTTGATGTAATATTGTCTTTACATATACTAAATAATATGTGTGACATATGTTTTGATTTAGAATGGACCATTTTCATGCACCTGTCTTGAAAAGAGGAGCAGGGGGAAAATACACTTCATCTATGAACTTAAATAGCTTTTCCCCGTGGTTTATTTTCATGCCAGCCATGTAGGCTGTACTCCTGTTGTCAAGTTAAGTAATGTGCTTAATATTAGGAAAGTTGAGAAATAAATATAGTAGGCCTAGCCTACAGAAAGCTGATGAGATCCTAATTTTTTTAATAGAGGCCATCACTCTGTTTTCTCTTGCAATTGCATAGCCTATAGAAGTGTTGCGCAACATGAGCTCATGGGCTCTCATGAAGTGTTTGATTAGATTTCTGATTACATTTGCATTGATGTCAGAGTGATTAGAGGGACAATAGAGTGCTGAGTACCAGGCAGTTAGTACGTTTGGTAGGCTACTAATGACCATCGGCAGCATTCGAGCTTGGAAAAGCCTAATTACCGTGACTAAACGGTCACGTGGAATTTGACTGCCTTCATGACTCGTGACCGCCAGTGTGGCGGTAACACGATCACTGCAACAGCCCTTGCCAATGACAAGTATACCCAACACTTGATGCAGCCACCAACATGCTTGAAAATAAGACGAGCGGTACTCAGTGATGTTCTGTTGGATTGCTCGAAACATATGTTTGTATTCCGGACATAAAGTACATTTCTTTGCCACATTTTTTGCAGTTTGACTTTAGTGTCTTATTGCAAACGGGATGCATGTTTAGGATATTTTTGATTCTGTACAGGCTACCTTTTCATGTAGGTTCTTATTATGACATCTCAATTGAATCCATTTTGAAATTCAGGCTGCAACACAACAAAATGTGGAAAGTCAAGGGGTGTGATTTCTTTCTGAAGGCACTGTATACCATCACACAAAAGGGCACTTGGTGAGTGGGAGGGCAAAGGGGCAGGTGCTCGGGCTACAAGGGAGTCGGGGCGCTTAATGGTCAAAGGACATGCAGGCAGCCATTTAATTTCCTTAATACAGATTCTCAATGTATTTTATTTTATATACTCCCTGCAGTAAGAATGACATTTTGAATTCCTTAGTTCGGTTTTGAATACTCCTGCAGGTATTACACCAGTATTCAATGATTATAATTTTTATATAAACATACTTTTAATATAAACTGTACTTCATTATTTGTTTTAACTGTTAAGCGTGGTTTTCTGCCCACGCACACAGACACTGTAAATACCATACATAGTGTTCAATATAGGAGAGAGCAGCAAGTATTGTTATCTGTTGAGAAACTGTGTTTTAGTTTTCCTGGCATGGCCTTTGCAAATGTCACAATTTGAGGTTTTATGGATTTCAGCAGAGAAAAGACAGAAAACATTCCTAAAATGGGAGTGTGAAAGTGTCTGAAGTTTATTGATGTCAAGTGATTATATGTTATTATGAAGTGAAAATATGCATGAGTCTCTCTTAAATCCACCAGCGACGCTACAGTATATAACTTTTCTTGGAATGAGAGCCATGGCCGCTAAAAGCAATGAAGTCATTTTTCCATTGGCTGATAACTCCACTGTACTTGGCCACTTAGGGACACTTTTTTGGGCTTCAGAAGTTCTTAGTTTGATTTTCCATTCCCCACCCCCTCTCTCCCAGCATGCAACTGTAATGTATGGAATGCTGTTTTGACATACACCGAGTGTACAAAACATTAAGGACACCTTCCTAATATTGTGTTGCACCCCCCTTTGCCCTCAGAACAGCCTCAATTCGTCGGGGCATGGACTACAAGGTGTCAAAAGAATTCCACAGGGAATACTGGCCCATGTTGATTCCAATGCTTTCAACAGCTGTGTAAAGTAGGCTGGATGTCCTTTAGGTGGTGGACCATTCTTGACAAACTATTGAGTGTAAAAAACCCAGCAGTGTTGCAGTTCTTGACACAAACCCGTGCGCCTGGCACCTACTATCATACCCAGTTCAAAGGCACTTCAATCTTTTGTCTTGCCCATTCACCCTCTGAATGGCACACATACACAATCCACGTCTCAATTGTCTCGAGGCTTAAAAATCATTATTTAACCTGTCTACTCCCCTTCACCTACACTGACTGAAGTGGATTTAACAAATGACATCAATAAGGGATTATAGGTTTCACCTGGATTCACTTGGTAGGTCTGTCATGGAAAGAGCAGGTGTTCATAATGTTTTGCACACTCAGTGTATTGTCATATAATTTTTGATCATACTGTAAGCAGGCTTTGGCCGAACAACACTCTTAAAGGCCCACTACCGTTCAAAAATTTGGTCACTTAGAAATGTCCTTGTTTTTGAAAGAAAAACATATTTTTTTGTCTGTTAAAATAACATCACATTGATCGGAAATACAGTGTTGACATTGTTAATGTTGTAAATGACTATTGTAGCTGGAAATGGCAGGTTTTTTATGGAATACCTACATAGGCGTACAGAGGCCCATCACTCCTGTGTTCCAATGGCACGTTGTTAGCTAATCCAAGTTTATCATTTTAAAACGCTAATTGGTTATTAGAAAACCCTTTTGCAATTATGTTAACACAGCTAAAAACTGTTGTTCTTATTAAATAAGCAATAAAACTGTCCTTCTTTAGACTAGTTGAGTTTCTGGAGGATCAGCATTTATGAGTTTGATTACAGGCTTAAAATGGCTGGAAACAAAGCACTTTCTTCTGAAACTCGTTAGTCTATTCTTGTTCTGAGAAATGAAGGCTATTCCGTGTGAGAAATTGCCAAGAAACTGAAGATCTCATACAACGCTGTGTACTACTCCCTTCACAGAACAGTGCAAACTGGCCCTAACCAGAATAGAAAGAGGAGTGCGAGGCCCCCGTGTCTCTAGTTTGTGAAACAGACCCCTCACAAGTCCTCAACTGGCAGCTTTATTAAATAGTACCCGCTAAACACCGGTCTCAACATCAACAGTGAAGAGGCGACTCCGGATGCTGGCCTTCTAGGCAAAGTTCTCTGTCCAGTGTTCTTTTGCCCATCTTAATCTTTAGTTTTTATTGGCCAGTCTGAGATATGGCTTATTCTTTGCTACTCTGCCTAGAATACCAGCATCCGGAGTCGCCTCTTCACTGTTGATGTTGAGACTGGAGTTTTGCGGGTACTGTTTAATGAAGCTGCCAGTGGAGGACTTGTGAGGGGTCTGTTTCACAAACTAGAGACACTAATGTACTTGTTGACGTTGAGACTGGAGTTTTGCGGTTACTGTTTAATGAAGCTGCCAGTGGAGGACTTGTGAGGAGTCTGTTTCTCAAACTAGACACGCTAATGTACTTGTCTCTTGCTCAGTTGTGCACCGGGGCCTCCCACTCTATTCTGGTTAGAGCCAGTTAGCGCTGTTCTGTGAAGGGAGTAGTTCTTCCTTTCGAATAAGCTATTTTTGTATGTTTTTGACCATTTTAATTGAAAACAAAAGGTACTTGTTACTCAGAAATGATTTTATATTGAGATAAAAATGGCTGCATTGGACTTTTAATAGACCAATCACCACAGACGATTGGGCAGAGAGTTCACCATGGCCCTTTAGTCCATTTCTCTTTATATGTCTGAGTTTCTTTGTTGTGACATTGTTTTTTTGGACAGTTTGTCCAGCTGCGTTAGCCCCCAGCACTACGTGTAGTTCTGACAGGCCTGGAGCGCGGCCTCCACGGTGTTGTGGCGCGGACATTTCTGGCAGCCGGGTAAACCCTTTCTGACTAATTTTCCAGTGTGAGGTCAGCTCTTTGAACCATTACTGTGTCACAGACCTCCAAGTTGACGGCATATCTGGCCAATGCACGGTCACGTACTGCAGGTATTAGTCCGTGGAGAAATGACAGGGTGGTGGCCTTCTATCAAATTGATGCGACAAATACAACGTGTAGACCTTCCTGTGAAATGCTTACTTACAAGCCCTTAACCAACAGTGCAGTTCAAGAAAGAGTTACTTTTTATTTTGTAAATATTTGATTAACACAATAAAAGAACAATATATATACAGGGGGTACCGGTACCGAGTCAATATGCGGGGGTACAGGTTAGAGGTAATTTGTACATGTAGGTAGGGGTGAAGTACTATGCATAGATAATAAACCGCGAGTAGCAGCGGTGTACAAAACATTTGATGAATTGTTCAGCAGTCTTATGGCTTGGGGGAAGGAGCTGTTAAGGAGCCTTTTTGTCCTAGACTTGGCGCTCCGGTACCGCTTGCCGTGCGTTAGCAGAAAAAAACTGACTTGGGTGACTGGAGTTTTTGACCATTTTTTGGGGCTTTCCTCTGACACCGCCTAGTATATAGGTCCTGGATGGCAGGAAGCTTGGGCCCAGTGATGTACTGGGCTGTACGCACTACCCTCTGACTGGGTTACAAAGACTGAGATCCCCCTTCATACTGTCTCTGTGGCCCAGCCTCTTCTTTATGGGTCTGCTGAGAGAGAATGCTGGATGAAAGACATTATTACATAGCACTGAGGCCCTTAATAGGATTTGCAGGTGAGGGGTTTTGAGGAGGCACCTCTCTTGGATCTAAGGCACTGGATAAGCGCTAAACCAGGTACAGTAGACCAGCAGGGCCCATTTTTTTGAGGGGGGAATGAGAGTTTCTCTGCTGTACCTATTTATGGTTTCTTGTGAGAGGTGTGGGGCAGTGACCCGTCTCTCAGCAGGCTCCATACAACCCCAACCCCTCAGCTCACTGGGGAGAACAGGGTTTGTTTAGGCGGAAACACCCTCAAAGTCAAACAAACCATTGGGTTTTCCCTCAAGGTGGTTTTCTTACATTGGTTAAAAAGATTTATGTTAACATACAGGTCTGTTGTTGAACTCATACTCTGTTGTCTACACCAGGATAACAAAAAGACCCACTTCTGTGAAAAGTCTTGTATGAAGTGTGAATAAAAGTGCCATTCCCATGGTCTCCCTACTTAAAGTTGCTAAGGGTGAAGCACCAATACATTACACCAGACTGGGGAATTTGAAGCATTGTCAGACCATTCTATTAAGACGTCAATTTAGCAGAGAAACACCAGAGCATCCCTGTGGCCCCAAGCAGGATGACACAGTCTAACCGAGAAATCAGCCACACCTCAGCCCAATACAATGCACACTCTGTAGCCTGTGACTCAGCCAGCCCTGTTAATCACACACTCACGCATATACACACACACACACACGCATACACACACACACATACACAAACACACACAGAGAGAGAGCGACTCATAGGACTGGGATTAAAGCGGGATGAAATTATTCAGAAAGAAAGCCTTGTTTCAGCCAGCAACCTCACCCTCCCAATATACAGCATATGTGACTAATGCTCATCCGTTTATGTATCTGTTTGTTTGGCAGGGAAAACAGGCCCAAACCCCCACTGATCCCTCCAGCAGAAATCAATCAGTGGAGGAGCGCAGAGGTTTTAGCGATTCTTTGCCGCGATCCTCCATGTCCCATTAACAAAGGCGTGACAGAGCGAGCGCTGGCAATCCCTGCTAAGACCCTGTGCCTTTCTCCTCCTCCTGTGTGAGCAGAAAAGCCTGCACCAAATACCATTGTAGGACACACAATGAGAACGTCCCCACTCATGTCAGGAGACTGAATGCACTATAGTCAGGAAATTCACTGCTTGCGAGGAGGTGACAATGACAGTTTAATTGAGTGAATCTGTGTAATCTGTGTGTGTGTGTGTGTGTGTACAACAACATATTTTCAAGGCAGGTTCAGTTCACTTGTCTACTGGATAATTTGTCCTGCTGCTATGACATTTGTCTAAATCTGTCTCTACAGCTGCCTGCTGAATTGAAGAGGGAGCTGTGTGTCCTTACCTGCCACCGGGGAGTTAGCCATCTATCTATTTCCCTGTCTGTCTGGCAGTGGGTCTGTCTCTCCAGATGTACTGTATGTCTCTCTTTATCCACATGAAAACCGAGACATCACACACCACTCTTATGTACAACACTCTACCTTGTTATTTCCCGACATGGCCAAGGGTGTCTTACCTTGAAATTCCTCACTAAATTAGATTATTCTGTTTTGCGCTTAGTTTCCTCTGCAAGCACTCATCATCGCTCCGCCTTCACTGTTGTACAAGACCAAAAACAACTTCAGCTATCCTTCCGCCTTTGTTTCACATTATCTCGTCTCGTCGTTTGAATTGCTCACTTCATGTGAAATTGTGACAGGCAGTAAACCAGACTTTGGTGAAACTATACGGGACCTACAGTATGGCCTGAGTTGACATACTGTTACTGTATAGGCCTGGGAGAGACAGCCCGCTCTCCATCACTGACACATTAGTCTCACCACAGTCTCTCTGGTTGTGAGACAAGTGACCAGAGACCACTAATTACCTAATTGCACTTTAACAGCTACGAGGCACCAACTCATACAGCGCCAATGTGTTTATGACTCAACTCCTATGAGACTCATGTTAAATTATAATACCCTCGTATAAAAATAACTCCCCCACATGAATGCGCTACGTTTGTATTTTAAGTTCTCCATGCTTAACCGCAACTTGTGTGTCACCAGTGTTTTAGTTTCAGTGCTGTATTGTTTTAGTGGCTCACACTAACCAGTGCTTTAAATGTGGGCTTTGTCATGGAATCATTACCAAGTGTTCCACTTTGTTGTCCTTAATATCAGGTATTTAAACAGAAAAGTTACCAAGAGCAGATGGTGCAAAAGGAAGCAAGCACATGCTCTACCACACACACACACACACACACACAGAGGGTGGCTGAGGGAGTAGGCTCAACGGGCTCAGTAGGTGGTAGTGCACAACATTATAACAGAACTCATGGCCTGCTAACCTCTACACACGCCTCTGAGGAATACTGAGGAAAAGCCCCCAAGAGTCCTTGGGAGTCTAGAAAGAAACTAGGTGACAGCAGGGAGCCTCATTATCGTCCAGAACACCATCAGCTGCAATCACACAAAGCCACATGAACCATGAGACTTGTTAAAACAGACTGTTATTGTGTTTCTGATTAAACTCTATGGCTCTTTCTGATCAAACACCCACTGTAGGAGACTATGGTGACCGTCCGTCCTCATTACCTGCGTCTTTGTTGACATCAACCCCATCAAAAAGGTTCAGATACCATTCTTATTATCCAAACGATATGCACCGTATTGCTGTCGGTTTCATTGTCAATTTCTGCCCCAACGGTAATGAAATTCAAACTTTGCGAGTCACTTCTATTTATAAAAAATCTAATAAAAACCTGGCTTGGGTTGACATTGGAGTGTTGACCCAGGCTCAGAAGGCACCGATGGATTTGGTGAGAAAGCCGTAAATAAGAGAGAGGGAGAGGGGGAAAAAGCATAAGCCCTAAGAAGCCCTCATCTGTCATTTTGGGTTTGTGCTGGTCAGATGATAGGATTACTCTGTGAACATGGCTGCCAAATGACTCTTTTCCTCTTTTGTGTTTGGAAAACAAACACATTTGCCCCGGAAGTCGGGAGCATTGGGGACCCCCTGTCGCCAGCTGTCTTAGCCCAGCAGTGCCGGGTGGGCTTGCGGTTGACTTGGCTAAGCACGTCTCCATCCTGCATCTGACACTTCAGCTACTCTTCTTCATGTCAGCGTGAGGGCTCTTCCAGTACCACCCATCTAATAGCTACCTCCAGGAGGGCAGTCCCTTTCGAGTCTTCAGCTCATAGGAGACGGGAAGGCTTTGATTTGAGAGACTCTGTGAAAAGGAGTAATTAGGGAGTGTGTGTACATTTTTATGGCACACACACCTACAAGAGAGGCTTAGGGTGCAGTATCAAAATGCTAGTGCTCACTTTCGCAGTTTCAGTTGCAAATTGATCTTGAGAAATACTACATCAAAACACATGAACTACTGGCTGGTTTTAAATTATTGTGGCATCGTGATTAGGCATAGATGAAACACTGCAGATCAGTTAACCGTGCGTCTCCAAGGACTTGATTAATATTGTTGTATTCTCAGACATGCAGTAGGCCTAGCTCAAGGACATGGTTAATGGTCATCACAGAGCAGGCGCTAACAAATGGCTCCATTTCTTTTAATGAGTTATTTAATTTGATAATAGCTGACGATAGAACAATTAATTCTTTTCAGCAATAGTCTATTCTACATCGAGGTCATGCTGGTTTTGCTCGAACACATAAAATACTTCCACTTTACTCTAGAAACAGACTGAAGCTGGAATAATTTGGGTTAGTTTCATCATAAGATCTTAGTTAGCAGTCGTCAGTTATTATAAAACGAACTCGCCCTCCCAGCCAATGTAAACCCACTGTAGACCTATTAGTGTGGTTTTTGGATGGCTGCAGCACTCGCTGGCTTTTAGCGCTCTCTCGTTCTGTCTCTCGTTCTGTCTCTCGTTCTGTCTCTCGTTCTGTCTCTCGTTCTGTCTCTCGTTCTGTCTCTCGTTCTGTCTCTCGTTCTGTCTCTCGTTCTGTCTCTCGTTCTGTCTCTCGTTCTGTCTCTCTCTCGCTCTCTCTCTTTGTGTCTCTCTCTCGCTCTCTCTGTCTCTGTCTCTGTCTCTGTCTCTGTCTCTGTGTCGATGATGATTTCAACAGGTTTCACTTAAGATACGCCTCCATAAAACATTTCCACAAATAGAGCTCTTGTGACTAGCTCCCTGGAAGACCCCGGCTGTCCCTGGTATCGCGGCAGAAGAGCCCTGCTTTGTTTCTCCTCGCCTGGCGTAGCCGTAGATAAATAAATAAAGGGAGAGGTCACAGTACAGGTGTAGAGCTCTGTAAATCACTGCCCTTATTGTCTGCCTGGCTGCTATCTACATCCATTACAGTGTCTGGCAGCGCCCCAGGGGCCCAGAGCTGCTAGCTTGGACTGCATGTACAGATGGAATCTGACTGTGTTTCACCAAGCAGTAAATTACCTTGCTAACATTTGTGTAGGGAAAGGGCCCTCTCTAAATGGTTTGCGCGAGCTGTTAACCTCAGTGATGCATTTGAGTGACGTGGCTATCCCCCTGCCAGAGTGTTCAGGGGCGGGGGTAGAGGGAGACAGAGGACATGCAGGATCACACACCAGGCCGGGGTGGCTTTGAGGGCTAAGTGGGTAGCTCTTACAGGGGGCAACATGCGGAAGTTGTGTCTGTATACAGAGTGGCAAGGTTACAGCTGGTATGTCTCTATGTAACCGAAACACAAAGGAAGATTAGTAAACGTCTCCGTGGAGATAAGTCAGTGGTGTAAGTACTTCGGTGGAACAGTATGTGTGTTGTTTCTGTATCGCGTCACATTTTAGATGGGAAATATTTCCCCTGACTGTCTCAAAGATATGGTTCTGTAGAGCATAGGTTTCTAAGATCTGTGTAATCTTGTTCTGGCCGTCTTGTACGTCTAATGCAAGTGGAAGTTAGAGAAGCACAAACCTGAACCGAGTGTCTGTCTGCATTTACAGGTTTAATGGCGGTGGTTCCTCCTCACCAACTCAGACAGCTGCACTTGAATTAACATGTGGAGAATATGATGTTATTTCTTTCTCATCCATTTTGTGCAAATGGAGCTGCTTAGAGGGTTTTCAACTCTGCCTGTATCTCAATGGAACTGAGCACAGTTCTCGCCTGTTTCCGACCAGTCCCCGCTGTATTTTCATTGACCTCAGGGATGCTATTTGGCGGTGTTCTCAGTGTTCATCACCTTATGATCAAATCCATCTGGGTGCTATCGTTTCCTGTTGTACTTGCAAGATTACCCAATCAAATGAAGAGAAACTGGTGGTTCAACTTCAGGACGAGAGTCGTCAGTACTTTGAGATGCAGTATTCAAATACATTTAATTAGTCATTCCTCGCGTCTAGAGTCACTCTGCTAGCAGGATATTTGAGGGATTATATTTCCACACCATAACTTAGGTAATACACATGACTGCAGTTTTGTGGGTAATTATTGTAATTTTAGCAGCCTATTCTATGATAATTTCACAGCTTGTTATCCAGGATATCCGGCTTTGCTCCGGAATCGCCGGCTGTGTTGGGTGTCAGAAGGGTCAGACAGTTTAATGAGCATCTTATTACTTTGTCTTTCCGATGACTGGATTGGGAGATAAAACACTACTGGTTGCCCACATTTGATCCAAAGTACTTTGACGTCATGCATCAAAAGACAAATAATACGGTAAGATGCTTTTCACTTCAAAAATGTATTTTTTGTCGGCATTGAAGGTGATGGAAAGAAAATGAGCTGAAAGCGGCCAAGCTTAAGTTATATCACGTTATTGAAAGGGCTTTCAACCAGAAAGCCCTCCAAACCAGTGGCTTTTCTGCTTTCATAACTGTCAGAGAGGCAGTGGAAAGAGGTTGCTGTCTGCCTGCTAGCCTGCCACTCTGTTGGACATTTGAAATACTGGGTTATGAAGAAGGAAGAAACCCTCCTTCAGTTTTGACTGAAACCAGGTGTTCTCTAGTGGCAGTAAATCAATCGTACATGGGCATTGTTGTAGTAGCATAGAGTAGACCTGCTGTACACTGCGAAGTGCATATGGAAAGAACATGTTTAACGTGACAATGAAACGCAGTACCTGACCTTTTTAGCTGCCTTGTAGTTACACTAGTACAGACCTGTAGGAATGTGTTCTTATTCAGTGGTGTGCAACCAACCTGCCCAAAGAATCCTGTCACAGTGTTAAATATCTGCTGTCAAATTAATTTCTCATTTCTCAGTCAGATGCGAAATCACAATGCCCCTCTCTCTTTGCAGCATTCCTTTGTGTTTTACCTCACTCTGTCATCTTACTGTATCTGATTGCAACCATGCTTTATTAAGACACTACAAGCTGTCATTTTGCTGTGTTTGTCTCAACTTTTGTGATGGTCTTTCTTGTGTTTCCTTGGTTTACGGAGGCTTCTGTTCTGCTCAAAGCCAGATCCGGGGTGATGTCCCTTTGTTGCTGCGCATAGCTGAAATTCCTCTGGGGAGAAATGGGGTGTAGTTGTGCAGGGGGTGGGGGCGAAAACAGGTGTGCACTGCGCAGGGCCGGCCCGCCCATTAGGTAGGATTAGTCAGCCGCCTAGAGCAGATTGACGAGGGCCTCATTTTCCAAGCAAAACTGACCAGGACGAACCTCCAAATTGAATTGTATGTCACATTTCACTGTTAGGTGTAAACTAACAGTGAAATGCTTACTGACGGGCCCTTCCCAACAATGCAGAGAGAGACATTTTGAAATAACACAGCCTGAATGTAAAAGTTGATGTCTTGCCACTTATGTTTTACAAATGTTCTAAAAAATGAATAGCTGTAATGTCTTGAGTCAACAGGTGTAGTATAATATTTTGTCTAGATCGTTACAATTACAATTAAATCCACTTTAATTCCCCATTTTAACATAACAAAATGTGGAAAAGGTAAAGGGGTGTGAATACTTTCTGAAGGGACTGTATCTTGTCCATGCCCAGCATGCCTCTCCTTGGTGCTGTTGGAGAGACACAGCGCTGCGGCATTCCACCAACGCTCCATCAAAGTCATCAAACAAATCATGTAGCCCAGGGCTTTCCAACCTGTTCCTGGAGAGCTACCGTTCGGTAGGTTTTCGCTCCAATCTAGCGCATCTGATTCTAATAATTAGCTAATAAAGCTAAATCAGGTTAGTTACAACTGGGGTTGGTGTTGAAACCTACAGGAGGGTAGCTCTCAAGGAACAGGGTTGGAGAGCCCTGAATTAGCCTGTACGGTAGAATGAGTATATAGCCTCAGTGGCCTTTTCTGTAGCCTAGGGAAACCGAATTTATGACCAATGTCATGTGACATCATTTTTTGACACAATTTGTGTTTCCAATCAAATAGCCTAAATGGCGCCCTATCAAATACATATTTGCCATGTCTATTGGCACGATGCTTAGGGTTTGTGTTTTATGCCGGAGACCAGGGATCGCTTCCCGTTCGCTACATTGGTGTCAGAATTGGTATGGCGCTGTGAGGCCATCGGAACGCATGGGAGGACGTGTGAAGGGGCTTGAAAGAAAGTCGAAGCACAGGGACTTGCCTTCCGGTTCGGAGGGGGCTGTGCTATATGAGCCACATAAGAATTCTCACCTAGTGGGTTAGCCCTATTGGCGCGAAGCATTTGGTATTTGCTTTTCACGCCGGATATCCAAGTTCGCTTCCCGCTCCCTCCGTTCGCTACAATACAAATCTGAATTAAATGATAAATATCTGACGGTTCAAATGTGACCGACCGCCTCGATTTGGTCTTAAATTGTTTTTTTTACATGGATAAAAGTAGAGACTCAGAGCTAGGAAATGGTGTATCATACACTGCAGTTGAGGAACAATGGGAAAGTAATTCTGCTTTGAAAGTTCACATCCTCTAAAGCCTTAGCCCCACCCATCTCTTTAAGGATTCACATGAGGCCATGTTTATTTGTCACATGCACAGGATATAGGTGTAAACTGTACAATGAAGTGGTTACTTGCATAGTAGCAATATCAAAAACAGAAAGTGTCCAGATAAAAATATTTAATAAATATTTTATCTTCATTAGATGATGCTTACCTGACACACTTGTCTAAATTGATGGGTCATGTGAAGGAAATGCTATAACCTCCCCGCAGCCACGTCTAGCTACGTCACTATTGTCTAGACATGTACACATGTTCATGAAATACAATAGTTGGTTGTAATCACCCCCAGACACACATGGCTAATTTGATGGGTGATGTAATCATCTGGTAAAGTGTCTTTGGTTTAGACATTTAGCTAGCTAGCTAGATAAACAATGAACCGTCATAATCCCAATTTATACTACAACCAATACAAACATTGTCATAGCTCTAGTATGAATCTGCTGGTAGTTAAAACTAGCCAACTAGGTTCAATGTTAGCTAGCTAACATTAGGCTATAACTAACAATGCAAATGGTTTTCTGATTTGAATATTACTACACAGATCTTACACGTAACGTTAGCTAGCGAGCCAGCATACTAACGCTTGTTAGCTAGCTAACAGTACGCTTTAGCTTGCAATTAAAATGACTTTCTGACTAAATTAGAAACCTATACAGTGAGGGGGAAAAAGTATTTGATCCCCTGCTGATTTGTACTTTACCCACTGACAAAGAAATGATCCATCTATAATTTTAATGGGAGGTTTATTTGAACAGTGAGAGACAGGTTAACAACAAAAAAATCCAGAAATACGCATGTCGAAAATGCTATAAATTGATTTGCATTTTAATGAGGGAAATTAGTATTTGACCCCTCTGCAAAACATGACTTAGTACTTGGTGGCAATCACAGAGGTCAGACGTTTCTTGTGGTTGGCCACCAGGTTTGCACACATCTCAGGAGGGATTTTGTCCCACTCCTCTTTGCAGATCTTTTCCAAGTCATTAAGGTTTCGAGGCTGACGTTTGGCAACTCGAACCTTCAGCTCCCTCCACAGATTTTCTATGGGATTAAGGTCTGGAGACTGGCTAGGTCACTCCAGGACCTTAATGTGCTTCTTCTTGAGCCACTCCTTTGTTGCCTTGGCCGTGTGTTTTGGGTCATTGTCATGCTGGAATACCCATCCACGACCCATTTTCAATGCCCTGGCTGAGTGAAGGGGGTTCTCACCCAAGATTTGACAGTACATAGCCCCGTCCATCGTCCCTTTGATGCGGGGAAGTTCCCTTAGCAGAAACCTCCCCCCCAAAGCATAATGTTTCCACCTCAATGTTTGACGGTGGGGATGGTGTTCTTTGGGTCATATGCAGCATTCCTCCTCCTCCAAACACGGCGAGTTGAGTTGATGCCAAAGAGCTCCATTTTGGTCTCATCTGACCACAACACTTTCACCCAGTTGTCCTCTGAATCATTCAGATGTTCATTGGCAAACTTGAGACGGGCATGTATATGTGCTTTCTGAGACGGGCATGTATATGTGCTTCAGCGGACCTTGCGGGCGCTGCAGGATTTCAGTCTTTCACGGCGTAGTGTGTTACCAATTGTTTTCTTTGTGACTATGGTCCCAGCTGCCTTGAGATCATTGACAAGATCCTCCATGTAGTTCTGGGCTGATTCCTCACCATTCTCATGATCATTGCAATTCCACAAGGTTGTCACCTTCTCACCAAGCTGCTTGGCGATGGTCTTGTAGCCCATTCCATCCTGGTGTAGGTCTACAATCTTGTCCCTGACATCCTTGGAGAGCTCTTTGGTCTTGGCCATGGTGGAGAGTTTGGAATCTGAATGATTGATTGCTTCTGTGGACAGGTGTCTTTTATACAGGTAACAAACTGAGATTAGGAGCACTCCCTTTAAGAGTGTGCTCCTAATCTCAGCTCGTTACTTGTATGAAAGACACCTGGGAGCCAGAAATATTTCTGATTGAGAGGGGATCAAATACTTATTTCCCTCATTAAAATGCAAAAATGCATAAAATTTTTAACATGCGTTTTTCTGGATGTTTTTGTTCTGTCGCTCACTGTTCAAATAAACCTACCATTAAAATTATAGACTGATCATTTCTTTGTCAGTGGGCAAACGTACAAAATCAGCAGGGGATCAAATACTTTTTTCCCTCACTGTATCTGAAAATGTAGCTAGACTGTTACCCGTATACTGTACATGGATGAGCGCCTCACTGCAGACTGGAACCATTTAACTGGTTTGTCCAGCGTTGTGTCAAGTCACTACTGTTCACACTGACCTTGGCGTGTGCAGAAAGTAGCCCATCACCTTTTCCAACTGATTTGTCGATAGTGCCTGCTAAATTCAGGACATCAATGCTGTTGAGAAACATGGCAACATTTTTGTAGTTCTCGATGGCTAACATGGTGCGGTAGCTGTTTTTGAAAGATATTGCTAGCTCGAAGGTTCCGGGTCTTTTTCTGTGGCTAAACCAACTAGAGTTGTAATTTTAACCATTTGTATTTGTATTTATGGATGGAATACAAGTTTGTTATTAAGGCACATGTTCCAGAATGCATTTCTGCCAAAAGGATTTTAAAAATCTATGCGATTCAACAATGCGAGAGCACCAGCCTCTGCCATATGGACACATTGTTAGGCCTACACCGTGAGCCATTGGCAGCTAAATAAATGAGTGCATGAGCCAATGCAGCGGTAGGCCTATAACTACCATTGTAAACAAAATAAAAAAATACATAAAGCCGACAAAATTAAGTAGAAAATGCATTCAGGTTATTTCAATCACATTCATCTCTCTACTCCGCCCCTCAATCAACTATTCGGGGCCCTCAGAGTTTCCCGCCAGTGAGCTCGGGACAGACAGCTGTTTTTACTCAAGGGAAAAGAGTTCAAGCAATTTATGACATTTCTACTGGATATATTGGATGCTCAGAGCATGACATTTTGCTTTCACACCGAGGTCTGGTAATTATCGAGGGGGAGAGCATTGGAAGGATTTTTCAAATACTGTGAGGCACTATTAGCCTATCATTTGCAATGGATGTTAAAAAAACACTTTGTTCACTTACTGTGTAGGTGAAGAAACATTACTGAGAAGCTCAGCTTTTTGTTAGTGTTGGTCAGAAGTCAGGCATCCCTTGTTGCTTACCTACTTTGCGTGCAGCAGGCCAGGTAGCCTACTTTATGCTTGCTCAGGCGTGCACAGGCCTAAGCAAATAACGAGGATTAACGGTAAATGTACTACTGTTGACAGGGGGAATTGATACAAATTAACAATCAAAGGTCAAACCATTCACACAATGAAACAATTAATGCAGCAAGAATTGGTGGGAAGACAGCTGAGCGCATTCTGGAGTGCTGAGCGCATTCTGGAGTGCTGAGCGCATTCTGGAGTGCTGAGCTCATTCTGGAGTGCTGAGCTCATTCTGGAGTGCTGAGCTCATTCTGGAGTGCTGAGCTCATTCTGGAGTGCTGAGCTCATTCTGGAGTGCTGAGCTCATTCTGGAGTGCTGAGCTCATTCTGGAGTGCTGAGCTCATTCTGGAGTGCTGAGCTCATTCTGGAGTGCTGAGCTCATTCTGGAGTGCTGAGCTCATTCTGGAGTGCTGAGCTCATTCTGGAGTGCTGAGCTCATTCTGGAGTGCTGAGCGCATTCTGGAGTGCTGAGCGCATTCTGGAGTGCTGAGCGCATTCTGGAGTGCTGAGCGCATTCTGGAGTGCTGAGCGCATTCTGGAGTGCTGAATGCATTCTGGAGTGCTGAGCGCATTCTGGAGTGCTGAGCGCATTCTGGAGTGCTGAGCGCATTCTGGAGTGCTGAGCGCATTCTGGAGTGCTGAGCGCATTCTGGAGAGAGATGTGCCTTCAGAAAGCCTTCATGCCACTTGACTTATGTGTTACAGCCTGAATTCAAAATTTATTAAATAGATTTTTTTTCTCTCACCAATCTACACACAATACCCCATAATGACAAAGGGAAAATATGTTTTTAGAAGTATTCACACCCTTGAGTCAATACAGGACGTGAATACAGCTGTGAGTCTTTCTGGGTAAGTCTCAAAAAGCTTTGGACACCTGGATTGTCCAATACTTGTACATTATTCTTTAAAAAAATTCTTCAAGCTCGGTGAAGTTGGTTGTTTATCATTGCTAGCCAGCCATTTTCAATTCTTGTCATAGATTTTATAAGCCGATTTAAGTCAACTGTAGCTAGGCCGCTCAGTAACATTCATTGTTGTATTGGTAAGCAACTCCAGTGTGTATTTGGCATTGTGGTTTTTGTTTATTGGTCCTGCTAAAAGGTGAATTTGTATCCCAGTGTCTGGTTTTCCTCTAGGATTTTACCTGTGCTTAGCTCTAATCTGTTCCTATTTTATCCTAAAATAATCCCTAGTCCTTGCCAATGACAAGCATACCCATAACATGATGCGCCCACCAACATCCTTGAAAATACACTACAGGTCAAACGTATATTGGATACCTGCTCATCGAACATCTAATTCATAAATCATGGCCATTTAATATGGAGTTGGTCCCACCCTTTACTGTTATAAAAGCCTCCACTCTTCTGGGAAGGCTTTTCCACTAGATGCTGGATCATTACTGCGGGGACTTGCTTCCATTCAGCCACAAGCATTATTGAGGTTGGGCACTGATGTAGGCCTCGCTCACAGTCGGCATTCCAATTCATCCCAAAGGTGTATATTGGGGTTGAGGTCAGGGCTTTGTGCATGCCAGTCAAGATCTTCTACACAAACCATTTCTGTATGGACCTCGCTTTGTGCATGTGGGCATTGTCATGCTGAAATAGGAAAGGGCTGTTGCCACAAATTTGGAAGCACAGAACCGTCTAGAATGTATGTTGTATGTTGTTGTATTAAGATTTCTCTTTACTGGAACTAAAGGGCCTAGCCCGGAACCATGAAAAACAGCCCCAGACCATTATTCCTTCTCCACCAAACTTTACAGTTGGCACTATGTATTGGGGCAGGTAGCATTCTCCTGGTATCCGGCAAACCCAGATTTGTCCGTTGGATTGCCAGATGGTAAAGCGTGATGCCTCACTCCAGAGAACGCTCTTCCCCTGCTCCAGAGTCCATTAGCAGCAAGCTTTACACCACTGTGGTGTACGGGTGTGGCTGAAATAACCAAATAAACTAATTTGAAGGGGTGTTGAAGGGGTGTCACCTACCTTTGGCTATATAGTGTAGGTAGAGTGGTACTCAGTGACGTGTTGGATTTGCCAAAAACATAGCACTTTTTTGTATTCAAGGCATACAATTAATTTCTTTGACACATTTTCTGCAGTTTTATTTTCGTGCCCTATTGCAAATATGGTTCATGTTTTAGAATATTTTATTCTGTACAGGCTTCCTTCTTTTTGCTCTGTCAATTAGGTTAGTATTTTGGAGTAACTACAATATTTTTGATCCATCTTCAGTTTTCTGCTATAACAGCCATTAAACTCTAACTGTTTTAAAGTCACCATTGGCCTCATGGTGAAACCCCTGAGCTGTTTTCTTCTTCTTCGGTAACTGAGTTAGGAAGGACGCCTGGAGCTTTGTAGAATGCACAGAAAAGGTGTGTACAGCAGTAGAGCTCTGACTAGAATACAATATATACATATAAAGTGGTAAAACAGTATGTAAACATTCTTAAAGTGACCAGGATTTTATGACTATGTACATAGGGAAGAATGGGTTATCTATAGGTCATCGCCCACCTTTCTGTGACAGTCAGTCTGCCTCTAAAAGCATCTGTCACAGTTGGGACCATTTCAAAGGGCTGCGAAATAGAAGCGGCTGAAGTGACAATATGTCTCAAAACCTACTGTCAGTCCCCTGACGCTTCTGTGTTATTTCTGGTCTGCTCTCCAGCGTGCCTTTGTTTGGTTTTCTACAGGTGTCTCAGTCAGGAAACAAGTATTGTGTTCAACATCACTGATTAGTTAATTATATACATTCTCCTGCTTTATTGACTTGCGTTTAATTCATCTCTTTGGGAATAACAACTGGTTTTATGAATGAAACCCCATTCCAGTTTGACTTCATTCATCCATCCATCCACAATGTAAATAGTCGCACATTCAAGCATCTGGTTAATGCTGACAGTGGTTGTGGCTGGTGTCTCTGAACTTCCATTATGAATCTAAATAGAAATCCTCAATCCCTTAGCCCCGCTCCTTTTCTCCTTAAAAGGCTGCAAGGTCACAATGGCCACTGGTAATTGAGTACAGAGTAAAGTTCATTAAGCACATTACCCAATATTTTAAGGGTTTTAGGCTGCCGGCTAAGAAACGCATTTCATACATAATTTAACTAATGTTGCTCTATTGATCTATTTTGCTTCGGTGCTTCCACACATGATTTAAGTCCTCTTATTTCCACAGCAAATCAGACCTTTTAACGTGCTAGTCAGTGACAACGGGCTCTCGACAACAACAAAAAGTGGGGACACGAGTAAAAAGGTTAACCAATCCCCCTCAGAGAACAGACTATGCTAAGGTAGTGACTAGTGACAGGCAGACAGATGCAGGTAGATTAACATTCATACACACAGAGCATCATCTCTTTACCTCTGACAATGTCCTGGAGCACTATTTTACAATGATCAGCAAATTGGGGATAAAACAAAATGACCTGTGGTGATGTGCAGAGCCCCAGGTATTAGGGAAATGGTCCCCTTTCCCCAACCCGAAAAAGTGTGGCACAGCTCGTAGCTTTGTTACCAGGGAACTGCTGTAGTCTGCTGAACGTGAGCTCTCTTGGTCCCATGCAAATGCTCTTAATAAGTAACACAAGTGTGCCAGATCTTATTTGTTAGCCCCTGGGGCGCTGGGAGACCACTACAACTTGCTGAACTGACACTTCCCTCCCGTCGATGTATCTCACAGACATCTGGATGCCAGGGGCTTGTGATTGGAGTTTTATTACATTTGAGGGTTTGATTGGTCCTAGACATTCATGCAGCCTCTTGGTGAAAACACAGGGAAGAAAAACAAATATATAGTATTAAACACGATCTGAGAATAAAATCAGGCCTTTACGTGCTTTGAAAGAGGAACTCGATTTGGGATTTGTTTCAGATGCTCTGCTTCTCGGGTTTCCCACACTTTTCAAATTATTAAAAACCAGGCATTTATTGTGACCATCAGTCTTGTAGAGTGTGTGTGTTTGTTTATTCCAAGCACAGAAAAGGCCTACAAGTGGCAAGATATTTTTTAAATAAGATATCATCTGTCCTTGAAATATCAAACATTTTGTATGTTAATTTTCATTGTAAATGACATTCACAGCACATAATATTCATCCCACAGTTCTCATTTGAATACACTTCGAAAAGATTGGAATGCCTTATACTTCATGCACCAATGGAAAATAAACACTCATTCTATGTCTCGGTGACGAGGGATTTTAGATGCTTGAATATTGAAAGGTTTTTAGTTTAAAAGCCTGAGGCGTGACATTGCTTTTTGGGTGATGCTAGGGGGACCTTCTTCATCCTCAAAGGGAGGTACTGTAATTTACAGTTCCAGGGTTCAAATCAAAGTGTATTTGTCATGTGCGCCGAATACAACAGTTGTAGACCTTACAGTGAAATGCTTACTTACAGGCCCTAACCAACAGTGCAATTTTTAAGTAAAAAATAGGTATTAGGTGAACAGTAGATAAGGAAATAAAAAACAACAGTAAAAAGACACTGAATAATAACAGTAGCGAGGCGCCCGGTTAGTCGGGCTAATTGAGGTAGTATGTACATGTAGATATGGTTAAAGTGACTGCATATATGATAAACAGTCAGTAGCAGCGGCATAAAAGAGGGGTTTGGGGGTGGGGGGTAATGCAAATAGTCTGAGTAGCCATTCGATTACCTGTTCAGGAGTCTTATGGCTTAGGGGTAAAAACTGTTGAGAAGCCTTTTGGTCCTAGACTTGGTGCTCCGGTACCGCTTGCCATACGGTAGTAGAGAGAACAGTCTATGTATGACTGGGGTGGCTGGGGTCTTTGACAATATTTAGTACCTTCCTCTGACACCGCCTGGTGCAGAGGTCCTGGATGGCAGGAAGCTTGGCACCAGTGTTGTACTGGGCAGTACACCCTACCCCCTTCATGGGCCTATAGGGCAACAGGGTAAGGCAGGGGGGCAACAGGGAGAGACTGGAGTGAAGTAGTCATAGATAACTGTTGAACTCCACTAAAAAAAAATCTACCAGAAGCACTGAAGATGTACAGTAACCACAGATCAATATCAAAGCTACAGTTGTCCATTCATTTGTATGCATGTACGTGTTCATATGTATGTTCACACATGGTGGTTCTCAGTGCAACCAATGCCAGCCCCAACCTGTTCTGTGAAGAAATAGTAGAGGTAAACACATGGCTTTGTTTAAGTAATTAATATCACTGTAATTAGTTTCAGATTATTGTCATTAGCAGGTGGTGAATCTGGATGCTATAAATGTCTGCATATTTACCTCTGGGATTGAAAACATTGGAGTGTGACCACCATCGCTGTTACAACACTGAGTGAACATGCAGTTGTGTTTGAGCTACACACTGTTACACTGATTCAGGTGTGTACAATGAGAGATGCATCACATTTAGTGTGTTATTTGGCACAATTAACTGTACTCTCGTCATCTGTAACAAGCCAATGGAATGTGACCACTCCAAAACAGAGAGACAGTACTGTGTCCAATAGGTTAAGATGGACCAACGTTCCATTCACACGTCACCTCAGCATGAGACCGGTTCAGACTGTGATAGCTGTGGCATGGAGAACTGCCATGTCCCTTCCTGTCTTAGCCTACTGCTGCCACCTCACACAATCTGACAAGCACCTCCTCCCTGATCACAAACAAAATCATACTATGTTCTGCTGTCATGTATGGCTTGACGCACCACTTATATAAAATATAAATTCTGTAGGAATACATTTCCTGGAAAAAGTGCCAGTGCTGTTTTTATTTATAGCAATGAAAGGGTTAATGTTGCGTTGTATTTCATGCTGTCTGTGTATTTTTTTTAATGAATGATTTATGAGGGGATGATAAAGTTTTCTAAGCGTTTCTGAAACAGCACCATAGCTGACACAGATGCTGTTTTCATATCATCGGGACAGCCTATCATTAGGCACGTTAGTGATCAGTTAGATTGAGCCACAATGTCAGGAAAATCAATGAAGTCATTATTACCGTGGCACATCGGTTCACAGTCGGAAGCCGATCAGTCGAAAAAACATATGGACTCAAATGTCCAACCCTCTGCCTTTACTCAAGCATAGGAAAACAATTTATTGTGTGCACAGTTCATTGTTTGGAACATATTGTGAGTATAGGACAAGGGAAATGAGAGACAGGGAGAGCGATGGGAAGAGAGACAGAGAGGGTGGAGAGCGAGAGAGACAGAAAGATATATTCATTCATGCATGCATGCATACATACATACATACATACATACATGCATGCATACATACATACATACATACATACATACATACATACATACATACATACATACATACATACATACATACATACATACATACATACATACATACATACATACATACATACATACATACATACATACATACATACATACATACATACATACATACATAGTGGGGCAAAAAAGTATTTAGTCAGCCACCAATTGTGCAAGTTCTCCCACTTAAGATGAGAGAGGCCTGTAATTTTCATCATAGGTACACTTCAACTATGACAGACAAAATTAGAAAAAAAATCCAGAAAATCACATTGTAGGATTTTTTTACCATTTAATTTGCAAATTATGGTTGAAAATAAGTATTTGGTCAATAACAAAAGTGTATCTCAATACTTTGTTATATACCCTTTGTTGGCAATGACAGAGGTCAAACGTTTTCTGTAAGTCTTCACAAGGTTTTCACACACTGTTGCTGGTATTTTGGCCCATTCCTCCATGCAGATCTCCTCTAGAGCAGTGATGTTTTGGGGCTGTTGCTGGGCAACACAGACTTTCAACTCCCTCCAAAGATTTTCTATGGGGTTGAGATCTGGAGACTGGCTAGGCCACTCCAGGACCTTGAAATGCTTCTTACGAAGCCACTCCTTCGTTGCCCGGGTGGTGTGTTTGGGATCATTGTCATGCTGAAAGACCCAGGGGGACATGTCTGGCACTGCAGGATTTGAGTCCCTGGCAGCGTAGTGTGTTACTTCTGGTAGGCTTTGTTACTTTGGTCCCAGCTCTCTGCAGGTCATTCACTAGGTCTCCCCGTGTGGTTCTGGGATTTTTGCTCACCGTTCTTGTGATCATTTTGACCCCACGGGGTGGATCTTGCGTGGAGCCCCAGATCGAGGGAGATTATCAGTGGTCTTGTATGTCTTCCATTTCCTAATAATTTCTTTTTAAGTGGGAGAACTTGCACAATTGGTGGCTGACTAGATACTTTTTTGCCCCACTGTACGTACATACATACATACATGCATGCATCTCCAAACGCCTGAAGGTACCACGTTCATCTGTACAAACAATAGTGCGCAAGTATAAACACCATGGTACCACGCAGCCATCATACTGCTCAGGAAGGAGACGCGATCTGTCTCCAAGAGCAGAAAAGTGTAAATCAGTCCCAGAACAACAGCAAAGGACCTTGTGAAGATGCTGGAGGAAATGGGTACAAAAGTATCTATATCCACAGTAAAACTAGTCCTATATCGACATAACCTGAAAGGCCGCCCAGCAAGGAAGAAGCCAACAAAACCGCCATAAAAAAGCTAGACTATGGTTTGCAACTGTACCTGGGGACAAATATCGTACTTTTTGGAGAAATGTCCTCTGGTCTGAGGACAAACTAGAACTGTTTGGCCATAATGACCATCGTTATGTGTGGAGGAAAAAGGGGAGGCTTGCAAGCCGAAGAACACCATCCCAACTGTGAACCGCGGGTGTGGCAGCATCATGTTGTGGGGGTGCTTGCTGCAGGAGGGACTGGTGCACTTCACAAAATAGATGGCATCATGAGGCTGGAAAATTATGGGGATATATTGAAGCAACATCTCAAGACATCAGTCAGGAAGTTAGGGCTTGGTCGCAAATGGGTCTTCCAAATGGACAATGGCCCCAAGCATACTTCCAAAGTTGTGGCAAAATGGACAACAAAGTCAAGGTATTGGAGTGGCCATCACAAAGCCCTGACCTCAACCCTATAGAAAATGTGTGGGCAGAACTGAAAAAGTGTGTGCGAGCAAGGAGGCCAACAATCCTGACTCAGTTACACCTGCTCTGTCAGGAGGAATGGGCCACAATTCACCCAACGTATTGTGGGAAGCTTGTTGAAGGCTACCTAAAACGTTTGACCCAAGTTAAACAATTTAAAGGCAATGCTATCAAATACTAATTGAGTGTATGTAAGCTACTGACCCACTGGGAATGTGATGAAAGAAATAAAAGCTGAAATGCATTATTCTCTCTACTATTATTCTGACTTTTCACATTCTTAAAATAAAGTGGTGTTCCTAACTGACCTAAAACAGGCTATTTTTACTAGGATTAAATGTCCGGAATTGTGAAAAACTGAGTTTAAATGTATTTGGCTAATGTGTATGTAAATTTCCGACTTCAACTGTCCATACGTACGCTACCAGTCGTAAGTTTTAGAACACCTTCTCATTCAAGGGTTTTTATGTGTACTATTTTCTACTTTGTAGAAAAATAGTGAAGACATCCAAACTATGAAATAGCACATATCATGTAGTAACCTAAAAAGGGTTATACAAATCAAAATATATTTAGTAGCCACCCTTTGTCTTGATGACAGCTTTGCACACTATTGGCATTGTATCAAACAGCATCATGAGGTAGTCACCAGGAATGCATTTCAATTGACAGGTGTGCCTTGTTAAAAGTACGTTTGTGGAATTTCTTTCCTTGTTAATGCTTTTGAGCCATTTCAGTTGTGTTGTGACAAGGTATGGGTGGTGTACAGAAGATAACCCTATTTGGTAAAAGACAAAGCCCATATTGTGGCTCAAAGCAAATCAAGTTTTATTGGTCACACACACATGTTTAGCAGATGTTATTGCAGGTGTAGCGGAATTGCTTGTTTTTCTAGCTCCATCAGTGCAGTAATATCTCACAATTTCACAACAATACACACGTCTAAAGTGAAGGAATGGAATTCAAATTTATAAATATTTGGATGAACAATGTCAGAGCACCATAGACTAAGATACAGTATATACTTATGAGGTGAGTAATGCAAAATATGTAAACATTGTTAGTCACTAGTGTTCCATTATTAATGTGGCCAGTGATTTCAAGTCTATGTATATAGGGCACCAGCCTCGAATGTGCTAGTGATGGCTGTTTAACAGTCTGATGGCCTTGAGATAGAAGCTGTTTTTCAGCCTCTCGGTCCCAGCTTTGATGCACCTGTACTGACCTCGTCTTCTGGATGATAGCGGGGTGAACAGTCAGTGGCTCGGGTGGTTGTTGTCCTTGATGATATTTTTGGCCTTCCTGTGACATCAGGAGCTGTTGGTGTCCTGGAGGGCAGACAGGCAGACCGCTCCACCCTCTGGAGAGCCCTGCGGTTGCGAGCGGCACAGTTGCCGTACAGCCTGACAGGATGCTCTCAATTGTGCATCTGTAAAAGTTTGTGAGGGTCTTAGGGGCCAAGCCAAATGTCTTAATTTTCTTGAGGTTGAAGAGGTGCTGTTGCGCCTTCTTCATCCACAACCCAATATGGGATGAGTTGGACCACAGAGTGAAGGCAAAGCAGCCAACAAGTGCTTAGCACATGTGGGAACCCCTTCAAGACTGTTGGAAAAGCATTCTAGGTGAAGCTGGTTGAGAGAATGCATAGTGTGCAAAGCTGTCATCAAGGCAATGGGTGACTACTCTGAAGAATCTAAAATAAAATATATTTTGATTTGTTTCACAATTGGGTTACTACATGATTCCATATGTGCTATTTCATAGTTTTGATGTCTTCACCCTTGACATACACACACAGTGCATTCGGAAAGTTTTCAGATCCCTTGACTTTTCCCACATTGTGTTACGTTACAGCCTTATTCTAAAATGTTTTAAATAATTTTTTCCTTATCAATCTACACAAAATACCCCGTAATGACGAAGCGAAAACAAGGATAAAAAAAAAATATATATATATTTTTTAAAACCTTATTCATGTTAATATTCAGAAGCTTTGCCATGAGACTCTTATATTGAGCTCAGGTACATCCTGTTTCTGTTGATGGAGGTTGAAGGTTGGAGTCCACCTGTGGTAAATTCATTTGATTGGACTTGATTTGGAAAGGCACACACCTGTCTATATAAGGTCCCTCAATTGACAGTGCATGTCAGAGCAAACACCAAGCCATGAGGTCAAAGGAATTGTCCGTAGAGCTCCGAGACAGGATTGTGTCAAGGCACTGATCTGGGGAAGAGTACCAAAACTTGTCAGCAGCATTGAAGGTCCCCAAGAACACAGTGGCCTCATCGTTCTTAAATGGATGAAGTTTTGAACCGCCAAGACTCTTCCTAGAGATGGCCGCCCAGCCAAACTGAGCAATCGGGGGACAAGGGCCTTGATGAGGGAGGTGACCAAGAACCAAATGGTCACTCTGACTGAGCTCCAGAGTTCCTCTGCTAAGATAGGAGAACCTTCCAGAAGAACAACCATCTCTGCAGCACTCCACCAATCAGGTCTTTATGGTATCGTGGTCAGACGGGAGCCACTCCTCAGCAAAAGGCACATGGCAGCCCGCTGGAAGTTTGCCAAAAGGCACTTAAAGGACTCAGACCATGAGAAACCATATACGCTGGTCTGATGAAACTAAGATTGAACTCTTTGACCTGAATGCCAAGCATCACGTCTGGAGAAAACCTGGCACCGTCCATACCATGATGCATGGTGGTGGCATCATCATGCTGTGAGGATGTTTTTCAGAGGCAGAGACTGGGAGACTGTTCAGGATCGAGGGAAAGGTGAACAGAGCAAAGTACAGAGAGATCCATGATGAAAACCTGCTCCAGAGTGCGCCGGACCTCAGACTGGGGTGTAGGTTCACCTTCCAACAGGACATTGACCCTGAGCACACACCCTAGACAACACAGGAGTGGCTTCAGGATAAGTCTCTGAATGTCTTAGAATGACCCAGCCAGAGTCCGGATGAACCTGATCGAACGTATCTTGAGACCTGAAAATAGCTGTGCAGCTACGCTCCCCATCCAACCTGCCAGAGCTTGAGCGGATCTGCAGACAAGAATGGAGGAAACTCCCAAAATACAGGTGTGCCAAGCTTGTAGCATCATACCCAAGAAGACTCTAGGCTGTAATCACTGCCAAAGGTGCTTCAACTGAGTAAAGGGTCTGAATACTTATGTAAATGTGATTTTCAGTTTTTTATTTTGAATACGTTTGCAAAAGTGTCAATCTGTTTTTGCTTTGTCATTATCGGTTATTGTGTGTAGCTTGATCAAGCAAAAAAAAACATTTTAATCCATTGTAGAAAAAGGCTGTAAAGTAATAAAATGTGGATAAAGTCAAGGGGTCTTCCTCTGACACTGCCTGGTATAGAGGTCCTGAATTCTTTCCGAATATATCAGAGAGAGAGAGAGAGACACATGCAGAGAGTTGGAGAGAGGACTGAGGCTGTTATCTATCCGTCTGCTCTGTGCTGACGGCTCCCAGAGAGGGTCTCTTTCCTGTGGAAGGTGGACCTGCTGACATTGGCTCAGTGCCACCACAACGCTCTGCTCCAGCTCTCTCTGTAAACACACAGTACAGCCAACTAAAGATGGCTCAGGAAGGACAACGGGAACGTCGCCCCCTAGATAAGGGAATGTTTCCACACACACTTCTCTCTCAAGATCCATTCCCTACACCACCACTACCACCACCGTCCTAATTGAGGTCCTATTGATTCTGCTGAGGAGTGACAGGATTCATTTCCTCCTGGTTTCAGTCCATTTTCTACATGTGTTTGTTAGGCTGGGGTGAGTGGGATCAGTGGTACTGTGTGTATCGACAGCTTGTTTGCTGCAGTTCTGAAATTAGCAGGACTCAGCATTCGCATCGAGCCACCACAGTGAACTTGATGAGGATGTAGTATGGGGAGAAACTACATTAGTGTTATAGCTGCAATGTTCAAATCAAATTGTATTAGTCACATGCGCCTAATACAACAGGTGTAGACCTTAAAGTGAAATGTTTACTATTGAGCCCCTAACCAACAATGCTATTTAAAAAAAATACACATAAGAACAAGAGATTAACAGTAACAAGTAATTGAAGAGCAGCAGTAAAATAACAATAGCAAGACTGTATACAGGGGGCACCAATACAGAGTCCCTGTGCGGTGGCACCAGTTATTTGAGGTTGTATGTACATGTAGGTAGAGTTTTATTAAAGTGACTATGCATAGATGACAACAGAGTAGCAATGCCGTAAAGAGAGGGGGGGGAGGCAATGCAAATAGTCTGGGTAGCCATTTGACTAGATGTTCAGGAGTCTTATGGCTTTGGAGTAGAAGCTATTTAGAGGCCTCTTGGACTCTTAGACTTGGCGCTCCGGTACCGCTTGCCGTGCGGTAGCAGAGAGAACAGTCTATGACTAGGGTGGCTGGAGACTTTGACAATTTTTAGGGCCTTCCTCTGACACTGCCTGATATAGAGGTCCTGGATGGCAGGAAGCTTGGCCCCAGTGATGTAGTGCCTTACGGTCGGAGGCCGAGCAGTTGCCATACCAGGCAGTGATGCAACCAGTCAGGATGCTCTCGATGGTGCAGCTGTAGAACCTTGAGGATCTGAGGACCCATACCAAATATTGTCTCCTGAGGGGGAATATGTTTTGTCGTGCTCTCTTCATGACTGTCTTGGTGTGCTTGGACCATGTTAGTTTGTTGGTGATGTGGACGCCAAGGAACTTGAAGCTCTCAACCTGCTCCACTGCAGACCCATCGATCTTAATGGGGGGCGTGCTCGGTCCTCTTTTTCCTGTATTCCACAATCATCTCTTTTGTCTTGATCACGTTGAGGGGGAGGTTGTTGTCCAGGCACCACACGGCCACGTCTCTGACCTCCCTATAGGCTGTCTCGTCATTGTCGATGATCAGGCCTACCACTGTTGTGTCATCTGCAAATTGAATGATGGTGTTGGAGTTGTGCCTGGCCATGCAGTCATGAGTAAACAGGGAGTACAGGAGGGGACTGTGCATGCACCCCTGAGGGGCCCCTGTGTAGAGAATCAGCGTGGTGGATGTGTTGTTACCTACCCTTACCACCTGGGGGCGGCCCGTCAGGAAGTCCAGGATCCAGTTGCAGAGGAAGGTGTTTAGTCCCAGGGACCTTAGCTTATTGATGAGCTTTGAGGGCACTATGGTGTTGAACGCTGAGCTGTAGTCAGTGAATAGCAATCTCACATAGGTGTTCCTTTTGTCCAGGTGTGAAAGGGCAGTATGGAGTACAAGGGAGATTGCATCATCTGAGGATCTGTTTCGGCGGTATGCAAATTGTAGTGGGTCTAGGGTTTCTGGGATGATGCTGTTGATGTGAGCCATGACCAGCCTTTCAATGCACTTCATGGCTACAGATGTGAGTGCTACGAGTCGGTAGTCATTTAGGCAGGTTACATTAGTGTTCTTGGGCACAGGGACTATGGTGGTCTGCTTAAAACATGTTGGTATTACAGACTCGGACATGGAGAGGTTGAAAATGTCAGTGAAGACACTTTCCATTTGGTCAGCGCATGCTTGCTGTACACATCCTGGTTATTTGTCTGGCCCTGCAGCCTTGTGAATGTTGACCTGTTTAAAGGTCTTACTCACATCGGCTGTGGAGAGCGTGATCACACAGTCGTCCGGAACAGCAGGTGCTCTCATGCATGTTTCAGTGTTATTTGCCTCGAAGCGAGCATAGAAGTAGTTTAGCTCATCTGGTAGGCTTTTGTCACTGGGCAGCTCTCAGCTGTGCTTCCCTTTGTAGTCTGTAATGATTTGCAAGCCCTGCCACATCCGACGAGTGTCAGAGCCAGTGTAGGACGATTCTTGTAAGCGGCAGCTCTACCCTTTAGCTTAGTGCAGATTCTGCCTCTAATCCATGGCTTCTGGTTGGGATATGTTCGTACAGTCACTGTGCGGATGATGTCATCATTGCACTTATTGATAAAGCCAATGAATGTTGTGGTGTACTCCTTAATGCCATCGGAGAAATCCCGGAACATATTCCAGTCTGTGCTAGCAAAACAGTCCTGTAGCTTAGCATTTGCTTCCTCTGACCACTTTATTAATTGATCTAGTCACTGGTGCCTCCTGCTTTAATTTGCTGGAATCAGGAAGATAGAATTATGGTCAGATTTGCCAAATGGATGGCGAGGGAGAGCTTTTGTATGCGTCTGTGTGTGGAGTATAGGTGGTCCAGAGTTATTTTTCCTCTAGTTGCACATTTAACGTGCTGATAGAAATTTGGTCAAACGGATTTAAGTTTCCCTGCATTAAAGTCCCCGGCTACTAGGAGCTCTGCCTCTGGGTGAGCGTTTTCTTGTTTGCTTATGGCGGAATACAGCTCATTCAATGCTGTCTTACGGCCAGCCTCTGATTGGTGGTGGTATGTAAACAGCTACAAAGCAATAGCTCGATACTTCCTTTGATATCGTGCACCAACTTGCTGTTTACAATAACACACAGACCGCCGCACCTTGTCTTACCAGACGCTGCTGTTCTATCCTGACAGTACATCGTATAACCAGCCAGCTGTATGTTGACGTTGTCGTTCAGCCATGACTCCGTGAAGCATAAGATGTTAGTTTTTAATGTCCCGTTGGTAGTTCAATCTTCTGCGTAACTCGTCGATTTTATTGTCTAAAGATTGCACGTTGGGAGCGGAATGGAAGGAAGTAGGGGGTTATTCGATCGCCTACGAATTCTCAGAAGGCAGGGCCTGTTCCCGAGGAAGCAGTGTATCCTTTCTGTCAGGCTCGTCAGAGTCGTGAAAGGAAAAAGAGGATTCTGCTAGTCCGTGGTGAGTAATCACAGTCAGAGGCCTGTTCGGTGCACTGTTCTCATATTTACTGTATGATCACTTAAGGAATGCTGAGCAGTACTGTTGTCTAACTCCCTGACCTTGGTTGGTACTCTGAAAATGGCTTTGTTTTGTTTCTGATCAAATTCCTCCTGCTGATAAGGCAGCATCTCCAGAGCAGTGAGGCTACAGCAGAGCCAGAACTACTCTCCCACCATTTACTCTGTTCTACCCCTAACATCTGCTGCCCTATTTGTGGGCACTACATATACTGTATACCACGGTCCAGGAGTTGATCCTGGTCTTTTAACATGGTCAGGAAATAATGTATGTTACCCAACATGTTAATCACTATACCTTGTGTACAGTGGTGATTTTAGCATGCAAACCTTGGTGGGGCAAAAAAATAAAATTGTTTTGCAAATCAGTAAAGCCACAACACAATACATTAATTGCACTATAACGGTGAGGAAACGGTGCCCACAAACTTCCCAACGGCAGTACCAACACCTCACCACTGCTACACATGGCTATCAGCGGAGTCTTGTCTGGCAGCGAAACAGTTCATTCAGCCTTAGTTCATACTGCCTCTAAAAAAACATAGCTGATATGGCTGACTTGCTTAAACAAATGTGGTTTCTACTGACAATTGAGATGTACAAGCTATGGCATAATGGTACGACGAGCGGATAAGAGGCGATCCGTAATTTCGATTAAGACATTAATGAGCGAGCTAGGACGGACGTAGTCAATTTAACTATTTGTTCAGCACTTTTGAAATGTACTGTGACAGAATTCAGAACATGGTCCGTTCTTACAGTACACCAAGTCAGAACCGCAGGATAAAACCCTTGAGTTCCCAGTTGCCTTGAATTTACTGAAGTAAGATTTCCCAGTTCTGAGTTTCCAGTTGTTTTGAGTGCGGAAGAAGTCGTGCTGAATTAACAGCATGACCAATGCTGAATGTTTATACTTTAAAGCTTGGAAAAGAGACCCTTAAACCCAGACTTGGGTTGTTGAATTTGCGATTTCCAGCTTGTTGTGTAATGTCCAATGGCCGATGAGCACCAATACGTTTCATCTATAATTTGTCTTCATTGTTTCTCTTCATATGACAAGGACTAAAAACAATTTTCCAGTAGATTGTCTACTTGATTCATGATGATGACTGCTAGCTTGCTAGCTAAGATTTTGAAAGTATGATGTTGACATGATCAGTGCAATCAAAGCTACTGTAGATATAACGTGGTTTGATGTCATTTGTGGCCAAAGACCTTGAGCCTTCTTGGATGAGCACTTCTACTGTAACTCCATGGCAGCACCCAAGGGCCTCCTTGGATGAGCACTTCTACTGTAACTCTATGGCAGCACCCAAGGGGCTTGAATTTTCGAGCTCTCCCCATATAATTTGCGATGACGTTGTGTCCCCATGAGTGACAGAACACTGAGCCAATGATGGCGCAAATAGAGAACATCGCCAACCCCTTCTCTCTGTGTTTTCCGCTGGCAGCCCCACCACCACAGAAAGCACTGAGCTAGGCTGAAACACCTGCATTTTGGAACTGCCTTAAAAAAAGAGACCGTTTGTATGCGGATTTATTAACTCAACAAAAAATGATATATTGTGATATGTGGCACGTATTAATGTTAAAATAACATGCAAAATAGGCAACAAAAAAGTTGGGTCTCAAAACAGGGGAGGCTCTGCTCCACCTGCCCTGAATGACAAGTCCCCACTGCTTGTGTAAGTGAATTATATCTTTACAAACCTGGATATGAGTTTAAAGTTGGATGCTTGCCTCCTATTAGATCCCATGTGTTGTTGGCTTGGCCCAGGTCTTGGCGTCTGGTCCTTGGTTGGGTCAGAGGGCGGCCCAGGTCTTGGCATCTGGTCCTTGGTTGAGTCAGAGGAGGGCCCAGGTCTTTACTCCTGAATGTGCAGAGTCGGTGTGGACTTTGGACAGGACATGTCCCCAGGTCCGGTGTCCATCTGGTGGGCCAGTTGGTTGCTCTGCTGACGGTGCCAGAAATGGCTCCATTGTCCCAGAACAGTTTCACCAGAGAGAGCTAATGAGGGATTGAACTGCCAGGTGGCACTCTGTAGCGATTTACTTTTTGTATTTGAGCAACACAGGTACACACCCTCCCATACCTCCCAAAAAAATGCATTTTTGCATTGTGAAAAGAGTTTCCTCTAGCCTGCAGTCTTTGGGAAAGTATTTTTGAATAATTTAAAAGGCCAGTCTATATCCCAAGATGTTTCTTAATTGGTTAATTGAATATAATTTGCTTCAAATGTTAGCTAGGCAATCCGTCATCTTTGACTGCATAATTTGATAGATTTTATGTTCAGTTGGAACAGGTCCCTCTATTGAATTTACATCCGGTATGCGGACAGTAAATGCACACATGACATTTAAAGATAGCTGGAAGGTTAATGTGTCCATCCGCAGAGGGTTTTACTTTTTTTTTTACTCTTAGCATCAGTCTTAAAGTCTGCTCACTCAGTCTGCTCACTTAAAACATTCTAATGGGAATAACAACATTCTTTCCATTCAAACACATCAGTTGCCTAAAAATTGCAAATTGAAATTAGGATATATTGTTTCAATACTGTACATTAGTGGAATGTTTTAAAATGGAAATTTATTTGAAATTGCTCAGAATAATCTGTTGTGACAAAAGTCAGTCCCATTCCAGTATCACCATTGTAGTCTGAATTCCTCCATTTATTAGGGAGTATTTGAGGTCTAAGTAAAGGCCATTGGATAATATGAAGACTTGGACTTCATGGCTGAATGACCGTTATTGGCCTGTGATAGGCATCTTGTGTTCTGTTTCTACAGAGCACGGACAGCTGGCTGCTTCGTGGAAAATAGGAACAATAACGTCTCTGGTTTTATATCCATCATTCTCTATGAGGATGCAGATACGTTCGACAGCTGCAACGTGAGCCTTAATCAACCGACTCCATAATCCTCCTCTGTTATAGAATAACACGTTTATATTTTGACCCTTTATTGCCTTCTAGAGGGCTTTCAACAGCCGCCAGTAATAGAAAGGTGTCTCCATGTCTGCCAGGGGTTACATCAAGCCATCACACACTGACTGTCGAATGGGCTAAAGAGGTGAGATTAAACATCTTTGGAATTGTCTTTAAAAATGGAAAGTGGCAACATTTGAATAGACTATTAAAGAGATGCCCATAAAGCTGCCAACTTCTCTCTTCTCTGGGTGGCTGAAAAGGGTTCTGTGCCAAGTATTGAAGTGTGATGGAGTGTGTCTGGGTGCGTTTGGATAAGGTGGGCGTTTTGGGGCCCAATACGTCACTGCTGACTTCGACATGCACTTCTGCCAGCATCTATGGAGTTTCTGGATTATCACCATTTATATGCTTGCTTTCATAGTTGAGAGAGTTCAAAACTACTCTAAAATATTTACTGTGTTTGAATCTATTCAAAGAAAGAATTGTTGTAATATGTATGTTATGTAGTTACATATTTTATGTTAGACAAGGCCGGGTTTCTAATGTGATTACATGTCAGCTAACCCATTTTCTTTGCAAAGGATGAGCGAATCAAAGTTGCTTTGTAAAGCACTTCTTTGCGTTGCCACAGGAAGCCTAATGTATGCGTCCATTAAATATGATGAGCTGTTTCAATGAGTTGCATAAATAAACATGTTTTTTGAGAATGTAGTCTATTACTTCCATCTATTTAAAGACGTAATGCAGGAACACTTAAGGTCACTAATGTCCTCTAATGCACTATTCATCCACATTGAAAATACATTCCTGGATCCTATCTTACAAAGTCCATCAAATCCAAGTGCAAGTCTATAAATTAAACAGGGAACAGTTAAATTGAGATGGTTTAAAGCAAATAACCTGCCCTAACATGACCTAATTGATTACATGTATTTATTTTTGAACAGTGTTTTTCCCCTTCGATGAGAACAACATCTGTTGGTGGTGGGTCCCAGAGGAAGGACAAGGTTAGGGCTGTAAACAGTAAACACTCGAGAGCTCCGATCGTACAGCTTCAGTGATAGCTGGGCTGCCTGGTGGCACTGTAAACAACACTCTTATTAATGCTGGGGACTCGGTCATGCACAATCCAGCCAGGAAACAGGGTATCAACCTGCGTAGTCATGCATATTTGGCAATATATTCTTTCACTGGTTGTTTTTGATTTTATTGTACCATGTTATTAATTGGCGTACAGTGAAGCCTGATGGTGAAATATCGTTCTAGGGCCTAGTGTATAGATTTGAAACTATAATCCCAGTGTAATATAGCATTGTGTTGAATCTTTTAGCATTTAGCATTAGCAGTATACGTGTTTTGTCACAGGGTTGCAATCTGGCTCAGCCAAGGAGTTTATTGATTCCAGTACACTGAGCACGGTGGTTAATATGGCACTGTTGAAGATGCCGTCCGGCACTGTGCAGAGGTGAGTAGCACACTGCTAATGATGAACCACCCCACTGGCACACACAAACCTCGTTATTAGTAGCAGAGGCCTGCGTGCGCCACCTAGATAACTAATATCGGCCGAGCTGAATGACTAGCACGTTCGCAGGACAAGCGTTCGCAGTTCTCGGTGTCAAATGTGAGCAGCTGGTGTCTTTTTTTTTTTTCTAAATTGAATTTCTGAAGGTCAAACAGCTTCCGGCTGTTTTTATTTTTTCATATCTATTCTCATCATTCTTCCTTTACACAGTACACACACTGCTCCGCTCCTATTCACTGTCTCTGTTGCTTCTTCCTGTCGCTACGCTGCTTCGTACTGATGGCATTGGCAACCACCACTGGGGCCACAGACTACCGACTTGTATCTTTTGAAGCAGTGTCTCTCAAACTCATTTCGATTCAGATTACGTTAAATTAATCCCATAGTCATGCATATTTACCGTAATATAAATAACACAACATGAGCCTCTGCTTTTGTGTTATAAAACCCTGTGGCTATTATCTTTGAATGTGCTGATGGTAATCTACAATGACGTCACATGATGTTACACGAAGCGTCCTAAAAGCGTCCTAAGTCTTTCTGACACTCTGATGTTTCCAGGAACATTTTGTCACATCAGGATGTGTTTCTCTCCACGACACCTTAGTTCAGTCTTGCGTTTCACTAACCTTAATTCGTTTTGTTGGGACATTCTCATAGCAATGAATGTACGCACTCTGCCGCAGTAGAGGTGAGGTGACACTGAGGTTCGAGAAAACAATCCTGTACCTGTAAAGGCCCGCGTCATACATGAAGTCGTCAGACTCGTTTTCACCTGAACTAGTGGGGACTTTCTGCTCAGCGTTGCTGACGGAGGAAGATGGATTTTTCTCCAGAGTTCCAGTGCTTTATATTCTCTCTGATTATCTGTTGATTGAGACCATTGCACACTCCAGCATGCTATCCAACCATGGGCAGCTGTAATTGCTGCGTCTCCAGACATCCTCAGCTTGCTATTTATTTAAGGCACATAAGCGTTTCTGTGTTTACCGTACTAAATTGATTCCTAATCACAGGCTCGCACACACAAACATGCACACACTTTTGCATAGACACACATACACACACAGAAAAAAAGAGGGAGACAGAGAGAGAAATCTACACCAGATGTGCAGACGCAGGCTGTTGTTTCTCCCGGCCACTCCTCTTTATGTCTGAAGTTGAGTATTTTTTGTTGTTGTTGACCTCAGTGGAGGACTGTACTGGTCTGGCCTCTCCTCTACAGTACACTACCACATTATGTGGGGATTTATGAGGTTTGAGCTGGGCGCTGAGTCTTAACTACCTTTGTTGTGACAAATCATTTCCGGCCTCTCTGTGTTTCTAAACACCGATGTGCTTTAATGCGCTTCATGCATAATGAGGCGTGGCTTTAGTTGTTCCCCACACACGGCTGGTGTTGTTCTCTGGGCCCAGTTTCACTTCCCTTAAAAGTTTCCTTCATAACTCTTCGATATCTTGTGGTTTTTTTCCCCCCATGACACTTAGGGATACAATCTTTAGGTATTGAGGCTGGATGACCGCAGCTAAGTACAAGCAGTTGATTTGATTCATCATACAACTTTAATGTTAATGTATTCCTCTCTAGCCTTTCTGATGTGCTGATGTACAGCTCAGACAATACTAATGGCCAACGTTGCCTGGATGTTGGTCAACTTCAATAATGAATATGTCATCATGTCATTATGGCAGAACTGACCTAAACGGCACATGATCGATGTGCAGCTCATAATAATTGATAGCACGGTTATACAGAATAATAAGTATGTTATTTCCAAACCCTGCCACGACTATCTCGCTCTGAGAGTTAGGAGCTGATTTGCATGTTGCTGTAACGGTTACGTCCTCCATTGGCAGGGAGCACAGGGTCATTATTTGTTCATATCCTGCATCTGCTCTGCAGAGGGGAGAAATAAAACAAGGAGGTTTTTAAGGTGCCGGTATATAGAGGAAGTAAATGTCCTTGTAGCGGAGGAGCCAGACGGAGAGAGAGAGGAGAGGGGAAGTGAGGGGCATCAATCCATTAGTAGGTGCTGTTTACCTACGGCCCATGAATGTCTAGGTTCACCGCAGTTCATCTGCTCTGACTGCAACATGAGCCAACGACACCAGCCTCTCTCTCCATCTTTAAAAAAAATATATTTCTCTCACTTTCTCTTCCTGGGGCTTGCCAGTAAAAGGGTCTGCGCCATTGTGAATGAGGTGCTTATTTTGCCACGAGTTCATCTGACTTATTCTGATGGGACTGTCTCATTGATGAAGTGGCTCAATTCTCCAGTATGCCTCATAGGGAAGGGAGCCACATGCATACACTTGCCTTTGTTCCTCGAACACTTCCGGGCAGATTGGGTCAGTGGAACAACTGCATTTTCTAGTCTACTGCGAGAGTTTTTGTGGTTCATCCTCGTGCTGTCTCTCGCTCCCCTCTGTGACCTCACGTTATCACTCTTGGAGCTGTCGCTGGCGTCGGGGCCCATGCCTAGAAGCTCAATCAACAACCATTTGATTTGCATTTCCCCCTCTTTTTGCTTCTTTTGGAAACACCTTAGGTTCCCAGGTTCTCATGATAAAAGAGCCCAGCGTTTTGGGATGACTAATCCTCGGCCGGGGCTGCGCCAGCTGATCAATACAAGATGACACCAGCTTGTAATGGAAAGTTGTGCGCTCATCAGAACCTGATGTATTGTGGCTCAGACGCAAACGCGCTCCTTCTTTCTCTCCTGGCAGGCCTATTTGAGGCTCCATTTCGCTCTACCCGCCTTTGTTTCCAGGGCTAAACATGCATCTCCTTGGTGACAAAGTGCAGGCAAGAGAAGCATTCTTCCTCCACCTAAGGATTCATATGACGCTGTAACCGCCAACTGTCTCATTCCCTATTCAGAGCCAATGCCCAAGACCTGAAGAGAGAGAGAGCCACACACAGCACAGCACAGGGGTTGCCTTTATAGTGATCAAGTCTATTCCATCGCCTTGAAAAGCATTAACGTCAAGAGTAAGTGCGTTCATATAAGATGGAGTATGACATTGATGGCTCATGAATTGCCTATGTTTCCTGCATGTTCAGTGCTGGGTGGTTTCTCTGGGGACGTAGGCCGCTCTGACAGGGCCAGTCCCAGGGAAGGGATAGGGGATACCTAGTCAGTTGCACGACCGAATGTATTCAACCCAAATGTGTCTTCCGTATTTAACCCAACCCCTCTGACTCAGGGTGAGGGTTGAGGAGAGCGTCCAGAAATGTCCTTAGATACCATTACAAGAGGAACCTGTGAATAATTGTTTTGAACAGAATTAGAACAATTCCCGTTATCTCCATTATCCCGTGGAATCAAAGTGCTGAGACGGGTGGTGTATCTGTAGATGTGGGAGCGCATACAGTTATGGCTACAGCTGTTATGGCGCTGTGCTGCAAAAACACAGTCCACACGTTTGTGACGATGAACGAGCTAAAACTAAAGGACCGAGGATGAACTTTGCCCTCCCCATAAGCATGGCCACACGCAGGAGGTAGAGATGCATGTGCACATGCTCAATGACATATGGCTTCCTTAACATTTAAGAGGGACTCTCAAAATCAGGATTCAGAAATCGTGCTCAAGGACAAATCCAGTCTGCTCTGTCTTTAGAAAGGAGTGAGGTATGTTATTTTTGGTATGATGGAAATATGTAGGTTTTCCAAAAAAAAAAAGGGAAGGTATCAATGAAGTTGTTTGCTTGTTTGAGATGGAAATATAAGGGTTGGGATTAATAATGCATTCTCTCTGAGTAACAATCTATCTTCTGCTTATACTCATCTCGTTCCACTTTTCTCCAGAGTGGCCTATCATTATAATTCATGCGAAGTCTTAAACTGTGTCTGTAAGGAATCATTCCACAGAACTGCAATAGCTCCTCAGGCCAAATCCATGCAGAGTTGGAGTGCGTCCAGCCAGTCACCTGATTCTCACTTGGCTTCAGGAGACGACTCCTCCTGAATCTTTCTCTCCCTCACTCTTTCTTCATTCCTTTTCTCCTCCCTCTATTTCTTGGCCGCACAGAAAAACATTGATCTCACCACATGGCCTGGCTAACATTCGTTTCTCTCTTATTTTTTTCTCCTTCTTTCTTTTGTTGCGTTTTTAACTGGATGGCCGGAGAGCTCCCACAGCAGCCACCTCTGAAACGAGACAAATGTGTGTCTTTTTCCTCTAGTCACGTTTTGCATTTAGCCAGCCTCCTTCCCTGGATCTGGTCTGCTAAGCTGCCGGAATGATGGACGAGTAATCAAATCAGTGGCTAATTGGAGTCGGCAGCACCGCCCTACAGTTTAGTCCAAGAGGAACAATATTGGTGCCCGATGTAGCAGGCTGTTCTTGCCATCTGAAAAATCGTCTTTAATGTTGGTGCACAATGAAGTGCAGCAGGGTACGTGTGTGATTTTTGCGACGAGCCTGTTTGTCAGCCATACCGCTGAAGCCAAGTTGGTGTATGGTGACTGTTTATGTGTGTGTGTGCTTGCGTTTGGGTGTGTGGAGCGGTGGCTTCTGTGCCGCTATTGTTGATTGGCTGTTGGCATGTTTATAGCACCCCGCTGGATGTCCTGTGAAGAAGCTGAAGTATGTCAGGAACACAAGGCCTCCTGGAGATCAGGGACACATGGCAGACTGACGTTCTCCCACTACTCTCCTCATCCTCCTCCTCAGGATTTAATCTAATCAACCTGTGAGAGGCATCTCATCCATTTCTACCTCCCTTTACCTGGAAAAATTATACCCTTGGCTGCACTAGTACCTAACCAAAGCACTTTACTGAAGTGGAATATATTGCAAATGTCTTTGAAACAGGTTGCAATAGTGTAAGTATAAAGTACGTTTACAACAATGTATAATGGGTCGTCATTGGTAAAGAAAATATTGATATTAAAACCGTTCAGCCTGTTGACACTCTCTGATTGTATCAAAGTCAGAGTCCATAAAAGTTTCTCTTATACCGATGAGAGTTAAGATAATTCAGCCTCTGAACAGGGACTCTGTCGTTGGGGGGGCAGTGGTTGGATCAGGATGGGCTTGTTTTTTGATTTCCTGGCAGACGCAGGAGTAGAGTTGGAAAGCAATCTGGCACTAAGTCCCCAAGCAGGCAGCCAATTCATTTTGGACAGGAGGGATTTGGAGCCTCTGCTGTTATTTGGGACGCCAGAGTGCAAGCTGCCTGCTGAAGGTAAGAGCAGGCTAATCCCCAACAAGATGGATTGCCATAACTCTGATATGGTATATTCACCTTGCTCTACTCTGCTGGTGGCCATGTATGTTTAGGGATTAGGGTTGGAGTGTGTGGGGAGTGGGTTGGGGTGTGTGCGTTCGTTCGTTTATTCTCTAGCATGGATGATCCAAAAATATATACAGTAGATACACTGCCTTCAGAAAATATTAAACCCCCTTGACCTTTTTCATATTTTGATTTTACAAAGTGGGATTAAAATGGATTTAATTGTCATTTTTCTGTCAGCGGTCTACACAAAATACTCTAATGTCAAAGTGGAACAAACTTCTAACTTTTGTATTAATTAAAAATTAAATCGATGTTAGAATCACCTTTGGCAGTGATTACAGCTGTGAGTCTTTTTGGGAGCTTTGCACACCTGATTGTACAATATTTGCCAATTGTATTATTCTTCAAACTTAGTCAAGTTGGTTGTTGATCATTGCTGGACATCCATTTTCAAGTCTTGCCATAGATTTTCAAGACAATTTTAAGTAAAAAGTGTAACTAGGCCACTCAGAAACATTCAATGTCGTCTTGGTAAGCAACTCAAGTATATCATTGGCCTTGTGTTTAAGGTTATTGTCCTGCTGAAAGGTGAATTCATCTCCCAGTGTCTCGTGGGAAGCAGACTGAACCAGGTTGTTCTCTAGGATTTTGCCTGTACTTAGACTATTCCATTTATTTTTATCCTGATAAAGTCGTTATCGATGACAAGCATACCTATAACATAATGCTGCCACCACCATGCTTGGAAATATGCAGAGTGGTACTCAGTGATGTGTTGGATTTGCCCCAAACATAACGCTTTGTATTGAGGACAAAACGTGTGTATCTTTGCCACATTTTTTTGCAGTATTACTTGAGTGCACACAGCATGCATGTTTTTGAATATTTGTGTTCTGTACTTGTTTCCTTCTTTTCAACCTGTAATGTCACCCTCAGTTTTCTCACAGACATTAAACTCTGTAACTGTTTAAAAGTCACCATTGGCTTCAATGTGAAATCCCTGACCGGTGTCCTTCCTCACCAGCAACTGAGTTAGGAAGGACTTGAACTTATTTAGGTTTGCCATAACAAAATCCCTGAGCGGTTTCTTTCTTCTCCAGCAACTGAGTTAGGAAGGACTTGAACTCATTTAGGTTTGCCATAACAAAGGGGTTGAATACCTATTGACTCAAGACGTTTCAGCTTATATTTTTTATTAATTTGTAATCATTTCTAAAAAACAAAATTCCACTTTGACATTATGGGGTATTGTGTGTAAATCATTGACAACAAACAAATCCCAATTTTATTCCATTTTAAATTCAGGCTGTAACACAACAAAATGTGGAAAAAGTCAAGGGGTGTGAATACTTTCTGAAGGCCCTGTATGAGTATATTTATAACAAATGTTTCTTCTGAACTTGATGAAATTATACTGAATGTGCTCTGTTCTGACAGCACTGACCTCACCATTTCCTTTCGAGGCAGTGATCAGCACACAGTTAATTAAGTCCTCTCCTACAAATACTGTCTTCTCAGCAGCTCCTGCCAAGCACACATGGAGTGGGCTACCTACCTACTTCCCTATATTTTACCTTCCTGTGGTCTTCTAGCAACCAATTACATTTATGATAATGAGGAATACCACAACATTGTAGCACTCTCTCTTTTGCTCTTGCTCCCCCCTCCTGGATGATTAAACATAATTCAGATTTCAGTGTTCCCTGCCCTTTATAAATATTGTAGTTCCTTTGCATTGTAAATTCCTAATGAGTGTCGTGCCTTCTGCCGTGTCAACCACTGAGGTCGAGCCAGGCCCGTCTGGGAGGGCCTCATGTATAATGAATCAGGAGTGTAATTAATCTGTGTGGATGATGCCAGAGGAGAAGAGGGGAGAGGTAGGCAACGCAGTGCCAGATGCATACCTGGGCCTGCCTGTCCAGGGGAAACACTGGTCAGTGGCACACTACGATTAGCTGTTCTATTAGTCTCCTCTGATATCGGAATGCAGCCTAATTCAAATCACCCCCTTGCAGAGTAAGACTAGCTTTGCTGTGTCGTTGCATTGGTGTTTACTATGTGATTTGTGAAGAATACACTAGATATGAGATTTTTTTTAAATTAAAAAATGTAAAAAATGTTTTTTTAAATAGTATGTATTCTCTTTTGTATTGACATTTTCTGGTGTATTTCCTATGTGTAATTTGTTGTGTAATTGTACGAAGCAGGGCTCCAGTGCAAAGCAGTCCTTGGTCTCAATGGGACTCCCTGTTAAAATAAATCCCAGATAACAATGGAAGATGTCATAGCTCATTAGATGGATCCGTCTATCTGATTAATATAGCATGAAAGGCAAGAGTATTGAAGTAGAACATAGTATTGGCTCAAAATGTGTGGAAAATGTGTAGAGGTCCAGCTTAGACGATGCTTTGAGGCACACTGTTCCTCGAGCACCTGTGTTACTTTGGTCTCAATGTGTCTTCATTCTCCCTGATTGGGCTCCGATGTTAAAATAATGTTGTGGTACAGTAGAGGGATACAGACTGAAAGAGACAGCAGACGCAGCCTTTTCAGATGCACTGCCTAATAGGGGGCTGGTACAATATCGACGTTTACAGAGACGGGCAGAGTCAACGCTCTCCTAGTGTCCTTTTACCCCAACAAGGAGATTATATCCAGCTAATGAGGAAAATGTGTTTATTCAGTAGAGGATAGTTCTAGGAGGAATATCTTAACATTAAGCTCCTTGCGCCTGGGTGTGTGACTTAATTATAAATGTTCTGCAGCAGCCCGGTCGAAGGGGCATCTCTTTCTCCCGAAGAGAGAGTAGTGGGGGAGAGATTTTGATTTGTGTCTTGGAGATAGTATCTTGGTCTGAATGAAGATAACACGCGAGGGATTGTGGCAAGGCTCGGCAGAGGCTCCCTGAGGTTAGAGTGCTGCCCTCTACAGAGCAAGAGATGCAAACATCTCTGTCTTATCGCTCTCACTCGCTCTCTCCCAAGTCCTAATTTACACACAGAGCCCTACTGTACCAACCCTAACAGCTGTGGTTTAAGGGGCCAATATTACTTAAGTATTTATGTACAAATCCTGGCAGGCTCTGCTCATGTATTATTCAATTTCTGATGTGTGGCACGCTCTGTTGACAAGACTTCCTGATGGACAAGAAAGGAAATCAATAACTTTATGATGGGCAGAAGTCTTTGGGCCTATCCAGTGAAACCCCATGTAAAGTGATCAGCTCACCAACTGCTGAGGAGTCTGAAATGGAGTCCGACAGGCCCGACTCGCACATGGGGCCGCTGTATTTGGTGTTTCTGTGGTTAGCTGACACAATGCTGCTGAGATTCATGTCTCTCAGAAGGCACAGTCTTTCATTCCCTGTTTGTCCTCAGAAAGACAGGTGATCAAAAATGTTCATCTCTTTCTTTTCTCCGGAGCTCTAAAGGTGGGATTACTTCATTTAATTCTCTGACACCTTGACAGTCCAACCACTAGAATTGGTCTTTTGATGTTGCTACTCTTATTGAGGCTGGAACCTTCCATGGTTTTGGTAAGATACTGATGATTTGTTCTCTAGTGACGTACTGTACAGTGTAACATCTCATTAATGTGGGATACACGGCTGAGCTGCTGCTTCTGAGGTCACTGAAGGTTAGAACATAACAGTCAATAACCACCAAGGATCTACTGGCTTGTAAACCTATGGTCCTATTGAATATGACAGACATAGCTGTCAACTTCAGACCATTTTGGGCACAGACTACAGAATATTATTCCCATTTTTTGTTTTTGTTGTTGTTGTTGTTGGTAGCAATAAGCAGGAGCATTCTGGAAATCATGTCTGCGTGGGTTCTGATGTTGGCGACGACAACAAAAAAGACCCTCCTAATTATGTTGGGGTTGAGTGAGGATCATTATGTGGATGTACTATGATATGACCACCAGGAGGTTGCGCAGACCCTTTCGAGTCTCCCTCTTTGTCAGCCCCACGGGCAGCATGTGTCCCAGAGAGGGGCCTTGGCCCGGCTACACGGCTCCAAATTGGGCCCATGCTGAGGTATTATGAAACTCAGTCATGCCAGGTTAGGAAAATGAAACCCCCCTTTTTGAACTAATTCTTTGATGGATTTGCTCGACGGGGTTTGTATTTGTGTGAGCTTGTAGAGTTGGAGAAGGTCTCATCATGTGTGCTAATTGCAGAGGGCCTTTCCTTCCAGGGGAGGAAGTGGACAGAACGAAACAAGCCCAGTGTGAAGAGGTGGTAGAGGGAAGGGGAAGAGAAAAGTCAATGAGTGGTAGTTACTGTTTTATATTACTCTCCTCCCTGCTGATGGCTGTGGGAGAGAGAAGAAAACATTTGGCAGTTTTTACTTTGCGAACTCAAATGACAAAAACACAGGAGGTAGAAAACATCTAGCTAAAAGGCATCTCCGTAATAGATAGCATGCCAGCAGACACCCATTGACTTCCAGTCATTGTGCTAACGATAGTTAGCATTGGCTTGCGTAAAAATGGTATCTACAAGTTAATCTCGAACTCTGGGGATGTAGATAAAGGGCTTCATTGCCAAAAACCTGGTGTATCCCTTTAAGCAAGTATTGTTAAGCAAACTCAAAATTTCACACGATTGGACCAAAAACTAGGCTTCTAATTGGCAAAACCAAACCAGGTTACTTTAGTTCAAATAAACATAAAACGTCAAAATAAGTAAATGGATGGCACATTACAGAATTCAAGCAACAGTGACTCTCAAATGATTGACATGTTGCGTCTTTTGAGGTTTGCACATGAAAGTTAACAAGTGTTTGATTGATGCAATGCAAAATAGCTCAATGGCTCAACAGCAAAGGCTGTAGTACAACGTAGTGTTTCTAATACATGGTTTTAACAGGGTATTACAAGTATATATAATATATATTGTAATAGTTAAACATGGGATGGTATACCAGTAAAATGTTACTTCATATCCTAACCCAGCATGTTTCTGGCTCCTGTCCCTTATGGTTGACTGCTTTCTCCAGAGCTCCCTCGATCCCCTGCCCTCTCACCCATTTGGATCTTTCATTTAGCAATCTGTTAGCCCTGGGCTGCTAATGAATGCTGTGGCCAGACCCACCTGTCCGTCTGAACTGACATGTCCACCGTAACGATGGCCCCCGCTGAGTGGAGATACATGTCCTGGCTTACAGCACTTACAGCCAGATTGATTGTGTTTTTAGCCTAGTCTAAGCCTCTCTGTTCACTAATATAGCCTGGTCTCTGGAAAATTAACAGGCTGCTCCATTGTCGTCACAACTCAGCGATCCATCGGTACAAGTCACATTTATGAAGCCCATCGGTCTTGATAGCAGCGCAAGGCCGGGATAGTGACCTGGCATGGCTTCAATGTTTTGTTTTTATCAGAGCGGCTCTGCCCTTCGAGACATCGTCTGAAGATTCCTGCAGAGGTACAGTAATTGCTTCTGGGATGGTTTTCGCCGTCAGCCATCTTCAGGGGGGATTTGTGTGACATCCAGGTTATTGATCAGTAAATTTAACACTGCCTATTTGACCAGGAGCCCCACACGGGAGTCAGCAGCACAGGGTACCATTCTTACCCAGCTGGAATGGCAACCCGTGTCCAGAGTAATGATTTGATGCTACCCCCCATTTCAGCCAGCATCCTTCTCCCATCTTCCTATACATACCTTCCTCTCTCTCTCTCTCTCTCTTTCCCTCTCACTCCCTCCCTCTATCTCGCTTTCAACATGCAGGTTTTTGAGATATACAAGGAAACTCCAAACAAAGTACAGTAGTATAGAGAGATTCATACATTACATCTGCAATATGTAACTTTTTGTGTGACCCAACCAAATTCACATTGACATACATATCTATAACATATTTCTTTCTTATTGAAAGAGAGTATATAAAATATAAAAACGGTAGATATGTTCTATGTGCGCTAAATCTATGATTCCTGTTCTTAAGTTACATTTTTGCTTCCTTTGCTTTTGTACACCAGCTTCAAACAACATGAAATGCAATATTTTTTGTTATAGAAAAGATATTTTACAGCGATTTAGATGGTACAATGATGCTCTACACTAGACTTGCTTGTTTTGTCACATATACTGAAATTAGGCAAACTACTGTATTCATTTTAGCAACCAGGAAGTGACAGAGTGATTTCTACTTAGTGCATCTTTAAGGCAATGATACATTTTACATTTATTTCCCAATTAATAGAAATATGTTTTGTATGTTTAAATGTCGGAGATCTGGGCTACTTTGTTTATTCTGCAATGGAATTACTCCCCTGGACACCTTACAAACTCTGCAATAACCAAATAGAATAAAACCAAACAGGAAAAGCAAACGGTCACAAAATTCACTATAGGTTCTGCTCTCTGGGTTTCAGACAAATATGTTTGTAGGAAGAGCTCTAGTATTTCTTTAAGGAAGTGAAGTCACACAGAGGGAGTCAATTAAAAATGAATTTGCTCCCTCCGTCTGTGTCTACAGCCATTTGTCACGGCTGCCACAGAGCTCAAACACCTGGGTTGCAAAACACTCAAATCACCGAACTTCTTTCTTTCCTACCTCTTCAGCTACATTTCCTGACTTTTTTTGATTGGCTATAGACTTTAGGTCTATTTCACTGTTGTTATTAGCATACTACATGTATTATCCACCTCTAGGAAGAGCAGGTGATCATGACAACCCCCTGGAAGTGTAGTGTTGTAAGTGAAACTTCCAACACCGAGGGCCACGGTCACTGCTTTCACTTTCTAATCTCATGAATAATAGAGGACCAGGGACTAGACTGAGGAACAGGGGGCCTCGATGTTTAGCTGAGTGGGAAAGGTCACCAGATTTGGCAAACAAACAGTCATAATAACACAAAGATTCATATTGATCTATATTTACTTGGTGTTGGAATAGTCATTTAAAATCCACCTGAAATGACCGATATTGATCAAACTCATTAAATCCTTGTGATGGCCCGCTCCCAGTGACGATGTAAAGGACTTCAAACAGTTCCTCTCATCTTAAAAGGTGGGTAAGGGGATGGTGATCCCCGGTCCCGTTTCTATAACATATCGACAGGGATCCTGTTTCGCACTCCGCCCATGTTTAACCTTGGAGGAGCTCTCTGGGGCTGGCGGTGTGGGATGGAGCCCAGGGGCTAGCAGAGCAGAGCTGCTGTTTGATCCAGTGTCATGCCTTCTCCATTATTCAACAGACATCGCCTGGGGAAGATTTGTATACGGCCATTAATAGCCCTGAGTAAACAACTGGTACAAATGACACTGGCGACCTGTCTCCCTTCCACGAACCTTAGCTCAATTTTAGATTTCAATACGTTTAAGATACACACCGTCTGGCAAACCACGTCTGTCTGTTTGTTTTTGTTAGATGAGGTGGTATCTGACAAGTATAGCACTGTGTTGGTGTGTGGGGGTTTCTGCTATCTTGCCCTAAAGCCAGTCCAATTTATTCAGAGACGCAAAATCCCTCTCATGTTTACTTCTTTGCGTCTCTCACTTTGATCATGAGCTTATAGTAGGTGTCATTAACCCATTTTCAAACAAGAGTGAGTTGACGTGTCGGGAAGCGAACACCGTCTGGTAATAGATTCCCTTTTCTCTCTGTCGCTTCACGGGTGTGGAGCATGCTACTTCTGCCTCCATGGCTGTCTGTGTGGATGTGCTTCTGGGGCGGCAGGTAGCCTAGTGGTTAGAGCGTTGGGCCAGTAACCGAAAGGTTGCTAGATCGAATCCCCAAGCTGACAAGGTAAAAATCTGTTGTTCTGCCCCTGAACAAACCCACGGTTCCTAGGCCGTCATTGTAAATAAGAATTTGTTCTGAACTGACTTGCCTTGTTAAATAAAGGTAAAATGTTTTTTTTTTTAATGTAGACAATTGCTTTGTCTTACTGCTGCCACTTTACAGCTGAGTGTCAGAATAGTGGTTTGTCAGGTGGCCATTCACTAATTAGACACCTTTTGAATTTAGTGAGGCACAGTATAACATGCCACAATGTACTATAGCTCTGTGTGGAATGTACAGGTTCGGCAAGCTGACGGGTCCACAGGAAAACAGTCAAGACAGTCTGGAGCACAAGCCTCATTCCTCAAGCACATCACAATAGGCAATCAACTCATGAAGTCTCATAGAAGTTCTGAAACGGGGCCTGCGTGTGGTGATTTAGTGTCCTTGTATGTTCAATGAATTTTGCCATGGCTGGTCCGTTCTGTGATGCCACACTTACTTAGATTGTGCCATGCATAGTATGAGTTATCTACTGGCACTTGTGTTGTGTCTCTTCTAATAAAACAGTACACAGACCACCAATTTTTATATAAAATTAGAATGAAGTAATGATTCCTGTTATTTGACTGGAATGTCGTGGGCTTTACATGTTTCAAATGTTGATGATGCTTTACTTTTACCTCATAGAGCTTTATGGGAGATGTAACAGCAAATATTTGTTATGCTGCCTGACAATGAAGGGAAAGACATTTTCTAAATCCCCGGAGGAATGAATGCAGTGATTGATAGAGAACGTCAGGAGTTTGAGGCAGACACAGTCACATCCTAGCAGGGGGGTTGAGATGGCACCCCCGCCCCGCCCCGCTCCCCTCCCACAGCCCGCCCCACCAGCTCCGAGCAGAGAGAGTGCTGGGTAATTGAGTTATGAATGGTAATGAGATAATGATCAGTTTTGAGGGATAATTTGTCTTCTCTGACTTAATGCAATCAAATATGCTGTATGGAGCCGATGCTGGGGGCTGTTCCAGGGTAAAGAGTCTTTTATTATTAACTGTAAATACCACTTAATGTTCTGCAGATAAAACACGCACCGGATGCAGAACATCCACAAGTGCCGTCATTGAATTATTCCGAGTTATAAGTAAATAGAGGGTGGGGGATGTGTAGAGGATGTAGTGGAGACAGACTGATAACCAAAGCTAATAAGTTTAATATATACAGTACCAGTCAAAAGTTTGGACGCACCTACTCATTCAAGGGTTTTTCTTTATTTTTTATTATTTTCTATATCGTAGAATAGTAGTGAAGACATCAAAACTATGAAATAACACATGGAATCATGTAGTAAACAAAAAAGTGTTAAACAAATCAAAATATATTTTATATTTTTAAAAGTATTCACCCTTTGCCTTGATGACAGCTTTGCACACTCTTGGCATTCTCTCAACCAGCTTCATATGGAATGCTTCACCTGGAGTTCCCACATATGTGACCCGTTTCATATGTGACCCGTAGGCGTAAGTCGCAGGTTTTTAATCAAAATGTTTTTTTTTTGGGGGGGGGGGCAGAAATGCCTACTCGAACATGTGAACTTTCAGGTGCCTTAATAACAAACTTGTCTGCCATCTGCAAATACGAATAAAATGGTTAAATTACGAGCCTAGTTGGTTAAGCCACATAAAAAGACAGCAACCATCTCGCTACCCATGATTGGCTAGATGAGTGGGCTGGACATGCCGGGAGATGAGTTTGGATTGGTCTGCCATATATCACGCTTCTGTCTATTTGAGCTGGTCAGTTTGTGTAGGTAATCCAGTCTAACTCTGTTTTTTTTTATATGTATCGTGTAGTAAAACTTAACGTCAACTCAACTATTCAAGTATCCATTTCAATAGAACGTCTGCAACAACTATTTGAGAGCACTCTCCTCTGAGTGTGCAAGAGTGCAGAATAACTGATGAATTTACGAAAACTCTACACCGGATGAATATGGCCAGTGTCAGTAAACATTGGCAAAAAAACGTAATTCAATTGTTGCTAGGAGCATAGTTAGTCACCAACACTCTGGATAACATGAAAACAGCCTAACCAGCTGTGCTAGGGCAAGTAAAATGGGTGGGGTTAAAGCTTAAAATGATTCTTATGGCATTGCACACGGTCAGTGTGAACCAAATCAAATCAAATCAAATTTATTTATATAGCCCTTCGTACATCAGCTGATATCTCAAAGTGCTGTACAGAAACCCAGCCTAAAACCCCAAACAGCAAGCAATGCAGGTGTAGAAGCACGGTGGCTAGGAAAAACTCCCTAGAAAGGCCAAAACCTAGGAAGAAACCTAGAGAGGAACCAGGCTATGTGGGGTGGCCAGTCCTCTTCTGGCTGTGCCGGGTGGAGATTATAACAGAACATGGCCAAGATGTTCAAATGTTCATAAATGACCAGCATGGTCGAATAATAATAAGGCAGAACAGTTGAAACTGGAGCAGCAGCACAGTCAGGTGGAAGTTGAAACTGGAGCAGCAGCATGGCCAGGTGGACTGGGGACAGCAAGGAGTCATCATGTCAGGTAGTCCTGGGGCATGGTCCTAGGGCTCAGGTCAGTTGAAACTGGAACAGCAGCATGGCGAGGTGGACTGGGGACAGCAAGGAGTCATCATGTCAGGTAGTCCTGGAGCTCAGGTCCTAGGGCTCAGGTCCTCCGAGAGAGAGAAAGAAAGAGAGAAGGAGAGAATTAGAGAACGCACACTTAGATTCACACAGGACACCGAATAGGACAGGAGAAGTACTCCAGATATAACAAACTGACCCCAGCCCCCCGACACATAAACTACTGCAGCATAAATACTGGAGGCTGAGACAGGAGGGGTCAGGAGACACTGTGGCCCCATCCGAGGTGACTTGACACAACAACTGGCCAAACAAGCTGTACAAACCGAACGGAAACGACACAAGACGTCTTATTTAATGAAAGGGGTTGCAGTCTGTCGTGAAGCATTCGTCCATGTATAGTTAACTAAGGCACTTTTATACATTGTGCTGTAACATACAATTTACCTTATTTTAGCACCCAGAAAACATAATACTTCCAGGCTGTGCAAATTTAGTTAGTTAACAGTATAGGGGTAAAAGTCTAGCTACAGTTTCAGATATTATACGTTTCAAATATTTTCAAAGTTGTTTTCATTGCAAGTTCAAAAAGCGTACTGTTAGCTAGCTGACGTTAGATTGCTGGCTTGCTAGCTAACATTACGTTTATGATCTGTGTGGTAATGTTAGCTCAGAATGCCATTTCGCATTGCTAGTTATAGCCTAATGTTAGTTAGGTAACTAGCTAACATTGAACCTATTTGGTTAACTTTAGCTAGCTGGCCCAAGCAAGCACAGGTTACACCTGAAGCATTAGGACTTGGAGCGAGTGGTGAATTTCATCAACAACTACGCAGAGGATATTACCAGGACGCCACCCAGGACACAAACACTTTTGTGGAAAGCTGCTGCCATCCCATGTGACAAAAGCAGCAGTGTGGCGCGTCTACAAGAATCGATGACAACACTTGGTATGTAAAGAATAAACAACACGTTTTGATTATTTAATTGACCTCCAACACAATTGGCACTACTTTTATTGAGCTCACATTATTTCAGTAGTTCCCAGAGGTACGTGTGGTTGGGCTGTGTGTTATCATTTTAGTTTCCAAGATCATGTTTCTGTATGCAGTGCTGCTGCTCTGCACATTTGTAGGTCAGTGAAACTTACCTGATAAGGATGCATAAAAAATGTTTTAAAAAAAAGTTTTACGTTACATTTTCTTATCTTAATGTTCTTTTGTTGTTTGTAGGTGCAGTATCCTTCTGACCCTATGCAACCAGGTTGCATCTACTTTTTAACTCTTCGCAAGTGTGGCTTGTTTGGTGTCTGCTGTGAGGGAATAACACAACAAGTCAACTACTTGATGGATGAAGGCATGTCATCCAGCAAAGGCAGCAGCGCCGTCAACTACATGCACCATTTCTTCACCAACTACGGAGTTTGGGAAACACGTGTGGACCTGAATTGCGATAACTGCCGAGGTCAAAACAAGAACAAGTTTGTGCTCTGGTGTTGTGTCTGGCGGACCACGCACAACTCCACCAACAATCTGGACCTTCACTTCCTGATCACAGGCCACATCAAGTTTGCCCCCGACTGGTGCTTTGGCCTCATCAAGCAGTGCTGGTGTTGTGAAGGACAGCACTGTGACGGGTCAACATCCCAAAGCTGGTTGGATTGGAGGATGGTACGGTGCTGGTGAAAAGCTATGGCTGGCAACAACACCTGACTCCATACTTTAGGCCGCTGCCACATTTCAAGTAATACCAGCACTTCAGGTGAATATCATTTTCATTGCATTGAATGAGGTTATTCTTCTTATCTAAACTTGGGAGGTGAATTGATGTTGTGCAAGGTTGTAATGTCTTAAATTGTTTTGTTATTTCCTGTTTTACAGCTTCAATGCTCTGGAGCCTGGTGGTGTTGTCGCCATGGAGCAAGGTTTCAGCTGCTGCGCAATGCTAACATCCTTCCTCCCGTAGATGGTCTGCCTGTAGAAGCACTACCTGGACTGGACACAGCTAGACAAACATATATTTTAGAGAAGATCAGGGAGTTTTGCAACAAAGAGGCGATGGACATCACATGTCCTGCACCAAAGTCACAGGCAGGACAGAAAGAGGCTCTCCTAATAAATATTTCCTTGTTCGGACGGACCAGTCATCAACACTATCTGCAGTGTCTTTATTCAAATGACTCTCTCCTAACACACACTCCATACTGTACGTTGCTGGTACTATTTTTACTTTTTACCCCTGATTGTATGCATAACTACCTCATCTATCACTGATATTGTTTTGAATATTGTTATTGTACATACTGTATATTATTTTCTTTATATTGACACTTTCTGATATTGCTTCTATGCAAGTAACCATTTGGCTGTACCATTTACACCTTCTGCAGAGACCCATCCACTTAGCAAGATTTGGCTGGGGGTTACAGCATTTATTTCACATGACCCATCAATTTAGTCAAGTGTGTCTGGGTAAGCGTCATCTAATATTTATTACATATTTTTAACTGGACACTTTCTGTTTACCTGGAATTTTTCCTTATTGTAAGCTACTACTTTTACCACTTTTAGTCGTAATCTTTACTACACTACTCACAGTTTAGCACATGACCTCACATGTGAATCCTTAAAGAGATGGGTGGGGCTAAGGCTTAAGAGGGTGTGAACAATGCTGAATGGTTGTAGACAAAGGACAGCTCTCCAGTAGGTACCAAAATATTCATAGGGCATTTTCTCAAAAGTGAGTTAACAAGTTTGTCGACTTTCAAAGCAGAATTACTTTCCTAATGTTCCTAAAGTGCAGTGTATGATATGCCATTTTGTAGCTCTGAGTCTCTAATTTTATCCCGTGTAAAAAACACAATTTCAAATTTTGCTACATAAGACTGTTTTGAACCGGTCGGTCACATGCTGAGCACTTGTTGGCTGCATTTCCTTCACTCTGTGGTCCAACTCATCCCAAACAATCTCAATAGGGTTGAGGTCGGGTGATTTGTGGAGGCCAGGACATCTGATGCAGCACTCCTTCACTCTCCTTCTAGGTCAAATAGCTCTTACACATCCTGGAGGTGTGTTTTGGGTCATTGTCCTGTTGAAAAACAAATGACAGAACCACTAAGCACAAACCAGATGGGATGGCGTATAGCTTCAGAATGCTGTGATAGCCATGCTGGTTAAGTGTGCCTTGAATTCTAAATAAATCCCTGACAGTGTCACCATCAAAGCAACCCCACACCATCACACCTCTTCCTCCTTGCTTCACGGTGGAAACCGTTCACCTACTCTGCGTCTCACAAAGACACGGCGGTTGGAACCAGAAATCTCCAATTTGGACTCAAGCAAGTCTCTTCTTCTTATTGGTGTCCTTTAGTAGTGGTTTCTTTGCAGCAATTCGAACATGAAGGCCTGATTCACTTACTGTAGTCTCCTCTGAACAGTTGATCTTGAGATGTGTCTGTTACTTGAACTCTGAAGCATTTATCTGGCCTGCAATTTCTGAGGTGCAGTTAACTCTAATGAACATATCCTCTGCAGCAGAGGTAACGCTAGGTCTTCCTTTCCTGTGGCGGTCCTCATGAGAGCCAGTTTCATCATGGTGCTTGATGGTTTTTGCGACTGCACTAGAACAAACTGTCATTTTCCTTTTTATTCTTTCAGCTGTTCTTGCCATAATATGGACTTGGTCTTTTACCAAATAGGACAATCTTCTGTTTACCACCCCTACTTTGTCACAACACAACTGATTGGCTCAAACGCATTAAGTAGGAAAGAAATTCCACAAATTACTTTTAACAAGACACACCTGTTAATTGAAATACATTCCAGGTGACTATCTCATGAAGCTGGTTGAGAGAATGCCAATAGTGTGCAAAGCTGTTATTATTCTACAATGTAAAAAATAGTACAAATAAAGAAAGTCCTTGAATGAGTAGGTGTGTCAACTTTTGACTGGTACTGTGTGTACTGTGCATTTGGAAAGTATTCAGACGCCTTAATTTTTTTCTCACATTTTGTTACTTTATAGCCTCATTATAAAATGGATTAAATTGTTTTTTCCTCTCACCAATCCGCACACAATACCCCATAATGACAAAGCAAAAAAAAATAAAAACTGAAATATCACATTTACATAAGTATTCAGACCCTTTACTCAGTACTTTGTTGAAGCACCTTTGGCAGCGATTACAGCCTTGAGACTTCTTGGGTATGATGCTACAAGCTTGGCACACCTGTATTTGGGGAGTTTCACCCATTCTTCTCTCCAGATCCTCTCATGCTCTGCCAGGTTAGATGGGGAGAGTCGCTGCACAGCTATTTTCAGGTCTCTCCAGAGATTTTCGATTGGGTTCATGTCTGGGCTCTGGCTGGGCCACTCAAGGACATTCAGAGACTTGTCCTGAAGCCACTCCTGCGTTGTCTTGGCTGTGTGCTTAGGGTCGTTGTCCTTTTGGAAGGTGAACCTTCGTCCCAGTCTGAGATCCTGAGCGCTCTGGAGCAGGTTTTCATCATGGATCTCTCTGTACTTTTCTCTGTTCATCTTTGCCTTGATTCTGACTAGTCGCCCAGTCCCTGCCGCTGAAAATCATCCCCATAGCATGATGCTGCCACCACCATGCTTCACCGTAGGGATGACGCCAGGTTTCCTCTAGACGCGATGCTTGGCATTCAGGCTATAGAGTTTCGTCAGACCAGAGAATCTTATTTCTCATGGTCTGAGAGTCCTTTAGGTGCCTTTTGGCAAACCAAGCATGCTGTCATGTGCTTTTTACTGAGCAGTAGCTACCGTCTGGCGCCTCTACCATAAAGGCCTGATTGGTGGAGTGTTGCAGAGCTGTTTGTCCTTCTGGAAGTTTCTCCCATCTCCACAGAGGATCTCTGGAGCTCTGTCAGAATGATCATCAGTTTCTTGGTCACCTCCCAGACCAAGGCCCTTCTCTCCCGATTTGTTCAGTTTGGCCGGGCGGCCATTTTTAGGAAGATTCTTGGTGGTTCCAAACTTCTTCCATTTAAGAATGATCAAGGCCACTGTGTTCTTGGGGACCTTCAATGTTGCTGACATTTTTTTGGTACCCTTCCCCAGATCTGTGCCTCCACACAATCATGTCTCGGAGCTCTACGGACAATTGCTTTTACATCATGGCTTGGTTTTTGCTCTGACATGCACTGTCAACTGTGGGACCTTATATAGGCAGGTGTGTGCCTTTCCAAATCATGTCCAATCAGTTGAATTTACTACAGGTGGACTCTAAGTTGTAGAAACATCTCAAGGATGATCAATGGAAACAGGATGCACCTGACCTCAATTTCGAACTCTCATAGCAAAGGGTCTGAATACTTATGTAAATAAGGCATTTCTGTTATTATTGTTTAATACATTTTATAGATATACACAAAAACAGGTATTAGATTTGTCCAGGTGACCATTATCGTTACTACAATGGCTAGAAGAAGAGATCTCAGTATCTTTGAAAGAGGGGTCTCAAAGGAGCATAGGGAGTTTTAAATGGTGTGTGTGTGGATTTGTGCTCGTCTCAGTCTCCAGATCTCAACCCAATTAAACGCTCATGCGTTGTTGGTGTTTACTTGGCAGTTAACTGTATGTTGTTTTGTTCGGGAAGCCTAACTTTACTCAAAGTCAAAGGTGCTATTGCTAAATCTTATAGGTCCTTGCTGACTTGCAGTGGAATGTCTTCAGTACAATACTGTTTATTCAGTTATTTCATTAGGCTACTGTTTCTTTATAAGTTCCAGCAGTCAAAGTCATACGCTTTCATACTGTCTCGTTTTGTGAAGAGGTAGGCTAGTCACCGAGACACAATGATGTAGGCCTGCATCAGAATTTCCCATAAACGTTTTTGCTTGTGGCACCTCATGTCATTTCAGTATGCCCTGTTTTCTCCAAAGTGAGAAAATGACAGGGAACAGAAGAATTTAATTATCATTTCGATGCTTATCGGTATATAAACTAGTTTTCAAATCCTTGAGGAAGAGTGTGCGTGTGAGTGCTATTACTTCACCTAATGAGGGGTTTGATATTTCCCATGCTGCTTTGAGCCTGCCTCTCTGAGTCTGGCTCCCTTCCAACTCCATAATGCCAAGACAAAGTTTTCATCTCCGCCTCCGGCATCTGCCTCTCTCTCCTCTCCTCCACTCTCCTGCTCTCCTCCACAACAGCTCGGACTGAAGGACAAGCAAGAGAAAGTGGGAGGGAGTGGTGGAGAATGCCAGATGTTAGTGGGAGAGGAGACAAAACAAAGAATTTAGGCTTGGATGGAAAGTGATGCGCCAAATGGTGGAATAATTCTCCTAGGAGATTTCATGATTCATTACCTAAAACGCCCAAGACGACAGGGGCATCAAGCATGTCTCATCCATGCGTTTAATTACTCTCAGGGGTTGGTGAAGTAACCATCACGTCCACAGAATCACAGCTGAACACTTTTCATATAGACGTTCCCCTAATAGTGTTTTGTAGATAAAATACATGTACAGTGCCTTGCGAAAGTATTCAGCCCCCTTGAACTTTGCGACCTTTTGCCACATTTCAGGCTTCAAACATAAATATATAAAACTGTATTTTTTTGTGAAGAATCAACAAGTGGGACACAATCATGAAGTGGAACGACATTTATTGGATATTTCAAACTTTTTTAACAAATCAAAAACTGAAAAATTGGGCGTGCAAAATTATTCAGCCCCTTTTACTTTCAGTGCAGCAAACTCTCTCCAGAAGTTCAGTGAGGATCTCTGAATGATCCAATGTTGACCTAAATGACTAATGATGAACATTAGCAAGCCAGCAGCAGATGAAACAGAAAGTGAATTCTGTCCTTCGTCTCTCCACGGTTTTAGCTTGCGGCTAACACTGTCTAACTGGCTAGGTTTATACTATTTACCACTATTTACCATCCCATACCAGTGACAACTTAGCTACGTTATCGACAAATGGCAGCACATAAACAAAATCTAACTCATTTATTTTGCCTGCTAGAAAGAAATAGCCACAAATTCATTCAGAAATGGAGGAAGAGGTTTATAACTAGTTACAGTTAAGTCGGAAGTTTACATCCACTTAGGTTGGAGTCATTAAAACTCTTTTTCAACCACTCCACAAATTTCTTGTTGACAAACTATAGTTTTGGCAAGTCGGTTAGGACATCTACTTTGTGCATGACACAATCAATTCTTCCAACAATTGTTTACAGACAGATTATTTCACTTATAATTCACTGTATCACAATTCCAGTGGGTCAAAAGTTTACGTACACTAAGTTGACTGTGCCTTTAAACAGCTTGGAAAATTCCAGAAAATTATGTCATGGCTTTAGAAGCTCCTGATAGGCTAATTGACATCATTTGAGTGGATGTATTTCAAGGCCTACCTTCTAACTCAGTGCCTCTTTGCTTGACATCATAGGAAAATCAAAAGAAATCAGCCAAGACCTCAGAAAAAAATTGTAGACCTCCACAAGTCTGGTTCATCTTTGTGAGCAATTTCCAAACGCCTGAAGGTACCACGTTCATCTGTACAAACAATAGTACCCAAGTATAAACTCCATGGGACCACGCAGCCATCATACCGCTCAGGAAGGAGATGCATCCTGTGTCCTAGAGATGAACGTACGATGGTGCGAAAAGTGCAAATCAATCCCAGAACAACAGCAAAGGACCTTGTGAAGATGCTGGAGGAAACCGGCACAAAAGTATCTATATCCACAGTTAAACTAGTCCTATATCAACATAACCTGAACGGCCGCTCAGCAAGGAAGAAGTCACTGCTCCAAAACCGCCATAAAAAAGCCAGACTACGGTTTGCAACTGTACATGGGGACAAAGATCATACTTTTTGAAGAAATGTCCTCTGGTCTGAGGGACAAAATAGAACTGTTTGGCCATAATGACTATCGTTATGTTTGGAGGAAAAAGGGGGAGGCTTGCAAGCCAAAGAACATCATCCCAACCGTGAAGCACGGGGGTGGCCGCATCATGTTGTGGGGGTGCTTTGCTGCAGGAGGGACTGGTGCACTTCACAAAATAGATGGCATCATGAGGTTGGAAATTATGTGGATATATTGAAGCAACATCTCAAGACATCAGTCAGGAAGTTAAAGCTTGGTCGCAAATGGGTCTTCCAAATAGACAATGACCCCAAGCATACTTCCAAAGTTGTGGCAAAATGGCTTAAGGTCAAAGTCGAGGTATTGGAGTGGCCATCACAAAGCCCTGACCTCAATCCAATAGAAAATTTGTGGGCAAAACTGCAAAAGTGTGTGCGAGCAAGGAGGCCTACAAACCTGACGCAGTTACACCAGCTCTGTCAGGAGGAATGGGCCAAAATTCACCCAACTTTATTGTGGGAAGCTTGTGGAAGGCTACCCAAAACATTTGACCCAAGTTAAACAATTTAAAGGTAATGCTACCCATTACTAATTGAGTGTATGTACACTTCTGACCCACTGGGAATGTGATGAAAGAAATAAAAGCTGAAATTAATCATTCTCTCTACTATTATTCTGCCATTTCACATTCTTAAAATAAAGTGGTGATCCTAACTGACCTAAGACAGGGAATTTTTACTCTGATTAAATGTCAGGAATTGTGAACAACTGAGTTGAAATGTATTTGTAAGGTGTATGTAAACTTCCGACTTCACCTGTATATCTGCTGCCTCTTCAACAAGAAGCAAATGTGATCACTTTGTTCCTATGATCCAAAAATAAATGTTCCTGTGGACCACAATTCACCCCTCCAAAAATGCATGGCTCCGGGGCTTCTCTGAAATGACACCCGTCATTTCAGTTTAGTCCACACTCGGCAGACCATTTATGTTTTCTTGGAGTTCTCTAAGTTAGTATTATACACATTTCTGGAATTGAGAAATAGTTGCTACACTACCTTTTAACCTGAGTGAGCAGGTAAGCTGAATTTACCTTTGAATTGATCAACACCAGTGATTGGCTAAGTTGGTGAGGTGAGGAGTTGAGTCAGCAATGTGGCCCTGCTGGACCTACAATATGTCCTCCACAACCAGGGTTTCCTACAGTAGCTCTGATGGACAAGGCATCTGGATTAGTATGCGGTGTCTGTACCTCATAACTGCTAAAGTGTCCACCCATGCCAGCTCATGTCAGACGCAGTGAGCATATCGGTAATGCTGATTTACATGGAGGTCATAAATCCCTGAGGAGAGCGACTGTAAATCGTGGCCTCCCTCTCCTGTAGAGCCAGCGGTCAAAGTGCCTGTCACCCCCTTGCTTTAACCAGCCAACCTCGCATCAATTACTGATAATATTTACTCACACATCACCCAGCCAGAGAAGATCCTCTTACTCATGCCCCGTGACTATAGCTAGAGAGAGAAGGGAGGAGGGAGACTCTTTCCACCTCCAACCAGCTGACGTCATGCAGAAGCCACCTGAGAACGCTTTTAAGGGAAACACCGTGCCTCCATTTGTGTTGACGCCGTTTTGTCCCTCTGCTCTGCCTCCTGAATGTAACACATTTCAAGATGAGTGCTCTGAGGAGAGAAAGGCCTTAGGACAAATAGATCCTGTGAAATGATTCCCCCTTTGAAATGAAACAAATTCTGTCTTTTTTGCAGTTATTGAGGTGGATATTTACTGTTGGTTTTAATGCCTTTAGATCGTTTTTTCCTTTTCGTCATAGCTGTGCTTTCATTGAGTTTTTCGTAAGCAAAGTTAGTCATTGAATCATTGTTTATTTTCAAATGAGGTCTATTGATTAGCGTTAACGATTGCATACCCTAAATCGCGGCAGGATTTCTCCCTCAAATCTATATTCTCGATGTAATAGTAGTGATAAAATGTTTTCCTCTGCCGTCTCTCTCGAAGTGGCAATTGATGACCAGTTTAACCAGAAAAGGCATTCCATCATTAGGCCAATTACCAGTGACATTTACAGATCATTTGTTATCAACAGTTTACAGACCTTTAGTGTGTCCTTCAAGCTTCACTTGTCCAGCGAACTTCCCTGGAAAATTGGTTCATGATGTAATTACTGTGTCATTATTTGTGTTTTAAAGTTACTGGGGAAGAAGGGGGTTCTTTGATTATATGCCTCAATCCATTTGTCATGGGCTGGGGATTCCGAGTGATGAGTATTAGACTCCCAGTGTGGGTTCAGGCTCCTTTTTCAAAGGCGTCAACACAGCAGCATCAGAAGTGTATCGCCTGATCTCCAGGCGTTGTGGGTGAAGGATTGATTTAACATCAAGCCCCCTGTGGCTATACATCTCCTGCTCCTCTACCGATGGAGACTGAGTGGGTTACAGGGAGATATGATGGAACAATGTGAGGAGAGATGCACACTACAGCTGAGTGTAATGTCTGTCTGTTGAAAACAGAGTGTGGTTAACTAACTCTCTTCACTGGAGCCAATAGTTCCATTTATTATCCCCTGTGCTCTCCATCTCTCCCACTGATCCTCTCGACAGCCAATCTGGGACCTGCCGTGTATCGACAGTCGACACATAATGTGGTCTTTCGACACACACATAATGAATGCTAATATCATGTCAAGTACCACATCACCGCAATCATTTCCAGTAAGCTATGGTTTTCTGTTTTTCTTTCCCCTTTCTATGTTTGTATTCATTTTTTTCCCCCTATTCATTTCTGGTATTCGTTTTTATTTCAGTGAAGCGCACTACTCTTTCCCCTGAATCCATAAATTATTAGATTTGAATTAATGAAATCTGGCCCCATGAAATAAGTCATTTTTCAGACATATTTGCTTTATCTCTCAAGGGGCATGCTCCGCTGGCTGCATTCTGTTTACTAAAGGATTGTGGGACCAAAGGCCCCATGGTCCTCTCTTTCCCCTCCCACCTCTGCCTCCCAGCCACTGGCTTCCATTTCAGAGTTCCAGATGGCTCCGAGACGGAAGAAAAGAATAGTTTCTATTGGATTCCCATGTTGCTCTATGGTTAGACTTTAATTGAGTGGTACCAATGTGTTGTTTTAGGCATATTTAATTATAAACACAGGACAGGAATAAATAGTGCTTTCTGTCATCATAGTACTTACTGTAGTGGACCATGCTTTGTTACAACAGGAAAATAGAAACCTATTAAATCATTTTTTTTAAGGGTTGTGTTCAGTAGTGATTCATTTAATGACAGTTTTCTGATGGATTGCTGTGTTAATGGAGAGAGAGAGCCTGTCAGGTAGGTAGGCATGGAAACAGATCATCAGTGGTTATGTCTGAGTAGATGCATCACTCTTTTTTTACAAACCACGCATCCTCATTGATTTCGAGAGCGAGTAGGTTCAACTTCCAGCCATGACTAACTCGAACTTCCCCTTTCAGCTTGAAATCTAAAGGTCTCTCAATGAATTTAAAAAAAAACGGATGACCAGAACATTCCAAATCATGTTAATACACACCAGAGTATAGACCTTTGGATATTGTACTTGATTTACTATTTGGTGTGATTTTAATATTAATGTGCTAGGATTCGGCAGGTTGGGTTAGCAGTGTTTTACTGTATGGCTCAATGCAAACCCACGGTTGTAATGCAGAATGTGTTCTAGGGTTAGCGTTGCTCTGAGTCTCTCGTTGGTAAAGAAGCTGCATGTCTGAGCCATACACAATACTCGGCATACTAATGATAATGTGTATGTGGACTCATTTTCTCATTTGATCCCGTAGATGGTAAAAGAGAATGTAGCATTTAGAGTAAAGCCAAATGTCCATAGCCGATTGAACATGTTTGAGGTATTTAGGGCAATTCCATGCCTGAACCTTACAGAATGAAGGAGAGAGCTATTGGTTGCAATTGAAATGAATGGATGGCAATTTAACGTTTCATTAAGTGTCAATGTTCCATGTTTAAGTGGTTAACCCTCCGAAACCACATTCACTTTATGCATGTTGTGCTGTATAATACACAAGGTAGCCCCTAGTAATAACAAACGGTGTAGGGAAACAAATGTGTAAATTAGTAAGGATCCAACTCTGAACATCTAACTACTTTGTTTGCTTGCTCTTGTTGTCCAATTATATAGAGGAAATGCCGCCTACTGTCACAAGCCAAACAAAGCATCCACAGGGTGAGCCACCTTTTGTGACACCTCCACAATAACCACTCTGGAAACGATGCTGGAGTTGTTTCCGTCTCTTTCAGGAATAATTATACGTCTGCCACAAAACCCCCCAAATACGTCCTTTTAGGAACGGCAACCCTCTTAGTATAGCAATGCAGGCCTTTAGACGCTGTACACATTCAATTGGGTCATTCCGCTCTTTATCCAGAATGTTGTATTCCACTTTGTTGGACATAAGCAATACTTTTCCATGTTCAAGCTTTCTTGTTCCTCATATTACTACCATGGGAATGGGTCAATGAGTATTCAAATCCATTTGTTATGGCAAGCCTAAACAAGTTCAGGAGTAAAACTTTACTGAACAAGTCACACAGCAAGTTGCATGAACTATGTGTGCAATAATGGTGTTTAACATGATTTTTTTAATGACTACCTCATCTCTGTACCTCTCACATGCAGTTATCTGTGAGGTCCCTCAGGTCGAGCAGTGAATTTCGGATACAGATCCAAACACAAAAACCAGCGAGGTTTTGGTAGACGGGTACAAATAAACATTTATATGACTTTGAGCATGGTGATGTTACACTTTGGATTGTGTATCAATACACCCAGTCACCACAAAGGTACGTCCTTCCTTGCAGGTGTGAATACTTTCTGAAGGTACTGTAAATTATGTGATTTGTGCCCACTCGATATATAAAGCACAATGTTTGATTGGACTTGCAATAGCATAGGATATTTAGCAAGTCAAGTTTGTTTTTGGTACAATCAGTCCATTTCTGTGGGGGAATATGGAGGGAAATGACCATGTGATGCATTTTCACATAATCCTGTTGCACTTGCGTTTTCCAAATGTCCTTCATGGACGAGCGGTCTGTTTTCCCACTACTCACATTAGACCTCTGGGTTGGGTTGGGTATAAGAGAGGGCACACGGGTCAAGTTGATGGTAACCCAATGAAATGTCTTGGTTTATAGTAGCTTGCATTTTTATGTTCCTATCTTAATAGCCTCTATGTTTACATAAGTACATTCCTCTTTATGATGGGAGAATAGAATGCAATTTCAGACAACAAATTGTGTTCCTTTATTTGCATTGTTGCCGCTCTTTGGCATCATTTTGTCTGTCCCCCATGGGAGAAGGTGTCACACAATCCTACATAACAGAGCCATATGCGTTCTCTTTCTCTTGGAAATGTACAAACACGCTTCCATTGTAGACTTCCCATCGCCATCCACATACAATGCTTTATTTAGTTGCCCCAGAACAGAAGAGGCTCGGGGGCCAATTCAGTATGTAAATATAGTAATCCCGTCCAGCTGCTGACACCCAGCTGTTGTCCATAGAGCCCATTGTTTGGCAGCAGAAGGTTAGTGCCAGGGTGCTGGGCTAGCGGCTAGAAATCACTGCCTTTTTATTAAACATGTCTTCTGACAGCAAAACAGCTTCATTACACCGAATACCAATCAGCATATCAGGGCTCCATGTGGCACGAGCACCTGATGTATTCATTGCAGATGGGAGTGGGAGTCCCTCTGCACACCCTACATCAGGATTAATGACAAATCCGTTTTCAGAGATGACAAAGGGAAGCAGCTGCCATTGGAGCTTTTAGTCTGTTTTGGTCCACCTGCGGGCAGAGAAAGAGGGTTATATCACATAGGCACTACAGTGTGTGGGTTGTCTTTCATTTGTCTGCCTTATTTCACTGGAGTAGGCTTTCTCCCGGCAAAAACAGTACTTGAGACCAAGTTCAGGGATTTTAACCTTAGTCTTTTTAATGAATGTCTGCTTTTTCTAGCAGATGTGCTCATCAAATCTGACCCAGAAAAGACTCTCATGCTTCCTGTAGTTCGGTTGGGGGCTGCTGGGTAGAACCCCCTGGAAACATAATAGGCAGGTTAAAGTTTTTTGTGAAATGGTCAGGACAGAAGGCTGTTGGTGCTGGTGAGGCCCAGGCAGGCAAACACAGGACTGTTCAGATAGGCCACTGCACGTTGTAATGATTTATTAGTGGATCTCTTGTCATTAGAGCCTGTCACTTTGAATGATGAAATCATTTCACCTCCAGCCCTCGCCATTGTGGGTTTTGGAGTGAGCGACTGCGTCTTGGCTCTGCTTGTAGTGTGCCCGCCCGCCCGGTCCTCTCTGTGAATGTCAGCTGTTTGAAAAGGAATTCCGTTCAGGGGAGATCAGGAGCTGTAGTGCTATTAAGTGTGGTGCTTGGCAGGTTGTTTTGGAGTATGTGTTCTTGTTTCATTGTCAATACCACACCGCTCCACGGTGAAGGAAGTTTATGGGGAACTTTCTCTATAGACGTTGATCAAGTACAACCACTGACTGTTTGCTCATTGCTGTTGCTCTAAGATGGCAAATGCGAATGTGCCATTTGAATCTCAACAAGGAAACTGTTGGTGGTTGTATTTGATGATAAGTTATTGAAAAGTATGGATTTCAGCAAACAGGCAGGTAACTACAGAGGACAAACATGGGTACATAGTTAGAATTTCATAATTAAATTTGTCTTTTTTCTTTTGTATTGACCCTGGGCGAATTGATGTAGTCGGAGCTGAATTCCACAAAGCCGTGTCTCTGCTCCACTCCATTGGAGTTCATCGGAAGTTTCCTTCACCGTGGAGTTGAGTCAGCTAGAGAAATGGATGGCAGTATACACTACTACAGTAGCTATGGAAACTAATGTAGTGTTTTGTTCATTGGTTCATTCAGAGAGCAAGTTTAACCCCATTTTGATGTATTGCCCGTGTCAATTCATCACAAATGTTGCACAAACTGCATCAAACTAAGCCATTGGAGTGATTCGACCCTCGTGATTTGTCGTTTTTATGGGAAGTGAGAGTGGTCGACTGAACCTTTCAGTAAAGAAACTTAAGATGGACAAACCCATGACAATGTCTTAGGATTAGACGTTCTCTTATCTCCTGTCAGCGGCAGACCCCCTGTTCCAGTGACGGCCGGGACTAAATGAGTATGGTCAGTGTGTCGTGGCTGGTCTAGCTGCATCGCTTCTGCACTGTCCTCCTCCTTATCGAACCTCCTCTAAACCTACATACTCTCATAACAATGGTCCCTGGGTCATGAATAGCCCAGTGCAGCTAGAGTTGCTGAGGGATGGATGTAGGTAAGGACCTTAAACCCCAGACTACCCCCTCCGTGTCATGTCTGCCCTCGCTGCTCTCTGTGATGTCTCACTGCACTGGGGGCGTGGAGTCCACATGTCAGTGCATACCTGAGACCTTGACCACGAGTAGGAATGTTATACCTTCCTTGTTTTAGTCTTTCTAGTTCTATACATCAAATTGTTTATTTCTGAGGTAAATGCATGAAATGCTCATGTCAGTTATTGAAATCATTTTGTCTCAACCTGTGCGTGCATTCAGATACATTCACCTTGTGACAATCCTGGAAAAGGGCCAGATTGTGTCTCTATATACAGATATTTTATTTATTGTGTACGTTATTATATTGTTTTTTACTTTGAGGGAAAATGGATGACCCTGTCCGCTATTGAAGTCAGTTTTCATCCAGAAAGAGTGGCTGATGTGCTGACAAATGAGTTTGGATTTAAGGCTTTGCGCTTTGCTCCTTCTGCTTGCATCAACCATACGGCTCCAACAAGTGGCAAAGGTGGAGGTTTACGTGCTTGCGAAAGATCCTGGTGTAAACCCATATTGTGCTTGCTCAGTAAACTCAGGCTGCAGAACAGCCACCTCAGGAGAAAGCAAGGCCACATGTGAGAGCTAGGCAACCAAATGACACCCTAGTTCCTATGTAGCCTAATAGTGCACTACTTATAGGGCTCTGACCAAAAGTATTTCATTATAGGAAATGGGGAAGGCCATCATTTGAGACAGGGACTTCGACTCCTTTTTTCCCCCCCATCAGTCTCCATCTATAGCTGGGTCTCCATCCAATTGGCGACAGATTTACATGTGACTATTCTAAAATAGGCATAAAGAAAATATATGCACATTATCCCATCATAAAGGTTTGTGCGTGATGACGTAGTGCAAACAAAATGTACTTTTTCACTTAATCTTTCATGTACTGAATAAATATCTAAAGTTCAATGTGTTTCCATTGCATTTTCAACTCTAAATGTTAAATGTGAAGTGTGCCTACTCTGGTCTTGGAACGCGAGCTCCAGCATCGAGATACTTGTGCAGCATTATTTATTTGATCTGTAGCCTAATAAACTGCATGGTTTCCAGAGTCGTAGTCGGAGGACCACACACCATATCATCGCATGACTCCAAGTTTACTTCGGTATGATGGTTATATCAATATTTGCACATAAAGGCGTTTCCACTATTTTTTGCATAATTATTTTAGACAGAAAAAGATCCCACTGTGTCGAATGAGCAAATTGTCTTAGTTATACAATTGTACCCGAAACTTCCTGTTTCCATCACAGCTGTCGTGATTTTAAAAAATATATAATAGAAGTATGACAACTCATAAACACTGTGGATTGAAACATGGTTATTGAGAGTTGGTTTTGTCTGTTCTGAGGAGCGTGCCTGTTCTGAGGAGCTGTTGTGTGTTAATTTCACAGCGATAACATGCCTCCCTGATGACTGCATCCCAGACAGCTCCCAGGCTGTTTACACTACGTCTCCTACTACACTATCCCGGAGTCTGTGTTCATTATGCAAGCTTCAAGTGCCTCACAGGTGGTCAGTGTGAAAAAGAGACAGCATGGAGAATTCCAACCCAAAGACTGCTTTAATTGATCCCCCATCGGACACTCAGCATAGCTCTCCGGGACAATATGGGTCCAAACTGGGCTCTAATATCCAGTTGACCATAATGTGGTCCGTCTTCATCACCACAGATAGATGATAATCTGAGAATGTTTACCTTATATTTAAATATTACACAGTATGGGATTTTCTCCCCCCCCCCCCTCTCTGTATGATATTTCTCATTCGTTAGACATACTGTACACACTGTAAATGACCAACTTTACTGTTGATCAGTGAATAAAACCCACTGATGATAATGGTATGGAATCAACTCTGCTGTTCTATGCTATCCCTTTCATATACCCATATCAGAGAGACGTGGTATATTGTCTGTAAAAAATATAAGGCCATGCCTATATGACCCCCTTTCAAACAGCCCCTTATTTACCACTTTATTGCAGGTGTACCCCTTTTTTATGGAAGTGTTTACAAGGTCTGTGAAAATGCAGGAATCTCGAGGTGGGTTTTAATAAACCCTGTTTTTTTTTACCTCTACCCCTTTCAGATGTACACACAAAAAAACAAGCATGGTAAAAGAGTGAGCTTTTGGTCTGAGTATGAAAGGTATATACGGTACACTGAGTGTACAAAACATTAGGAACACCTTTTGCTTTCAGAACAGCCTCAATTCGTTGGGGCATTTGCCGGTCCCCCTTGGCAACAGCTAATGTGGATCCATAATAAATACAAAATACAGTTGTCAAGTTGGCTGGATGTCCTTTGGGTAGTGGACTGTTCTTGATACACATGGGAAACTGTTGAGCATGAAAAACCCAACAGTGTTGTAGTTCTTGACACACTCAAACTGGTGCACCCGGCACCTACTACCATATCCCATTCAAAGGAACTGAAATATTTTGTATGGCCAATTCACCCTCTGAATGGCACACATACACAATCCATGTCTCAAGGCTTAAAAATCATTCTTTAACCGGTCTCCTCACCTTCATCCACACTGATTGAAGTGGATATAACATGTGACATCAATAAGGGATCCTAGCTTTCACCTGTCATGGAAAGAGCAGGTGTTCCTAATGTTTTGTACACTCAGTGTATAATAAACACAGCATGTTTCCACTCTAAAACAGCCAGAGGTGTCATGTCAAAGTGGAAATAATTGAAGGAATAGAGTACAATGAATGAACACAACATTTTTGCAAAATGTTTAAAAAAAATTCTCAGCAAAGATATGCTTTTAAATAGCCGCTTATCTCACACAAGAATGGAGCACCTCTCTCCTGGCAGCCTATAACATTATAGTCAAAGTGTTCATTATTAATGTAGCAGACCCCTTGCCTGTGCCATGTTTTTAAATTTTTTAAAGCATGTTTCATGAAGCACGGCAGTCATTGAATAATGAATCATTGAAACTCAGCTCTATTCTAATCCCTCCCCTTGAAAGCAATTGTTTGCCTGCTTCTTCAGCTAAAGCTTAATCCCTGGTGGAGTAGGAACAGGGGATTGATGTGCCTGAGGTGAGTGGCTGTACAGAGGGACACAATGGTACTGAATTGAAGTCTGGTGTTACCCTTTGTGTAGCCATTTGCAAGCTGTAGCGTTACGACTCGGTCTTGTTTGAGGTCTTGCCTGGGGTCATCTTTGAGGATGACGTGCAGCAGCATCCAGGGATTCTAGTGAAGACCACGTTGGGCTTAAATATCTGACCTCTCCATTCAATCTGATGTTCAGGAGGAAATTGCTAGTATGTTCTTGATCAAAGGCTTTAAAAACGAATCCTTTTGGGTCTAGCTGCTGACAGCTAGTGGTGTAGCTCAAGCTTTCAAGGCCGATTTTGAGCTTTATCCATTTAAATCTGAAATATTTTCCCATTTGATGCAAATGACATGGAGTGAGCGGGATATCAGATCTTCTCCATAGCCCCTGAATGTCTCTTTTTCTCTGAGGCCTTTGATATGAGGCGCCATACTATCCACAGTATACTGTACTCTGTACATACTCCACAGCAGGATGTCAGGTATTGCATCAGCATTCTGCACATTTTCCCTCTAAAACTACTAGGTGAGAATGGAGGACAATAAGTTCCTTTGGTCGACCTCCATTTCCACTTTAGCAGTCAAGTAAATGTCTCCGTCCATAGTTGTTGCAGGCTTGCAGCATCATAGTCATTCTGCATGCAATACTATTGGGTAACAGTTCCATTGACCTGATCCCAAATCAGTCATCTGATCTGTTAGCCAATATACCTTATTTCACCTTTTTATAGAATGTGTGTAACACTTGTTGCAACCAAATCATCAGTGACACTGACAAAGACCTGTAGGAGGATAATGCATTGAGATAATGGAGTTGCTTTTATTGGGATGAAAAAGCACATCGATTTAATAGAGGAGAGACGGCAGATGGTTGAAGGTCGAAATGAGCTGACGAAGATCCTTGCCGGATTGAAACGTCTGTTTGTTTGTGAAGGTACTTGGTGGAGCTCACAAGTGTTCGGGCTCTATTTCCTTTCTAGAGACAACAGATGTGCCTTCTGATGAGAGGGGAGTTGTGGAGGTGTCAGTGATGTGTCTGATAGCAGCCCGACAGACACCAAGTCAGTGGTGTGAGTGACACACACCCGTACACACACCGATTATTGGCGCCGCCTCCGGAAGCACGCCTGCAGATGCAGTGTGTGAATCAGACATGTTGTATCGGATTAAATGCTTTCTTTATTCACATACACGTACTGTGGTCCATATTACAAGGTGCTACCATCGGATTCTCATTGGTGAACTAATTGAATAGGTACACTTTATTTGCTGTTATGCGTGTACAGTGCCTTCGGAAAGTATGTATACGCTTTGACTTATTCCACTTTTTGTTACAGCCTGAATTCAGAATGAATTATCTATTTTTCTCTCACCCATCGACATACAATACCCAATCATGTCTAAGGGAAAGCATGTTTTTTGAAATATTTGTACATTTATTGAAAAAGGAAATCTCTTAATTTACATAAGTATTGACACCCCTGAGTCAATACATGTGAAAATCACCTCTGGCAGCGTTTACAGCTGAGTCTTTCTGGGTAAGTCTAGGAACTAGAAGCAGAGCTGTCATATCTGTCAGTGCCATTATGGTTGATTTTGATTTGATTTAAGTCTCGAAGAGCTTTGCACACCTGGTTGTACAATATTTGCCCATTATTTTCAAGTCTTGCCATAGATTTTCAAGACGATTTAAGTCAAAACTGTACTAGGCCACTCAGGAACATTCAATGTCTTCTTGGTAAGCAACTCTAGTGTACATTGAATGTAGAAAACATTAAGAACACCTTCCTAATATTACACCCCCTTTTGCCCTATGAACAGCCTCAATTTGTTGAGGCATGGACTCTTAAAGGTGTCGAAAGCGTTCCACAGGGATTTTGTCCCGTGTTTACTTTCCACAGTTGTGTCAAGTTGGGTGGATGTCCTTTTGGTGGTGGACCATTCTTGATACACAAAACTGTTGATGGTGAACATCCCCAGCAGCGTAGAAGTTCTTGACACACTCAAACCTGTGCGCCTGGCACCCACTACGGTACCTCGTTCATCTTGTCTTGCTCGTTCACCCTCTGAATGGCAAACATACACAATCCAAGTATCAATTGCCTCAAGGCTTAAACATTCTTTAACCCGTCTCCTCCCCTTCATCTACACTGATTTGAAGTGGATTTACCAGGTGACATCAATAAGGGATCATAGCGTTTACCTGGATTCACCTGGTCAGTTTGTCATGGAAAGAGGAGCTGCTCCTAATGTTTTGTACACAGTCTATATTTGTTATATATTTGTTTTATGATCGTGTCCTGCTGAAAGGTGAATTTGTCTCTGTGTCTGTTGGGAAGCAGACTGAACCAGGTTTTCCTCTTTGGCCTCTGCTTTTGGCCTCTGCTTAGCCCTATTCCGTTTATTTTTATCCTAAAAACTCTCTAGTCCTTCCCGATGACATGATGCAGCCACCACCATGCTTGAAAATATGAGGAGCGGTACTCAGTGATGTTGGATTTGCACCTTTAACGCTTTGTATTCAGGACATGAAGTACATTTCTTTGACACATTTTTTTGCAGTTTTATTTTAGTGCCCTATTGCAAACAGGATGGATGTTTTGGAATAGTTGTATTCTGTACAGGGTTTCTTCTTTTCACTCTGTCATTTAGGTTAGTATTGTGGAGTAACTACAACGTTGTTGATCCATCCTCCGTTTTCTCCTATCGAAGACATTAAACTTTAACTCTTTAAAGTCACCATTGGCCTCATGGTTAAATCCCTAAGCAATTTCCTTCCTCTCCAGCAACAGTTAGGAAGGACACCTTTATCTTTTTGTTACTGGGTGTATTGATACACCCTCCAAAGTATAGTTAATAACATCACCATGCTCAAAGGTTTATTCAATGTCTGCTTTTTTTTTTTACCAATAGTTGCCCTTCTTTGCGAGGCATTAGAAAACCTCCTTGATCTTTGTGGTTGAACCTGATCTTTGTGGTTGAACCTGTGTTTGAAATTCACTGCTCAACTGAGGGACCTTACAGATAATTGCATGTGTGGGGTACAGAGATGAGGTAGTCATTCAAAAATCATGTTAAACGCTATTATTGCACACACAGTTCATGCAGCTTATTATGTGACTTGTTGATAGCAGTGTTATTCCTATTTAGGCTTGCCATAACAAATGGGTTGAATACATGTTTTATTAATTCCATTTCAACATATTGCGTGTGGTATTGTGTGCCAGTGACACAAAATCTCAATTGAATCCATTTTGAATACAGGCTGTAACACAACAAAATGTGGAAAAAGCCAAGGGGTATGAATACCTTCTGAAGGCACAGTATGTGCTCTGTAGTTGTTTTTTAAACAGAAAACACTATATTCATTCTCAAGTTCCGACACATATTTATGTCATACTCTGAGCCGTCTTGAGTATCTTTTAGTGCCGGCCTCAGAATCCAAAATGGCACATGTTATGAGAAAAAAAACAGCATTTTTTTTTTGCCTGAATTTTCTTTGGATGTTTTCCACAGTGTTCTGATTATTTAGCCATGCATATTTCTCTGGAGTTTAAAATATCCATTTGTCAAAAGACTTCCGTTCTTCTAGAACCAGCTTATACACAAGCTCTCACATCCCAACTCGGGTGACACTTTTAGACAGAGTGATCGGTTCTTCACTTGATCACACACACTAGAACAAACCTAACCTTGTGGGCCAGGCTTCCAGGCTCCCCTAGGTTTTATGAGCACGGTTTAGGAATCCAAACTAGGACTCTGGTTCTTGCTGTATTACAACAGACTTGTGAACTTGCATGAACAGCAGAATTAATCATATCATCACTTCCTACGATAGAGGGGTGAGCAACAGCTTGGTTGTGGTGGAAGACTGTGATGATGATGATGATGGGCAACCGTTCATTTGAATTACAGTCACTGATGCTACTGCTCTCCTGGTTGGATTGGAACTGGAAGTGCAGTGTTATAAGGATGATATGGAAGGTGGAATTGTCTGGGCCCGTGCAGAGATGACAGGCTAACGTCATGTTCTTCTGAATCTGTGTTTGAGTCAGAGTTTAGCTCGACCAGATCACTGATTGGTCAAGAGGAATGGGATCTACTGTCTCTGACGCCCTCCTCAGCTTACTGACAGACCATGAAGAACATAACTGAAGCCAGCCCAGAGAACCTCCATCATCTGAGACTGACTTCACATATATCAGACGGAGAAATTCCCCTCGACTTGCTGACCATATAACAATCTGGTGGAGACAAATGTCTACGTATGTTGATATGGCAGACGGCAGCTAGTCATACCTCGCTTAGCATCGTCCTGTGGCTTGAAGCACTGTCGACTCTCGCCATCTGAAGTCATTATGTGCTTTTGGTTCCGTTGTTCAGTACGGAGGATTTCTTGTGACCACCCATCAGAATACATCATACGTCAGCCTCATCAATATGAATCAGTATAATGACCATGGAGAACAGTCATTAGTCACGCTTGGAAGTCCTTAGCGTATTTCCTAGCGTGTTTAAGGAAGGACAACGTGCATGTAATTAAAACCGCCTTGCTATTTTTTTTTTTACTTTCTTGAAATGGGGGGGGTTAGTCAAAAAGAAGTGAATCCTTTTGCACTTTTTACAGACTGAAGAAAAGGACGTTAAACTGTATCATTTCCCAGAGCCTCTTTGTTCTGTTTGATCAGGTACAATTGTTTCTTTAGTCAGCTTGAAAGGGCCGTATCAAAGTCAAACCCCAAAATGACATCAAGTGAAAGAAATTATAAATATAGATATAGAGATATATAGATTTAAAACCAAAAGCAATGCATTCCCAAACCGGCATCTGTTTAGCTGAGAATTCACTGTTCAGGCAGCAGCACACCCATGCCACATCGTCAACTTCAGAGGAGAGGAGGGAAAACCCAGAGGTATATGCTTTAGATTTTTAAATAAACAGTGTTTTGGATTTCAGTTTTGCTACAGTGGAGTGTGAAGCAGCCTATTATCTGCACCATTACAGTGGGGAAGAGGAAGGAAGGGGAGGATGAGGCTCACCGGTTCTGCCTGAGCCCCACACCCGCCGCCGAGGGCCGCTCAGAGAATGCCAGTGTGCCAGGCCTATAGAGGGGCTGCTATTCCAGATAGGATTGGCTATGTAAATTGGCATTGTTCACATTACAGTGGTAATTAGGGGAAGCACTCGGTGTGAAATAAGAGGCCTGCTTTTTCTGACAGGATAAGGGGACATCTGAGTGACTCCACAATTGAGAGTGACAGTTGACTGTGCCACAAGTCCCTGGCTTATTGTGAGCTGTTTTGTTTATTCCCACCTAGTGAACCGTTTCCCCGGCACCGGGCCATATGGAATAGGGCACGGTCCCGTATAAGCCACGTTATAATGGGCTGTGTTAAGCCACTGCAGAATGCTTTACACTTTAATTTACTGAATGGTTTGCTTTTTTTTCCAGTAGCATTAATTGCCTCTGCTGCGCATTGTCTTGTGTTGTTTCTCACAAAGGCAGATGGTATTGTAACCTCACTTCTGGTTACAGAGGAGAGCTTCTTGCATGACAAGTTATTTCAGCAGGGAAACTTGTCATATTTGCCACGGCTCTATGAAGTGCTGTGTTTAGAAGAGGGATGTTTCTCCAAGCGACTGCTGCACCCATATCCACAAAAGACTCAAAGTCTCCAGAGCTGGAAATTATTACAATGTCGAATAGTTTGAAGGGGAAGAAAGTGGACCAGACCTAAACTTCAAGGGGGTTATTTTTGGCACCAGAGATGGCACCCCTGGAGGGTTGATGTAAAATACCGCGCTCCTCGTGATGTTTGCAAATATACTACCCTCTGGGTATGTGGCAAAAAAATATTAGCACAGACGTTCAAATAACCTGTCTGCATCTCAAGCTAGCTCCAGACATGGGAAAAGACTAGCTTTTGGCTTACGTACAGACATGCATACATACAAATATACAGTACCAGTCAAAAGTTTGAACTTTTGGGGTTCTTCTTTATTTGTACTATTTTCTGCATTTGTAGAATAATATTGAAGACATCAAAGCGATCAAATAATAGATATGGAATCATGTAGTAACCCCAAAAAGTATTAAACAAACCAAAGTATCAGACTGCTTGAGGACATCTCCAAAGGCCTATAAACAAACCTGTTCTCCTCAAATAAGGGGCGCATGTCAACAACACCGGTTATACCCTCCCTCCATTTCCCAGTCTAAAACTGCGGTGTTTCTGTGAGCTCTGGACAGGACTGTGCGCTAGTCTCACCTCAACACCACGGGCGCTGGCTGGTCATGTGGGGTCTCATCTGGTGAGCACCTGTGTGTTAGTCTGGGTGGTTCTGCTCTACTGGCCATGTCATCAGCCTGTATCAGGCCAGCAGCAGCATGGACCAACTAGATGGATCCTCCATGCTCCGTGCCCTCTAACAGAGAGACAGTCAGTCACACACCGAGCACTTCTTTCCACAGCAGCATTCTCTCAAATAAACACAGATTTTGACATCCTCCCTCGACACACACTGTATCTCAGGATTGTGCGTTCTGAGAGCGCTTAAGTTGAGCCGCGGCAGGCAGCCGTATGTGCCCTGCAGTAATTGAGAACCCACTCGCTGAGCTGCGCTCTCCCAATGGTTATCTCTGCTAGTCAAACGGTTTTAAAAACGTGTCTAATCCAACATGGTTGGAAGCACAAAATACTCTGCTCATTAGGTAATGTCAACCCTCACTCAGAGCACCATGAAAAGAAAACAACAACCCTCACTCAGAGCACCTTGAAAAGAAAACAACCCTCACTCAGAGCACCATGAAAAGAAAACAACAACCCTCACTCAGAGCACCTTGAAAAGAAAACAACAACCCTCACTCAGAGCACCATGAAAAGAAAACAACAACCCTCACTCAGAGCACCTTGAAAAGAAAACAACAACCCTCACTCAGAGCACCATGAAAAGAAAACAACAACCCTCACTCAGAGCACCATGAAAAGAAAACAACAACCCTCACTCAGAGCACCATGAAAAGAAAACAACAACCCTCACTCAGAGCACCATGAAAAGAAAACAACCCTCAAAGCACCTTGAAAAGAAAACAACCCTCACTCAGAGCACCATGAAAAGAAAAAACAACCCTCACTCAGAGCACCTTGAAAAGAAAACAACCCTCACTCAGAGCACCATGAAAAGAAAACAACAACCCTCACTCAGAGCACCATGAAAAGAAAACAACAACCCTCACTCAGAGCACCATGAAAAGAAAACAACAACCCTCACTCAGAGCACCTTGAAAAGAAAACAACAACCCTCACTCAGAGCACCATGAAAAGAAAACAACAACCCTCACTCAGAGCACCCTCACTCAGAGCACCATGAAAAGAAAACAACCCTCACTCAGAGCACCTTGAAAAGAAAAAACAACCCTCACTCAGAGCACCATGAAAAGAAAACAACAACCCTCACTCAGAGCACCTTGAAAAGAAAACACCCCATCAGAGCACCATGAAAAGAAAACAACAACCCTCACTCAGAGCACCATGAAAAGAAAACAACAACCCTCACTCAGAGCACCATGAAAAGAAAACAACCCTCACTCAGAGCACCATGAAAAGAAAACAACAACCCTCACTATAAAAAAAAGTGAATGTATGTTAAACATTCTTAGAGAAGCAAGTCTTCAATTTATCCAGAATCGTTTTGTACTATGTACGGAGGAGTTTCAAGTAAATTATTCAGTTTTCTGTTCTGCGATGACAAGAAGTGTGTGATTATGACAAAGTGCTCCTTTAGTCGGCGATGACCACAGAGGCTTTGAGCGATATGAGTGTCTATGTCACTGCTTCATAGCAATTTGGCCATTAAGTGTCGGGAACGGAGTGTGCTGATTCCGTGGACTGAAAGTATCGTCTGAAAGTGCTTTCCACAGCAGTTTTTCTGCGAATCCTCTGAGAAAACAAAACACAACCAGTGGCTCATTTGAAATAACTGGGTGAAAAAAATAAACACATCAACTCCCTGCTATATTGAAATGTTTATTTCCGATTTAGTTCATGTGGATGTCCTCCTGCCAGCAACACAGAGAGCCACGGCTAAACATCTGAGGGTACCGCCACTCAACTCAACACAGAGAGCCACGGCTAAACATCTGAGGGTACCGCCACTCAACTCAACACAGAGAGCCACGGCTAAACATCTGAGGGTACTCAACGCCTAAACATCAACTCAACACAGAGAGCCACGGCTAAACATCTGAGGGTACCGCCACTCAACTCAACACAGAGAGCCACGGCTAAACATCTGAGGGTACCGCCACTCAACTCAACACAGAGAACACACAGCTCAGGCTCCAACGGTTAACTCAAGTTTGTGTTTCTCATTTGCTTCTGCTTTGTTTTGTGTGGTACAGTGCTGTGTTTACCTGACATAGTGGACGAGGCTCAGGGTAGGAGATCAAGGCCATGTTGACAAGCAGAGCTCTGATTCCCGTCCTGTCTCCACTGTAGGGGTCCCTTTTCTATCTGAGCAGTTTCATATTAAGAGGCCACCCTGGGGTGGCAGGGAAATCAAAGGCCTGTACCCTGGAGCATATTCCCAGCACCTCCGGGGTGCTACTATCTAGCATTTACACTATCTAGCCACTCTAACCCCTTCAGGGTAGCCTAGTCATTGGGTACTCTGCCATTCCCGAGTAAACTCGCTGAACTAGGGACGGGGAATTTAAAATGATTTTACTATTCAAATAATATCATTAAATATCCAGATTGTCGAAATGCTAAAAATAAAAAATAAATGAAATGGAACAATTGCTCTCGACATCTCGTGACCAATCAAAATGACGCAAATGCACATAGCAGAGGTAAACAGTGGACAGGCTGCTTTTCTCTGCTGGTTTTGACTGACAGCAACAGTGGAAGAGAATTTCGCCATAATGTTATTGATTTGGATGCAAACGGTTTTCTGGTGAGTGTTTTGCATTGATCTGTGTCAGGTCTTGTGGAAACTATTTGAGGCGGGTGCCTGTCATTGCTGTGGGGAAAATAGAATACCACTAAAGTACTGCCCAGCGCCGGTAATAAAAACATTCATAAGTCTGTTGTTTTATTCAATTAAGAATTTCAAATGTCATGGTATATGCTTGTCGGTAACAACGTCACAAGGATCATTCAAATTTAATTTAGACAGGTTTTTCATTATTAAAATAGTCCTATTGTTTTTCTCCAAAAATGAACACTCACTCAGAGTAGTCGAATACTATGCCAATCCCTACTCTGTACTCAATGAATGTTTAACATTTCCGCATGTTGACGCTCTTAACATTCAGAATGGATATGGGGGGTTCAGAGTAGAGGACAGAAGGGGAACAGGACAGTTTACACTGTAGGGCTTGAGGCCAGTGAGTCTATCCTTATATTCTCTAGTAAGTGACATCTTGGAAAGAAGTACCATTTCACAACCTATGTAAAAATGCACGTCATGTTATATTAGCATGCAGTGCAGCATAAATAGCAGGTATCATATCTCTGTCACTACCTCTGTACTGTACTGTTTCCTCAAATGACATCTCATCATGACCACCTTACTGAATGCTAACAAGTAGCTAGCCAGATAGTGTGCTCATATGCCTTGTTGCACAGAGAATAGGTTCAAGGAAAGAAAAAATAGATTTTCTTGGCAGTGCTCAACCCGTCGTAGCCTTCAGTCATGGCCGGTGTGCTGTGTTGCACAGGGCCGGGCGATGACACTTCGTTCTTGGTTGATGATGTGTGTCTCCTCAGCCCATGCGTCTGCAGAACAGCCGCATGTTGAATGTCTGATTAATGCTGTGGCTCCAACTTCCCCTGAGCACATCCTCTGTCGCACGGGCCTGCTACCCTGAGAGCATCCTAATGAGCAGTGTTTTATAACGCTGAAAAGGCCACTAAACATCTATGACTATCTGATCCTGCCTTGGCGGGCCTCTGACAGATTTATTCTGCTGACATTTGCATAAATTGAAAGCTACTCATGAGAGATTGCCAACAATGCAGATTTGGCAGATTGGGCACCGGGGCGACAGCTCAATTGGATTTGTTAAAATTATTAATTTAATCATCCCCCCCTAAAAGTTCCTTAATGAAATCACTGCTTTCCTTCCAAGTTTTCATTACTGCAATGTGATCTGGATTACAGGTACATTGGCGTTACTGAAATGATCTCCATATGTTGCTGGCGACTGTATGAATCTGTGTCTGTGAGAACTGTGAATGGCTTGTGTGGTGGTTGTTTTGTGTCGGATACAGAGGTTGAATTGAGAGGGGAACAGAGAGAAACCCCTCAGGGTGGGAGACATTGTGGGGATTGACTAGACATTGTGGGAATTGACTAGACATTGTGGGAATTGACTAGACATTGTGGGAATTGACTAGACATTGTGGGAATTGACTAGAGATAAATAAATAAAAAATATATATATATGTTGTCGGAGACTGTTTGACCTTAGGTAGTATCCCTACCATGTGATGGTTGTGAGAGGATCCCAATTTGAAGAACATTCTCAGACGCTTGAATATCTTCTATGCTTATTGCCAATTACTCTTCACACCCACATTATTTCTCTACTGAAACGTGTTTAAAGTTGTTTTTCTTCTACTCAGTGGAAGTAATCTGATAGTTTCAAATAAACAGCTGTAATGACACAGAAGTAAAAATAGACACGCGACATGACTGCCTTCGCTCTGTGAGTTTATTCATTCTGAAGGCAGTTAATCTTTTAATGTAGCCACCTGTGCGTCGCTTGTCATGTACCCATCAGGAATAACACATCGAGTGGTGGAATGGCGGGGAAGGGGGAAACTCATTGTGAATCAGTGTCTACACGGTCAGGCCTGGCTGTATTATTTAAACCAGAGTCTTTTCTTATTGATAGTGCTGCAGACCAGTTGTCTGATGTAACACAGGAACAGGGAAGATAGGCTAGCCCTCAGAGGGGCTGTGCACTTGTACTGTACTCTACAGTACACCATACAAACCCTCCATAGGAAAGGTTAAGCGCCAGGAGCATAAGGAGAGTGAGTGGGGAGAAAGGAAAGACTCCCCGCTGGACCCACACTGGTTGAATTACTGTGGTTTCCTCGTCATTTCAATGAGATCACGTTGAGCCAGCGTGGAATAGACCTTGAATTGACGTCTGTGCCCAGTGGGTTCTGTGTTAATTCAATATGGCCGTGCCTGTATGGGTCAGAGTGTATTAGGGTATTGATCAGGGAAAGAAGTTGGTGTATCTAGAAATAGAGAGGGATAGGAAAGCACTACATGGGTACTCAATAGTTATGAGTAACAGCTCTTTGGTTTAGAGGTCGACCAGACTACCAGTCTTCATCCTGCAGGAGACTGGAGCCCCTGGGGTCTAAAATGGGTCCAGCTCACAGAGGACCACTCTCCTGAAATAGGCCTGCGTCGTTCGAGCAGTCATACCATCAAACACAGGACATGTGTTCAAGTGGCTCAATGAGAAGTGGCCAGTGACTCCGTTACTGAGGGGCACATTGGAAGGCAATTACTGCTTGTGTGCTCTAGATCGACATCCTCATTTAAGCTGCTTCTTGGCAGACCTGTACATCTACGTATGTAATAATCCTGCAATACTTTCCATCTGATGCAATACGTCTGTAACTCTAATCTTAATTGGCACCATTAATGTGTAATTTTGATTCATTACAGCAACTATAAGATTTATTAGAACACGTCTGAATAATTCTGAATGTATTATTTTCAGCTTTGTTATTGGGCAATAGAATGCACTCCACTATATCCCTGCTATGAAGAAATAGCATGGTGAAATGGTCATGTGGTGTTTTTAAGAGTTTGTCCCTGGTGCTTGCTTTCATCTCTGTGTGACTTCTTTATAGATTGAGGCTTGAATAAATACAATGAAAGGAACAAGCAGCAGACCCAATGTGAGACATTGTAGCTATTTATTTGCCACCTCGAGCCCTAAAAAGACATTACGAAATGTCACAATGAGGAGCATTTTTAGTGAATAAAAAGTTTAGATGGAATTCCATTTCAAAAGAAAAGAGGGCATTAAAAGATAGAAAAGGGAACAGAAAAAGTTGCCCACAAAAGGACTTGAGTCAGAGTCTGTGGCAGATCTAGTTGTGTAAGTATGGATGGATGAGGGAGTGCAGGCAGGTGCCAGACATGGTTGAAGTGAGAGAGGAGAAGAGAGGACCATAGTAGGAGCTACTGTGTGGTGCCCTCCCCTCATTAAAGTGCCCTCGGGACAACTTGCAAACAGAATGATTTAGTAGCCAGAGTTGCAAGGAGTGGCTGGGCCGGCAGTGTGTATCCAGCACTATCCTAAAACGAGCCAACGATCCCCATCAATTACCCAGCTAAATGAAGAAAGAAAAGCACAAAATCAAGCTAATTTTAATCAATGGAGACCTGCTGTGTAGGGGGCGAGCTCAACATTAACACGGAGAGCAATTAATCTTGGCCCGAGCACACTGTGCCAAAGTGGTGGACCTCTCCTCACCCTCCAATCAGAATGGATCCTGCCATGTGTCTAGGAGTGAAGGAGCATGAGGTTGGTGGAGTGTATAGTCGTGGCCAAAAGTTTTGAGAATGACACACATATTAATTTCCACAAAGTTTGCTGCTTCAGTGTCTTTAGATATTTTTGTCAGATGTTATTATGGAACACTGAAGTACAATTACAAGCATTTCATAAGTGTCAAAGGCTTTTATTGACAATTACATGAAGTTGATGCAAAGAGTCAATATTTTCAGTGTTGACCCTTCTTTTTCAAGACCTCTGCAATCAGCCCTGGCATGCTGTCAATTAACTTCTGGGCCACATCCTGACTGATGGCAGCCCATTCTTGCATAATCAATGCTTGGAGTTTGTCAGATTTTGTGGGTTTTTGTTTGCCCACCCGCCTCTTGAGGATTGACCACAAGTTCTCAATGGGATTAAGGTCTGGGGAGTTTCCTGGCCATGGACCCAAAATATCAATGTTTTGTTCCCCGAGCCACTTATCACTTTTGCCTTATGGCGAGGTGCTCCATCATGCTGGAAAAGGCATTGTTCATCACCAAACTGTTCCTGGATGGCTGGGAGAAGTTGCTCTAGGAGGACGTGTTGGTACAATTCTTTATTCATGGCTGTGTTCTTAGGCAAAATTGTGAGTGAGCCCACTCCCTTGGCTGAGAAGCAACCCCACACATTAATGGTCTCAGGATGCTTTACTGTTGGCATGACACAGGACTGATGGTTGCGCTCACCTTGTCTTCTCCGGACAAGCTTTTTTCCGGATGCCCCAAACAATCGGAAAGGGGATTCATCAGAGAAAATGACTTTACCCCAGTCCTCAAGAGTCCAATCCCTGTACCTTTTGCAGAATATCAGTCTTTCCCTGAATGTTTTTCCTGGAGAGAAGTGGCTTCTTTGCTGCCCTTCTTGACACCAGGCCATCCTCAAAGTCTTTGCCTCACTGTGCGTGCAGATGCACTCACACCTGCCTGCTGCCATTCCTGAGCAAGCTCTGTACTGGTGGTGCCCCGATCCTGTAGCTGAATCAACTTTGGGAGACGGTCCTGGCGCTTGCTGGACTTTCTTGGGCGCCCTGAAGCCTTCTTCACAACAATTGAACCCCTCTCCTTGAAGTTCTTGATGATCTGATAAATGGTTGATTTAGGTGCAGTCTTACTGGCAGCAATATCCTTGCCTGTGAAGCCCTTTTTGTGCAAAGCAATGATGAGGTCACGTGTTTCCTTGCAGGTAACCATGGTTGACAGAGGAAGAACAATGATTCCAAGTACCACCCTCCTTTTGAAGCTTCCAGTCTGTTATTCAAACTCAATTAGTATGACAGAGTGATCTCCAGCCTTGTCCTTGACAACACTCACACCTGTGTTAACGAGAGAATCACTGACATGTCAGCTGGTCCTTTTGTGGCAGGGCTGAAATGCAGTGGAAAGGTTTTTTGGGGATTCAGTTAATTTGCATGGCAAAGTGGGACTTTGCAATTAATTGATCTGATCGTCTGATCACTCTTAACATTCTGGAGTATATGCAAATTGCCATCATACAAACTAAGGCAGCAGACTGTGAAAATTTATATGTGTGTCATTCTCAAAACTTTTGGCCACGACTGTAGTGTATGCTCTCTGGGTGGGCCTAATTACTATCTACAGTACCTCTGGATTATCACCCTGTCACTATAATCCGATTTAATTTTAAATAACGCTATTTAAAGTAACCTGATGAATTACAACAATAATCCAGAAAGGGAATCGTGGGAATAATGACGAAGACGTGTGTGGATAGATTATATCCGAGATTTTTTTGTAGAAAGTTGTTTTGGGAATCTGATTTTAACATTGGCTAGGATTAGCCTGTTACTCTGGCCCTTTGAATTGTTCAAAAGGAAGTCCATCAATGAAACATGGACCGAAGGACTACCATTAAAATAACACAGACAAAGATACATATATCTCTATCCCAACAACTTCAATTAACCATTTGAACAGAAAAATCGATATGAAAACGGATGATAGCCAAACCCTAATTGTTCACCTCAACTGAAATAAACAGGCTGACCAGTGAGCAGGCTGACCAGTGAGGAAACCAGATGTTGGTGAGGGAATGTCATCCAATATGTCCTGATAGGCTAGCGTTACTATGACATGCAGGATCACAGGGAAACGCCTGCACTCTTCGATCACTTTGGGTTCAACTGTTTAGAGGTTCTCTTTTTGATTCAGCACAGAGGTTGGTGGCATCTTAATTGGGGAGGATGGGCTCGTGGTAATGGCTGGAGCGGAATAGGTGGAACGGTATTACATACGCCAACACATGGTTTCCATGATGTCATTCCATTCACTCCGTTCCAGCCATTATTATGAGCTATTCTCCCCTCAGCAGCCTCCACTGGGATTCAGATAACTGAGCCGGTTCTGAACATACTGTACTGAAGGAACATGTACCGTACAACATTAGATTGAAAATGTGTCATGAGAGCTGTATTAATAAAGTAACCTCTATCTCTCTCTCTCTCTCTCCCCCCTCTCTCTGTCTCTCCCCTCTCTCTCTCCTCTCTCTCTCTCCCTCCCTCCCCTCTCTCTCCTCTCTCCCGTCTCTCTCCTCTCTCTCTGTCTCTCTCCTCTCTCTCCCCTCTCTCCCCTCTCCCTCTCCTCTCTCTCCCCTCTCTCTCCTCTCTCTCCTCTCTCTCCCCTCTCTCTCCTCTCTCTCCTCTCTCTCCCCCTCTCTCTCTCCTCTCTCCTCTCTCTCCTCTCTCTCCTCTCTCTCCTCTCTCTCCCCTCTCTCTCCCTCTCTCTCTCCTCTCTCTCTCCTCTCTCTGTCTCTCTCTCTCTCCTCTCTCTCTCCTCTCTCTGTCTCTCCCTCTCTCTCCTCTCTATCTCTCTCTTCCCTCTCCCCATGGCCTGCTGCTGTTTGTCTGTTCTCTTCATTGACCTACTTTAAACAGGTGAGTAGCTCTACCCTTCTCCTTTGATATCATTTGATTGAAATGCATGAAACATTGACCAGCACCATATAGCTTAGTAAACTCAACTCCATTCAACGGAGTTGAGTTGCGTTGAGTGTCGGCGGCGTGTACCACCGACTACATGGGAATCGCTATCAGTCGATAATGTCATTCTTTTAAGGCTTTCCTTTGTACCTATGTTTGTCCTGTGTGACTGCAAGGTTTTCCTTAGCATTTTACCCGACCTCTGTCCAGGGAGCAATTGTTTGTTAACGGAGAAGAAGCAAGCCCGTCTTTGCAAAGTTTGTTTTTTTGGGCAGGGGGCTCATAGAATGCAATTTATTATGAAGAGCTATGGATTCCAAATCTAACTGTCAACTCTATAACAGTCAGTACAAGCACAGGTACACAGTAAGCATTAAATAATGGATATTTATAGAGTGGTCGTGCACGCTTGAAGTCGTGACTTTCTACTCCATTGGAAAACAGTGGGTGCATTTTGACAGACGTTTTCATTAAAAACTACAGATTTCAGAACTCAAAGAACAGCACACAGTTACACAGGACAAAAATAGGTACAAGGAAAGCATTAAAGAATGGGGTTTTCTTTTTTCTTTTTTACAAGTATCGACTTATAGTGACTCTGTAGTGGTGGTACACTGTTCTGGGCGCATCGGTCTAGAAGCCTGTATGGAGATATCCATTTTACAGGGATGTAAACTAGAGCTAAACACCATACAGAATAAACAAACACTGATCATTACTGTAGGTGGAGGCAAACGGAATTCAAGCCCAAAGTATGCCCTAGCCTGGGCCCAGCACACTGATAGTCTCTAGTCTCTCTGTCAGCTACTGTCACCGGGGAGATATAGGAACATTTATTATCTGACTTGTCTGGAATTCCATCTGCGGCAGGTTTCTCCTAGACCAGGAGTATTGTGATTTTCCATTGAAAAGCGCTGCCGTTGTACCATTCAATAATTTATCAGCAGGAACAGCACTGTCAGATCTCAGGTTCCCTGCATTGCACCTGCTCTCTCTGGGGTTTTGATGTGGCGAGCGAGAGGAAGGAAGACAATGCCTGTATCTTTATCTCATACCAGTAAATAGGGAACCAGTAACACCACCAGGCACTCTGTGTGGTGTGGTGTGGTGTGTGTGTGTGTGTGTGGTGAATGTATTCTAAATATGGCATCGCTCAGCATGTCCTCCAACACCTTCCCACACAGTCTCTCTTCTTCTCTCTCTCTTCTACTCTCTCTCTTTCTTTCTCTCTTGACTCTCCTTTCCCATAAACACCAGAGATATGTGCTCATGCTCTATTGTTGACTCCTCAGTCAAGCGCAACCTGCTTTCATGGGTCACTGTCCTTATAGTGCAGCCTGGTCTTAGAGCAAAGCGTATTATATGTTACTAAAATCCATGCCAATGTTAGCAAAAATGTGCAACATATCATACGTATTGCAAATTTGTAACATTTTTTTATTTCACCTTTATTTAACCAGGTAGGCTAGTTGAGAACAAGTTATCATTTACAACTGCGACCTGGCCAAGATAAAGCAAAGCAGTTTGACACATACAACAACACAGAGTTACACATGGAATAAACAAACATACAGTCAATACTACAGTAGAAAAAGTATATATACAGTGTGTGCAGTTGAGGTAAGGCAATAAATAGGCCATGGTGGCGAAGTAATTACAATATACCAATTAAATACTGGAGTGATTGATGTGCAGAAGATGAATGTGCAAGTAGAGATACTGGGGTGCAAAGGAGCAAGATAAATAAATAAATACAGTATGGGATGAGGTAGTTGGATGGGCAATTTACAGATGGGCTATATACAGGTGCTGTGATCTGTGAGCTGCTCTGACAGCTGGTGCTTAAAGCTAGTGAGGGAGATATGAGTCTCCAGCTTCAGTGATTTTTGCTGTTCGTTCCAGTCATTGGCAGCAGAGAACTGGAAGGAGAGGCGGCCAAGGAGGAATTGGCTTTGGGGGTGACCAGTGAGATATACCTGCTGGAGCACGTGCTACGGGTGGGTGCTACTATGATGACCAGTGAGCTGAGATAGGGCGGGGCTTTACCTAGCAAAGACTTGTAGATGACCTGGAGCCAGTGGGTTTGGCGACGCGTATGAAGCGAGGGCCAGCCAACGAGAGCGTACAGGTTGCAGTTGTGGGTAGTATATAGGGCTTTGGTGACAAAACGGATGGCACTGTGATATACTGCATCCAATTTGTTGAGTAGAGTGTTGGAGGCTATTTTGTAAATGACATCGCCGAAATCGAGGATCGGTAGGATGGTCAGTTTTACAAGGGTATGTTTGACAGCATGAGTGAAGGATGCTTTGTTGCGAAATAGGAAGCCGATTCTAGATTTAATTTTGGATTCGAGATGCTTAATCTGAAGGAGAGTTTACAGTCTAACATATCATACTAATTGCAATTCGTAACTTATCATACAAATTGTAAACATAATGTACCGTACATCCTACAATTCATATATTGCAAGACCGCTATTTCATTGGTAGGCCAAGGTAATGTAACATATCATACTAAATGTAGTGGCAAGGATTTTAGTGACCATGTATTACATTTTCCTCTCAGTCCAGGTTGCATAGTGAGAGAGAGGCTGAGAGAGAAAGAGCGAGAGAGAAGAATGGCAGAAAATGTGGCAAAAGCAATGTCCAAAAAAGGGTAAACGGATATTAGACCTCCAAATACCAAACCAGTAATAATTAGGGAAGGAAACTCTGTGTTTGATTTCCCAGTGCTCTTGTTAATGCCCTGTTTCTACGACGAGAGCTGGGAGGACTAGCACAGCGTCAGCGACTCTGAAAGCGTTAAGTGGTGCGTATTCACAGCCCTATTGATTTTCAGCAGCCTGCGCTGAAAGTAACCTCTTGAGTATGGGTCCGCCGTACATATCCGTCAGTCTCAAAAAGTCGCCAGATGCCAAGAATACATTTTCACAACCAGCACCATTTACAGGGACATATTTAATGTGCCAGGGGTCTGGAGGAGCAGACCCTGACCGGAGAGTGAACCCTGGCTGCCCGCACAACAAGCCCATCT